>NC_090990.1:31250000-31875000 GCF_041146395.1 Eulemur rufifrons
ATGTGATCTGGAAGAGCAATGGTGAGGGGGCATTTGAACCAGCCGGGCAGGCAGACCCAGAGTTCTAACGCTGAACCTCCATCGCCCTCGGAATCCTCAGCTTTGGCCCCTTACACACTGGTCACCCTGAAACATCTCTTACCCTCCTGGCCAACCTCCAGGGCACCTCTGTCCTGGACCAGGTGCCACAGGATGCACCTGAACCCATCTCAGCTCAGCTCCTCCTACCCTACTCAGAGGACCAGGAGCCTGTGGTCAGCTACCTCCTTCCCTCTAACCCCAAACAAGCACTTTTTTGAACTCTCATCTTTGTCCCCTGGGAGTTAGCAGGTGCTGTCACATGCCCACCTGGCAGGCGAAAAGCAGCATCCCATGAGGAGGCAAAGAACTGGTAATAAAATGCCAACACAGGCAGGGGAAGGTCTAGCCTCCCCCAGAGATCTATCCAGCCCAGATCCCTGATGCCTGCGACAGACACATGATGAGTCCTGGGCAGACCTGGGGGATCTCAGCCCCAGGCCTGCCCTCCATCCTGGCTCAATCCGGCCCTTTGGCTAACCCCTGGGAGGAAGCTGTTTTCCTGTGTGGCCCCAGAGATTCCTGCGGAAGGGGGACTCTTCCCTTGGGCCAAGGGGTTCTGAGCTCCAGGCCCCCTAGAGAGAGGCAGGCAGACCTGGGTCTCTAGAACCTGTTCAGTCCTGAGCAAAGAGGCAAGAAGGGACTGGGGCAGGGACTAGGACGCCGCTCTAATTAGGGGTCTGCAGGTCCTGGAGGGAGAAGCTCAGGGGAGAGACACCGGAGTAGATGGCACCTGAACTGTGCCCGGGAAAAGTGGGAAGGCAAAGAAGCCAGACAAAGACGGAAGGAAGGAAGGGCATTCCAGGAGGGGGCTGGTAAGAGCACAGGCCGGAGGGTCAGGAATGCAGGAATGCGGGGTTTCAGGCAGGATGTGGAGCAGTGTGGGGGTGAGGGCCCAGCAGGGGCGGAATTGGTGAGATAGGGTGCTGAGGAGTTAGATTCATCCTGAGGGCGGGGAGCACTAGGAGCTGTGCCAGGAGAGTTACAGAGGGATCTGTTGTGGAAAGATCACACTGGCTGCTGAGTGCAGGGCCGTGGGGAGAGGCGAGACTGAAGGCAGAGACCCTGCTTACAAGGCCGTTGGTGGCTAGGACCAGGGTGGTGGCGGTGGGCTGGGGACTGGTTTAGGAGCTGAGGAGCAGGTAGACTGAATAGGACTTGTGAGTTACTGGGGAGTTAGTGGAGCACGAAGAGGGTGCTTTTGAGCTCTTTGGCTTGGGTGCTAGGCTCTCGTGACACCATCCCCAGGTCTGACCACTGTGCATGGGGCCCACTGGTGTGACGTGGGCAGAGATGGACAGAGCGAACTGACACCAGCCCTCACGTGGTGCTGAGGCCCCTGACCCGTTCCTCCACCCCAGGATCCTACTTCCACACCCTGGACTGGCAAGAGGCCCGGGATGGGCGGTTCCTGTTGCAGCTCCCAAATGTGCAGCCATCATCGAGTGGCATCTACAGTGCCACCTACCTGGAAGCCAGCCCCCTGGGCAGCGCCTTCTTTCGGCTCATCGTGCGGGGTCAGAGGCAGAGGACAGAGGTCGTGGGTGGTGTGGGAGGCTGGGAGCCCTATGGGTACTTGCTGTGGGTCCCCTGGATCCCCCAGATCCCCAGAGCTACCCCAGCTTTCAGTGGCCGTGGCCAGGTGGGTGAAGGTCAGCCGCTGAAGACATTTCCCTCCAGGTTGTGGGGCTGGGCGCTGGGGGCCAGGCTGTGCTAAGGAATGCACAGGCTGCCTGCATGGAGGTGTCTGCCACGACCATGACGGCGAGTGTGTGTGTCCCCCAGGATTCACTGGGACCCGCTGTGAGCAGGGTAAGGAGGAGGGGAGCTAGGACCCTGGCAGGGGAGGATGGCTGACTGGGGGAAGACCCTAGAGCCATGGGAATGGAGCTTGGAGGGTGAAGGTGCCAGGTAGACCCCTGGACCCTGGGGCCTGACAGAGGCCTGTACACCCACGCACCCTCTTTCTAGCCTGCAGAGAGGGCCGTTTCGGGCAGAGCTGCCAGGAGCAGTGCCTGGGCACATCAGGCTGCCGGGGCCTCACATTCTGCCTCCCGGACCCCTATGGCTGTTCTTGCGGGTCTGGCTGGAGAGGAAGCCAGTGCCAGGAAGGTACGGACTAGCCTACGCTCCTGATCCCTGTCCAGGACAGTGGGCCACAAGCTTGACCGAGGCCCTTCCGTCTGACCCTGACTTACACGCCAAGCCCTCTGCAGTCCCGGCTCACCTGACCAGTGCCCCATCTGGGCCCTCCTTGCCCCCGCCCCGGGCCCCTCTAACCACACCTCCTCTGTTCCCAGCCTGCGCCCCTGGTCATTTTGGGGCAGACTGCCGCCTCCAGTGCCAGTGTCAGAATGGCGGTACCTGTGACCGGTTCAGCGGCTGTGTCTGCCCCTCCGGGTGGCATGGAGTGCACTGTGAGAAGTCAGGTATGAGCACCAGGGTCTCTGACACCCCTCAAAATGAGTCAGCTTTCACCAAACTCATCTCCCTGGCTCAGAAGCGACTCGCCCCTCCTCTCCCTGTAACGTCCAAGCCCCACACTCAGGGAGCTGTATTCTGGCGGGAGTTCTCGGCCATCCTGACCCGAGGGGCAGCACCCCAGAGCACATGGGAGCCCAGAGGATGCCACCAACCTTAGTCGGGGAGGGTCGGGGAGGGCTCTGGGAGGAGGTGTGATCTGAGATTGGAGAGGAAGGACAGGAGAGGGATGGCCAGGGAAAGAACACAGGCAGAGGCCCAGGGCTTGAGGACTCAGGCGTGCATTCCGGGCAGTGGAGTGGGGGGATGGGGAGTGCTCAGAAGAGGTCAGATCGTGAGACTTTGAATGACCGTGGGGCTTTTGAACGACCAGCCAGAGAGTTTGCACTTAATAGGATAGGGACAAGAGGGAATTGTTAAAGAGGCACAAGGTGGTGAGATTTGAGTTTGAGAAAGGACCCCTAGATGCTGGCTGGAGAGAGGAAGCAGGAGACCCTGGAGGAGTCCGCAGCCAGGGACCGGAAACGATGAGGCCTGAGCTAGTGTGCTGGCTGCGAGGACGGCGAGGGGCCTGGCGGTGGGCATCAGAGGGGGAAGCGGGAGCGGGTAGGAGGCAGACTCTGCACTGATGGGGCGTGGGGCTGAGGGTGCTGGAGGAGGACTTTGATGGCTTTCAGGCTTGAGTGACGAGGTAAATGGCGGTGCCCCCACTGGGAAGCAGAACACCAGATGAGGGGCACTTTGGTGGTCATGTGTGTGCCCCATGGGAGCTCCAGGATGAGTGTCCTCTCTGTCTCTCCCCAGACCGGATCCCCCAGATCCTCAACGTGGCCTCGGAACTGGAGTTCAACTTAGAGACGACGCCCCGGATCAACTGTGCAGCCGCCGGGAACCCCTTCCCAGTGCGGGGCAGCATGGAGCTGCGCAAGCCGGATGGCACCGTGCTCCTGGTCAGCCCCGGACCCCCGAGCCCACTGGCCCCCATCCTGCAAGCTGCATGGTCGATCCCTAAGACCCCTAACCCCTCAGAACTTTCTGCATGCTCTACCCATTGGCCAGACCATGCTCAAATGAGGTCAGGCTGGTAGGTGAGGGGCTGCCACGGGACAGTCCAGACGAACACACGTGTCTGCTACAGGAGGGCTCACTCTCTGTGGTCTGTCCCCTTCCCCCGTCCCTCAGTCCGCCAAGGCCATCGTGGAGCCAGATAGGACCACAGCTGAGTTCGAGGTGCCCCGCTTGGCTCTTGGGGACAGTGGGTTCTGGGAGTGCCGCGTGTCCACATCTGGAGGCCAAGACAGCCGGCGCTTCAAGGTCAATGTCAAAGGTCAGTAACGTCCTAGCTCCATGGAGAAGGGACAGTGAGCAGAGTCGGCACTCCCTGATGCTGCTCAGACTGGGGATCCTAGCAGGATGGCAAGGGCATCTAAGGTCACAACCTAGCACCAGGCAAACAAGAGGGCTGTGGTCAACCAGAGGTCCAGGCTGGCCAGTGTCAAGGCTGGAGCACAGCTTAGTCCCATCTGGAAAGGACATCTCCTGCCACAGAAACTGGGTACACCCTCCAGCTTCACCCTTCCTCCTGCCTAGCCATGCTGCCCCTCAGCCACCACACACACACAAGTCCGAGTCCCCCCAGGGGAGTGCATGGGGCTGTGGAGCTCAGAGGGTGACTGGCTTCGCTTCCCCGGGGCGGTGCATGCCTAGGAGTCTGCCAGGTGAATAGGAGGGAACTGCCAGTCCCGGGGTTGCCCAGAGCAGAGCACCCCACCCAGGTCAGGTGCCCCTTCACCCACTCCAGCACCATGAGCCTCGGTTGCTCACACACCTGCCCCCCTAAGCCCATCGCTGCTCCTGACCCCTTCTCCTCCACATGAGCCCCCCTTGCATTGCTCTTTCTCACTGTCCACTCTGCCCCCCAGCGCCTTGCCTTCCCCTGGCCCCACCACCTGGCTCCACCCTCCACCTTTCTCTGCTCCCCCTCCCCGGGCTTTGGGCTCAGACCACCTGGGCTTGAATCCTCTTTCCTCAAGTTCCTTGCTCCATCACTTTCGGCGAGGTACTTAAACTCTTTTGAGTTTGTTTCTCTCTCTGTAAAATGGAGGTAAGGTTGCTATGAAGATGAAATTAGAGGATGCATTTAAGCATTTAGCACAGGGCCTGACACAGGTGTGTGCTTGATATACATTGACAATTACTGGTATTTCAATGTCATCTAGTCCCAAGATTTTGATTGTTCTCTGGCAACACCCACATGAACCATAGGCACCAGGGGCTCCTCAGGACCCAAACTGGGCCTTTGTCTCCCCCAAAATGAGCACCGCCTCATGACATGCTCATTGCTGCCTGACACCTCCTCAGCTCACAGCGCCACATCAGGCTTGTCCCTCTTCCCTCCCTCCCTCCCTTTCTTCCTTCTTAGAAAGTCAGTCTGCCCCGGCGGACATGATAGTTCACACCTGTAATCCCTGTACTTTGGGAGGCTGAGGCTGGAGGATCACTTGAGGCCAGGAGTTCGAGACCAGTCTGGGCAATATAGTGAGACCCCCATTTCTACAAAAAATTTCTAAAAAGTAGCCTGGCATGGTAGTATGCATCTGTAGTCCCAGCTACTCGAGAACCTGAGGCAGGAGGATCCCTCAAGCCCAGGAGTTCAAGGCTGCAGTGAATTATGATGATACCACTGCACTCCAGCCTGGACAACAGAGTAAGACTTTGGTTCTAAAAAAAAAAGAAAGAAAGAAAGTCAGTCTGGTAATTATTCGGAAGAGGCAAGGGAACCTGTCAGGGCATCAATGCAAAAATCTGGAGGCCAGGAGAGGAACGGTGGCCATGGAGTGGGGAAGCCAGTCAGGAACTTGAAAGCCGCTTTGGAGTAGAACCAGTTGATTTGGGGTTGCCTGCTCAGACAGACCTAGTTCAAACCCTGGCTGCGTGACCTTAGGCCAGCTAGCCAATGTCTCTGAGCCCCAGTGTTTCCATGCGGGATAATGAGCCCTGTCTGGAGGGCAGCTGTGAGGATCAGAGGCCGTGCAGGCCGGGCACGGTGGCTCACGCCTGTAATCCTAGCACTCTGGGAGGCCGAGGCGGGTGGATCGCTCGAGGTCAGGAGTTCGAGACCAGCCTGAGCAAGAGCGAGACCCCGTCTCTACTAAAAATAGAAAGAAATTATATGGACAGCTAAAAATATATATAGAAAAAATTAGCCGGGCATGGTGGCGCATGCCTGTAGTCCCAGCTACTCGGGAGGCTGAGGCAGTAGGATCACTTGAGCCCAGGAGTTTGAGGTTGCTGTGAGCTAGACTGACGCCACGGCACTCACTCTAGCCTGGGCAACAGAGTGAGACTCTGTCTCAAAAAAAAAAAAAAGAGGCCGTGCAATGAGGCCTCGGCTACAGCAGGTGCTTCATCATTGGCACCTTTTTTTTTTTTTTTTAAATTAAGAGAGCGATGAATGCTGAGGGGAGGGGCAGAGAGCAGGGTGACACCCAGGTTGTCCCCCCACCCTGAGTTCCAGCCCCTCAGTCTACCCCCACGCTATAAGGGCAGGGTATGCACCTCAAACCCTGTCTGGCCACATCACTCCCTCACCTACCAACTTTTGGGACACACTCATGTCCTTATTGCCAAATCCCTGACCATAGCTCTGTCCTCGCTGGGCCCTGGCCACTCTGGCCAATCTTGGTCTCTCCGAAGCTCCAGACAAAGCCCAGAGGTGTCTTTGATGCCCACTGCATAGCCCCTCCTTCCCCTGAGGCCTGGACAGGCAGTGTGGCCATGCCTCACCCCGAGTCTCCCGGCAGTGCCCCCAGTGCCCCTGGCTGCACCTCGGCTCCTGGCCAAGCAGAGCCGCCAGCTCGTGGTCTCCCCGCTGGTCTCGTTCTCTGGGGATGGACCGATCTCCTCTGTCCGCCTGCACTACCGGCCCCAGGACAGCACCATGGCTTGGTCGGCCATTGTGGGTGAGTGGGAGGGAGCCAGGGCTGGGTGTAGGGGAGCGGGAAAGGGAGGGTGGGTGGTGCAAGGAGAAGAGGGGGGCTGAAGGGGGGCGTGGCAGCTTCTAGAAGAGGCTGAAACTGAATGATGTGTACCGCACACCCCATCCCCAGTGGACCCCAGTGAGAACGTGACGTTAATGAACCTGAGGCCGAAGACAGGATACAGTGTCCGTGTGCAGCTGAGCCGGCCAGGGGAAGGTGGAGAAGGAGCCTGGGGGCCTCCCACCCTCATGACCACAGACTGTCCTGGTGAGTGGGCAAGAGTCATCTCTCCCTGTCCCCGCAGGGGTTCCTGTCCTGTCCCCCAAGGGGCCCCTGCCTTTCCCCTTGGAGGCTGCCCACTGGGGATCGCTGTCCTGTCCAGCCCTGAGGACCCATTGGACAGCTCTGACCTCTGACCTCTGGCCCCAGAGCCCGTGTTGCAGCCATGGCTGGAGGGCTGGCATGTGGAGGGTCCCGACCGGCTGCGAGTGAGCTGGTCCTTGCCCTCGGTGTCTGCGCCGCTGGTGGGCGACGGTTTCCTGCTGCGCCTGTGGGATGGGGCACGGGGGCAGGAGCGGCGGGAGAATGTCTCGTCCCCCCAGGCCCGCACCGCCCTCCTGACCGGACTGGCGCCTGGCACCCACTACCAGCTGGATGTGCGGCTCTACCACTGCACTCTGCTGGGCCCCGCTTCACCCCCCGCACACGTGCATCTGCCCCCCAGCGGTATGCCCGGGCTGGGGACGGGGGAGCACATGGGACACAGGCACACATGAGACCAGGAGACGTGGGAGGAGGTTGGGTGGGTGTGAAGCGAACACAGGACATACCTAGAGCGGTCAGGCAGACATGACAGGGGGACGTGAGGAAGATATAGGATACCAGGAGGACATAGGTCACCAGAAGCATGTGGGACAGGGACACAGCATGGGGGGACGTGGGGAGGACTTGGGATGCAAGGGGAACAAGGGGAAGCAGAAGCTGGGGGGAGAGGGTGGCCTGGGGCAGAGAGGAACTCAGCCTGGGAGGGGAAGCAGGGGCTTGGCAGGGTGGCTCCCTTTCTGGGGTCCAGAGAGCAGGGGGCATGGAGCAGATGTGTCTGACCCCCAGCTACATAGCCTGAGCCCCGTGTTCCTGCCCCCATTGCCCCAGGGCCGCCAGCCCCCCGACAACTCCAGGCCCAGGCCCTCTCAGACTCCGAGATCCAGCTGACGTGGCAGCGCCCAGAGGCCCCGGCTGGGCCTATATCCAAGTACATTGTGGAGGTGCAGGTGGCTGGGGGCGCAGGAGACCCGCTGTGGATGGATGTGGACAGGCCCGAGGAGACAAGCACCATCGTCCGAGGCCTCAATGCCAGCACGCGCTACCTCTTCCGTGTGCGGGCCAGCGTTCAGGGTCTTGGTGACTGGAGCAACATGGTAGAAGAGGCCACTCTGGGCAACGGTGAGAGGGCAAGGCCCACGGGACCCCAGGGCCCGGGTGTCTCAGTGCGCTCTCTCTCCACATGAGCCTGCCGTGCAGCCAGGGCACCCCAGGCCCGTCCCAACAAGTGACACAGCCCTGGTCCTGGGAACTCTGACCTTTCCCTTCTTGTGACCCACTGTCCTATGGCTGGGAAAATCATGTTACTCCTGTGGCACCCCTGGGCCCTTCCTCCATGTGGCCTAAGTGACTTCCCTGTGTCCTGTACTGGGATCTTTGACCTCTCCCTCAGTGTGACGCCATGTGTGGCCTCTGGGTTCCCTGACCCAGGCATCCCCACGAGCTGCCCCTCTTACTGTGTCCAGGGCTGCAGGGTGAGGGCCCAGTCCAAGAGAGCCGGGCAGCGGAAGAGGGCCTGGATCAGCAGCTGGTCCTGGCTGTGGTGGGCTCCGTGTCTGCCACCTGCCTCACCATCCTGGCCGCACTCCTGACCCTGGTGTGCATCCGCAGAAGCTGCCTGCACCGGAGACGCACCTTCACCTACCAGTCGGGATCGGTCAGTGACCCACGCCCGCCCCGGTGCATGTGTGTTTCTACCTATGTACACATAAGTGCTTGTGTACCGTGTGTGTGTGCCTGCACGTGTGTTTATGTCCCAGGTATCAAGCTACACTCACAACACTCAAGGGTGCAAAATTATTTCTCTAGAACTGAACTCAGCTCATGAGCCCATTTATGTTGGTGGTGAAATATTTAATATTCCTCGTTCAAAATAACTCAGTTATGTCCATATTTCACCAGGGCCAGTTCCAGGCTTGGACTCCTGGACTTGGGTTTTCCTTGCCCCCTTCCTTCTCCCCAGGGGTGATCTAAGCCCAGGTAGCACGGCAATACCACGGAGGGGCACCTGGGTCCATGCTGGCCTTTGTCCTTGCAGGCCCTCGCAAACCTGGGAGCCAGCTTCTGTCCACACACATCCTTGGCGGATGTCCTCAGCCCTGCTGTGGCCTCCTGCCAATAGGCCACTCGTGCCGTGAGCTCCTCATCCCAAACCCCTATCCTTGCAAATCCCAGGGCCTCCTTTGGGAAACGTAAGAACTCTGGGGGCTTCCGCAGACCCTGTGGAGGGCAGCACGTTCTGTGACCCTCAGACCCATCGCCACAACCCCTGCGGCCTCGCCACCGCCCTGAAGAAAGGTCACCAGCCTCCACTCTTCCTGGCTGCCCTGTAAACCTGCCAGAGTTTTCCGTCCTCCTGCAGCCCATGCCCAGCCAGCCCTCAGGCCAACACTTAGAGGTGGGGGCAGGGGACCCAATGTCCCCTCATCTTGTCACACCCTCCCATCTGGCCTCCCACCCCAGGTCCTGTCTCCTCTGGGTTCTCCCTCACTGTTGTCACTCACGACCTGAACTCTACCCTTGGTCCTCCAGGCCTGGACTCTTGATATTTAGAGGCAAGCTTTGGCATTAAAAAAAATAAATAAAGCCCTCTTCTTTCTCGAGGGCTGACCCTTGTGATAGAAAGCCTAGTGTCCCGGGCTGGTGTCTCTGCTGTGCCTTTAAAAAAATCCACTCAGAGATTCAATTGGCTTCTTTGTTCCAGGCTGTGTCGGCCCTTCCTCTGAGGTCAGTGCACACAGAAAGCCATCACTGCTGTGCTGGGGGAGGGGACCAATGTCCAGGGCAGGAGGTGGGAAGGCAGCCACATACCGTCATAACTCAGGCACGTGTGTGTCCCCTTGTGGGGACCCCCTGTGTATATGCGTGTGTCCTGGATGCAGTATGTCTCTGTGCACCTCCCTGCTCACGTGTGTACATGTACCTATGCATGGAAGCACCTACATACGGTGCTGCCGTAAGAATATGTACGTGCACTCTGGTGTGTGCTTTCAGCTGTCCATGCTTCATGCAAATCCGTGTGCGCCATGTCCTCGGCCCTTGGCCGTCAGACTGGGCTTTGGTGCACTTAGGGAGTCCCACCACAAGGCCCGCCTCCACCCCTCTTCCAGCTCCTTTTTCCTTTTCCTGCCCTCAGCCCTGCCCAGGTAGCCCACCTCCTACTCAGATGAGGGAACTGGACATTCTTCTTTGTTGTGCTCTTGCTGTATTCATGTCCTGGCCTGGCTTTAGAGCTGTGGATAGACGCCGAGTGTGTGCACAAGAGTAATCTCTAATTCTGCTGCTGTGGCGAGGAAGAGCCCTCCACTGGCTCCCAGCTGCTCAGGGCTTAGCATGTGTTAGGTGCTCAGTAAACGTACCTCACCTACAGCCAGCCCAAGACTGGGATCCTCTCCAGAGCCTCCCTGGGGACAAAGAAGCCTAGGTGTGGGATCAGTACCGTGGTGGGGCGCTCCCTGCTTGCAGCTCACCCAATCCTTTTCTGTTTTAAATGTTAGAAATATCATCCCTCCCTGTGGCTCCTAGCAGTAGTACCTGTGAGCCCTCCTTCTGCCCCCCAGAGCCCCACACACCAGATCCCCAGGCTGCAGCTGTGCCTTTCTCTCCATGGACATCTGTCCACCCAGCAGCCCACCTGCGGCTCTACCACCTGAGATTCTGTGCCAGTAGTCTGTCCCTGGCTGACCCCCAGGGCGCCCTCTGTCCATTTGTCTAACCGTTGGAACCACTTTGTGCCCCCGTCTGTGCCCTCTCCTGCCCCCACCTCTCTTGCGTGGACTGTCTACCCACTTATCCCCTCCTGTGAAGGGCGAGGAGACCATCCTGCAGTTCAGCTCAGGGACCTTGACGCTGACCCGGCGGCCAAAACCACAGCCCGAGCCCCTGAGCTACCCAGTGCTGGAGTGGGAGGACATCACCTTCGAGGACCTCATTGGGGAGGGGAACTTCGGCCAGGTCATCCGGGCTATGATCAAGAAGGATGGGCTCAAGATGAACGCAGCCATCAAGATGCTGAAAGGTACCCTGGTGGTCCCCTGACCCAACCCTGGCCCTCTCCTTCGTCCCACAGATCCCAGGTCCCCCCGGCTCCCTCCAGCAGTTGGCCCCCCACCCTCACCAGCGTTATTTCTCCAGAGTTATTTCTGGCAAAAGTGATATTGGATTTTTTTACACAGAATATGCCTCTGAAAATGACCATCGTGACTTTGCGGGAGAACTGGAAGTTCTGTGCAAATTGGGGCATCACCCCAACATCATCAACCTCTTGGGGGCCTGTGAGAACCGAGGTGAGCTCCCAACTCATCACCTACTCCTTCCGAAGCCCTACCTTCGGCCATCTCCTCCACCACTTCGGCAGCTTGCTGGGCGCTGCCGGTGACCTGCACGTCCACCTCGGTTCTCCCTCATGCGTCAGGCTTCCTGTCTATTACTGTTGGGCACCTGCTCCCAGCCCAGGCGGCCTGTATCTAAATCACCATGTCTGTCTCCTCCCCTCCCAGGCTACTTGTACATCGCTATTGAGTATGCCCCCTACGGGAACCTGCTAGATTTCCTGCGCAAGAGCCGGGTCCTGGAGACTGACCCAGCTTTTGCTCGAGAGCACGGCACTGCCTCCACCCTCAGCTCCCGGCAGCTGCTGCGTTTTGCCAGCGACGCTGCCAACGGCATGCAGTACCTGAGTGAGAAGCAGGTGTGTGAGTCGGGCAGTGGGGGAGGCGCCGGGGAAGGCTGCTGAGCGGCTTCAGGAGATAGAGTTAGCGGGCTGGGGCTGGATGTGGGGACTGAGGAACGGTGAGAAGGAAGGATGTGGCCCCCGTTCCTGGCCCTGGTGAGAGGGTGAGTGCAAGTGCAGCGAGGAGGGAGCCAGGGCGAGAGGCAGGTCCGGAGGGGTGTGGAGTGAGCAGTTGCAGGTGCCAGCCCAGCACCCAGGAGAGAGGCCCAGGCTGCAGTAGCAGTCTGCAGCCTGTCACCCTGCAGATGGTGCCTGATGGGGAGCGGATGGTGAGATCCACCAGGCAGGGGGCTGAGGACACTCTGACTGAGTGTAAGAAAGGGGCGACTGCCCAGGGGGACACAAGGCATTTTAAGGATAGTAAGGCTTTGAGTATCTTTGAAAGCAGAGGGGAAGGGCCAGTGCCAAGGGCAGAGTTGATGGAGAGAGGCCTCTGAGGAGGATGCAGGACCAAGGGGGGTGAGAGGGTGGGAGAAAGGGGGTAGGGGACATGGCAAGAGGGGAAGGTGCCATGTGGCCACAGTCATCCCAGGAAGAGGGATACGGCCTGAACTTGGCCATGGCTCTGGAAGGAGGGCATGAGAGCCAGCACTGATTTTTCTCAGACAGGAGTTGGCTGATCTAGGATTGAGGCCCAGGTGGGTGGGAGAAGAGGAAGGGACACTACAGGCATCAGGGTGCCCATGAACACTTGACGGTGGGACCAGACCCCTGACTGCCCCACTGTCATGGACTTCCTCATCCCCCAGTCTTCTCTGACTTCTGACCTTGCCTGCAGTTCATCCACAGGGACCTGGCTGCCCGAAATGTGCTGGTCGGAGAGAACCTGGCCTCCAAGATTGCAGACTTTGGCCTTTCTCGGGGGGAGGAGGTTTATGTGAAGAAGACGATGGTAAGTATCATTCAACCTTTCCCCTCAGGGCCTGCACCTATCCCTGCCCGCCAGAACCCCCAAACAGGCCCTTTCTCCACGCCCGACCCCTCAAACCCACTCTCTGCCAGGGGCGTCTCCCCGTGCGCTGGATGGCCATTGAGTCTCTGAACTACAGCGTCTACACCACGAAGAGTGATGTGTGAGTGTGGAATGGGACAGGATCAGGGGGCCTGGCCCCCCAGGGTCACACGGGCATAACCCAGACACATCTCAGAAATGGCTCAGGTAGTCTAAGGCGTGACTTGGCATCCCTAGGGTGGTTCTAGGTGTCACACAGGTGTGTCTGGAGTATACCTCGGCAGTGCCCAGCATCTTAGTGGGACGGTGGTGGGGCTAGCTGGAAGGAGCTTTTATCTTGGAAGGTGTTTCAGGAGTAGGATTGGGGTAGGGGTAGGTTAGGATTGTGTTTGTGTAAGAGACGGGGGGTGCCTTGGAGAGGTTTGGGAACACTTGTGGATAATTCTGGGCGTAGATGGAGAGACCACTAAAGAAGTACTCTCACCTTCCCCTCTGAAGGTCAAGGTCATGCCCACCTGAGGATCTTACCAGAGTATGATCCCCAAGGCTCCCCACCCTCAGGTGGTCATCTTGGCACACTCCCCCCCCAAGGAATATCCATCTCTGTCTGAACCTGCCCAACCTTTCAGCCCTGACTCTGAGCCACTCTGCTCCTTGCCCCAAGCCTTTTGTCCTGGCCTGCCCAGCTCACTGTCCCCACACTGACTGCCCCTGTGACCATCACACACCTACTTCCTGCTTCTGCCCCAGGACTCCCTAGATCCCCTCCACCCACTTGAACTCTCACCCTGGTCTCAGGTCTAACGCACACCTATCCACGGGGATTACAGTGTGAGAGGCAGTTAAGAGCAGATTTAACTGGGTTTGAGCCAGACTGCCTGGGTTTGAATCCCTGCTCTGCCACTGACTAGCTGTGTGATCTTGGGCCAGCTAACTAACCTCTCAGTGCCTCAGTGTCTCCATCTATAAAATGGGGATAATAATAGAACCTATATCACAGGGTTGGTGTTAGGGTTAAATGAACAAACATATATATTAAATAATCGGTGCCTGGACCATAGTGAGTGCTCAAAAAAATGTTGGCTATAATTATGTGGAGCCTGGGTGTGGGAGACTGTGCCAGAGCTCAGTGGAGCACAGATAACAGCTGGCTGAGGCCAGGCACTCGCAGAGTAGCCACATGCAGGGCCCGGAAGGGGCTGCACATCTCAAGTAGGCAGAGACCAAACTTCCGGGGCCTGGACGGTAACTGAGGCATCCTTCTCATTTCAGCTGGTCGTTTGGGGTCCTTCTCTGGGAGATAGTGAGCCTTGGTGAGTCCCCGACCCCCATTCCCCAGAGTGCCCCCACCTTACCCACGTGGGGCCCTGCACTGACAGAGCCCTGTCCCCTCCTGCAGGAGGCACGCCCTACTGCGGTATGACCTGTGCTGAGCTCTATGAAAAGCTGCCTCAGGGCTACCGCATGGAGCAGCCTCGAAACTGTGACGATGAAGTGTAAGTCACCTCAGCCTCGAGCTTTGTGACCCCATCACCCCAGTTGGCCCTGACCGCTCATCTCAGCAATGCCCTCTGCAGGTACGAGCTGATGCGTCAGTGCTGGCGGGACCGTCCGTATGAGCGACCCCCCTTTGCCCAGATCGCGCTGCAGTTGGGCCGCATGCTGGAAGCCAGGAAGGTGAGGAGGCTGGGGTGGGGGCTGAGGCTCCCCCAAGTGCTCTCTTATAGGTGCCAGCCACACTGCCTGCCCAGACTCCCTCAGCCGGGGCTGTCACCATGCTGGGCTGGGCCCCAGGATGCAGCCCACCTCTCCAGCCTTTGCTGGGTTAGACACTAGGCCAAAACTCTTCCAAGGCCGCTGCTTAGCCTCAACTGCAAATCCCTCCCCAAGTGCCAGGTCCCAGCCTGCCTATCTGTCCACCTCTGTTGAGGCCATCAGCCCAGGCTCACCTGGGACACCTCTCCTCACCTGGCACAGAGCCAGAGCAGAATGTATGAATGGTCAACTAACTAAGTGGATGGCTGGGGAAATGGATGATACAGTAACTGTGTGAATGAATGAATGGAATTAGTGGATGGATGATACAGCAACTGTGTGAATGAATGAGTGGAATTAGTGGATGGATGATATAGTAACTTTGTGAATGACTGAGTGGAATTAGTGGATGGATGATACAGTAACTGTGTGAATTAATGAGTGGAATTAGTGGATGAATGATATAGTAACTGTGTGAATGAATGAGTGGAAGTAGTGGATGGATGATATAGTAACTGTGTGAATGAATGAGTGGAATTAGTGGATGGATGATACAGTAACTGTGTGAATGAATGAGTGGAATTAGTGGATGGATGATACAGTAACTGAATGAATGAATGAGTGGAATTAGTGGATGGATGATACAGTAACTGTATGAATGAATGAGCAGAATTAGTGTATGAATGATATAGTAACTGTGTGAATGAATGAGTGGAAGTAGTAGATGGATGATATAGTAACTATGAATGAATAGATGGAATTAGTGGATGGATTATACAATAATTACATCAGTAAATACATAATTCAGTAACTGAATCATGTGAACAAATGAACTATCAAATAAATAGAAATGAAAAATATATTAAAATTAGTAAATATGAAGAGTTCTTCATATGAATTAATCGATGACTAAATGACTATCTTAAGAATGAAGGAACAATCAAATAACCATATAAATGAGTGAATCATCAAAAATAGCCTTTGACTAGATGAATAAGTAAATGAATGAATGAATGTATAAGCAAACAGTTCATTCGATGAATGCGTGAAAACCCTGCTCTAACAATGGTGTCAAGGGCCTCTCAACCAAGATGCCCAGCTGTGTCTGATGCCCACACTGCCCTGGGCTGGTAAGAGCCACCCTTGGCCATGGGGCCATCTTGAGTCTCCGGAACAAATCAGTGTCAGTCCAAATGCCCCAACCGCATTAAAGTCAAGGAGCTTGAGGCCAGATGCACCTTCATCCACTGCCGCCACTAAAGCTTGCTCTACCCCCAGGCCTATGTGAACATGTCGCTGTTTGAGAACTTCACTTACGCGGGCATTGATGCCACGGCTGAAGAGGCCTGAGCCGCCATCCAGCTAGAACCTGGCTCTGCTGGCCAGAGCATTCTGCACTCCACCCTGTGACTTCTGACCCTGACAGCCTCTGACCTAAGCTGCCTCAAGGACTTATTTTTTAACTTAATGGTGAAAAGAGGGGATCCAGGGAAGGGGTGGGTTTAGGGGAATTGGGTCCCATGCTTTGCAGTTGCTCCCTCGCCCGCTGCAGCTGTCCTCGTAGCTGCCCCGGGCACCCTTCCCTCTAGTTCAGCTGTCCTTCAGGTGTGCTCCCCATCCCACTGCAACCCACATGCAAGCCCCTGCCCCAGCCCCTCCGTCCCACCCAGCACACACACCACTAGCACACTCTGTTCAGCTACTCTCCACTCCCTGCCTGGTATTCAAAAATAAATAAATAAATAAATGCTCTGAGAAGCTCCATCCAATGTCTATCTTTTCCTTTAGTCAATGAGGGGGATGGAGTCTGGCGATGGGGGTGGGAATTAAGCCCAAGAGAGAGAAACTGGTCTTTCCAGGCAAAGAAACACTGTCACTAGTTATGCTCTCTGAGGCCCAAGCCCTCTGTTGAGGTTCCCTCTCCAGGATGGGAGATGTTCTGGAAGACCCATTTACACATGCACCCTAGCCCTCACCTCTGTCCTAATCAGAAGTCCGATTTCCCTGGTCCCACTCTGCTCTCCAGCCTCCATCACCAATGTGTCTCCCCGAATCTCTAGGTGGCTGCCAGCCTCGGGTTCCTTGCTCTGTCCGAGCAGTCCATGCCAGGACTGGCTGCAGCCCAGCCTCGCTCAGACTGGCACCTCAGCACCAGACAGAGTCTGGCCCGTCTTGGACTCCTCATGCTCCTGTCCTTTTCCTTATGCTCCAGACAGCCACCTGACTGCCCAGCTTGTGAGCCCAAAACGGGGAGGAAGGCG
This sequence comes from Eulemur rufifrons, assembly GCF_041146395.1. NCBI lineage: Eukaryota > Metazoa > Chordata > Mammalia > Primates > Lemuridae > Eulemur > Eulemur rufifrons. The sequence goes on from NC_090990.1 coordinate 31,266,561, forward strand.
GAGGCCACTCCAACTGCAGCCAACCATGCTGGGACCCCTTTGCCTTGCTCAGGGTGTCACAGTGCTCCAGGAGGTGCTCCTCTCCTGGGCTCCTGCTGCCTGTCCTGAGAGTTAATCCCACACTGCCCCATGCTGTGTGGCCTCCGGGCTTCCTACCCTTGGGGTGACTCATGGCTGGCCTCAGATTTCTCTCCCCCTGGTCCTTTAGAACGTTGTGTCTCACAAATTTTTTCAATGAACCAAATGAAATCAAAGAAGGTCTAACACTGTATGGCCAGAGCACGGATTCTGGGATCACACAGACATGTGTCCAAGTCTCTGCTGTATCACTCACGACCTGAGTGGCCTTGGTCAAGTCACTTAAGCTCTTGGAGCTTCAGTTCTCTCCTCTGGAAAGTGAGGTCAGTAATAACGACCTCATTGCTGTTGATGTTAGATGAGATCACACAGGCCTGTCTTTCACTGCTGGGCCTGGGCCACAGTCAGGGCTCAGTACATGTCGCTGACATCACTGTGCTCAAATGCAGGAAGGGGAGGGGCGATGATCAGAGCCCGCATTCCCAAAAGACTTGAATGGTTGGAGTATGAATTTAAAAGGAAGAAATTAACTGGAATAAATGGGAGGCTATGTAGGATGGAGGAGATGGGATTTGCTAGAATAAAACTTCATTTCAGAGCCACATTCACTGCAGGGATATTGCCAGGTCCAGGGTATGGGGATTAAAAATTTGTCCCTGATGGAGACGGGTATGTAAACAAGGATGCACCTGTAGGGTGACAGATATGTAAACAACAAAATAACAGTGGGTGTGCTCTAAGAGACAGAGGAGACCCGGGGAACACTTGAACAGGAAGTTGGGGCAGGAAAGTTTTCCAGAGAGAATGACATTTTCATCTGGGCCTTGAAGAGGAAGCAGAAGATCACCAGAGGAATTGATCCTGGCACAGGAAACGGCACCTGTGACACATGGCATGTTCAGGAGCTGCAGATAGTTCCGTGTGGCTGGAACAAAGAGGCAACACAGCTCTATGAGAGTAACAAGCCCAGAGAAGAGAGGAAGGCCAGGCTGTGCTGGGCCTCACAGGCAGCACTGAGGACATGGGTCTGTATCCTAAGGGCAGGGAGGCCATGCAAGAGCTATAAGCAGGGGTGTGTCATGATCAGATTTGCATTTTTTAAAAAGTCACTCTGGGTACCCTCTGGAGAATAGATCATGTAGAAAAAAGAGTGAAGGTGAGGCGGGTGCTTATAGATACCTTAGATGAAATAGATATATTCCTAGAAAGATACCAACTAACAAAACTGACTCAAGAAGGAAGAGACAATCTAAATAGACTTATAACAAGTAAAGAAAATGAATTAGTAATTAAAAAAAAAACTACCCACAATGAAAAAGCCCAGGCTTCACTGGTGAATTCTACCATACATTTAAGGAATAAATACAAAATCTTTACAAATTTCCAAAAAACAGGAAAGGAAAGAATGTTTCCCAATTTATTCTGTGAGGCCAGTATTACCATGACACCCAGAGCAGACAAGGCATCACAAGAACAGAAAACTACAGACCAATATCTCTTATAAACATGGAGGCAAAAATACTAACAGACAGAACCCAGCATCATATAATTAGCTGGGCATCATGGCATGTGCCTTTAGTCTCAGCTACTCGGGAGACTGAGGTAGGAGGATTGCTTGAACCCAGGAGTTTGAGGTTGCAGTGAGCTATGATGACGCTACTGCACTTCAGCCTGGGCAACAGAGCAAGACCCTGTCTCAAAAAAAGAAAAAAGAATCCAGCAACACATAAAAAAGATTACACACCAAGATAAAGTGGGATTTATCCCCAAAATGCAACGTTGATTTAACATCTAAAAATCAATTAATGTAATACATATCAATAGAATAAAAAACAAAACATTATCATCTCAATAGATGAAGAAAAAACATTTGACAAAAGCTGACACCCTTTCATGATTAAAAAAAAACTAAAAATATTACAAATAGAAGGAAGCTTTGTCAGCCTGATAAAGGAAGGGTGTTTACAAAAAAACCACAGCCTAACATCATACTGACTTAATAGTGAAACACTGAATGCTTTCACTATTAAGATCAGGAACAAAACAAGGAGGTCTGCTTTCTCCACTTCTATTCAACACTGTCCTGGAGGTTTTAGCCAGAGAAGTTGGGCAAGAAAAATAAATAAACAGCATCCAGACTAGAAAGAAAGAAGTAAAACTATCTCCATTTGCAGATAACATGATAGTGTACATACAAAATCTTAAGAATTCCACTAAAAAACTATTATAACTAATAAGTGAGTTCAGAACAATTGCAGGATACAAGATCAATATACAAAAAGTAATTTTCTTCTGTACACTTACAATGAATAATCTGAAAATGAAAATAAGAAAACTGCTCCATTTATAATAGCATTAAAAAGAATAAAATACTTAGAAATAAATTTAACAAAAAGTATAAAACTTATATGCTGAAAATTATAAAAAATCATAGAAAGAAGTTAAAGAAGATCTAAATTAATGGAAAAGCTTCTCATGCTCATGAATTGGAAGACTTAATGTTGGCAAGATGATAATACTTTCCAAGTTGATCTACAGATTCAATGCAATCCCTATCAGAATTCCAACCAGCTTCTTTGCAGCCATTGATAAACTGATTTTTAGTTCACATAGAATTGCAAAGGACCCAGCCAGAAAGCCAAAACAATCTTGAAAAAGAGGGAAAAGTTGGAGGACTCATATTTCCAGATTTCAAAATTTACTACAAAGCAACAAAAATCAAGACAGTGTGGGACTGGCGTAAGAACAGACATACAGATCAGTGGAACAGAAGGGAGAGTCCGGAACTAAATCTATGTGTCTATGGTCAACTGATTTTCAACAAAGGTGCCAAAGCCATTCAGTGGAGAAAGAATGGTCTTCAACAATGGTGCGGGGACAACTGGATAGCCACATGCAAAAGAATGAGGTTGGACCTCTACCCAACCACCATATACAAAAATTAACTCAGAGTGGATCAGAGACCTAAATATAGGAGGCAAAACTATAAAACCTTTAGAAGAAAGCATAGGAGTAAAACATCATTACCTCAGACTTGGCAGTGGATTCTTAGATGTGACAGCAAAGGTACAAGTAACAAAATTAAGATTAGATAAATTAGACTTCATCAAAATTGAAAGCTTTTGTGCATCAAAGGACACTATCAAGAAGGCAAAAAGACAACCACAGAATGGAAGAAAAATTTTACAAGTCATATATCTTACAAGAGACTTGTATCTAGAATATATTAAGAAGTCTTACAACTCAATAGTAAAGGGACAGATAACCCATTTTTTTAAATAGGCAAAGGATCTGAACAGATATACAAATGGCCAATAAGCACATGAAAAGATGTTCAATAAGATTAGTCATCAGGAAGTGAAAATCAAAACCAAAATAAGATATCACTTCACATCCACTAAGATAGGTATAATCAAAAAGATAAGTGTTGGCAAGGAGAAAACAGAACTCTCATACACTGCTGGTGGGAATGTAAAATTGTGCAGCCTCTTTGGAAAACAATTTGGCAGTTCCTTAAACAATTAAACATAGAGTTCCCATAAGACCCAGAAATTCCATTCCTAAGGATATACCCAAGAGAAATGGAAATATATGTCCACACAAAAATGTGCACATTATGTTTATAGCAGCATTATTCATAATAGCCAAAATATGGAAACAACCCAAGTGTCCATCACCTGATGAATGGATGAACAAAATATGGTATATCTGTATAATGGAATATTATTCAGCCATTAAAAGGCAATGAAGTATTAATATGCACTACAACATGGATGAACATTGAACATACCATGCTAAGTCGAAGAAGCCCGTCACAAAAGACCACATATGGTAGTTATATTCCATTTATATGAAATTTCCATAATGGCAAATCTATAGAGATAGAAGGTAGATTAGTGGTTGCTTAGGGCTAGGAGGAAGTTGGGGGGATAAGAGGGTGAGAGTAAAAGGTACAAGATTTCTTTTTGAGATGATAAAAATGATCTAAACTTGAGTGTGCCTACACATGTCTGTGATTATACTAAAAGCCATTGAACTGTGTCCTTCATATGGGTGAATTGTGTGGTGTGTGAATTATAACTCAACAAAGCTGTTTTTTTAAAAAAGTGAAGGCCAGGAGATCAGTGATAGACTACCACAGTGGTGCAGGTTGAAATGACAGTGTGGTCGTGGTGAACTGGAAGAAATGCTGCAGAGAAAGAATGGAAAGGGGTTGGATATGGGAGTGGAAAGAGAGGGAAGAGTCTAGGGTTACTGCCAAGCTTCTGTTTATATGACAGCTGGATGGAGATGCCAGTCACTACAAGAATAAAAACAGCTAATACTTACATGTACTTAATTGCCAGGCACTGTTCCAAGCACTTTGCACATATTAATTCATTCAATCTTCAACAACCCTGTTAGATAAGTGCTACTATTATTACCCTCATTTTACAGAAGAGAAAACAGGCTCAGAGAGGTTAGGCAACTTGGCCAAAGTCTGGCAGCCAGTAAGTGGCAGAGCTGGTATTCAAACCCAGATATTCTGGCTCCAGAGTCCCTCACTTGGCCACAGGACTCTTGCTGCTTGTCTGGCACAGCGGGGAAGGGCCAGAGTTGGGTATAGTACACTTCCAAATACAACACAAATACGTCGATCTCGTGCATGTGCCAGGTGGTGGGCCCCAAAAGCACCCTCCCCAACAGAAGACCCCCACACGCCTGCTGGGGCACCACAAGGACCCAGAGCCCAACTACAAACAAGTCAGCACCCTGCAGGTACAGAGCACAGTCCTGAGTGCTCAGCCTGACCGCCCCCACCCATTCCAGCTTCGGTTCTCACTGCCTCCCTCTACGGAGCAAGAGGCCAGCCCAGCAGCACAAACTTGTTCCCGGAGAAGCGATGGAAAAGCAAAGAGGAAAAGCCTCACTGGGGAAGGCGAACGTGGTGAGCACTTTATCTGAGGGGCCTCACTGCAGCCCATCCTAGCCGCAGAAAAGCAACTTCCCCCGTCAGCCCTGAGTCATTCATTCTGCTCAGCCCCAAGGAAGGGGTGATTTCCTGCATGGCCCCCTGGGCATCTCAGGCTCCTCCCTTGGGCTGTGGGTCCTCCTATCTCATCCCAGGTCCTCTCCGGGGCAGGGCTGTCGTGGGGCCTTGCACGGGGTTAGAGAGAGCCCAGCAGCCCACGGGAGGACAGCTCAGGAGCCAGGATGTCTCGTGGAGGACAGAGAACAGATGGCTGACCAAACAGGGTCCCCTGCAGCCCTCTCCCTCGAGGTTCCTGCTGGGCAATTACTGGTCCTTTTCCCATTTACTTGAATTAAACCTCTCCGGATACCTGTTTCAAATTCAGCCTCATACTGCTGGACAGACTCACACGAGGCTCTGTGCCAGGCACACAGCGTTAAATAACTGAATAAAATGGACGAAATATCTATAATGTGGTCATAGTGAGAAGTGTCTCTGTAGTGGTTAAAAGAACAGGTTTTGGAGTCAAACAGACCTGAATTCAAAATCTCAGCTCCACCTTTAACAGTGATTTTGGACAACTCATCTACTCTGCTAAACCTGTTTTCTCTTCCATAAAGTGGGGACAAGGGCACCGAACAGTTGTATGACGAAATGAGACAATGCGTTCACATCAGTGCTGGCAGATAGGAAGTTTTCGTTACTGTTAGCTGGTGGGGTACGGTGAGACAGTCGGGGAGGAGAGGCAGGCCTACTCCCACCCAGAGGAGTAAAGACGACAGTGCCTACTCATATCTGGTCTGGCTGGCATAGAGCCATAGCATGGCTGTTTACATAAAAGAACCCCCCAAGAGAGGCACAAATTTCTGCCAGTCTCAGAGAAAGGAAAGATTATGTGTATGCCAGCCAAATGTCCTCCAGGCTTGTAGGCCTTTGGGGTCACCTTTTCCATTTACATCTAATCGGAATGGCTCTGTCCCTGTTCTGCATCCTCTGGGAAGCTCATGCCTGCCTCTGTTTTTACCAGGACTGAGCCTTCATGTCATGTCATTGCCTCTCAGTCTGAACTCCTGTTCTAGCTAAATTCTCCATCACTGGGCCGCTCACTTCCTCTCTCAGCTCCACAAGTAGCACTGCCTCTTTCCCTTCGTTTCTAAAGCTCCCGGCCTATAAGGTTTAGTGTGCAGGACACTTTTACTGAATGTCGAGACACGCTCTGGGGAAGCCAAACATTCACAGATCGGGAAGCAAAGTTAAAACTGAGTATGAAGCATCACTGCTCTGAGATTTTTCTCAGACAGTCCTACCAGGAATTTCTCACTGGTCGGCCTTTCTTCCGCTCAGGTTGCTGTCTTTCACGTACTGGTCCTCCTTTCTCTCTGGAGTTACCCCAGATACTCCAAAATTCCCATCAATTTCATATTCAGCAAATTTATCTCTCTAATGCTTCTGATGGAGGCCATGCCCAAAGGCCCTGTCTTTTTAAAACAAAAAGGCCCATCAAGTTTTTTTCTGATCACAAAAGAGCTATGGGGCCTCTGAAAGGAGTGTGAAATTGCATTTCTCCTTTTTAATTAGCCTTTTCCCCTCCTTACCTACAGTTGGCAGGATAAGAAAAGACTCCCAAGAAGTAGTGACCTGGGGACAGGTCTTGAATCACAAAGAAAGTTCCCCAGGCTGATAGGTTGTGCGGGTCTGTGCCTGGGGAAGGGAAGGGGAGCAGGCCCTGTGGCAGCAAAGGGGACTGAGTTTGGAGATGAGAAAATCAAGCTTCACGGGGAGAACAGCAAGGGGAAGAGGCCGAGGTGGTGAGGGCCCTGGGTTCCAGCATCGAGAGACAAGTGTTAGTCCAGAGGATCACGTGGAGCCACGGAAGGATCTTAAGCAAGGAAAAAACAAAAGTAAATTTGAACCTCGGAAAAACACCAAGTAAGGAGATACCATTTGGCAACTCTCAGAATGGCAAACTCAAAACAACAGCGACAAAGGTATGGGGGAAATACCAAGTACCAACACACTGCTGGAGCACAAACGGAACGCTCATTTCAGAGAGAAGGCTGGCAATGTTGGGGAAAAGATGGAGAGACAGAGAATCCTGGCGCCCAGGGCTACCTGTCCCAGACTTTCCGACTAGATAAAACCAGCAGGTGTTGGGAGATCTGGGGGGATGGGCGGATGGGGGCAAGTGCACAGGGATGAGCCCACGAGAGCCAAGAGCCAGTTCTCTTCCAACCCACTGTCAGTGACGTCACATTAGTAGCCTGAGACTAGCCTGATGGAAGTACTTAACACTGGGAAAAGCAGCAAATGCTACAAATTAAGACTCTCCCACCTCCACTCCTCACCCGGGAGCCAGTTTAACACACACTACTGCCTAAGCCAGTCCTCACCCAGCAACCTCTTGAGTTCTCTGAGCAATGGCTACCCAGAGGTCAAGTACCAGCTCTTATAAGCCAGAACTCTGGCCTTACATCCCAACAGAAAAACCTAGGCCTGCTAAGTGGGACTGGACCTTAAAGAGCCTGCAGGAGTCCTTAACCAAAGCAAGCAGACCCACCTTTACCCCAGGCCTATCCCAGTTTCTGCTTGGTTTTCTAAAGAAGTCAAGGACTGGGGAAGGCAGCTCTTTCCAGTTGTGCGGATGCAGAAGACAATGGGAAAATGACAGGGACAGGTAGCTGGACCTTCTCCCACTCAGGAGCAGAAAGCCCCCATCTCAACTCTCTGGCAGTCATGGACAAGCCCCTCGTGGGCTCTGCACCCTGAACCACTATTATACTGCCTCCCACTTGGTAAGGACTTGGGTGTAGGAGTGGGGGGAGAATGAAAATATGAGGGTAAGGCTCAGGTATCAGGCTTAGATGCTTGGGAAGCCTATGTGAGATGCAAAATAGAGGAAGAGAAGATCCAAAAAGGCTGTGTGGGAGTTAGTAATAGTTCTATTTGGGATTTCGTGAGTTTGAAGTACCTGTGAACAACAATAGAGATGCCCAATAAGTAACTCAAGAGAGTGATGAGGTCTTGGGAGGTACCTGTCGATAGATAGAATTGAAGCCACGTGATCACTCAGGCAATATAAAAGGCTAAGGAAGGACACCTTGGGAACAGCAAGAGCAAGAGGAAGAGCAACCACAGAAGGAAACTGAGAGGGAGGTAGGAGGTAGGAGGAAACCAGGAGGATGCGACACTGTGGAACCCAGGAAGAAGATTAAGTGTCGCGGTTGAGTATGGTGAGAATCAAGATGAGAGACACAATGAGGTTGTCGTGGCTGGTTGAGAGTGAAGAAGAAAGTGGGAAGAGATGAGATTCAAGCAGGCAGGGGCCAGGTGGGCGGGGCCTGGAGTGCCATCGGGAGGCGGGAGAACTGTATTCTAAGTGCAATGGGACATCTTTGGAGGATTTTAAGAGAGGAGTGAAGAAATCTGACATGAATTTTAGACATATCACTCCATCATGTGGAGGACGGCCTGCAGGGGCAGGAGTGGAGGCAGGGACACAGTCAGGAAGCTGCTGCAGTAGCCCAGACTTGGACTAGGGTGGTAAGAGCAAGGGTTCAGATTCGGGCACATTCTGAAGGAAGATCCGACAGCACTTGCTCATTACCGGGATGGAGAATCAGAGAAAGAATGGAGTACGGAGGGTTTTAGTTTGAATGACTGAGTAGATGATGGTGCTATTTACAGAGGGTGGCAAGAATGGAGAAAAAAAATAAACAGGTTAGGGGTGGGAACAAGAATCAAGGGTTAGGCAGGGTCGTGGTGGCTCACGCCTATAATGCTAGCACTCTGCGAGGCGGGAGGATCACTTGAGATCAGGAGTTCAAGACCAGCCTGAGCAAGAGCAAGACCCTGTCTCCACCAAAATAGAAAAAATCATCCAGGCATAGTGGTGCGCTCCTGTAGTCCCAGCTCCTTGGAAGGCTGAAGCAGGAGGATCACTTGAGCCCAGGAGTTTGAGGTTGCAGTGAGCTATGATGACGCCACTGCACTCTACCTGGGGTGACAGAGTGAGACTCTGTCTCAAAAAAAAAAAATCAAGAGTTTTATTTTGGTCTTCTTAAGTAGAAGATGCTTATTAGACATGTAAGCGGAAAAGTTAATAAGGCAGTCATTTGTCCAAATCTGGAGCCCAGGGAAGAAGTCACAGTTAGAGAGGTTAATTTTGAAATCATCAGTGTATATATGGCATCCAAAGCCATGAATGTTGTGTTTCCTCTCTCACTTGATCTGACAGAAGTTTGAGCAGCCCTTGACAGGGACTGGAGAGGCAAGTCCATTGGTCCTTGTAAACTGAGAGCCAGACACGGCTAAGGACAAACCCAGCTCAGGGACTGTTTGCAGAGAAATGGTGCCAGAGAAGCCAGGACTTCACAGGAGTGCTGAAGGATTTCCATTTATCACCCCCTACTCCCCACAATTCTGTTAGTAAAATTAATTCAGAAAGAGGAAGACAGGAAGGTGGTATTGAAGACACTTAGTCGAGAAAGCCAGGAACGGGAGCCCCAGCGGAGGCTGGAGAGGTTAAATGTGGGAGTTAATGTGGCCATGCACCCTCCCCCCGGCCCCCAGTCCTGCCTCCATCCACGCAAGAGTCTAAGCCCCTAGAATGGGCATATGGTCCACTGGTTACAGCACCCCAAGGAGGAGGCCTGGGGTCCAGCAATGGGGTTACACCCACCACTCTGCTCTGAAGGTGAAGAACATGAGCACAAGCTGAAGAGCTGAGACCAACAGTCCCCTGATTCTGAGAAAGATAAAAGTACTGAAGACCATCTTCTCTCAAACTTTAATGAGTAGTCACATCATCGGGGCATTTGGGTAAAATGCAGATTCTGCTTTAGTAGGTCCAGGGTGGGGCCTAAGACTCTGCATTTCTAAGAAGCTCCCAGGTAACGCTATTGCTACTGGTCTACAGACCACACTTCCAACAGCAAGGGGCTAGAGGCAGTTGTGGAGGCCGCCCAAAATGGGTGTCCATTTCCGGGGAGATTGTGTTTATTTGCACAAAGTCACGGAATCTATTAAAGTGGAAATATCAACCATTAGGCCATGGCTGTGAGGCAGGCAGTCATTTCTCAGCAGATTATACCTCTCAAGAACACAGCATGGTTGTTAAGCACTTGGGTCTAAAGGCTGACCTCCTGAGCTCTGCCTCTTAGTAAGTGATCTTGGGCAGATCTTTAACTTCTGTGCATCTGTTTCCTCATCTCTGCAATGGAAATAGTAAGACTACTGGGAGGACCATTTCAGTAAATAGATGCAAAGTGCCTAACACATGGCAGCATAGTAAGTGCACAGTGAATGTTGCTATACTGACACTATTATGTCCTTCTATAATAGTTGACACAGACACCTGAGGCTTATTCTCCTTTTGGTGCACAGTCAAATATACAACCGCCATCTCCCCGCCACCCGCCACCCAAAGGCCTATGTCCGCTCTTTCTAATTCCACCTCCCCTCCTTCCCACTTCCCCTCCCCTGGCCCCTGGCCCCCGTGTGGTCTGGATGGGCCCCAGAGGGGCAGGGACAGGGACAGGACGTGGGGCTGTATCTGACAGGAACCTGAGGGGCTGGCCTGGGAGGGGATTGGGGCCTGGCTTCCTGAAGGGAGGATGGGCTGAGGCAGGCACATAGTGCCGGAGAAGATGCCCTCCTGGGCCCTCTTCATGGTCACCTCCTGCCTCCTCCTGGCCCCCCAAAACCTGGCACAAGTCACCAGCCAAGGTGAGGTGTGCAGAGGGTGGAGATCACCTATGCCCAGGAAGAGGGAGCCCTGGGAGGGGATGCAGAGCCCTGGGAGGGGATGTAGAGGAAGAGGCTCCCACTGGTCCCTCAATCCTGCCCATAAACATGCCTGGGAGGACCCAGAGCCCAACCCACCAGCTGTTCCTCAGATGTCTCCTTGCTGGCCTTGGACTCAAAGCCCCTGAACTGTTTCTCCCGAACATTTGAGGACCTCACTTGCTTCTGGGATGAGGAAGAGGCAGCGCCCAGTGGGACATACCAGCTGCTGTATGCCTACCCAGGGTAGGTGCTGGGCTGTGCCCCACTCCCCATGTATCTGCCCCTGCACTTAGCTCAACTGAGTTCCACTCCAATGGCTTCCCTGTCTTTGGTCCTATCCAAGGACTACTCCAAGTGCATGCCCTAGGTAGCCACTTTATGAACAGATGTGATTTGGATGTATGTGGGCCCCAGCTCAAGCCCCTAGGTAATCCCTAATCCCACCTATCCCAACTAGTGAGAAGAAAAACAGCAGTAATGGAAACAGAAGTTGGGCATGGGTCCAGGTCTGGGTCCTCAGGTCTGAGCATGGTGGCCGTGTAGGTAGGACCTCTCCTATGCCAACAGGGAGACGCCTCGTGCCTGCCCCCTGAGTTCCCAGAGTGTGCCCTTTGGAACCCGGTATATGTGCCAGTTTCCTGCCCAGGATGACATACGCCTCTTCTTTCCACTGTACCTCTGGGTGAAGAATGTGTTCCTGAACCAGACTACGACTAAGCAAGTGCTCTTTGTGGATAGCGTGGGTAAGGGCCATCTTCCCCTCACCTTGCCCCCTCCATTTGCAGCCCCCAGTCTGGCTCCTAAAATCAGACTTGTCTATACTCTTTCAGGACAGGAGGGATGCTCCCCATTACCAGACCCTAGAGGTACCTCGAGACTCCCTGTCATCCCTCCCAGCCTAGGCACCCAGAGCTAGACTTATCCCACACATCATTTCACACCAGGGACACCCTGGTGCTCCTATCGTCCACATATTCATTTACTCACCCATTCAACAGTTACAGAATACCTACTGTGTGCCAGACACTGTGCTAGGTGACCAGGATACAGAGATAAAAAGAGATCCCTGCTTTCAAGGAGCCCTGAGTCTAACAAACCATTATACTGCGTCAAGGTCACTGTTCTCATGAGGGAAGAACAGGATAAGAAGCCTTCCTGGCCTGCCCTCCAGGAGAATGATGGTCTGTGATCTTTTTGAACCCCGAGGCTGCCCCCAATTCAGCCGCCAGCACCCCTCCTTACCGTTCACGGGTTGAGCCATAGACTGTGGCGCTCAGAGAGTTGTGTGCCCTGTCTGCCCTCAGGCCTGCCAGCTCCCCCCAGTATCATCGAGGCCAAGGGTGGGAGCCAGCCAGGAGAACTTCAGGTCAGCTGGGAGTCCCCGGCTCCTGAAATCAGTGATTTCCTGAGGCACGAACTCCGCTATGGCCCCAAGGATTCCGAGAACTCCACTGGTCCCACAGTCATGCAGCTGACCGCCACAGAAACCTGCTGCCCCACTCTGTGGGGGCCAAACTCGGTACCCGTTCTGGACCAGCCTTCATGTGCTCAGCCCACGATGCCCCGACAGGATGGACCCACGCAGACCTCCCCAACTAGAGAAGTATTCCAGCCCTCTTCTTCTCCACCTCCTACCCCTACCCCCAATTGTGCCCCAGGAAAGGATAGGCCACACTTTGGGGATTCCAGGGGGCTCAGCAGGGGCGGGGCACCTCTGGGCAGGGTCCCCCTTCCCACAAATCCCTCAGCCCCTTTCTCCACAAAAAAGAAAAGAAAAAAAATACCTTTGGGGATTCCAGGGCTGGTCTTTGGGAAGTTATAGGCTTTTTTTTTCTTTTTCTTTTTTTTTTTTTTTTTTTTTTTTGAGACAGAGTCTCACTCTGTCACCTGGGCTAGAGTGCCGTGGCATCAGCCTGGCTCACAGCAACCTCAAACTCCTGGGCTCAAGTGATCCTCCTGCCTCAGCCCCCCAAGTAGCTGGGACTATAGGCGCTCACCACCATGCCAAGCTAATTTTTCTACTTTTAGTAAAGATGGGGTCTCACTATTGCTCAGGCTTGTCTCAAACTATTGACCTCAAGTGATCCTCCCACTTCAGCCTCCCAGAGTGCTAGGATTACAGGAGTGAGCCACCATGCCCAGACAGTTATAGGCTCTGATTAGCCTTCAGGAGCCATGTCTAGGTAGAAGTTTCCCACTTTGGGTCATTCACACTGGCAAGATTTAGGGTTTTCATGCCTCCAAATTACTGGAGATTTCCCTAAAAAACCCTGAATGGCACCTGCAACCTACTGACCTGGCCCCTAGTCTGGGTGCGTATCTATCCAGTAAGGAGCTGAGCTCCTCTCCACAGGGGTGCTGTGGGCCTTCAAACGTACGGGTGGAGGCTGTCTTGGCTGGCAGGCAGGCCTAGATCCTGAGGCTGGGGTTTATCTCCCAAGGCCCCATCTCTGACAGTGACGCGGGGAAGCTGCCTCGTCTCAGGGCTCCAGCCTGGCCGCTCCTACTGGCTCCAGCTGCGCAGCCAACCTGATGGGGTCTCCCTCGGTGGCTCCTGGGGATCCTGGTCCTTCCCTGTCACCGTGGACCTGCCTGCAGATGCAGGTGAGTCAACAAAAGAATAGGGAAGAGATTTAAATAAAAAAAAAAAAGATCTCCAGGGAGGCTTGGGATTGATATGAGGGTTCTGGGGACCATGGTCCCCCGACAACCTCAAACTTGCCATAGGATGAACTATGTTCAGGGAGAGAAGAGAGAGCAGGAGCAAACGTTCTAAGTTCTATGTGTGAAAATGATCTGAATACCCTATAAAGTACTGGGACATGGGACCTGATGGGACTTATTCTTGACCTCAGTGGCAATTGGACTGCAATGCTTTACCTTGGACCTAAAGAATGTCACCTGTCAGTGGCAGCAACAGGACAATGCTAGCTCCCAAGCCTTCTTCTACCACAGCAGGGTACGGTGCTGCCCCAGAGACAGGTGAGGGTTGAACTGCTGATTGAGTCTGATGTCACAATTGTCTGATTGAGAGGCACAATCTTACAGAAAGAAGGAAGAGACTGTTCTTTGTCCTCCTCACTCCCCTCCCTCATCCCAAATCAAACAGCCTCCATGCTCTCCTATCTATTCTCTCATCCTCTAAAGGGTATTTTATCTCCTCAACCTCTTTCTTTTCCTGCTGGGAATGGCTTGGTTTAGTTCAGCCTTAATCATGTCACATGGACCGCTGCAACAGCCTACAGTCTCATTCACCTCTAATTTATCCCCCATGCTGCTGAAGAGAGTGACCTTTGTTAAGCTCAAACTTTGCATGATCTTTGTAAAACTCTAACTTTGCATGGTCTTCCTGTACTCAAATGTGTACTGCAATTTCCCATTATCTATTAAATCCATACAAAATTTAGGCGGGCCTTGAAGGACTGCCACCAAACACTTCAATAGTGCTTCACCCTCTCCATACCCAATCCATAACCAAGTTTTGTTGATTTTACCTACGAAATATCTCTAGAACCCATCCACTTTTGTCTATCACTGCCATTACCCTAGTACAACCCATCATCATCTGTACTTGAACTACTGAAAAGACCTAGTCAATGATCACCTTGAATCCTTCAAATCATTCCCCACTTAAGAGCTGGAGGAATCTTTAAAAGTGCAAAAATGAACATAACATTCCCCATTTAAAAATCTTCAATAGCTTCCCACTGACCTTAGGATAAAGAAAAGAGCTCTATCAAGGATTTAAAAGTTCTAAGAGACTTGGCCGCTACTCATGCCTTCAGCTTCACCTTATCCTATGTTGTCCGTGCCCCGTATGTTCCTGCACTGGCCTGCTTGGGTTCCCTCATATCTGGCATATTCTCTCTTGCCTCTAGGTCTTTGCACGTGCCATTTACCTAGCCCTCCTGTCTTTACTTAACTTCTATAATCCTTCAGATCGCAACTCAAGTCTCACTGGGGGAACCCTTCCCTGACCTTCCTTACTAGATCCAATGGTACCATTATACATTCTTGTTGTACCATGTATCTCTCCTTCCTAAGTACTTGTCATAGTTACAGTTTTACATTTACACTTTGTGTGATTATGTGTTTGATAATAAAAGTCTCTCTCAGAACTCCAGTTGAGAAAGGCTGACCTTGACTGTATATGATCCAAGAAAGCAAAGTCAATGTCTGTTTTTACTCACCAATATATCCGTACCTACCAAAGTGCCTGGAACATAGTAGGTGCTCAGTAAAAAAGTGTTGCTTTAATGAATAATGAAAAATCACTATTAACAGTTTTAATGTATTCTTCCAGTTTTTTCTCTGCATTTACATATGACTATATACAGTATTAAATATTTTAGTATAAATTGGATCATGTTATATATTAACATATGGTTTGTTAACTCACCTTTTTACTTAAAAATATGTCTTAGAGATCATTACAAAAAGATGTAACTCATTCTTTTTAATAACTGCACAGATACCCGTTGTACAGAGGTGCTGTGAATGGATTAAAGGGTGGCAAACAGAAGTTATCATTTCCTCTACCAAAACCTGCTGTTCCTCTCTTGTTCTCCACCCTACCAACAACTCAGTTTTCCAGGCCTGAAAAATAGAAATCATTCTGGGCTTCTCGCATTCCTACACCTTCCAGGTCCAATTAGAAATAGTCTTGTCATTTCTACCTCTTCAATATCTCTTCACTCGTCTCTTTCCTTCTATCCCACTGCCACTACCGTATTTTCATACCATCATTGTTTTGCACACGAAAAACCACACCAGTGTCCTAATGGATTTCTCTGCTTCTAGTCTGCCCGCACAAATCCTTTCTAAAAACTGTACTTAGAGTGAGCATCCTAAAGAACAAAGCTAATTATGATACTTCCCTGCTTAAAAATCCTTAAAAGTCTCGATAATTGCCACAAGTTTAAGTTCAAGCTCCACAGAGAGGCCACAGGACATCTGTGATGTGGTCTGCAGTCTCACTTTTACCACTTACCACCAGACTCCTCTGCTAAAACCACCTGAACCACTTAGAATTTCCCCCAAAGCACCACACTCTTATCTGTGCATAAGCATGTGCCTGGGATGCCTGTCTGTCCCCTTTGCCTATCCTATTTTTAGTCCGACAGTCAGTCTAAACACTGCCTTATCCAGGAAGCATTCCCTGACCCTCCCAGTCTGGGTTACATGCTTCTCTCTGATGCTCCCAAGCCAGCCTATGCACATCAGAGAAAAATATCATCTGTTCTCTGTCTCTCCCACTAAAATAAGAGTTTCTTGAAGATGATTTGATTTCTCTGTGTACTCACAGGGCCTAGCACAGTGCCTGGCACATAAATGGGCAAACATAAGTGATAAATAATTTTAGTGATGGCAGGCCACTTAGAGGTTATATCAGAAGGGAGACATGATTCACCTGTTCAATAAACAATTATTGAGAGTGACTATGTGCCAAACACTGGGGATAGACAGAGTGACAAATAAAACAGAAGAGGTTCCAGCATTGTTGGGGCTTACATTTCAGTGGTGGGGAAGGAAAAAATACAAGCAGACATACAAGTAAAAAAATAAAGGAACAAGGCTATATATGACAGAGGTTAAGGAGAAGGGATGCTGATTTAGACTGAGTGGTCAGGAAAAGCCTCACCAGGGAGGTGACAGGTGAGCTGAGATCCAAGTGGCGAGAAGGAGTGAGTCACGTGAAGACCTACAGACATAGCAACCCAGGGCAAAGGCGAAGTGCAAAGACAGTGCATTTGACATATTTGTGGCACGGAAAGAAGGCCCATGTGGATGAAGGATGACAAACTGGCACGAGAATCATAGGAGATAAGAATGGCAAGGTAAGGAGGAACCAAATCATATAGAGTCCTGTAGGCCCTGGAGGGAGTTTGGATTTTATTCCAAGTGGGATGAGGAGCTACTGAAGGA
Organism: Eulemur rufifrons; assembly: GCF_041146395.1. Classification (NCBI taxonomy): domain Eukaryota; kingdom Metazoa; phylum Chordata; class Mammalia; order Primates; family Lemuridae; genus Eulemur; species Eulemur rufifrons. The sequence continues at coordinate 31,283,299 of NC_090990.1, forward strand.
TTTTAAGCAGAAAAGTGACAGGATATGATTTACATTTTTAAAAGATATATTTCTCTGTGAAATTATAAATAAGAGTACAAGCAGGATCAGTTAGACATTTGCCATAATCCAAGTATGAGATAATGGTGGTTTCATCTCATGGCTGAAGTGAAGATCAAAATAAACAGATTTGTGATATACTCTGGACATTATCATATCAACATTTTTGGAAGCAAATTCTGGTAGCCACATGGAAAACAAATTGAAGGCAGTGGCAAAAATGGAGACAGAAAAGCCAGTTAGGAGGCTACTGTAATGATCTAATGTCAAAATAACACATAGGGGTGAGTAAGAGGGCTGCTATATCAGAACAAATTAAAAATATAGGACGTTTTCCTCCAGAAAGATGAGCCTCTTTAATCTTTGAAACAATCCTATGAGGTAAGTATCATCAACCCCTTTCACAAATGGAAGGAAACTGGGGCAGAGATAAAACAAGTAATTTGCTCAAAGTTATATACCAGTAAGCCAAGACCTGAACTCTATACAGCCCATGCTATTTTCACTTATCATGCTAGCTCTTTTCTCAAAGAGAAGAGGCTAGACAACAAAGCAGACTTCAGAAAATAAAACGTCATGATATGAAGACAGAGGGAAAGCCCTGGAGGCCCACCCGGGGAGGCATTAGATTATAATCCATGAAGGCCATAGTTCCTATGGGGTGGGGAGTATCAAGATTGGTCTCTGGGGCAGGCCTGATTCAATGACTCTGCGGGGCTGGCTCTTAGGTACCCCATCTGGGAGAAGTGTGAAGAGGAGGAGAAAACAAATCCAGGATCACAGACCCCGCAGTTCTCCCGTTGCCACTTCCAGTCACGAAATGACAGTGTTACTCACATTCTTGTGGAGGTGACCACAGCCCAGGGTGCTGTTCACAGCTACCTGGGCTCCCCTTTCTGGATCCACCAGGCTGGTAAGGACTTTCTTCCCACACAGTTCCCACCCCCACCGAATCTGACCCTCTGCCCAGGATCCCCGACTCCTACGCTTCTGACCCGTGGCCCTGGTGGCATGACGCCATGCACAAAAGGGCTTAAACTAGTCCCTGCTGACATCCCTACAGTGCTCATCCCCACCCCAAGCTTACACTGGAGGGAGGTCTCCAGCGGGCAGCTGGAATTGGAGTGGCAGCACCCATCACCCTGGGCGGCCCAAGAGATCTGCTATCAGCTCCGATACACGGGAGAAGGCCATCAGGACTGGAAGGTACAGTCACACAGTGAAGGCCCACAGGCCTCTCTGCACAGGGCATTCCTGAGGCTTGTCACGTCTGTTATCAGGAGTGAAAGTGTCTGTGGATCCATGTCTGGGCTAGTGTATTGATGTTTATCTGGTCTAACTGGTATTTTAATTGCTCTTGGGCACCTGACACTGCTGGTTACTTTCACTTCAAATTTTCTCTTTACTTTGCCTCTGGGATATGTCTCCCTTGATTTTCTTCCTACCTCTCTGACTAAACTTTCTCACTCTCCTCTCCCGGCTCCTTCCTTTCCACCATTTCATAAAATATTGTGCATCCTGGAGTCCCATCCTAGGCTCTTTTCTCCTCTTGATAAAGAAACATGTTCTCCCTAGGTGAGTGCTTCAACTCCATGGTTTGAATGACTACACATTAATGATCCTAATTTTATCATTCCAGCCCCAACATGGAAAGGAACTTACAAACCACAGGCATATTACCTAAACTTTTGAAGTCTGAGTTTCCTCATTGCTGAAATAAGGATAAAGCTAACAACCTTATGGAGTTATAGTAAAAATTAAATACTGTATATAAATACCTAGCATACTGTCTGACATATAGGTGCTCGATATGCATTAAATATGTTTGTCTATTTTTATTCTCTTTTACCACACATATATCCAACTTCTTACTAGACAGTTCTACCAAAACCCCCTCCCCCTCAGATATTTCAGACTTAATGTATCCACAACTGAACTCATCTTCCTCCCCAAGCTTTAGTTTTCCATCAATATAACTTATACAACGAAGCATACAAATCTTAAATATACAATTAGTTTGTACATGTGTACATATACACCATGTAACCATTATGAGGATCAAGATATAAATTATTTCCAGCACCCCAGAAGCTCCTTATGCCCTCTACAGCCTCCCCACCACCAATGGTAACCACTACCCTGACATTACCTTTGATTTATCTTGATGGTTGTTGAACTTTATAAAATGGAACCATAAAGTATGTCTTCCCCAAACTTGCTTCTCCTCTGTCCCTCATCTGACAATGGCACCACCACTCACCCCGTAAGCAAGCCTTGAAGCACCTTTGACTCTTCTCCCTTTCCTCTCATCGCTTCCCCTTAATTATTAGCAAGTAAGCTGAGTACAATGTGCCAAAAGTCGTCAAATCTCTACTAGGACTGTCTTAGCCTCATCTGTGACCAACCAGCCTTCCATGCTTTCGGCACGCTAAACTACTATAAAACACCCATCCCAGGAGCTGAGCAGCACTAAACGCTTCTTTGTGTTCCCATGGTGCCTTGCACTAATTAATTGTTGTGATTACTTTCCTGTTTGGATGTCTCCTTCATTAGACACGTGAAAGACCGCGTTTTACTTCTTTTCCCCAAGCGTCTAGCCCTTATCACAGACAGTTCACAATGTTCGCTGGTCTTCCTGCTTGTACACATACATGATGCTCGTACCCCAGCACCTAGCACAATCTGGCATCCTCTGCGGCACGGGTATCATTTGTGGCATAGTCTGTGTGGCTCTGAGTATCCGAATGTCTCGGGTTGACCTGGAGTTGTGGTGAGAGCATCCGGCAGGGTGCACGTGTACCGGGATCTCTGCCGAGGGTGTACCATGGGGGTGCCGTCGGATGCGGAGTTCTCAGAGCAGGTGCAGTCTGCGTGCCAGGGTGTGTACCCTGGCAGGGCGTGGCCCGGTTAGGGAGATGCTCTCGGTCAGGGTGCTTTATCCTGCATGTTTCTGTTGGGAAATGTGTTTTCTGCCGCTAAGGCTCTTTTTGGGGATCCTCGCCCGCCCAGGGATTCAAAGCGGTAGGATTTTGGTCACACATAGGCCAGGTTCTCGAGGCCCCGATGCCGGGCCACCGCACGCTTCTCTGTATAGGTGCTGGAGCTGCCTCTTGGGGCCTGCAGAGGGACCCTGGAGCTGCGCCCCCGATCTCGCTACCGTTTACAGCTGCGCGCCAGGCTCAACGGCCCCACCTACCAAGGCCCCTGGAGCGCCTGGTCCGACCCAGCAAAGGTGGAGACCGCCTCCGAAACCGGTGAGGCCAGGGCCGGGCCAGGCCAAAGCCGCATTGCAGCTGCGTAGGGGGCGGGGCGCCGGGCGCGGGGCGGGGCTCTGGCCGCACCGGTCTGCGGCTGCGCTGATTTCTGCGGTGCCCTGGGGCGGCGAGGGGCGGAGCCAGAGAGGGGTCGGGCGGGCCTGGGGGCGGGACTCCAGCCAGGTTCCACTGAGGTCTGGCGGTTTTTGTCCCCTAGCCTGGATCTCGTTGGTGACCGCCCTGCTCCTGGTGCTGGGCCTCAGCGCCCTTCTGGGCCTGCTGCTGCTGAGGTGGCAGTTCCCTGCGCACCACAGGTACCGCCCCCACCTTGCGGGAGACCTGCCTTGGACCCAGGGGCTGGCAGCCTCTAAACAAGCATTCTAGGGTCACTCTGTGACCACCGCACATCCACACCTATGGCTTTAGCTGCTTCCTGCGCGTGTCCTCTGGGAGTCACACTGTGCTTTTACACTCTAACACGTCCAGTATATTGGACACCTCAAACAGCCCCACCTCCTGCTGCTCACCTCAATTCCAAGGCTACCCATCCACCCTTCACCCAAGCCAGAACGCTCAGGCGCCTCCCTGCCCACCCCGCCCGCATCCAATGGGCCATCAGGTCTGATCATTCCACCCCCTAAACCTAGGTCAAACAATGACCCCCTTTCTCTAGCCCTTCAGACACTACCAGACTCACTGAAACAGAGCCTCTTCTCCCTCCAAACTCGCCTGACAGCCACCAGATTAATCATCCTAAAACGCACACACGAATCCATCATTCTCCTCCTTAAATCCCTTTAATAGCTCCCAGGATAGAGTCCAGGCTCCCTAGGATGACAGGCAAGGCTCTGCAAAATCTGGCCCCTGCCAGCACTTCCACCCTACCAAACTGTCCGTGATTTCCTCCACAGGCCAAGTGGTTTTACTTCAGTGCCTTTGCACATAATGTCCCTCTGCCTGAAATAACCTCCCTGTTTGACTGAGCCCATTCATCTTTAAATAACTTTCTTCACCAACTCTTAAGAAACCTTTCCTGACCTTCCCTCTTGGCCACTCTTTTGTGCTCCAATACAGTACCAGCAGCGTTTTACTGCATTTATTTCTTTATATATCTTCCTTATTATACCTTACTTGGTCATTGTTAGATCCTTAGCACAGTGTCTGCCAAATAGCAGGCCCTTAAATAAATGTCATTAATAAATGACTCATTTACATGGGAATACTAAGGCCGAGGAGAAATGTCATTGGAGGCTATAACATGAAGGATAGAATCCATCCCACTTCGGTCCTTCAGTTAGTAACATCAGCTGATTCAAGACTTAGATCAGAAGTCAGCTCCTCCAGGCAGCAGCTTTTGATGGTACCAGGCTGGGTCAGGTGCTACTCTCATGGGCACCCAGCTCTCTTTGAACATGTCTCTCTTTGAACTTTTAATCTGCCCATATGGGCTGGGCACAGTGACTCATGCCTGTAATCCCAGCACTTTGGGAGACCGAGGTGGGAGGATCGCTTGAGCCCAGGAATTTGAGACCAGCCCAGGCAACACAGACCCCCGTCTCTACAAAAAAATTTAAAAATTAGCCAGGCCTATAGTCCCAGCTGCTCAGGAGGCTGAGGCAGGAGGATCGCTTCAGCCCAGAAGTTTGAGGTTGCAGTGAGCTATAATCAGACCACTGCACTTCAGCCTGGGTGATAGAGTGAGACCCTATCTCTAAAAAAAAATAAATAAAATTAATCTGCCCATATGTACAAGCAGACTGGAATGCAGCCTCTGTGTAGGTAGCCAGATTCAGCAAAAAAGTTGGGCAAGAGGAGAGAGGTGGTGCTGAGCCAGGCACACTCAGTTCCTTTTCCCCAATTTATCAGGTAAGTCCCCTGGATAGATATTAGTGAGGTCACAGAAGAGGCTTGAAATGTTGTTCAACTAAAGTCCCTCCATGTGGAAATATGAGGATAAAGAATTGGAGGTTCCCCCAACATGCCTAATCCATACTCTTCCCAGATGGCCCACCCTCTCCAGGAACTTAGTAATAAGCTCTGCTGGTTCTCTTCATTCATTCATTCATTCATTCAACTAATTTCTTGAGCACCTACTATGGGCCAGACACTATTCTACACCCTGGAGATACAGGAGTCAACAAATAAGCATACTTTCTGCTCTTGTGGAGCTTATGTTCTAGTGGGGTGAGACAGACAAAAACAAATATGTATAACATAATAAATATACAATAAGTCAAGCTCTATAAAGAAAATCAAAGCAGAGCAGGAGATAGAGTGATGGGGAAGAGAGGTGGTACTGCAGTAGTCCCCCCTTATCTGTGGTTTACTTTTTGTAGTTTCAGTTACCCTTGGTCAACCATAGTCTGAAAATATTAAATGGAAAATTCCAGAAATAAATAATTCATAAGTTTTAAGTTGTGCACTGTTCTGAGAAGTGTGATGAAATCTCTTGCTGCCCTGCCCCATCCTGCCCAGGACGTGAATCATCCCTTTGTCCAGAGAATCCATGCTGTGTATGCTCCCAACCCGTTAGTCGCTTAGTAGCCATCTCTGTTATCAGATCCACTGTTGTGGTATAATGGCTCCAAAGTGCAAGAGCAGTGGTGCTGGCATATTGCTATAATTGGTCTATTTTATCATTGGTTATTGTTAATCTCTTACTATTAATATGCCTAATTTATACTTTATCATAGGTATGTATGTGTAGGAATAAACATGATATATGTCTGCTGATTCAGGCATCCACTAGGGGTCTTGGAACATATCCCTGGTTGATATGGAGGGGATCAGTGTGTTTCAGGTAGGGTAGTCAGGGAAGGCCTCTCGTCAGGATGACATTTGAGCAGAGATCTAAATGAAGTGAGGGAATGAATGGAGTGTCCCAGGCAGAGAGAACAGAAAGTGGAAAGACCCTGAAGCAGAAATGTTTGAGGAAACCCCACCACCCTTTGTTGTAGCTGCTGCCACTGACTTCCCTCCCCCACCTGAGGTTTTCTCTCACCTACACTCCTCTACCTTACTTTATTGCCTTGACCACACTCTTATCTCTCCAAGCCTCTCTCCCTGCCCTCACTGCCTCCTCCACTTCCCCACCTCAGTACTCTCCTCATCCCTCCCAGTCACTCCCATGATTCATTCTCCTCTTCCTTCTTCCCCAGGACACTGAGGCATGCCCTGTGGCCCTCACTTCCAGACCTACACCGGGTCCTAGGGCAGTACCTTAGGGATACTGCGGCCCTGAGTCCGGTGAGTATGCTCCCTCCCCTGTCCCCATCACCAACACTGCCTGGTGCTGGGTCCTTGCCCCCACAACACAGCTGGTTCAAGGTCCTTATCTACCAGTGCACCGTCCCCAGGCACTGCCCCCAGCTCAATGCCCCTTCCTGCATAATCCAGCCCCTCCTCCCACAGGATCTGCTCTAATCCAGCTCCTTTCCCTGCATCTCTCCCAGCCTAAGGCCACAGTCTCAGATACCTATGAAGAAGTGGAACCCAGCCTCCTTGAAATCCTACCTAAGTCCTCAGAGAGGAGCCCCTTGCCCCTGTGTTCCTCCCAGGCCCAGAAGGACTACCGAGGATTGCAGCCTTCTTGCCTGGGGACCATGCCACTATCTGTGTGCCCACCCATGGCTGATCCAGGGTCCTGCTGCACCACCCACATTGCCAACCATTCCTATCTACCACTAAGTTGTTGGCAGCAGCCCTGAGCACAGGCTCCTCATCCCAGTACCCTGGACAGATCGTAACCCTCTAGATTTCTCTGTGAACCTCTCTACCCTCCCTACCCCCAACACAAGCACCTCAAACCTCACCTCCATCCCCCTCTGCCTACCCTCACAGTTGGGCTTCGTAGCACTGATCTTCCTATACTGCTGCTGACATAAACCCAGGAGTTTTCTGCAGAGGCAGGCTCATTTGACTAAGCTGCTCTAACTTTTACCTTCTTTCTCTCTCCCCTTTAATGCCAAACTCTTTGCAAACAAGTCTCTACTTCCCCACTTCCTAATTACTCCTCAGACTGTTTCAATTACTCTCCCCACTACTACTTTGCTATTGAAACTGCTCAGGCAAAGTTCACCTCAAATCTTCTAATTGCAAGATCCAGTAGGATCTTGTTAATCATCAATTTATTTCATCTCTCTGTGGCATTATTCATGGTTGACTACTCATTTCTCCTTTGAATTCTCTGCTACCTTGACTTCTATAACATTACTGGCTCTGCTCCTGCCCCTCTGAGTACACGAGCAGTTAAGAGGAAAAACTCTGGAGTCAGAGCTAAATTCAATTCCTGTCTTTCACACTTGTTAGCTGTGCAGCCTTGGCAAACAACTTAGTGTCTGAGCCTTAGTTTTCTCAACTGTAAAACAGGGATAATAACAGTACCACGTAGGGTCAGGAAGAGGATTAAGTGAGATAATCTAAGTAAACCACAGTGCCTAGGACATAGTAAATGCTTAATATATCTGAAACTCCTGTTATAATTATTCCTTCTTTTTTTCCTTTTTTTAAGTTAAATTTCCACACACAGCATTGATTTTCTTAATCTCCTAGTCTGGTTTCTTCTACTCCTTAATTATTGCAGACCCTCAAGATTCCATTCTTAACACAGTCTCTAATCCCATCTATTCTCAGTGCCTTTACTATACGTTGACTATTCCAAAGTTCTTATCTCCAGCCCAGACTTCTACTAAGGCACCTATGATGCTTTATGCAAATAACTATTTACATGTCTGTCTCCCGCTACTAGATTGTGAGCTCCTTGAGGGCAAGGGCCGTGATTTATTTGTCCTTTTCCCCCAGCACCTAGAGTAGTGCTTGATGCATGATAGTAGGCCTTCAATAAAAGTTTCCTAAATGAATGAAACCTTTCTGGGCAATGTTACCTTGGCCCCATGCAAACTTCCCTCATCCTCTTAGCCAGCAATCCCCAACCTTTTTGACACCAGGGACCAGTTTCCTGGAAGACAGTTTTTCCACGGACATGGGGTGGGAGAGGGTAGGAGGGATGGAGGGGTCATTGCCTCACTCCACCTCAGGTCTCTGGCGTTGGGTTCTCATGGGAAGTGCCCAACTTGGATCCCTCGCAAGCACAGTTTATAGTGGGGTTCACACTCCTATGAGGGTCTGATGCCCATGCTGATCTGATGGGGGGTGGTTTTGGGCAGTGATTAGAGTGATGGGGAGCGGCTGTGGGTGCAGGTGGGCATTCATATGCAGCAGTAAATGTACATAGACAATTCCAGTTATGACTTTCCCTAACATATTCAGATTCTCAAACAAATGGTTTTTTAGTTGTTGATGTTTTTTGGGTTTTTTGCTGGCTCCAAATATACACTGTATCAGTCGGGATCTTGGCAGAAATAGATGACATGCTCAAATTGAGTAATTTGATGAGAGTTTAATAAGGGGCATATGGTATTTACAAAGAGGAGAGCAAGATTTGGGAAAGCCATCAAGGAATAGTGCAGTACCCTGGGGCTAACAAGGAGCTGGCACCACCGCTGGGCATCAAAAGGTAAGGGGAAGGAGTGGTTCCCAGATCCCTGAGAGTAGCTAAGAGAGAGGGCTGCCTGGCAGGAGTTGTGGTCTTTGGTAGAGGGATGTGGCAGGGAGGGAGCCAGGGGAATAAATAGCTCAAGCTCATGTCTCTTCCATCCTAGTCTTGGGTCCTTAGGAGTAGAATCAGAGGCTTCCATATGGCTGGAGAAGGAATTATGGAGAGTGGATATACTGGATGTCTCCATTTGCCCCATCCAGACCTACTCTTCATCTTTCTCCACCTTACCCTGTGCTCTGCAAGGCTGATTCATATGGCCTGCATCAATGAATTCCCTTGGGCTCTGGTTTCTGTTTGGGTTCCACCAATGGGAAGATATTATGGGCTGAATTGTGTTACACACACACACAAATTCAAATGTTAAAGTCTTAATTCCCAGTATCTCAAATGTGACCTTATTGAGAAATAGGATCATTGCAGATATAATTAGTTAAGATGAGGTCATGGCCCCTAAGCCAATATGACTGGGATTCTTATAAAAACGGAGATTTGGGCACAGATACACAGAGGGAGAAAGCCAAGTGAAGCTGAAGGCAGAAATCATGGTGATACTTCTACATGCCAAGAAATGCCAAAGATTGCAAGCAACCCACTAGAAGCTAGGGGAGAAGTATGGAACAGATTCTTCCTCACAGCCTTCAGAAGGAACCTGCTCTACTGACACCTTTCTTTGGGACTTCTAGCCTCCAAATCTGTGAGACAATAATATTTGTCAATTAAGCCACTCAGTTTGTGGCAGCTTGTTACAGCAGCTGCATGGAGCTAATACAGAGATCAGAGGATGAACTACACAAGCAGCCTATGCTTGCTGGCTGCACACTCTCCTTATCCCATCCTTTCTACAGCCCCTTCCAAGTGGATCTCAAGCACCCACTTTCCTGATCTTGCTCACCAACATCACCGGTGATTTGTTTCCCAATGGCCAAATCTGACCTTTTCTGTCATTACTTTACTACTTGACCATTTTATAGCATAGTGGACCTCCCACTTCAAGGTCCATGTCCGTATAATCTCTATTGCCTTCCTTCATTCTTTTATTTTTAAATGTACAAATACCTTGGGGTTGTACCCTTATCCTTCTTCTCTACAGTTATCCTTAGTCCAGAAGTCACAAACTACTGGCCATGTTCTCCCCTCAGATATGTTTTCTTTGGTCCTTCCCTAGACAGAAACCCTCACTGGTTCCACAATGCCTAGCAGATAAAGTCCAAAGTCCATAGCTTAATATTTAAGGCCCTGACCAGCCTGATACTAGACTACCTCTTTTATTTTCTGTGGTTCAAGTACTCCCCCCCACCCCCCGCTTTTTTTTGAGACAGAGTCTCACTCTGTCACCCTGGGTAGAGTGCATCATAGCTCACTGCAGCCTCAAACTCTTGGGCTCAAGTAACCCTCTTGCTTTAGCCTACCGAGCAGCTGGGACTACAGACATGTGCCAACTTGCCTGGCTAATTTTTCTATTTTTTTATAGAGATGGGGTCTCACTCTTGCTAAGTCTGGTTTCTAACTCCTGAGTTCAAGCAATCCTCTCGCCTCAACCTCTCAGAGTGCTAGGATTACAGATGTGAGCCACCGTGCCTGGCCAACTCCCCACTTCTAATGCCAGGACATCCACCTCCTTGTTCTTCAAGGTAATTGGAAATAGAGAATATGAATGCTTCAAATTCAAAGATAATAACAATATTCAGTTTGGGCAAAGAGCCCCAGATTTTTCTCTGTCACCATCAGGGTTGGTGTTAGACTAATGATTGAGAACCTGATTTTCCAGCCTCTTTCTGAGACCGTACAGACTACTGTTAGGATTGCAGGAGTTAGACTGAATCCTGGCTGCACTCTTATTATTGGCTGTGAACCTTTGGGCAAGTTCCTAACCTCATTCCGACCCAGTTTCTTTCTCTATAAAACGAAGATACAATATCTGCCTTATGGGATTAAGCATTGAACTCAATAATGTATGTAAACTTTTAACACAGTAGTTAGCAGATGGTCAATAAGTGGTATCCATTATTATTTTTATTATCGCTGCTTCACCTCTGAGCATATTCACAAAATTCATTTCTGTCATCATTACAGCACTGGACTGAGTTAGCCTTGTATTCCCACCAACGTCTTTGTACGACCTCGACCAAATCTCGCCCCACCCCCACCCCCACCCTCCGAGCGGGGATGGAGAAACGGTGCACCACGCACAGGTTAGAGTGGGTCTCTAGGATTCCTGACACCTCTAAAGCCCCTGGGAGTAAGCCAAAGTGTCTCCCATAGGGCAGTCTAACCTTATCTTCCAGATAGGCGGGTTTAGATTCTGGTCCTTTTTCCTGGCCTTAAGTAATTCCCTTCCCCTCTTCCAGCCTCATTTTCCCTGTTTGTTAAACAACAACAAACAAACAAACACGTGTGTTACTTCCTCTCTAGCGGCGGGGACGGGGGTTCTGCCAGACGCCAAGCAACAATCGGGATGTACCCTAACCAGCTCCGGACTTCTTCCTTCTCCTAAGCTGCTCAACTCCGTCCTCCGGCCCCACCCTGCCCGCCTGCCGCCCGCTGGCTCCCCTCTCCCTTCTCTGAGGGATCAAGCGCTTTGGTTCTCTCCGCCGAGTTCTGCAGGCGTGTTCCATAAATATGACCCACGCGCCGCTTTACACCTCAAGCACCCGGAGCCCGACACTCCGGACTCGCGCCAGGTGGGGATGCTGAGCAGATGGGAGCGAGCGGGGAACGCCGACGCAGCGCAGGCACCACCCCGCCCAACCCCACCCGCGTTCAGCCACCAATTCCCCGGCACCGCCTTTAAAGCCCCTCTCCCACCGTTCTAAGCACGCTCCACGCATGGACTCTCGTGAGATCCGTAATATGCCCGGAAGACCCGCCCTCTGTGCCTTAGAGGCCAATGGGCGAGGGCGACGGTTACGACGGTTGGGTTTTGAAGGAGCCAATGAGTGCTCGGAGCGGAGAGTTTAAGAGGCGAAAGCCAGCCGTGCCGAAGCCGGTCTAGGATTGGAACCTGCTCGGGAACTTACGGTGAAAGGCGGCTGGGTTGAGCCGGGGTAGGGCCGCGGCCAGCGGGTACCAGGCCGGAGGGGGGTGCAGCCGAGGGTGCCTCTGATTATGTGGCCGGTCGGGGAAGGAGGAGCCCCTCGCTGTCTCTTGAGCACGGTCTCCTCTTTTCCTCCAGGGCTCGACGGGCACCAACTGGAAGGACCCCTCCCCCACAGACGCTCCCATGGCGCAGTTCGTGTTCGAGAGTGACCTGCACTCGCTGCTGCAGCTGGACGCGCCCATCCCCAATGCACCTCCCGCGCGCTGGCAGCGCAAAGCCAAGGAAGCCTCAGGGCCGGCCCCCTCACCCATGCGGGCCGCCAACCGATCCCACAGCGCCGGCAGGACTCCGGGCCGAACTCCTGGTCGGTGGAGGAGTGCGACGGGACACGGGAGCAAGAGAGAATGGCTGGGAGTAGCCTTCATGCCTCCTTTCCCAGGAACCTGGTCAGACTGTCTTCTCTCTCTCCGCCCCAGGCAAATCCAGTTCTAAGGTTCAGACCACTCCTAGCAAACCTGGCGGTGACCGCTACATCCCCCATCGCAGTGCTTCCCAGATGGAGGTGGCCAGCTTCCTCCTGAGCAAGGAGAACCAGCCTGAAGACAACCAGACGCCCACCAAGAAGGTATGTGTCACAGGGGTCTCAAGGCACGGGCTCTGACTATGTCCACTGGATAACAACATCATGCTTCACCACCACCTTTACATGCCAGGAACATCAGAAAGCCTGGGCTTTGAACCTGAACGGTTTTGATGTGGAGGAAGCCAAGATCCTTCGGCTCAGTGGAAAACCACAAAATGCCCCAGAAGGTAAGATCTGAAGTTCCTGGTTCTTGGAGGGAGATGTCAGTCCATCTCTAGGGCCGAGAGGAGCTACCTGTCTGCTCTTCTTACCTAAGACTAAGGGTAAGGGAAGTGTCAATTTTCCCAGCGTCTAGACCCACTCTGTTGCCACAGGTTACCAGAACAGACTGAGAGTGCTCTATAGCCAGAAGGCCACACCTGGCTCCAGCCGGAAGACCTGCCGTTACATTCCTTCCTTGCCAGACCGTATTCTGGATGCCCCTGAAATCCGAAACGACTACTGTAAGTGCAGCCTTATCCTTGTCCTGGGGATGGAGAAAGAGGGCCTGGGGACCAGACAAACAAGGAAGCTCACGCTCCTCCCTTTCCACATCTGGCAGACCTGAACCTTATGGATTGGAGCTCTGGGAATGTACTGGCTGTGGCGCTGGATAACAGTGTGTACTTGTGGAGTGCAAGTTCTGGTGACATCCTGCAGCTATTGCAAATGGAACAGCCTGGGGAATATGTGTCCTCTGTGGCCTGGATCAAAGAGGGCAACTACTTGGCTGTGGGCACCAGCAGTGCTGAGGTGCAGGTGAGACTTGTGTCCCTGCACTGCAACTCTGTCATCACCCAGGGGGCTTGCCCAGCTGGCAGATGTTAATGCCAAGTCCCAGTCTCTTATCCTACTGGTTTTCTCTCTCTAGCTATGGGATGTGCAACAGCAGAAACGGCTTCGAAATATGACCAGTCACTCTGCCCGAGTGGGCTCCCTAAGTTGGAACAGCTATATCCTGTCCAGGTCAGTGGTTTTTGCCAGTCTTTGGCAAAATCAGCATGATTTTTGCCCATTCTGCCCTTAACTGTACACCCCTGAACTGAAGCAGCCCTGGCTTGTTTACATTTGGTGCTGCCACAAAACCTGATTCCCTTTCTCCCTCCTCTAGTGGCTCACGCTCCGGCCACATCCACCACCATGATGTTCGGGTAGCAGAACATCATGTGGCCACACTGAGTGGCCACAGCCAGGAAGTGTGTGGGCTGCGCTGGGCTCCAGATGGACGACATTTGGCCAGTGGTGGCAACGATAACTTGGTCAATGTGTGGCCTAGTGCTCCTGGAGAGGGTGGCTGGGTTCCCCTGCAAACATTCACCCAGCATCAAGGGGCTGTCAAGGTGAGGGGGGTTGGGCTAGGGTCTCTGTAGACTCTCATCCATAACCTGGGGAATATTAAGGGGAGATGGGATGGTGGGATTGGACTGGGTTAATCTGTGACCTCTGTAGCTCCTTGTCTAGTTCTAGTACCTGCTGACCCCACCTTTATCCCACCTAGGCTGTAGCGTGGTGTCCCTGGCAATCCAGTGTCCTAGCAACAGGAGGGGGTACCAGTGATCGACACATTCGCATCTGGAACGTCTGTTCTGGGGCCTGTCTGAGTGCCGTGGATGCCCATTCCCAGGTAGTCTTTTACCTATTCCAGCCTCTCACTCCCAGATGCATTCTTACTCTGTGTAGTCTTCCTGGGCGACTATGTTCTCTTGTGGCTTCACCAACTCTATAACCTGATAATTCCCAGACTTCAAACTCGGCTCTCACTTATGAGCTCCATTTCCAACAGTCTGTGGCTGTCTCCACCTTTATGTCCTATAGGCACCACCACCTCAGTAAGTCCCAAATTAAACTTGTCATTTCCCCTTGCCTCCCTGAAATGTGTTCCTCCTTCTCTTCTTAAATTGCTTCAGAATGGAAGAACCTGCTCAGAAATATGAAAAACCTTTTAGAATCATTGTCTTCCTCACCACAATCTGTCAGTTTTTCCTCAGAATATGATTCACATCTGTCCCCTTCCCTCAGACTCACCCTTCTTCCCAGTGGAGGCCCACTACAATGGCTCCCTCACTGGGCTTCAAGCATTTATTTCCTCCAATCTGTCTTCTACACTGGTCTGAGTGGTCTATTACTGTCCTCCTTAAGCCTGTAATGGCTCCCCATCACCTATGGCATATAATCCAAATCCATTAGAATGACATTTGAGGCTTTTGCTGGTGGGCCTCCCTGTAGCCACTTCAGCTTCTCTTTCCACTCCCCCCACATGCAACTTCACGCTCGACATGGGCTCTAGAGCCAGATGGCCAAAATTCAAGTTCTGGATTTGTCACTTACTAACTTAACTTGCATGTGACCTTAAGCAACTTGTTGAACTTCCTTCTGATTGATTCCTCATCTGTAAAATGGATAATACAGATGCTCCCTGACTTACATCCCAATAAACCCATCATAAAGTCAAAAAATTGTTAAGTTAGGGACCATCGGTAATTGTCTCTCAAAGGGCTTTTGTAAGGACTGATCATTCGTCTGAGTCCGTAGCACCTGGCAGGGTGCCCGACACTGGAACTGACTCAGTTCTGATTTGAGTAGCTTGTATGTCATGCCCACACTATCCCCTCTCCACAGGTGTGCTCCATCCTGTGGTCTCCCCACTACAAGGAGCTCATCTCAGGCCACGGCTTTGCCCAGAATCAGCTGGTTATTTGGAAGTACCCAACCATGGCCAAGGTGGCTGAGCTCAAAGGTAGGTGGCTATGTCAAAAGCCAGACACAAAAGGCCACATGTTATGACTCTATATGAAATGTCCAGAATAGGGAAATCCAGAGAGATAAAACACATTCATGGTTGCCAGGAGCTGGGGGAAGAGGGTAATAGGGAGTGATGATAATGTTTTGGAATTAGTTTTATCGGTTGCACAACTTTGCAAATATACTAAAAAACACTCAATTGTGAACTTCAAAAGGATTAATTTTATGGTGTATGAATTTTATCTCAAAGCAGTTACAAAAAACGAAAAAGGCAAGGTGGCCATCAAAATTGGGATGGCTACGGTTGTGTCTGCATTAAGATATACTGTTCTCATTTGCCCCAGGTCACACATCCCGAGTCTTGAGTCTGACCCTGAGCCCAGATGGGGCCACTGTGGCATCAGCAGCAGCGGATGAGACCCTGAGGCTATGGCGCTGTTTTGAGTTGGACCCTGCACGCCGGCGGGAGCGGGAGAAGGCTAGTGCGACCAAAAGCAGTCTCATCCACCAAGGCATCCGTTGAGGACAAACCTATTGCCTTAGTTTTTTATTTTTCTAATAAAGTCATGTCTCCCTTTCTTCTTGTATGACCTGTGTCCCAGGGGCGCCTCTCTACTGGGATCAGAGAGCTAGAAATGTCCTCTGGGAGCCTTGACCATCACTACTATTTGTAGACAGGGCTACGCAAGCTGAGTACCCTACCTCTTCTACTCACACATGTACACACATGACCTCAGTGGTTTCTTCTGTCACTTTTAATTAAGACACAAGTGAGTAAGCAGCCTCCACAGGCTGTATTCCCAGGCCCCCACCCACCCTGACCTTTGGCCCAGAAGCTACTGCTTCAGTGTGGGGTGGAGGAGAGAAACTGGGTCCACAGTGACAGATTATTGCTGACCTCTTCAGTGTGAGGAAAAAGGCCACAAGACCTGGTGGGGGCCAGCCCTGAGTGCTCCTCTCCCAAGTTTAAGGCAGAGAGGGGGAAGTAAGTGTCCAGCCCTTTTAGCCCCCAGCTCTGGAGTGGCAGAGGGCAATGAGGCCACATCCCTGGAGCTGGCCGGGGGAAGTGGGTGAGGAACGAACGGAAGCGGTGGTCCCTGTAGACCATTGTGGGGAGGGGAGGGCCAGTCCCCTGCTCAGTCCTGACCACGCAAGCCCTGGTCACAGGTGTAGGCAGGGAGGGCACTGACAGATGCTGCCCAAGGTGCAGTCCTGAGGCACTTAGGTGGGCGCCTATCCAGGCCATGTTTCTCAGTTGGCCTTGACCTTGGCAATACCTGGAGCTCCGTTTTGCTGAAGTACACGAGGCAGCCGCTTGCCTTTGGTGTAAGACTGATACCAGAAATTGGAGAAGAGCACGAAGAAGATGGTACCATACATCCAGATGAGGTGGATAATGACTGGGTACTGGTAGTTACAGCTAGGCATGAAGTAGTACTGGGAGATGTGCAGTGAGACCAGCACAAACTGGATCTAGGACAGAAAGGCAAGGGTCAGAGGGGACAGTGAGAAGACTACAGGGGAAGAGGGAATAGGGAAAGAGGTAAACATTGAGTGGGGAGGGAAGGGATCAAAGGTGAGACAGGTTGGAGAAAGAGAGGATCCGGACTAGGTATGTTGGGGGGATGGTTATAGGCCAGGCCCAAGCCCCTCACCAGTTGGATGGCTGTCATGTGCTTTTTCCACCACAGGTAGGGCTGAGCCACAGGGCCGAGGGCAGATAACCCATAGTAGAGGTACATGACAACATGCACAGAGGAGTTTATCATGGCATGGAAAGAGCCCATTCCTCCTGTGAGTAGACAATAAAACAGGGTCAGCAGAGTCAAGCTTCTGGTCCCCAGTGCATGCCTTCTTCCCCAGTGGCCCACACAACTCACCTGGGGCAATCTTTATCCCCCACCACCAGCTCCAGGGAAGCACCGAGTGATGGAAGACATGTAGGAAGGTCACCTGCCCCTCCTTCTTCCGGAGAATAAAGATCACCTGAGAGAAGAGTGGGGGAAGGGGGTTCAGACCCAGGGCCTCTACCCTTCTTTCTCTCCCCAGGTTCTCACATCTCATAAACTACTCACTGTGTCCATCAGCTCAATGAACTTGGAGAAGAGGAAGAGCCAGGCCACTCGAACCATCTGCAAGAATTCAGGGCAGCCTTAGGATCCCACAGGCTACCCTAAGAGCCTCCCTAAACTGGGCCATGGGTACAGGTCAAACCCAAACTGCTCCTATCCCCCAGGCTGCTCTGATGTAGCCCCAGCCCCTACTTACCCTAAGTGCCTCAGGGCTATTGGAATAGTCCACAGGGTCACAGCGCCAGGTATAGGTACTCAGCCAGCCAGACATCAGGAACTAAGAAAGGGTGTGGATTAGACCACCAGAGTTCTCCCCTCTCAGCACTTCCCTCCCCTTTGCTAGCTGCAGACATGGATCTGAGTCTCTCTGGAAAGGAGAGATGCCATGCTCTGGCCCTACAGCCTGCCCCTTATGCTGCCGGCAGGAATTAAAGCCCAGGCATCTCAGGGGCCCACCTCATAGACAATGTAGAGGGAGAATGCCACGAGTGAGAAGTTGTAGACAATCATGAAGCCACGGAGCTGGAAGGGCTTCCGATTAGCCATGATGCGAGGCCCAAGAGAGAGAACGAAGTACACGTAGGTCAGGAGGATGGAGGTCATTAGCAGGGGGGATCCCATCAGAGGGTAGCCCTGGATCCGGGGATCTGTGAAGAAAGGTCAAAGGAGTCAGAAAGGGCCACGGGTTGCCAAAGGTCTTCACCAGCTCTACAGACATAAGGTCAGGTCATAAAAGGGTCAAGGGGTTCACAAGGTCTCTCCATTAGGAGACAGCCCTAGATCCAGGGATCCCAGGGAAGAAGAGAGGAAAGGGCTGGTGGATGGCACCATACCTGCATGCTTCATCATCTCCTGGTACACGTTCACCACGGCCTCCATCCTGGCTAAGGACTCTGGGGAGGTACGGAAGGTAGATGTCAGACAGAGCATACTGCGCAGCCCCATCCCAGAGACAAGACACAGAACCAGACAACTCCGGAGTCATTGCAGAAAGGACAGAAGAACAGTGAGAGGAAGCAATTGCTGGTGTCTAGGGGAGGAGGAGGCAGTTTGATGAGGACATCGGCTCCCTACACATCCTGCCTACCAGGAAGGGCTGTTCCACCCTTCCTCTCCACACCTTCCCCTCCTCACCTTCCTCTCCTCACTCTCTGCCCTCTCCAGAGGGTTTTACTTCCTGGCCTCCCCTCCCCTCTCCTCCACAGAAGAACTCTCAATCCCTGGTTTCTTTCCAGAGAGTCTTAACTCCTCACCAACATCTTTAGAATGAACTTCCCCTCCCTTCCTTGCCCAAGTCTCTCACCTCCCCGACTCTGTGTCTTTCTTCTCTCCAGGGATGCTCCCCTTCAACAGCTCCTCTCTTGTTCTCTCTTCTCTCCAGTCCCTTCCAGGAACTCTCATCTCCCCAGGGTCCCTCCTCTCCCCTGGCAGAACTCTCACCTCCCTGGTCCCTTCTATCCCTTCTGGAACCTTATGGGCCTGGGATTCCTCGTCTCCCCTACTGGGACACCCATATCCCTGGGTTTCTCCTCTGCCGGTCCAGGGCTCTCACCTCCAGCCTCTCCTCTCGGTGCTGTCCTCTCTCCTCCCGCGGAGCCCTTCCTCTCCTGGAGCCTGGCTCTTTGAGACTCCTGCCCTGGCAGCTCCACCTGTCTGACTAGATCTGGCAGTAGCCCCGCCCTCCACCCACCCCAGCGGAACTGCACATGGGATGGAGGGTGGATCCAGGCCACAGGTCAGTGCCTGGAGCGGGGAGCAGGACCCACCAGGATTGGGAAAGCCAAGTAAAGCCCCAGACTCAGCACCCACCCACCCTGGACCAGGCAGATGAGCTAAGGTCCAAGGTTCCGAGTCAGAAACCTCCCCCAGACTCCAGCCCTAGCCTTGGCCCAAAGAACTGCTGAAAATCCACACCCAGCATCCTCTCCTGAGCCAGCCATACATTCTCAGTTTGCCCTACTTCAGAATGGGTACAATCACCTTTCTCTTCCAGGGAGGGGCAGGGAAGCCAGTGGCATGTGAGGAGGTGGGGGAGTGGGGGAGGTCTCAGGAATCTTCCCCTCCCTCAGGGAGGGGTCCTAATGGGCTAGGTCCCATCCCCCTCAGAGCCTGAAAGAATGTCGGGGGAAGGCTCACAGGGACACAAAAGCCTCTCCCCAGACGCAGGAGAGTCTGGGACTCTGAGTCAGTCCCAGGGGGACAAGGTATTCTCCCAGCCAGGGCAGCAGGTGCTCCTGGTTGCCTCCATCCAGAGACCCACCTGCATAGGTGCTAAGTGAAGAAGCACACCTTCTGACACATCCGCCAGGGACTGCAGTGCGCCCTGCGCACGCCCCTCACAGGTGCTGCCCCACACCTCCATGTCACTCCCCACTTCTTCAGACCCACCGTGGTCAGGCCCCAGCCCTGCCATCCGCACAGGCCCCCTTCATCTCAGCTCCCCACCCCAATGCCTCCGACAACAAAGCCAGCACACGGGAGGGCTAGCACACATACAGCCTCCTGCCTCTGACACACCAGCCAAACTGGCTTCCATGGACTGTGTGACTCGCGTGGCTTCCAGCCCTCACCCCGCCCTCACACAGTGCCCTCACAGGCTGGGCATCAGGTGCAGACGCATCTGCTCCCCGCCCATGCCCACACCCGCTGGAAGGCGCACACACAGGTCCACTCACACACGTGTGAGCCCCTGGGAGCAGACACGCACCTGCCCTCGGTCTGGCACAGCTCTCTTTTCGCCGAGGCCAATGATCACCTCTTCCCTCACATGCAGACATTGTGGGGTGCCCATTCTGGGGCAGGGCCTAGGCTTAGGCATATGCTCTAACACACATTGAGTTTGCCAGCTTATTGCTCTCAATCACCAAGCCCCAGTTCACCCCCCTCCCCGCCCCCACATACACACACCCTGGAGGTCAGGAGGGACTCAAGGCTTCTGGGAAGGACCTCTCCCCAAGCGGGAGGAAAATCTGGGTGTGTCCCCGTAGGAGAACTCAGCCTATTCCTTCTTTCCTTCCTTCCTTCCTTCCTTCCTTCCTTTAAGATGGATGGAAGGGAAAAGGAGCCGGGCAAAGGAAGGGGGAGGAGAAGGGGGAGAAAGAGGGCAGAGGGAGAGGGAGAGGATGAGAAGCAAGAGCAGGAGGTGGTGAGGGAAGGCCTGGGTGTAAGCAAATGAGACCAGGGACGCGGGTGTCGGGGGAGGGAGGGTGCAGGCGAGGCCCGGCCCCAGGGAGCTGGGACCTCCCACCCACTCGCCCCAGTAACAGCCTCGCCCACAGCCCGGGCAGGGCAGGGCAGGGCAGGGCAGGGCTGGCAAAGGCTGGGCACGTGGAGAGCCCGGGGAAGGTCCAGACTCACCAGCGGGTGGCCAGGCGGGCTACGAGGAAGGCTCGTGGGAGAAGGGCCAGAGAGAAGTCTCCAGGGACAGCCTGTCTGCCTGCCACTTCCTCATCTGCTGGGCTGACTTTCTGTCACCAAAGGGGGAGGGGCGGGCCGGACGGGGGGCGCCCGCTGATTGGGCGGCCGCCCGGGGCAGGAGGCCGGCCAGCACAGGACCGGTCGCGGGGCGGGGGCAGGGGCGGGCCGTGGTCCCGGCAGGAAGCTCAGCAGCCCGGACTCCCCACCCCTTCCCTCCCGCTCTCTGCCCGCCCCGGCCGCTGGTTGCGGCCAGGCCCGGCGCGGGAGCGCGCTGCCTCCTCCCGATGGCAGCCCGGGTCCGCCCACTCTCGGCCCGCGGGCGACTGGCCCACCAACAGGACCACCCATCTGTTTGCCGCTGGCCCAGCTTACGGCTCGAGGGAGTTCCAGGGCTCAATCTTTCCTTCAAAGAGCTCCTTCTCCCGCAGAGTGAGCCCAGAGGGGCGGGCGGGAGGCAGACTAGGTGTGCTACGGGCCGACTTGGGGTGGCGGGAGGTCTTAGCGGGAGCGAGCAGCTGACCAGGTAAGCCTTCTCCACGAGCCTATAAACTTGGACGAGCCCTAGCGTTAGGATCCACTGAGAGGACTGCGGGGAACGGAGGCGGGAGAATACAAGTAACCTGGGGCAAGACTAGTGAATCACTAGTTTAACTGGCCTTCAGGGTGGTGAATGGCAAAAAAGAAAATGAATCTGACTGTGGCTGAATGTAGTAGGTCTTGGAGCCCAAATGGGGCCATTTGATTTTTATTCTAGAAGCAGAAGAGAAACTGAAGATTTTTGAGGAGGCTATAATCAGACTTGTATTATTCATCCATCAAACATTTATTGACCATCTACAGTGTGTAAGACTGTGTTAAGCTCTGGTGACACTGTCCCTGTACCCATGGGGTTTACAGTCTAGCTGAATCACTTCACTCTGGCAGCCAGTGTAAGGAGGGTGCTGGAGGGAGACCAGGTGAGAAACAACAGCCTGACCTAACAAGGTTTGGGAACTGATGGGATCGAAGAAGGTATACAAATATAGAGATTTCCTCCAGACAGCAAGACTAGCTCTCTGTATATTAGTTGTCTATTCTACACTCCCAGGCCCCCACCTCCACATACTCACCATCTAGACTGAACTAGTGGGGGCAAAGACTAGGTTTTAGTGAAATGAAATCTATATCTCCAGCAGCTCCTGGAACAGTGGTTTGCATACAGTGATCCACACCTGCTTGTAGGATGGTGTGAATGTGGACAGAATTAGGGAATTCAGAAGTGGTGGGTGGGAGAAATATTATGTGCTTAAATGGTGGGATGTAGCTATGTGGAAGTTCAGTCCTAGAGCTCAGGTAAGAGGTCTGAGCCAAAGTACAGATATGACCCAGCCCTTTAGCACCTGCCCTTGAAAGAAAATGGCAGAATTGACTATTCAAAAAACTCAAAACTTCTTAACAGTGTAAACTAAGGCCCTACCTGATATAGTCCCTACCTGGTCCTCTCATTCTACCTGTCCTTTATTCCCCAGAGATGTCAGGTCTTTCATACTCCCCAACCCCCAAGCCCTGCCTCCTGGCTCAGTGCAAGGTGCGGTGAGATCTCCCAGGCAGTAAGTCACTCCTTCCTCTTGCTCCCACAATTGTACTGCAATGTAATAATCTGCTCATCCGCATCCCCTAACTATAAGCTCCTCTCAGTAGAGGCCAAGTTTTAGTCATCTCTATCTCTAATTATTTTATTTTTATTTTTTAGAGACAGAGTCTCCCAGTGTTGCCCAGGCTATACTCAAACTCCTGGGCTCAAGCGATCCTCCCACCTGGAGGAGTAGCTGGGATTACAGGGTCATGCCATCATGCCTAGCTCCATCTCTGTATCTCTAGCATTTGGCCCATTGTCTGGCACTCAGTTGACCCCCATAATGTTTGTTGAGTGAATGTTAGCATGCAGGGGACATTGTGAGAAAGGAAGAGAGGTCAAGGAATCCAGAGTCAAGTGGGGAGGACGTTAAGAATTCAAAAGCCAGGCAGGCATGGTGGCTCACGCCTGTAATCCTAGCACTCTGGGAAGCCGAGGTGGGAGGATTCTTTGAGCTCAGGAGTTTGTGACCGGCCTGAGCAAAAGTGAGACCCCGCCTCTACTAAAAAAATAGAAAGAAATTAGCTGAACAACTAAAAATACACAGAAAAAATTAGCCGGGCATGGTGGCGCATGCCTGTTGTCCCAGCTACTTGGGAGGCTGAGGCAGGAGAATTGCTTGAGACCAGGAGCTTGAGGTTGCTGTGAGCTAGGCTGACGCCACAGCACTCTAGCCCAGGCAACAGAGTGAGACTCTGTCTCAAAAAAAAAAAAAAAAAGAATTCAAAAGCCTTTCTACTTCCATGGGAACAGTTTCGTTGAGTCAGTAAATATTTATTGAAATCCTAATGTATTCCAGGTATATGCTAGTGACCTTGGGGGTCACACATGACTCCAAAGTCCTGAGTTTAAATGTACCAATTTGTACCCGTGTGACCTTATGTAAGTGGCTGAACCTCCATAATAATAGTACCTATCTCATAGGATTATCATTGTTTAGATTGAAAGAGATGACCCATGTAAAGTGCTCAGCACTGTTTCTGTCTCAACATTTAATAGACAGGGTGGGGAAGCAGCCCAATAATAAATCAGTAAGGGACATACTTATATGTAGATTCATGAGCATTCATTTAGCAATATTTCTAAACACTGTGTGCAAAGCCCTGTTTTGAGAGCACTATTGAGAAGTTTCGGATTAAGTGTCCAAGATGAGAGTCCACTCAAGATGAATAAAGCAGAAGATTACAGATGATGAAACTGTCCCAGAAGCTAAACACAGTAGTGATAGGGAATTTCAACTATGCATTTATTCACCTGGACTATGTTGGTATATGACTATGGCAAGCCCTCAATAAATGTTGACCGACTACATGAATGAACATGCTCAAAGATACTTCATTCAGTTCTTGTCCAGGTCCTGGGAGAAAGCATCCTCAAATATCTGATATAGACCACCTAGCCCCAAGTTCTACCATATGGTATCTCCATGGCCCTAGGGTTCCTGCAAAATAGTGTAATGGAGAAGACAGACATATAAATTAACAATTATAGTAGCATGTGGCGAGTATTCCCATAGAGATAAACCCAGAAGGTTATGAAAGCACTCAGGTGGGGGGTACTAGACCAGGGTGTGGGTTAGTTCTGGAAGGATTCACAGAAGTAACACCCAGGCCAGTCGCGGTCACTCATGCCTGTAATCCTGGCCGAGGCGGAAGGATCGCTCGAGGTCAGGAGTTCGAGACCAATCTGAGCAAGAGCGAGACCCTGTCTCTACTGAAAAATAGAAAGAAATTATCTGGACAACTAAAAATATACAGAAAAAATTAGCCAGGCATGGTGGCGCATGCCTGTAGTCCCAGCAACTCGGGAGGCTGAGGCAGGAGGATTGCTTGAGCCCAGGAGCTTGAGGTTGCTGTGAGCTAGGATCATCCTACGGCACTCTAGCCCGGGCAAAAGAGCAAGACTCTATCTCCACAAAAGAAAAGAAAAAAGAAGTAACACCTAAGTTGAGCATTAAAGGACACTTTCCAGAAGGTAGAGAAAGGCATTCCTGCAGAGGGACGTGTGTATGTGAAGGCACAGAAGCAAGGGATGTGGCAGGTTTGGGGAACTCTAAGTAGTCTGGTATGGCTCCAGCTCAGAGGGCTTATGGAAAGGGCGGGAAAGGTAGGTAGGCAGGAGTCAGTTTATGAAGAGCCTTGTATGCCATGGTAAGAAGTTTGGATTTGATTCTGTTTATATTTTTCAGCCCTGGCTGCACACCAGAATCACCTGGGAACTTACTGCCTGGCTCTTACCTCCAGATTGATTCCAATGGTGGTTTTTAATGGGAAGTGGCTGGAGCACGTATATGTGCTGCGTGGAAGGAGACAATGGGATCCAGCATCCACAGGGAGAGATTAGGCTCTGGCTAAGGAGAACACCTCCCACACTGAAATGTGGGAGTCTTCATCTAAAGGAGTCTATTTTTTCCTTTAATCAGAAAGTGAGGTATTTGCTGAGCATGAGGGGGGAAGTAGGATAAGGAGTTTTAGAGAAGTGGCACAGTCTAGGGCAGCTGAAGGCAGAGTGCTGGGAAGGCTTGGTGAGCAGAGCTGAAGGCCCCACTGGCTGGGAGACCATGAGTGCACAGTGGAGAAGGCTGTGAGATGTTCTCCAGCAGAGCTAAGTGACTGGGAGGCAGGGGAACAGAAATGGGACCGTTTGGGATTTGCAGGGAAGCCAGGTGGAAGGCCTTGCAGATGAGAAGGTTCAGTGAAGGCTAAGTAGAAAGGAAACTAACCAGGGGTGGGCGGATCAACTGGAAAAACTGAAGGGGTCAAGGAACTCCCAAACTTGATAAGGAAGAAGGCCAGGTGTAGTGGGGAAAGAA
Organism: Eulemur rufifrons; assembly: GCF_041146395.1. Classification (NCBI taxonomy): domain Eukaryota; kingdom Metazoa; phylum Chordata; class Mammalia; order Primates; family Lemuridae; genus Eulemur; species Eulemur rufifrons. The sequence continues at coordinate 31,308,466 of NC_090990.1, forward strand.
TACCCAGTCCAACAGCTAAAACCTCCTTCATGGAGCCTCCCTGACTCATGGGAAGCGAGGTGATGACTTCTCCTGGGTCCCACCCTGCTGACTCACTCCTCACTCACTGCTCTCCAAGGGGCCCTTCCTTATCCATCCTTTTTCTCAAGGAGATGAACCATTGATGTAGTTTCTCTAAAGGTTCAGCCTGGCCCGGCACAGTGGCTCATGTCTGTAATAGGAGGCCGAGACAGGAGGATCACTTAAGGTCAGGAGTTTGAGACCAGCCTGAGCAGCATAGTGAGACTCCCGTCTCCACAAAAAATAGAAAAATTAGCCAGGTGTGGTAGCATGCGCCTGTAGTTCCAGCTACTTGGGAGGCTGAGGCAGGAGGAGAAATAAAAGTTTGGCCTGAAAACCACTATCTGTATGAACTCTATTTCTGTGATTGTCTGAAGCTGTATGTGTTTTGGCACAAAAATTGAATGGAAGTGGGATCAGAGAAGCATGAATGGCAGTGAAGAAAAAGTGGAAAAAGGTATGCCTGCATGTTTATGTGTGAGTGAGAAGAAACAGGCGATGGGAGACACGGGGGAATCAGCTATGACAACAGGAACTGAGGATCTAGGGAGAGGGGCAACAGGAGTGGCAGGTGGAGACAGAAGCAGCCTTCTGGCGACTGTGTCAAGCTTCTCTCTTCCCCATCCTGTAAAGGTCAAAGGGCACTTCCTATACAGTACCCACACAGAGGAGCTGAGGGGAGGGTTGAGCCCGTGAGGACAGGAGAGCAAAGATGAGGGCAAAGGGTTTGCCAGTTAATCATTCTGCCTGTCCCTGGGCCTCAGCCAGCAAGGCAGTGTCCTCTTCTCAAGCAGGCTAGGACCTTGACTGAAGGAACTGGGGCTGGAAAGACATCTGGCTGTCAGAAGGGAGAGACTGCATGCAAACACTCATCATATCATTTGGAATTCGAGGGTTTGCCTGGACTCCTGAAGGTTCAGGGCTAAGATCTGATCCATCAGTGGGTAGCCAGTGCCTACACACTGTGGGTATCGTTCACTGTTCACTGAGCTGAACAAAAGAAACTCAGGAAGGGGGAGAGAGAGAAGGGTATGAGAGAATCTGTGGAAAGAACTCTGGAGAAAAGGGGAGGCTTTTTGTTAGTGGGTAAACCAGGTAATCAGGATGGAGGAAAGAGAGCGAGATCTGGAAGACATGTGAGAAGGGCCAAAAGGGAAACAGAGAAGTTTGCTATTCTATTCAGCACTTTCTTTGGCAAGCACAGGGCCAACTGCTCTCTATATACTCACTCTTATGGTTCAATCCTGTAAGGTAAGTACTATCACCTTTTAACGATGAAAAAAATGGAATTGGAGAGGTTGAAGGGTTTGCTCAGGTCACATACCAAGTAAGGTAGAAACAATATAGGTGTTCAGGCTGACGAAAAGGTATGGCAAATGAATGGACACAGGAAAGCACAGGACAGACCTAGGGAACTGCAAGGGATTCGGTTTGGCTGAGGATATGGTGAATGAAAGTCCTTCACATGATAGACGGTTGAAAAGTAGGCTGGCCCTAAATCAAGAAGTTTTTTGGATTTAAAAAAATGAGTATAGTTTGTATTGGGACGTCCCTGAAGATTTTTGTTTGCTTTCTTGAGACAGGGTTTCACTCTGTCACCCAGGCTACAGTGTGATGGCACAATCATAGCTCACTGCAGCCTTGAACTCCTGGGCTCAAGGGATCCTCCTGCCTCAGCCTCCCAAGTAGCTGGGACTAAGGCACATGCCACCACACATGGCTAAGATTTTTTTTCTTTTCTTTTCTTTTTTCTAGAGATGGGGTCTTGCTATGTCGCCCAGGTTGGTCTCAAACTCTTGGCCTCAAATGATTTTTCTGCGTCAGCCTCCCAAGTCTCTCAGACCTGAAGATTTTTGAGTATGGGGTTAATATGTTTCCCACTGTGCTTTAAAAAGACAAACTTGGCAACAGTAATGTACATTATCAAGGGAAAAGCAGAGGAAGGAAGGGAGACCAGCTGGGAGCCAGCTCAGAGGCACAGGTGTGACACAATGAAGGGCTGACCTAGACAAATGGCAGTGAGAAGGAAGAAGAAAGGCTATGGCAGAGAGAGGACCCAGAACTGAGAGCAGGTTATCTACCTGGATAACTCAGGTGGAGCAGGATGGAGAAAATGAATGCAGTTTGGGACACCATGAGTTTGAGGTGAGATGGCCCATTTGGCAGGCAATCTGCAACATAATACTGCATGTTCAGGAGAAAGGACTGGGCTGGAGAAAAAAATCTGAGGATTCTTGTATAGAGATGAAACCACACAAAGTGGACTGTGGTAGCTGTAGTTTTGGTTGTATTTGTTTCCTTTAAGGAATTCCTCCCCAACTCCATTGGCTCATTAATCCTGGTGTTCTCTCCAACTCCCCCCTCCAGTCCAAGCTCCTGAGGCATGTAATCCAAGAAAAACCAAAGTTCTTCCTTGAGATGAGTTATAATAGTGTAGAGTGGAGAAATGCAGAGACAGAGTCCAGACAACATTTGAGCCCCTAAGCCCATCTAAAGCCATCCATATAACCCAAATACAACTGGGTCCCTTTTTTTTTATTTTGGTTAAACTAGCTTAATTGCAATGTGTTGTAATGAAACCAGTCTAATACACCATCGGGAGATTGCTCAGAAGCGAGTAGAAGAAGAGAACAATAGTGACCATTCAAGTGCTGACTATCTGCCTAAAGGGCCTTGTATGCCCTGCTAAGAATCTTGGACTTTAAAGTAAGAGCTACTTAAAGGTCTAAACTTAATTTTAAATAGGATCAGTTGAAGGTACCCTTTGAAGTTGGTACTATAATCCCATTTTATAGAGGTGGAAACTGAGATTCTTGGAAGTGAAGTAACTTGTCTAAGCTCACAAAATGGATAAGTGTCCACTCCAGCATTTGAACTTGTACATAAATAAACTTCAATAGAATTATGGATGCTATAATGGAGGTCTGTAGAGGGTACAAGAGAGGTACAGTTTAAAAATGGTCAAGTGTACAGGAGAGGAAGTGGCAAAGACTTTACAGGAGTGGGTGACATTTGAACTGAAAGGATGAATTGTTCACCAGGTGAATAAGGGGGTTGGAGCAGGAAAAAGGGAGGACAGACATTCTGAGGAGGGCAGAGCATTTGCAAGCCACAGAGATGTGAGGCAGCACCTGATCCTCAAGTGCCTCCTGATGGCTACAGCTGGGAGCACTCATAGCAGAGTGGCAAGAACAGTGGAGTATGCTATGACAAAACAAGGTCTGCAAGACAGGGGCTGAATGCAAAGGGCAGAGAGGCAAGTAGGGGATCCAACAGCTCTGGTTTTGATACCCAGTGAATTACACAGCCACCGATGAAGACCTGAGCCCAGACCTAGCAAGCACAGACAAATGAGGCGAGAACTCATCACGACTGCACACAGAGAAAGCTATGAGTAGTGAAGGGCCCCCTTTAGGGAAAGAATGTAGGAAGACTGCAGAACTGAGTCTTTAGCTGGTTTGGACAGGGAAGAGATACAGTTTAGAGCGGATGAAGAAGAATATTTCAGGTAAGGGAGCTTATCATTTGGTCTCAAGTCAAAATGATACCAGTTAAGACCAAACTGGGGCTTAATGAATGAATACAGGCAAGAACTAAGTGGAAGAAATAAGATTCACAAAACTAGAGTCAGGTTTGATTTATCATGTCAGGCATTCCAATGTAAAAATGTCCCAGTGCCTACTCTGCACTGGTTGCTAAGGAAATACCGCAGGGGATGAAATGTACACAAAAAGTCTCACCTGAGGCTGAGATTCTAAGCCATAGCACAGGGGAGCTGCAGAGGGAGGGAGAGGTTATGACATCTTAGAGGGATTGGTCAATCATTTATTCAAGCAACAATTCCCAAGCAGATTTCTAGATACTGCACTAGGGATAGCTAATATGTACAGAGTTTCTACTACTGTTAAGCACTTTGTATGTATTCCTATTTACACCTCACGGCAACTTATGAAACAGTGACTATTATCATGCCTAGGAGTAAGGAAAGGAAGACACAGAGAGGTGAACTACTTGCCCAAGGCCACACAGCTAGTAAGTGGCACGGTTAGGATTTGAACCTGGGCAGATTAGCAGTACAACCTGCTCTTTTAACCAAAATGTTATTTTATACTACCTTTCCAAAGTCAAATAAATCATAATAGTAATAATAATAGTACCACTACCATTTATAGAATCTGTAGTATGCCAGACACACACATCTTCTTGATCACACAGTTCTCAGGGGGAAGAATGAGAACTCAAAAGTTTGAGTGAGAATTCAAACTCAGGATGTTTGAACTTGGGGGACAAGAAAGTGCAGCAGGAGCTACAATAAGTTTGTACCACGTACAAGTGTGGTGCATAAAAGAGGAGGTAACTAATCTTACCTGGTGGGAATGGCGTTGATTTGTGGACAGACTGGGTTGTTGGAAAGCTTCACAGGGGGTGATTTGTGAGCTGAATTTTGAAAAATAATGGAGTATTCATCAGAATGATAGGGCAAAGTGTTCCATGCAGAGAGAACAGTGGAAATAAAGGAATGGAGGTTTGAAAGAGCCTGCTAGGTTCAGGAAACTGCAAGCAATTTGCATGGCTTGGGAACTGAGTGGGTGGCAAGATAATATAGATTAGTTAGGAGAAGCAAGCAGGGGGCTAGATCACACAGAATCTTACTTGCCTTTCCAGAAAATTGAAGCTATGTTCAAATTTTTCCAATGAAGTAGATGTAATGGCCCAAACAAACAAACAAACAAACAAAAAAAAGAGTAAATAAACATCCTCAAGGAATCTAGTGGCTTAGTCTGAAGTTCTTCAGACTAGTAGAAAATTTTTGAAGTCTGTTTTCTCTTAATAATGCATGTATGCTAAATTTCCATTCTCTGTTTTAAATTACTTACCTACAAGTAAAATGAACATTCCAGGATGATTTTATCTTGACTTTCAGTATGCCTGGCACCCTGTCCCTACCAACCACCAGGTACATGGACCTCAGTTTGAGAAACATGGGGAGTGAACTATGAAAAAGATTTTAATCAAGGTAATAATTGATGAGATCTGCAGTTTAGAAAGCGCTATCTGCAAGCCTTTTGGAAGACAAGTTAGAGTGGGCAGGACTGGAGATAGGGAGTCTGAACAATACTTTTAGTAAGAGAGGCCCAGATCCTAAACTGTAGGGCAGGATAGATAAACACTGGGGAGACAGAACTGACAGGATTTGGTATCTGATTGGGTATAAGGGGGCTAGGGACGTAGAGGGGGAATAGGTTAGGATGGCTTCCATATTCCTGGCTTAGGCCATGCCCAGGTTAGAAGAGAAATTAGAAGAGAAATAGGTATGGAGGGAAGGATAATTGGATTTGGGTATTCAGGTACCTGTGGACCATACAGGTAAAGATGCCCAATAGGAATCTGCAGCTCAGCAAAGAGGTCTGGGCTGAAAATAAAACTTGTTTGAGTTATGCACATAAAAGTGGTAATCAGACAGGCACAGTGGCTCACGCCTGTAATCCTAGCACTCTGGAAGGCTGAGGAGAGAAGATTTCTTGAGATCAGGAGTTTGAGACCAGCCTGAGCAAGAACAAGACCCCGTCTCTACTAAAAATAGAAAAATTTAGCCGGGCATGGCAGCACATGCTTGTAGCCTCAGCTACTCAGGAGACTGAGGCAAGAGGATTGCTTGAGCCCGGCAGTTTGAGGTTGCAGTGAGCTATGATGACGCCACTGCACTCTAGCCAGGGTGATAGAGCAAGACTGTGTCTCAAAAAAAAAGAAAAAAAAAAAAGCGGTAATCACAGAGAAAGCAGGTGGAATAAAAAGAAAAAAGGGTTAAGGACAGTCCTAGAGAATAACAACATTCAAGAAGCAGGCAGGCGTATAGAAATCCAAAAGCTCCCGAGAAAGAATGGCCAGAGTAGATGAACAAAAGAGAGTGTGTGCCATAGAAGCCAAGGGGGGAGAAACAGACTTAAAGGAGGTGGTCAGTATTGTCAAATTCTGCAGAGCTTAAGTAACATAAGGATTGAAAAAACTCTGGATTTAGCCATTGGGTCAACAATAATCTATGATAGTTTCAGAGGAATGGTAGAAGTGGAAGCCCAACCACAGGGGCTGAAAAGTGAATGGGAGGTGGAAGAAGAGACAGTGATTATAGGCTCTTTATTTCAGGAGTGTGGCTGTGAGTGAGGCAGTGAGAAGGGATGTAAGGTCAAGAGGGATTTTTAACATGGAAGAGACAGTTAAAATGGCACAAGGCAAGGCCAGGGAAATGGATATATCCCAGAGAAATTAGCAAAAAGAACAAGGACGGTCTGCACGGCTACAAGGATGGACAACAAAAGATGAAAATTCAAAATGAGCACAAACTAGGGAAACTGGGGTAAGGGCAAGGGAAGCCAGTGGAATGGCAAAGAGAACATAGGAAGGGGAGCAGCTCAGGACACTTGACATTTGATTCAGTAGGAAAGGTTTTCGGCATATTGAAAAAGTGAGAAGAGGCTCTCTGGAACATATATCTTGCCCAGGGTAGAGAGAGATGTCCGAGAGTGAGAGGTGACTTTTGACATACATGTCAGAACTTGCAACTTGTGGTAACTTACCACCTCTTTGGTGAGTCTTCACTAGAGAATGATGTGAAAGCTAGAAAACAGTTTTGGGGTAATGGTCTAAACGGATGTTGGTATGTTAAATTGTAGGTGATAGGGAGAACTGTAAGAACAGTTTGTAGGAATTTGAGGGATTTGGGGGCTGATGCAGGAAAAACTTGGTCTATTTATGTAACACAGGTGTGCACTGAGGAAAACAAATAAACACAATGCCTGGGGAAAAATGGGCTTGAAAATCATTGCCAGAGACTTTAGGGCTAGAAAAGATCACTGGAATTCCCCAGGTCAGGACATTGAGGCCCAGGGATTTCAGGTGCCTTGTCCATGATGCACTCGGGGAAGCTGCCATGTCCAAATGGTTGCTGACAGCCTGAGAGCATGTGACTCACGGAGAGACCAATAGGAACCCAGGAGCTCCCTCAGCGACACATGGGAGCTCAGAAACAAGAGATAGAAGTTAAAGAGAGGGAATTTGTCCTGTGCGACAAAACACATGTTGAAGTGATAAGGCACCATGGTCTGTGAGATGGGTTGAAACAGAAAACACTGTTTGCAGGGTGGAAGCCCTTTCCAAGTGTTAGCCCCTGTGCATTCAGGTTTTCAGGAAAAAGCCATGTCAAGCCTCCCTAGGTAGGTGCTGTGAACCCCCAGGACTAAACAGATAAGGGACTATAGCCCCTGTTCCTACTCCTGGCCCAGTGCTAAACTTCAATAGGCTATTTCCTAGTGCCCCGCCCACCCCTCCGCCCCGCCAATTCTGGAGCAGATAGAAAAGGCAGATGGAAGAAAATGTATACCCCTTGGTAGTTCATCTGGACAGTAATCAGAAACTGACCCAGGGTAGGCGTTTGGAAGGATTCAGCCTCCGTCCTGCCTGGTGCTGGGATCAGCTCACACGGCTCCTGTGTCCACAGGGCACAGAGAATACATTGTCCATAAGGAGGATTATTCTGTACAAGAAACTCAGACAAAGGGAGAGGTTGTTTCCAGCTGCCTGGGGGAGGTGAGAAGGGGGTGGGAAAAGGGACCAGCCTTGCACTGGGGCATTCCTGCAGAATTCAGCTTCTTGCCTTCAGCAGCAGGACAGAAGATGGGCAATCACAGCCCTTCCAGCTCAGCCTGATTGCTGGGACCCATTATGGAAATGGAGGCAGCACTTGGCTACAATCTATCTTGGCTGTTTCCCAAAAAAAGTACAGGGTTCAGTGAGGCGAGCCAGCTTTGCAGGGCGGCAAATCACCAGAAGGGGAAGAGAACGGGATGCCTGGGAAATGAGCAAAAGGCGGGGTTCAGCAGTGACCAAATCTCAGACTCAAGCAGAGCTGGAGAGGGAGAGGGCCTAGGCAATGGGCTTCCTGCTGACATTGACTCAATAAGCTCACACTTTCAGTGGGACGAATTCTGTGCTACAGCAAGCCCTTGAGGTTTCACAGCTGCTGCTTCTTTCTCCATCCTAGACACAAACCTGGGAGACGATGGCCTAATCTTTTTCTCCAGAGACCCCAAGAGTAGATGGCACAACCTCCAAGCAAAACAGGGCAATCAGAAACAGAGGAATATTACCAAAGGAGGCCGAGAGAGTCACCTCTGCAAATCCTTAATCTGAGCAAGCAGATCATGTCCTCTTCCAAGGAAATGCCATATATATTTCCCTCCTGAGGGAATAAGCGTTAGGGGTGAGAGACGCATATTCTCCATTGAGGTGTTTTCTGGGCAGTATGGATCCCAAAGTGGGAGATCCTACAGAGACTTGTGTACCCCAGAGAATTTTGGGGGGGGGAATGGAAATGAGAGCATGCACCTCCAGAGTGACAAATATAGAGGTGAGACCAACTCCAGAGTATTTGCTTAAGTAATGTTTGCTTAAGGGCGCAAGATAGGTGACATCCTATGTTCCTGTTGGGGCAGGAGGACATTCTCACTCCTGGAGGACAAGGAATCCATTTCAATAGTGCTGGGAATTAAGTCGTATTAGCCTGGGACAACAAAGAAACTCGGGGTTGGTGCATTCAATAGGAGGGAATCTTTTGGTGGAATAAAGGACAACAGTCACCAAAAGATAATCCAGGGGTTTTAGAGAAGCACAGCTTGAACTCTTTCCAGCATGCCAGTTGGCTCTGACATTTCCAGTGGGAAGGCAAGAGGTGAGAAGATAAAGAATCCCTGATAACATGGACCATTTGAGTGGACGAAAGGTCTGGCATTGCCCCAGAGCTGACGACAGGACTCCCCTGCTGCTGTGCATTGTGGTCAGTGAGCCTGTGGATACCATTCCTTGTCTTGATGGAACAGGAACAGATGTGACATCTGGGACCACTTTTCCAGTCCTTTGCTGCCACAGCCTGGCGGAATTCTGTTTGGCACTAAATAAATGCCAAAGTACCAGTGTGTGACAGAACAGAAAAAAGGCAGCTGGAAGGTATGAGCAAGAAGGAAGTCTTAGGATTTTTAGACCAAAGCTAATTAAAGGTAAGAAAACTTTTAATGGAGAACAAATTAGAATCGCCTTGCAGCAAACTTCAAATTGTCTCTGATCCCTACGTAGTGCTCTCATGAACTGCTGTCAGACGCCCCTGAGCCAGTGAACATCAACTTAAATAACTTTATTCAGAGGAATCCTTTGGTCCACTTCTGCTGACTCAACCCCTGCCCCTACCCACAAAGGAGTGCTAAGAAAGGCATCTTAGGCTGGATGTCCAAACTCACTGTTATTCAACTTTATAAAAGCAGGCAATGCTACTGGAGGCTGCCCCCTCCCACCATTAATCCAGCTCCTGTTTGAGCCACAGGCTTAGTGGAATGGAGAAAAGTCTTCCTGGTTAGAGTCCAGGAACTAGCCACTATTATGAGGACAACTAAACCCCCATGACAATGTGAAGTACAATTCCCCTCTCCCTCCAAAATAAAAAAAATGAATCCAGGGGAAGGGGCTTTTTCACATGGTAAGGAAAAACTCTTTTATACCGTCCTACCTGGCACAGCTGCTTCCTGAGAAATCACCCATCTACCCGCCCTTTGACATCATCCTTCATGTGTACAGGGTGGGGTAAAGGATAGAGGACTTTGTGCCCATTTCCCAAGTAAGAGCTGAATTGATTTCTTGGAGGATGAGGAGTAGAGCAGGCCTGAACTTCACCAGAGCTGTAGGTGGACAGTTTGGCCCAGCCCAGAAGCCTCTTCACCTGCAGCTTAAGAGAGATAGCCATGAAGGAACTTGGGCACGAGGGCCTGCAGAGACAGCGTAAGGATGTAGAGGCTGCTACAGTTTCTGGCAGCAGAAAATAAGCACAGGCTTATTTGATCTTGTGTACATCAGCTCACCATTGACATGAAGCAGTATCAGATCACGGTAAGTTCTGGCTCAAGAATTGTGGAGGGTGGTAGGGAGAAGTGGCTGTAGAAACTATCATTTATTGAATACCCATTATTTCATATACTGTGCTAAGTGCTTTACATTCATTTTCTCATTTTAATCCTCACAACAACCCTATGAGGTAGGTATTATTACCATTTACAAATGAGAAAACAGGCTTAGAAAAATTAGGTCACTTGCTCAAAGTCACACAGCTAGTCAGTGGTAGAGCTGGGATTTGTCTATTGCCAAAAGCCCGTGTTCTTTTTATTGTACCCATCTAGGTGGGCCTTGAGCAAAAGGTAATTTCACTGCTCAACTCTGCAAAGAGCACCTGGGAGCGGAGGTTGCCGGCTACACTCACCGCTGGTAGGGATGCATTGAAGCCGACTTGATGTTGGTTTTTATTCCACTTGGCATTTTCCCTAAAAGGAACATGAAGAAAGACATCTGAAGCAAGGTAAGACTTTCATGAAAAATCAGAAATGTAGTATCCTCAGGTTCCCTTCTGCCATTTCCTTTGTCATCTCAGAACCTCTGTGTGGCATCTGACCCTGGTTGGCAGAGATCAGAGGTGTAGTTCTTCACCCAGCTCTGTCCCTGAAGGTGTCTAGGAGGAAAGGAGTGATATGGGAGAATAGTGGGATGAGTCAGAACACACCCCAGCAGTCTCCTGCTCATCCACTCTTGGAAAAGACAGCTAAACCTTTAGACCCCCATTTAATGTCACAGGTAAAAGACTACCATGTTCTCTCTTGTTTTAACTGTCCCTTTTCCTAGGCAGCTTGGAAGAAATACCTCTTCTAGCTGCTTACATCTATTATTCTCATAATTATTAAAAGTGAGCAGGAGAGAAGGCAGGAAGCCAAGAGCAAGAAAGACAGGATACAGAGAAAAGAATAAATGTAAGACTGGGAAACCTGCCTGCTTGTCAATACCTGATGCACCTACCAAATGGTCTTGATTAAAGTCTGACCGTTGATTTCGCTACCTAAGAAGAGACAGTGACAACACACCTAATATCCAGAGTAAATGAGACAGAAGGATAGTTGCAAGAGAGGTGTGAGATGGGGACGGGAGAGGAGAGCAGTTTCTGTTACTCAAATTTCTTCCTCACTCTCTGGTGCCTGTTGCAGAGTGTCAGATGAGATTTTTTCCTTCTGAATATTGTCTTCTGGGTCATGGTACAAAGGAGAAAATCTCCAGGCCTGGGGATGCTGGGGTCCCCGCTCTCCTGCTCAAAATCAACTACATTTCAACTCTTGCTACCTTACCTGGTTGACCTGCTTGAGCCATCTGCACCCCACTGAGCATTGGCTGCTGCTGGCTTGGAGCTCCTGCCATCTGCACCTGCTGTAATCCTGAAGCTCCTGCAAGGATTGTCCCAGCTCCTGGCTGGCCAGGACCACTGCTGCCTGAAGGTCTCCAATTAGACAGCCCCTTCCCAAAGGCAACAGCTGCCACCAAGGCATTGGTGTCTGCAGGGTTAAAGGTCTGCTTGTTCGGCCGAAGACCTGAAGAAAAAGCAAGTGGGGACCCTGAAGTATGCCTCTGGCCTGGGACTGAACCTAGCAGCTGGAAGACCAGCGTGAATGCCAAGGTTTGGAGTCCTGACTTCAGCATCTAGACTCCCCTGCAGCCCAAAGAGCCAGGGGACCTCCAAGCCTATCTTAGAATTCTCCATTCTCCCTTTGTCCATTTCCTTCACTGGCTCCAGCGCTGGCCTTAAGTACAAAAGGCTAACAGAATGGATGCAAACCCCTTCCTAAGCAGCTCATTCTTGTGTCCTAACTTTACTACTACCAAAGCCACCATTCCTATTCTAGTGCTCTTATACACCTCTCCCTCTCCACTTTGCCACCAGTCCCTCCATACCTCCACTCTCTGATTCTCGCTCTTCTTTGCTGATTTTCTCCAGAAGATTTGAGCACATTTTGTTCAAGCTCTGGATCTGCTTCTGTAACACATGCAAATTTGTGTAGAGATTAGAGTAAGTAGGAAATAATATGGAGAAGTTTCTTCCTTGTGCTCTTCCAGAGGCAACTTATATATAACAAACTGTGCATCTCTACTAGACAGGAATGGTAACGCCTAGCTTCTCACGATGGGACGGGGACAAGGGCAGCAGGGCAGTTACACAGTCCAACCTGAGCCACATCAGCACCAATGCGGGCAGCATCTGTCGTCAGTTGCTTCTCCTGCTCTTCAACCTCAGGGTCAGGCTTGGTTCTCAGATGGTCAGGGACTACCTCATGGCTGAAAACGGGCACTCGGCCTTCAGTCTGCCGCTGTAACACAGATTTTATTGATGCTACTGTGCAATCAAGAAGATTCAATCTGGCCCGATACATAGTTCCTTCCACAGGCAAACAGTGCGTTTTCAGGGAAAACACAACCTGAGATGCAATATCTAACTTCCTAGGACACCGCCCCCTTCATTCCCATCTGTCACTTCTGTCTTCTCATACTGCTATCTCTGTCAGACCTAGGGGCAAATCAAACTACCTCTCTCTGCCACATTTTAATCAAAGACTGGAATAGACAGTCACAAAAGGACACTTTTTGGCTTGAGGTAGATATTGGAGGAGAAACATCTCTGCCTTGGTGACACAGGCCTCAGGTTATTACAGCACTATTTGGGAGTGCTCCCCTACCTCCAGAAGGATAAAAAACCTCAAAAATGCAGCCTTTGCTTCTTATTGCCACACATTACTCCACATTCAGAACTTCTAGAATAACTAATCAACAACTGTGCTCTAGGCTCTCATCTAATAACTTACTTTCCCAAGTTGTACCCTTTTCCTCCTCTTACCATGAGATCTTCATCTCGGTCTGGGGACAACACCAGAGGGATGATGACCTGGTTACGGAACAGTGGTGTCTTTTCATGCTTCAAGACCTTGTTCAGAGTGTTCAACTGTCCAGAGAGCAGGGCAAAGCTGTCCAGGACAGAGGGCCTGGTGGTGGTAAGAAGGTGTCAGAACGTTCTACCTCTTCCCTGGAGCAGTTTCCAGTAAAGTAGTCTCTAAGGGGTCTTTCAGACTAGGAACACCCAGACTCACCCCAAAAAGTCTCATAGTCCTATGACTAGCCTAGGTGGGAACCAGATTGGCTAATAGGGATGATGGGGTTAGGAAAGAGGGGCACACTACACTTTCAGTTTCTGACACTGATGTAGAAAAAAGGCAGCTCATTGTTTGAATGAGGGTGAGGAATAGTGGCAAAATAGGAGTGAACCATGGCTACACTATTACCACTAAAAATTTAGAAAATGGGTAAAAGTCATCTTTCCAGCCTGGAAATATGATCCACACTTCCAGAGTAGGTTGGATTTAAAAGATTCAGCCACATACGTGGCAAGAGATCCAGCATGAATAGAGCTGCAGTGGGAGGACCCACTGAGGGAGGACCTCCTCACCAGAGAAGTCACAAGGCAAGAATTAAAAGCTAGAAAGAAACTGGGTTGAGACACCGAGCATTTCTCTACTTCCTTGCCATGGAACCCACTTGTTAAATGTTGTGAAACCCAGCTCTTTCCAAATCTAAAGATGTCTGCAAACTGATAAATGGTTACATCATTGGAAATGATCTATCCATCAAAAGGCCTGCCCCCTCCCCCCACCCATGGAAACTTCCCCAGCTTGCCCTGGCAACCCTTACCAAGTCAGCCTGTCATACTCGTTCTCCAACTTGTAAATGAAACTCCCCAGTGAGTTCTTCAGATCAGCCACTTGACTCAGCAGTGCATCTAAGGATGCCTCAAGCTGCTTCTCCTCCCTCTGCATCAACAGGAACAGTTGGTTACCCCGATAGACATGGGCATGACACATACAGAGGAAGGCTGAAAAGCTAGACTGTGCAATGCCAGTCAGGTAACACAGGATCTCATTGGCATAGGATAGCCAGGTTGTTTTCTATCTTTTGTATTTGGGTCACAGACAGCATCAACCCTTAGACCTTTCAACTTGTTCACCTGACCCCAAGTCCTCCCACCAATGGATTCCTTTCTCCCATCATAAGCCATGCCTGATTTTTCTCTGTATTAGGTACACCCTACTCTCCCTCATTGAGAAATTTTCACCAGACCTAATGCCTGGGGTTCATTATCTCACGTGCACCTCTGAAACACATGTACTCCAGCTTCCTCTGTCCTAGAATCTGCCTTACGATCCTGGATGTTCTTGTCATCAAAACAACCTCTGGGAAATCTGCCCACTCACGAATATTTCTCTGAATACCAGCCTTAAACTCCCCTCTGCCTTCCTCCGGCCCACCACCCCAGCTCTTCATTTGCTCTTGGCATTTGATGTTTCAACCTTCTCCTGCTGAATTAATTTGCACCTGTTTATCTCTGTGTCAATATTCCCATGCTTCTTTCTCAAGCTCAGTCAACCCATAGACATTTATTGAGAGACCACCAGGTACAAGAAACTAAGTGACAATCAAAAAACCACCAAACAGGCCGGGCGCGGTGGCTCACGCCTGTAATCCTAGCACTCTGGGAGGCCGAGGCGGGTGGATCGCTCAAGGTCAGGAGTTCGAGACCAGCCTGAGCAAGAGCGAGACCCTGTCTCTACTAAAAATAGAAAGAAATTATCTGGACAACTAAAATATATATAGAAAAAAATTAGCCGGGCATGGTGGCGCATTCCTGTAGTCCTAGCTACTCGGGAGACTGAGGCAGTAGGATTGCTTAAGCCCAGGAGTTTGAGGTTGCTGTGAGCTAGGCTGACGCCACGGCACTCACTCTAGCCCGGGCAACAAAGCGACACTCTGTCCAAAAAAAAAAAAATACCAAACAAACAGAAAACCTGCATGTGCTCCTAGCTACTAGACAAACAATTTTTTTTTTTTTTTAAACAAAGTCTCGCTCTATTGCCCCAGTTAGAGTGCAGTGGCATCGTCATCATAGCTTACTGCCACCTCAAACTCCTGGGCTCAGGTGATCCTCCCGTCTCTGCCTCCGGAGTAGCTGAGACTACAGGTGTGTGCCATCACACCCGAATAATTTTTTTCTTTTTTTTTTTTTGTAGAGATGGGGTTTCGTTCTTGCTCAGGCTGGTCTCGAACTCCTGACCTCAAGAGATCCTCCTGCCTCAGCCTTCCAGAATGCTAGGATTACCAGCATGAGCCACTGCATCCGGCTAGACAAACCATTTTAAATGCAGGGGGGTCTGCAAAGCATTTCCTTCCTATCTGTGGTCTCCTGTTTTATTCTACTTCTTCACCCTTAACAACCATCGGGCACAGGGTGGGAACAATGATGCAAAACTGTCCTGCAAACCCGCCAATGTGCCTGACAGGGGCTTGATGCTGGGTTCCACCATGGCTTCAGATTATAAACAGCTTAACTTTCGGCCACCGCGGCCCACAATTCCTTCACTTCCTCGGGCTGCTCTCCAATTATAGATCCCCTGTTACGTAAGCATCCAACAGCTTAGGACGGGGCCGCAACCAACCCACCACTTTCTTGAGCCGTCTTCTTGGACTGAATCTCAGCCTTTCCAAATTACAACCTAATCCCTTCCTACACGCAAGCAAGACAGTGCTGCCTTCTCCTTCCAAATTTAGCCCGAGTCTGTCTCTCTCCTGTCATCTGGGCTCCATTCCCACCTCTCATCTGCACCGCTCCCTCTTCCGTTGGCCTCGTCCTCCATCCCACGTTCCTTATCAGCCACGAACTCTGCCCCCTCTCAGTGCCAACTCCTCAAGCTCCGCAGCTAGCCCACTCTCGGTCCCTTCACCTGAAGCTAGCTAGCAACTAGTAGGCCCAACGCAGCTCTCACCTGCATTGCGGCGGCCGTGCAAAACACCTCCTCTTCCGTTTTCCCAGACGGCAAGCGCCTCTGAGAGGGCTTCGTTCACCAATCAGAAAACTTGGAACTCGGCCCTCCCACTCACTTCCGGTTCCTGTCGTGAGCCGAGGTAGCCAGGTCAGGGGTCAAGAGTGGAGTATTCTCACTGGCCCGGGCCGGCGCGGGAGGGCTGTGTGATGGCCTCGGAGCGCCCGGAGCCGGAGGTGAGGGGCGGGCGGGCACAGCGGTGGGCCCCGAGATCCTAGGGGGAGGGTCCGGCCGGCAGGGGTGGCATTGGCCTCCTCCGGGTCTGGGGGTGGCCGGGCCGCGTAGCTTCTGCAGGGACCAGCCCAGCACTGAAGGCCCAACAATCAAACTTCCTCCCGCGGTCCGCAGTTTCCTGGGGGGCTGGAGGAGAAACTCTTCACTTTGTTTTGGTTTTTTTTTTTTTACTGAAATTTCATCCGCGTCGCCGACTCTTTGGCCTCATGATAGTGGTATTAACAAAACCTGTATTTTGATTTCTGTTGCAGTTTGAGTGGGCAACACGGCAATAGACTGACTTTGCTGGTTTCTGCATTTCTTCAAGCATTGCAATGCCATAAACAGCATGGATTAATTTAGTCCTAACGCTCATGCGTTTGGAAAAGCAGCTTTAGTTTCGTGAAAAAGCATTTGATTGGAACTGAAAGCTCGTTCCAATGTTGGCGCTGTTATATAGCTAGCTGTATGTGTAACCTCGGGCAAGTCTTTTAAGTTCCTGGATCCTATTTCCTTCTTTATAAAATATTTGTCTTAGAGTGTGTTGTGAGGATCACATGTATCAAACCAGAAAAAGCATATGAGGTACTCTTTAGAAATGCAAAGGACCATGCAAGGAACTTTATATACATTGTGTCATTCAGACTCGTGCAAGAAAGGTGGCAATATCCATTTTCATTTACAGAGAAGAAAACTGAAAAGTGAGAATGGTTAAGTATTTTACCCAAGTGCTACTTAGCTGGGGAGTAGCAAAGTTTTGGATTAGAAGATCTGAGCATAAAATCTCAGATTTGGGTAAAAAAAAAAAAAAACACGACAAGGAGAGGTGCTCAGTACTATGAGAGAATAAACTAGTAGGTGGGAAGGTTGAGGGATGTGTATAATGATACAAATAGTAGTCATTACTTATTGGAAACTTAACTACATGCCAGGCATGATTCTAAGCACTTTACTGGTATCAGTTAATCCTCTCAACCCTCAGAAGTGGACACTATTATCTAAGGTTACACAGCTAGTAAGTATTAGAGCCAGGACTCCAAAACAGGTAGTCTGGCTCCAGAACTTGTGTTCTTAACCATAATGTTTATGGTACAAATAATAAACTAGCCACAGAATGGTAAGTCTTCAGTTCATTGGAATTTGGTGTGATAAGACCTAACATTGAATATGGTTGTAGGAAACTATGCCTTATTTAAAAAAATCAGACATGTTCACAGGTGATAGAATAGCCCATGCATCAGAAACATTGATATTAAGAAGAACCGTGAAATAATTTGGAATATATTTTATTATGGATTAAAATGAGAGGAAATGGAGGGACGTTGTGTGGAAATGCAACATCCCTTTATGCAGATAGTCTAAAATGGCACTGTCTTGTAGAAATCTAATGCAAGCCACATATGTCATATTAAATTTTCTAATAGCAACATAAATTAAAAAGAAACAAGTGAAATGAATTTTAGTAATTTATTTAACCCAATATTTCTAAAACATCATTTCAACATGTAATAAATATAAAAAATTATGAGAGATTTAGCTTTCTTTCTTTGTACCAAGTCTTTAAAATCTAGTGTTGTATTTTACACTTACAGCACATCTCGTTTTGGACTAGCAACATTTCCAGTGCTAAGTAGCCGCACATGATAGTGGTTACCATATTGAACAGTGCAGGTCTAAGGTAATTTCCAGTCAAGGTACAAAATGGTAGGAGTCTCATTCAGCCAAAAGTTAAGCATTCATTACGTTCTTGATTTACATTTCTGAAAATTTTATCAGAAGATAAAGAAAGTGAAGAGTTCTAGCCCTGGGTGTAATAAAGTGACTTAATTTTAGGGTTGTTAGGATCCCAAGAGAGAAAGATTGGGCATAGTCAGATTTAGGAAATCCTTCATTCATCAGATACTTGAAATATTTTATGAGTGTTGCTGTGGACTGAGAATTGTGCTAAGTATCAGGGTGGATACACAGCAGTGTAAGACAGACATGTTCCCTATCTTTATGGAGTAAACAAGCACTATGATAATAAGTGCTATAAAGGAGTGAGTGAGTGTATTTAACAGAAGTTCTTAACCTACTCTTTTAAGAAGAGGGGGTTTATGGATCAGGAAGACTTCTCAGAGGAATGACATTTAAGCTGAGGCCTGAAAAATAGGTTATAAGAAGAGGCAAAAACATTACAGGCAAAAGGAATGGTTAAGATCTTGAGGTGAGGAGGAGCTTGGAGCCTTCAGAGAACTGAGAAGAAGCAACTCATAGTGTGACAATGAGAATAATTAACACTTACTAAATTATCTAATACTCATAAAATTTTCATAAAATAGACACTATTATTATCCCTGTTCCACAGATGAAGAAACTGAAGCACAGAAACTCTAAGTCTCTGTGCCAAAGCCAAATAGTTACTAAGCAGCAGAACCAGCATTTGAGCCCGGGGGCTCTACCACTAGAATGCATGTTGTTAGCTGAAGGGGGGGATTGCTGAGAGATAAATCTGGTGAAGAAGATACAACTAGAAGCCATGATAGAGGTAGGACTTTGGTGTAAAGTGGTAAGGAGGCTTCAGCCAGTTTATGGGAGAAAAATCTACATTATTTTGTGGGAATCTGTTAACAGAAGACAGCACAAGGTTTAGTTAGACAGCACAAGGATTAGAAAAGGCTCAAAAAATAATTTAGACCTTAATCACAAAGGGACAGTTGCAAAAAACAAAATAAATTAATGAGATGGACTGTGTTTCATTCATCCTGGTATACGTGGTATATAGCACAGTGCCTGGTAATGTTTTATTCATTACAAATTGTATAAATGGTATGTAGGCCTCAATAAATGTTCCAAAGAATGATAACCTTCCTCTGTCCTGTTCTGACTCTCCTGTTTAATTGCAACATCCCTATGAAGATATTCTTATCCACATGTTATTAGTGAAGAAACCAAGGCCTGGAAAAATTAAGTAACTTGTCCAAGGTCACTTAGATAGCAAGTAGTAATAGAGTCACATTAGAATCCAGGTCTCTGACTCCAAAACCCTGCTTTATCTTTGCCAGACTACTCCAGGAGTATCGTACATCAGACTCAAAGGGGATTACTGTTGGGGACTTGAAGCTCCATGTGAGTGCAGATGCTGTGAGAACCAATTCAGGATTCTCAAATGTTAATCTGGAAGAACCACTTGGGGAGTTTGTTAAAATGTAGATTCCGGAGCCCCATCAACTCTAAATTCAGTTGGTCTGGGGTAGTGCCCAGGACCTGAATTGGCATTTTAATAAGCACCTCAAGGTGATTTTGACACAGCTGGTCCTTGGATCCCACTTTGAAAAACACTATTCTAGCTCCTTAAATTATTAAATCTTCTGGTTCTGATACATTATATCTTGAAAGTAAAAACTTAAAGATGATGGGTTTTTTTTGTTGTTTTATTTTTTTAGAGACAGGGTCTTGCTCTGTTGTTTAGGCTGGAGTGCAGTGGTGCAATCACAGCTCACTAACCTCGAATTCCTGGGTTCAGGGAATCCTGCCTCAGCCTTCCAAGACGTGTGCCACCACACCTGGATAATTTTTTTTATGTTTTGTAGAGATGGGATCTGGCTATGTTGCCCAGGCTGGTCTCAAACTTCTGGCCTCAAGCCCTCCTCTTGCCTTGGCCTCCCAAAGTGCTGGGATTACAGGCATAAGCCACCATGCCTGGCCTCAAAAAATGATGTTCTGAAAATGTATTTGTTGATTTTGAAGGATGATATGTAAGGGGAAATGCTGCAAGAGTGCTAGGCAAATGTTAGGCACATGGTTTCAGAAAGGTGGATTCTTTAAGAACTGATTGATGAACTAGATTTCATTTTGGCTTTGGATAGTCCATCATTCAAAATAAGCTTCAAGGCAACGTGGAGAAATGAAATCTGTACAGTAGTGAAATTTAATGGCCTGCTAATAATTGGAGGAAAGCTTTCTAATAGCACTGTGTCTCCCATTTGATATACCCCTGTTCCCTCCTCACAAATCAAACCCTGCTCTACCTTCAGCATCATGTTCTCCTGAAGTACTAGCCTAGGCCAGGTTACTTTGTTACTTGTTGTCATAGAACCACATTCTTATCTCTTGGAGCACTTATTCAGTTTGTAATAATACAATAATTAGAGTGATTATTTGATTAGTGCTTTTGTCCTCTATCCATTATAAAGTAAGTTTTATGAGAGCAGGGAATACATATTTTTGCTTTCCATTGTATCCTTAGGATCTTGCCTAGTGCCTAGCATGGAGCAGGCTCTCTATAAATTTGTTGACTGAATGAATGAATGCATGCTTACTTTGCCTTTGTCCTTTTTGGAGTTGGATGAGGACCAGATGGCATTCTGATCAAATTAGCAGGGAAATTAAGCTGGAGAGATTTACTAGAAGGAGCAACATTCTAAGCTTCACAATAGAATAATAGACTGAATTTATCCAACGTGATAGAACTAATTGAATAATTTTATGTGTCCAGAAAAGCCAGCTGCATAAGTACAGAATGAGGAATGTATCTTAACAGCAGCACAAGTGAGAAAGTCATGGAGGTTTCCTGAGTCAACAGTATGGTAAAGCTTCAAAAAAAGCAAATATAACCTAAGAGAATCTGAATTTGTGACCTTACTTGGGTATTATGTTCCATTCTGGACCCCTGTTTTAAGTTGAAAAGTAGACCAGCCTGAGTTTATGCATGGGCATGTAATGTAAGATGTAAAATAGGAAACTTGAAACTGTGCCATTTGAGACATATTTAAAGAACTCAGAGATGTTTATTCTGGAGAAGCAAAGATTCAGGGCTGTCATCACATGTTTGATAAACTCTCCTTTGGCAGAGTGTCAGGCTTTCTCTGTGTATCTTTAGGAGGTAAAATCAAAAATGAGTTAGATATTTTCAAGAGAACAGATTTCACGAATGGGTCAAGATATTGTCAGGAAGACAAATTCTGGCTCTGTGTGAGGACATTTCCAAAAATGCCAACTGAATGGGGATGAGTACAAAAAGCTGAAGTGAATGGCTATGCAGGACTTCTTCCAAAGACTGACTCAAAAGAAGCAAAGTAAACAGCAACATCTCGTTATTGCTAATATGTGCATTTATACAGAACTTTTTACAAGGTGCTTTTTACACATCATCAGGGTAGGTGGTGGTATTTTATGTTATAGAAGAGGAAACTGGACTCAAGCCCAGAGTCTCAGCTATCAAATCACGCTTTCTTTCCATAACACTGTTCTTCCTTCTAAAACATATCTAATGGCACCTAAAGCAAACCGTTAGAACCTCCGCTCCTGCTTCCCCCAGGATTCCAGAAACAGTAAAAAAAAAAAAATAAGGTAATACTAGAAAAGAAGATACTAATGACAACCTGGTAAAAACTTTTGTGGAAGCAAAGGAAAAATCCAAACAGCAGAATAGGTTAATTTTTTCATCCATCCTTGAGGAAGGATGGGAACTCCTTTTTTGTTTTGAAAAACGAAAAACAGATGTTGATAAAAGATTGAAAAACAGGAATCATCAGTAAGAAATTAAGAACATAGCTGGAAACAGAAGAGCGTAAATATAGCATGTAAGAGCAATTTCCCTCATTCCTACATTCATTCAACAAATATTATTTGAATACTTAATATGTCTTAGCAATGTGCTAGGTACCAGGGTTACAGCAAAGAACAATATATAGACTTGGCCCCTACCTCCCTGGAGCTTCCAGACTTGTGGGAGAAACAAACATTCAAAAGTATGCAAATGATTAAACTCTGGTAGGTGCTTTGTGAATGCCTAACAAAGGGTCCTAACTTAGTACAGATAGTCATGGAAAGGTTCACTTGTTAAACCCAGACTTGCCAAGTTTTTAGTCCTAGATGATGGGGTGACCAAGTGCCCCAACTCTGTCCTTATAGTGCTGACCCACAGACATGTGCTGGCCCCCCCTTTTAACTCTGGCCCAATATGGGCCAAAACACTTTCCTTGGTTTTTCCTTGCATAGCTGAAACAGACTGGCACTTGAAAGAAAGTTTTTACTAAATACCAAGAACAAAAGGAAAATAGTGTCTATACTAGCATTAAGATGATCTTACCTTGAGAAGAGTTGTACTAATTATGATTAGTTTTAAGTGTCCAGTTTGCTTTGTTTCTTAGAACATAAGGTGAATTCACTTATTTAGCAAAATTTTATTGAACATCCTATGTGCCAGGCACTGCACTAGGCTCTGGGGATAAAATAATAAAAGGACAGCTAAATTAGGATATCCTTCCTGTTCTGATGACACTCTGAGCCCCAAACCATCCTTTTTTAGATAAGAACTTTGGAAGGATCCAGCGTAGTCAACACATACTGTCATACCCACACCAGCTAAGTCAAACATGAAGGAGAGGTTGCCTGGTTTATGAGAGTATCCCTGCCCCCCACCCCAAGACCAAGGGTCAGAGAAAGAAAGGGCAAGTAATTGCAGTGATTTCCTGCCTTAGACACCTTTTCTGGTTTTAGGAGTGTGGCAATGAGAGTGTACAGTTTGAGCGGACTTTTTGAGGGGGAGGAGTGTTAAGAATGATAGTAATAACTGTCTCTAGTTTTCTAGCTAACTTGAAAGTCATTCAGCAACATACTAGCTTCTAATTCTACCTTAATCATCCTTGACACCTTCCTTTTTGTTACTTTCCTCCTATGTCCTTTCTTCCAATTAATCACCAGTTCTTGTCTGTCCTATCCTAAAGACCCCTTGAAATGCAACTAAGCTCACACTTTAGTTCGGCTGACTTTTGGGTTTTTGGCCCCCTCCTCCAACAAGACTTTCTCAATGAAAGGCAGTGATGGTTTTGCATTCTAGCATTGTCTTGCATTATCTCCTCAAGGACCGCTCTTTTTTTTTTTTTTTTTTTTTTTTGAGACAGAGTCTCACTCTGTTGCCCAGGCTAGAGTGAGTGCCGTGGCGTCAGCCTAGCTCACAGCAACCTCAAACTCCTGAGCTCAAGCGATCCTCCTGTCTCAGCCTCCCGAGTAGCTGGGACTACAGGCATGCACCACCATGCCCGGCTAATTTTTTCTATATATATTTTTTAGCTGTCCATATAATTTCTTTCTATTTTTAGTAGAGATGGGGTCTCGCTCTTGCTCAGGCTGGTCTCGAACTCCTGAGCTCAAACGATCCGCCCACCTCGGCCTCCCAGAGTGCTAGGATTACAGGCGTGAGCCACCGCGCCCGGCCAAGGACCGCTCTTAAACAGTTCACCGAATGGCTA
Source organism: Eulemur rufifrons (assembly GCF_041146395.1). Classification (NCBI taxonomy): domain Eukaryota; kingdom Metazoa; phylum Chordata; class Mammalia; order Primates; family Lemuridae; genus Eulemur; species Eulemur rufifrons. The sequence continues at coordinate 31,331,750 of NC_090990.1, forward strand.
CTTTGAATAGCTCTAGTCTAAGCTGCTATCATCTCCCCTGGTCATTAGTGGGTCTTTCTGAATCACATTGTAGCCAGAGGGAATTTTTTAAAAAGCAGATATGATTACTGCCTTGCCGAAACCCCTCAGTAGTTTGACCTTCGGCTTAGGGTAAAATCCAAAATCTGACCAGGGCCCACCTCAGCCATGTTGGGAAGCAGTATAGAGAGTGGTATTTCCCAAAGTGTGATTTTTAGATGTTATGGAGACAACAAAAAAATAATATGGACTCACAGGATATTGATGTTTAAATTGTCTTTTTGTCTTTCTATGTCAAAGCGTCCTTTCAGCTTATTGCCCCCATCATGTTCCTTTTAACTGCTCTAAATCTTTTCTGCTTTTAAGTCCCCAGTTTGATCCACTTGTTACTCTCAGTAGATGGGCTTTGCAGTGCAACAGGCCTTGGTTTGACTTCTGACCCTATGCCCACTTCTTAAGTTAAATTTCTTACCTTTTCTGGACCTTGGTTTTCTCCTGGCAAATGTTTTATTGTGAAGATTCAATGAGCTTACTTATAGACTCTAGCATAGTACGTGGTAATAATCTGTAATTGTTAACTATTATTATGTTCTTCCCAAGTACACTGTGCTGAGCACTTCATATGCATGATTTCCCTTGACGCACATAACAGCACTTAAGATTGGTTGTTAGGATTATCTTCATTTTACAAATGAGGACACTGAAGCTTAAAGAGGTTAAATACCTTTTCCACAATCTCACAGCTAATAAGAGGCTGAATTGGGATTCAAACCCAGGCTGGATCTGAAATTCTTGCACTTAACTTCTATGGAGTACTATTGGATATACTTCAGGTGCCCCACAGATGCGAGTTCCTCCTCCTTGCCTTCTACTGTCATCCTTGCCGTTTCCCAGTGCCTGTTTCTGTATCTTTTTACCCTTGCCTTCGGTCTTGGAGAAGAAGAAAGACTTTCTACATCTTTAGTTGTCTGCACTCTTCTCTGACATCAGGCACCCTTCATTATTGCTTTTCCAGGGCTATTTCCATCTCCTCTCCCTGCACATTTCCCCATTTTGGAAAAAAAAATTAATCACTTCCTTTCAACATTAAGTTTCTCAATAGACAGTCATTGACTTATGTTTATTTCTCCTCTACTACTTGCTCTTCAATTCTTGCAACTTGATGTTCTTCCCCTCACTAATCAGGGACACAGGAGGAGAAATTTGCCATTTATCTAGAATAAGCAAGAGTAAGGGAGTAAGGAATGTTACAGATAAAGATTAATCAGGAAGAGACATTGGGGAAGTTCAGACCAGATGAGCTTTATTTTCTCTGTGAACAGTAGGCAAGTTTCTATGGTGGGAGTGAGGGGGTTAAGGGATTGGAAAACCTGTGAGGAATAGGAAAGGCTTCTGACCAAGGAGAAGTGGAAGGACTGGTGAAGGCCTACTAGAGTTGGTACCACTGGTAAAGTGACACGTTTCTTTCTGTCAGAGTGCAGCTGCCATGGTATAGGTGTGAGTGAGGGGGAATGTCGGATTCATCCCAAGATAAGATTTGGCAGGGCTTGTGCAACGGAAGGAAGAGGACATGGGCAAGGGAACTGCTGCTTGTTAGAACATTGTTAAAGTGACCACCCATGAAGCATTGGAAGGCAGGAACTAGAGTGTTGACAACTGAGAAGTGTGTGATTAGAGACTGACCCACAGAAGTTTGGTATTTTTTTTTAAGAGACAGGGCAGTGGCATGATCATAGCTCACTGTAACCTCACCCTCCTGGGCTGAAGCAGTCCTCCCACCTCAGCCTCCTAAGTAGCTGGGATTACAGGCATGAGCCACCGTACCCAGCCAGAGGTTTGATTTTGAGGTATTCAGTAGGCTTGCCATTCACTCAGTGAAGACTGCATCAGGGCCTGCGGTTGTCAGGATTTATTAGGAGCAACTGCCTGGCATTCATTTAATGTGTCAGGGACTTATTAAATATCTACTCTGTTGGAAGCAATTTGCCAAACACAGGGCACAAAAATAGAATAAGACTTAATTCCTGTCCTCAAGAGCATACAGTTTATAGGAGAAACTCATACAAATGCTTGTGGAAACATAATATAGAAATATTACTTCATCTGCATAAGGGTCTGTATAGGGCAAATGGGAACAAAGTTGAGAATTGGCTCCCTGGAAACACCTTGCGTGGAGGTGGGGGTAAACTTTTCACCTCTGCTGCCTTGCCTCTCACATACAGACTGGGATATCCTTGAGCAAGTTACTTGCACAGTGATCTGTATATTTTAGGAACTCAGTGCCATTTTTTAGATTCACGAATGTCTCTTTGTCCCCAGGTGGAAGAAGCTGGGCAGGTGTTCCTGTTAATGAAAAAGGATTATCGAATCTCCCGAAATGTTCGCCTGGCTTGGTTCCTCAATCATCTGCATCAAACTGTGCAGGCTACACCCCAGGAAATGCTGGTGAGGTCCAGAGACAGGCAGGATATAAGGGGCTGGCCCAGAAGGTTCTGTTCTTTAGGAGGGTGCTAGAAACAGGAGGGGAGACTAACTCCAAGGGTTCTAAGTCAGGGAGGGGCAAGTGGCTTTGCCCACGAGATGATGAAAAAATTTTTAAACAATTTTTCTCCATAGTGGGGGAAGGGTTTATGGTTGTGTTGAGGAAGGTGGAGCCAGTGGTGTGACATTTTGGATGCAGAAGGCAGATGCTGGGAAGAAAGGGGTGACTCTTTTCTGACCCTTTCCTTTTATTTTCATCCTAATTGTCAGCTTCAGTCTGAGCAGGAGTTGGAAGTGCTCAGTGTCCTGCCGCCTGGGTGGCAGCCAGATGAACCAGTGGCCCCAAGGCCATTCCTCCTTGTACCTTCTACCCAGGTCACCTTCCTGGCTTGGCAATATCGATTTGTCATTGAGCTGGACCTTAGCCCATCTACTGGTATTGTGGTATGTGGTTGGAGGGAGACCGTGGGAAGAAAAGATGGGGTGGAGGGTGAGGAAAAGAGGGAGAGGCCTAGGGGAAATGAAAAATGATCCCAACCTGCTATTGTAGAAAGAAGACAGGCTTATGAAGGAATGGTGACAGATCCCATTCCATGTGTGCCACTGTATTTGTGGGTGTGATCAACCATAAAATAAGGGTCCTACTGACCCACAGAAGCTGCTTGTTTCTGCCCTCTGCTTAGGGCTGCCTTTGGACTTCCTTGAGAGATCTTTCTCTGCATTCCCCTCAGGATGATTCCACAGGAGAGATCTTGTTTGATGAAGTTTTCCATGCCCTGTCTCGCTGCCTGGGTGGGCTGCTTCGGCCCTTCCGAGTGCCTGGATCTTGCATTGACTTCCAGCCTGAGATCTACATAACTATCCAGGCCTACTCCTCGATCATTGGCCTGCAGTCCCACCAGGTATTGCTGCTTCTCTCTGAGTTTGTACCCTCAGACCAAGTTTCCCAATGTCCACTGACCAAGCCCTTATCCTATCTACTGTTTGTCCCCAAAGTCCCTAGCTCTGCTGGTTTCTTGAACCCATTTCCTAGTCATCTCCATGGTCTCTCTCCCCTTGAGAAGAACCAGTTCCTCTGGTCTTAAAAGATCTTCCCATAGGCTTTAGGTCAGTTGGTATTGATTGGACAAACACTACTCTCACCACTCCTATAAATCTCTTTGGTTCTGGCCACTGGATGTCTATTTTCCCTGATCCCTACCTCCTCTTTTGGTTCTATCAGAGGTTCGCTGATGTGCTGGCTCCTGATAATAACCTCAGGAGATGGTTTTTTGGAATAGTTTCATGATTTTGAAATTTAGCTAATACCCAGAATCATAATTTCTTTCAAGGACAGAGGAGGGTCATTTTCTCTGAGGGCTCTCTGAACTGTTGGGTATAATGCTAACCACAGAGGTAATTACAGGGCTTATCCAACACCCAAGCAGGCTATCACAAGACACTCCTTTTGAGCAATGGCCAAGTCTATTACTGATATATCTGTTTTTGGCTTAGATAACCATTGGCCCAGTTTTCCCTCATCTGCTTTTAACCATCCTCAACTCATTGGTAGGGACTTGCTGTGATTATGTCCCTGCTGGCTACATTGTCACCTTAGCTATCAAACTGGCTTTAAGAGTCAGGGTACCAGGAACAGCATCTGAGAGTCTGAAATATACAACAACACAATTGGTGCATGCCCGTACCCCAGGCAGGGACTGCCAGCCCTCTAACCCAGTTTAAAGTGCTTTCCTAGTATGGCTGTTAGTAATGTGGGTTGTGGGCTACATCCTGAGACAGGGGCCAGGCTTTGCAGTTACTCATAGCCAAGGTAGGGAGAGCATGGGTGTTAGGTAATCACTCAAAACTTGGTACAGTTTAGCAAACACTGAAGCCCGATCTATGCCGGGCCTGGGCTAGGTCCTGGAACAGATATTGAGGAGGTAATTGCAGTTGAATGTGATGAGGGCACGGATAATTTCTGACTCAGGTGCTATGGGGGCATGGAGAGGGAGCACCCAGCCAAGCCCAGGGCAGTGACAGGGGATTCTTTCAGACAAAGCAGCATTTGAACTGAGTCTTGAAGAAACAATTGAGCTTAACTATTCAAAGAAGGGGAAATGGGCTTTTCAGGCAGAGGGACCAGCACGAGCAAACACGATGTTATGAAAACTGTGCTCTCAATCACAGGTGTTTTAGGGAACTACATATTATTCAGTTTTGACAGTAAAGTTTGAGTGTTGGGAGGTGACGGCAAGGAGGAGACTGTAGACGTAAGTGCAGGCTGGTTATGAAAGGCAGTGAATGTCCTGCTAAGGACTTTGCGCTGTGTTCTATGGGGGAGTGCAGTGCAGTGGTTAAGAGCCCTGGATCTGGGATCACTGTTTACTGGTTATGTGTCCTTAAGCAAGTTACTTAACCTTTCTGTACATCTGTGTCTTTTCTCCAGAATGAGGATGTTAACAGTACCTGTATTATATGGTGATTGAATTAACACATGTCAAGCACTTAGAACTCTGCCTGCCACGTAGAAGACATGCGAGTGTTCGCTATTACAACAATTAGCCAGGTGGTAGGGAACCGTTGAAAGTTTTCAATGGACAGTAATAGGATCAGATTTGTAGGTTGTGATGATCACACTGGTTTGTGACCAATGTGGAGGATGGACTGGGGGACAAAGTCTGGATGTGGGGGGAACAGGTAGATTATTGCAGCATGGGAGAGAGGAGGAGGCCAGAACAAGGATAGCAGCTGTGGAGAAGGAGAGGATTTAGTCAGTGAAGCCCCCAGCATCACTTACCAGTCCTGAGCCAGCCTCGTGTTCTCTGTAGCTCCCTCAAGATATATCCTGCTGCTCTTAAAAAAATCACATTTATAATACATGTTCATTGAAGGAGATTTGAAAAATACATTAAAATATAAAGAAAAACAAAACTAATCTATACTACAATGCTCAGAAATAACTGTTAGCATGGTATAGAATTCCTTGTAGTCTTTTGAGTGTTTGTTTATCCTCCCTCACCACCATCCCTTTATCCAAAGAGAGGGAGACACATCAGGCTCATTCCAGACGTAGAATTTTATGTCCTGCTTTTTAAACACATAATATGGGCATTTTTCCATGTCAGTAAATATTCTTTGAAAATCTAATTTTTAATGGCTATTTAACTATTTTATTACGACATATTTAGCCAGCCCCTTGTTATTGGCCACTTGGGTTGTTCTGAGCAATACAGATATGAGCATCTTTCTCACCTTTTTATGCCTCCAGTTCCTGCTACTTTGCTGATTCTGCTTTTCTCCTCAAAGGCGTGTAGAGTGGGATAGTGTCCCACTTTCCCTGTTTTGACCGTGCCCACCCTATTGGGAATAGGAAGGAAAGAAGTAGTTGTTCCATGCGGGGAGGGGTGGGCAGGGGGGCCAAGCTATAGGAGTACAGTGGGGCAAGAGGACGAGTTCCAGAGGGCCACCACAGTGCTGCCAGGCCTGCATGCAATTTTTAGGATAGGGGCACTTACCGATGTTTGAAGTAGAGGAAAGGAGCCCATGGAGAAAGAATGAAGACATTAGAGAAAAGATCCAAGATTAGATGAACAGATTAGCTGTAAGAAAAAAGAGAAGGAAGAGGCATTTTAAGAATGAGAACAATGGTAGGTCTACTTGAATCTGTTTAAGGTATCTCCATATTGTTTTCCATAGGGGTTGCACTATTTTACAGTCCCACCAGCAGTGTATGAGTGTGCCTGTCTCTCTGCATTCATGCCAACATGTATTGTTTTGGGACTTTTTGATAAAAGCCATTCTCACTGGAGTTAAGTGATATCTCATTGTGGTTTTGATTTGCATTTCCCTGACAATTAGATGTGTCGAACATTTTTTCATATGTTTGTTAGCCATTTTTATATCTTCTTTTGAAAAATTTCTATTCATGTCCTTTGCCCACTTTTTGATAGGGTTGTTCGATTTTTTCTTACTGATTTTCCTGAGTTCTAAATAGATTCTTGTTATCAGTCCTTTATCTGATGTGTAGTATTCGAAAATTTTTTCCCATTCTGTAGGTTGTCTGTTTACTCTCATGACTGTTTCTTTGGCTATGCAGAAACTTTTTAATTTGATCAGGTCCCATTTATTTATTTTTGTTGTTGCTGTGATTGCCTTAGAAGTCTTCTTCATAAATTCTTTGCCTAGGCCAATGTCTGTAGGAGTCTTTCCTACATTTTTTTCTAGAATTCTAATAGTTTCCCGCCTAAGGTTTAAGTCTGTTATCCACTGTGATTTGATTTTTGTGAGAGGTGAAAGCTGTCGGTCCTGTTTTAGTCTTCTGCATGTGGCTATCCAGTTTTCCCAGCACCATTTATTAAATAAGGAATCTTTTCCCCAGAGTATGTTTTTGTCTGCTTTGTCAAAGATTAGATGGCTATATGAGGATGGTTTTATATTTGGATTTTCTGTTCTGTTCCACTGGTCTGTGTCCCTGCACTTGTGCCAATACCAAGCAGTTTTAATAATCACAGCCTTGTAGTATAGTTTGAAGTCTGGAAAATTAATACCTCCCATTTTGTTTTTGTTGCTTAAAATTGCTTTTGCTAAACGGGGTCTTCTCTGGTATCGTACAAAGCGTAAAACAGATTCAAGTAGACCTACCATTCGATCCAGCAATCCCATTATTGGGCGTCTATCCAGAAGAACAAAAGTCATTCTATAAAAAAGACACTTGCACCCGAATGTTTATAGCAGCACAATTCACAATTGCAAAGATGTGGAAACAACCCAAATGCCCATCAATCCAGGAATGGATTAGCAAAATGTGGTATATGTATACCATGGAATATTACTCAGCTATAAGAAATAACGGTGATATGGCATCTCTTTGGTTCTCCTGGAGAGAGTTGGAACCCATTCTATTAAGTGAAGTATCCCAAGAATGGAAAAATAAGCACCACATGTACTCACCAGCGAACTGGTTTCCCTGATCATCACCTAAGTGCACATTTGGGAATAACACCAATTGGGTATCAGACAGAGGTGGGGGCTGGGGGGAGGGGATGGGTGTATACCTACTTGATGAGTGCGATGAGCACTGTCTGTGGAATGGACATGCTTGAAATTCTGACTCGGGGGGATGGGGGGGGCATGGGCAATATATATAACCTGAACTTTTGTACCCCCATAATGAGCTGAAATAAAAATAAATACATTGGGAAAAAAAAAAAAAGAATGAGAACACAAGTAGATGTAAATATTTAGCAAACCTTGAGGGTGGTTTTCAGAGTTGGAGAGTAGTACACCTGGGGGTTAGGGTAAGCCCCCTGGGGTTAGGGTAAGCGGGGAGTTCCTATTGCCTGGCTTCCTTTGTCTCTGAAGAGGGTGATGGGGGTGAGGAGTTAATCTGCTCAGGGTAAAGGGAAGGAAGGAGCATTTGTGGAGGGAATAAGAAGAGGATTTTGAGTTTAAAAAAGAGAAAAAGTCTAGAACAGCCTCTGTGCGCAGTATGCTTAGAAATTTAAAAAAAGAAAATTAAAAGGTGTGAGTCAGAATAAAAAAGGCTTTGCCAGTCTGAGGTGGAGCAGCTTGTAGACAACATCCTGTAGCCCAAGATGGACGAAGCCGGCAGGTGTTACGGCGCCCCCGCGTGGAGGTTTGGGGAAGCCCAGTGAGGAGGATCATTGAGGAAAGTTGTAACCCTGGTGAAAGTGCCTCATGCCTGGAGGCCCTGAGCAGGGACACAGTGGACCTGGGCTGGGGACTGATGGAGTAGATGATGTGATAAGGGGAACTGGCCGTGGAGCCATACCTTAGATCCTGGTTGGATGGGAAGTCAGGATCACCTAGATGCAGCTATGGAGAATAAATAGAGCAGAAGTATACGGTCCTTTGCCTTCCTGACCATCCTGTCTCAGTCCTTGTGCTTCTCATCCTTGTGCTTCTCAGGTGCTGGTACAGGGCTGCCTCTTGGACCCTTCCCAGCGGGAGGTGTTCCTACAGCAGGTGTATGAGCAGCTGTGCCTCTTTGAGGACAAGGTGGCCGCCACGCTGCAGCAGCAGTATGAGCCCCAGAGCCAGGTATGTGGGAGAGAAAGTGGCAGAGGCAACTTAGAGGAGCAGCTAAGGACACAGGGCAGAGAGGGGGAGTAAGCCGAATAGACAAGGGACAGAGAGCAGAAAGGGGCTAAGAGCCAGGGGCAGAGTGAGCCAAGGTGCTAGTGAGTGTTCACAACGGCTCCCTGTTAGAGGACTACTCAGATACACTCCCCCAAAACACAGATTCTTGCTGGGAGAAAATGCGAAGGCATTTTTTTTCAGTGCTGGATCTTCTCCCTCAATGGATCTTCTCCCTCAATGGATCTGAGAAGGTGATCGTGAGTGACTTTGATTTCTAGTTAGCATTTTGTACAATCAGGGATAAAGCTGCTTGGGCTCAGCTAGACTGCCCTGTCTTGTTACTTTGGGTACCCCAGAAGTAGCCAGGCAAATGGCAGTTCTGTGTGCCTGATGACTAGTAATGTAATTTGATTGATGTATAAAATATTTAATAATGGTGATGGGAAAATATGGAAAGGGGCCCTTATTGGCAAAGGGTAGAGAAGCCTGGGTACAGTCTGGCGCTTCATGTGGTGCTGAACTCTGAGGGTCAGCATCTGAGCACACCCTGGGGAGGGAGCACAGTTAGGACTCAGCTGCATAGTAGGGGGCTTGGGGTCCTCATAGGATTAGGCCTGTGGCAGTGCTGGCCTGTAAATTCTGACTTTTCTGTGGATGGGGCAGCAATGCCATCTGTCCCACTCTATGTATTCTGTAACTTAGGGCCAGGCAGAGGACCAGTCCCCAGACTCAGGGGAGCCACTGGGCCGGAAGGTGGGAGTCTCCATGGTGACAGCTGATCTTGGGCTGGTCAGTATGATTCGTCAGGGCATACTGGCACTACAGTTGCTACCTTCAAACTCTAGTGCAGGTCAGTAGAAGGAACATTGGTGGGATTGGGGAAAGGGATTTGAGAAGGGTGGGGGATCAGTGAATATGGGGATTCCAAGGAATCAGTGGGCCCCAGGGAAGGGGATCTGTTTCCTTTTTTGCAAAATGTAAGTCTGTATTAGTGCATATTCCAGTACCCTCAGCTCTGACAACCATCCAGGACCCTAGAGGGAAGGAATAGAGCTTCAAGGGCATCACTCAGGGGAGATTGTGATCTATCACTCAGGAGGAAGAAGTAGGAGGAGAGGGGAGAAGGAAAGGTGTTTCAAGTTTATAAAACACATTGGTGGGCAGACACTGAGCTCTTCCAGGCTCTGTCAGTTGTGACATTGGTCTTGCCAGTGTCTCCAGGTCTGTCTGGTGTTCCCTGCTCCAGGTATCATCGTGATCACAGATGGAGTGACCAGCGTCCCTGATGTTGCTGTTTGTGAGACGCTGCTGAACCAGCTTCGCAGTGGCACTGTGGCTTGTTCCTTCGTGCAGGTGAGGACTTTTTAAGGAGGAGGAGAGAGAAGTGGGATGTCTCACAAAATTGGGTATGGCCAGTTGCTTTCTTGCAGGTAGTGATTTCCCAGGTAAAGTTGATGACATAGTTACACGGGGGGAAGGAGTCATGTCTAGAACAAGGTAGGTGGCAGTGGTGGGAGAGGACTCTCATCTTTGTCCTCTTTCCTTAGGATTTGGGAGCCATGTTATAGTAAAAAGAATGCACAACTTGAAATCTGTTCCAGTCCAACCTCCCCCAGTAGATTAGTCATTATTGTTTTGGGTATGAGGGTCCAAAAACCCAGCTCCAACTAGCTTAAGCAAAGGTGGGGAGAGGTATATTCATGGAACTGCAGCTAGTTTGGGGTGATGGACTGTAGGGTGTGAGGCAAAGAGCTATGGGAAACAAGGCCAGAGGGGTAGGCACAGGCCAAAGTGTGAAAAGCTGGTTCTGCTGTATTAAGGAGTTTAAGCATAACTCTGAGGGTGTTGCAGCTGTATAGACGGAAAGTCACTAGTTGGGTTTATGTTCTCCTGAGGCCACTCTTGCTGCTGGGTGAAGGGCAGGAGTGGAGGAAAGGTGGCTGTTAATTGCAGTGGTCCAGGTCAGAGAGAGTCAGGGCTTAAATTAGGGAAATCAGGGGTAAGAGGATTGAGAAAATGAAGAGGTAGAGTCAACATGACTTTATGATTAGCAAGATGTGGGTAGGAGATGAGGGAGAAAGAGGGGTTAAAGATGTCTCCAGGTTTCTGACTTCAGTGATGATTGGATGGCAAGCAGAGCAAACAGGAATAGAAGCAGCTGGGGTGGAGTGAGGACGAGATGATGAATTCAGGTCTGTGCATGTTGTGTTTGAGGTGCCTGTGGTTCGACACAGTATAGCAGGTAAGGACATCGCCTATACAGTTAGGCATGCCTGGTCTGAATCCTAGCTCTGTTTCCTAGCTGTGTGACATCAGGCACATCACTTCTCCTCTTGGTCAGATTCATTTGTAAATGGAGGTTGTAAAAGTACCTACATCACTGGGTGAGATATGCATTTAAAGTAATTAGCATAGTGCGTAATTACTTAATACATTGCTGCTCTTCATAGCAGTGAGCAGTTGAATATGCAGATTCCAATGCGCAGGAGACGGCATTAGTTCAGCTGAGAGAGATTTAGGATTTGTCAGGCTACAGAGAGTAATTGAGAAGAGAAGAGGGTCCCAGAAGAACTTTGGAGAACACTAATTTTTTTTTTTTTTGTTGAGACAGAGTCTCACTTTGTTGCCCAGGCTAGAGTGAGTGCCGTGGCGTCAGCTTAGCTCACAGCAACCTCAGACTCCTCGGCTTAAGCGATCCTACTGCCTCAGCCTCCCGAGTAGCTGGGACTACAGGCATGCGCCACTATGCCCGGCTAATTTTTTCTATATAGATTTTTAGTTGTCCATATAATGTCTTTCTATTTTTAGTAGAGACGGGGTCTCGCTCAGGCTGGTCTCGAACTCCTGACCTTGAGCAATCCACCCGCCTCGGCCTCCCAGAGTGCTAGGATTACAGGCGTGAGCCACCGCGCCCGGCCGAGAACACTAATTTTTAAGTCTTTCATAGAAAGAGGGCCCAGCAAGGAATGAAGACTCGGACAAGAACCAGGAGATTCTGGTGTCAGAGAAGTTAGAGTTTTTGGAAGAAAGAAGTTGTTAACACTGTGAGAGGGAGCAAAAATATGAAGTCAAAGGAGAAATGAAAAATGCCCTTTAATGATTAGAAGGTCACAGGGATCTTTTTCAGAGTTTGATTTCAGTGAAGGGGTGGTAAGGGAAATGATTGCAATGGACTGAAGAGTGGATAGAAGAGAGGAAGTAGGAACAAGTGTTGACACAAGAAATTTGGCTGTTCAGATCAAGAGGGGAGCGAGAAAGAATGGTAGCCAGAGGGAAGTACAGGATAGCAGGAGGGGTGTTTCATTCTGTTTTGTTTTCTAAGCCAGAGACTTAAGCATATTTCTAAGGATCTGTGGCAAAAAAGAGTTTGAAAATAAGGGAGCCTGGTCGAGTAGAAACAGACTGAGAGATTCTTTTGGAGCAGACACCATGTCATTTCTTTCTGTATGCCTGGAAGGTAGAAGTGAGATGCAGATGAATTCTGCCAAGGGCCTCTGATTTCTGTCTGAAGTAAAAGGTGAATGCCATGAGGAAGGCAGGCCAGAGTTGGGAGGAAGAAACAATGTTGAGGACAGCCATGAAGGACTAGCTGAGTTGGGGGTCATATGTTCTGATGTCGTACCAGCCTATAAAACTATATGGTTTTCTCCATTTGGGCACCATTGGCCAAGTATAGAGGTTGTGACCCCAGTTGGGGTTTTGAGGTAGAAGCAGAAAAGAGTGAAGAGGGCCAGGAATTTGAGAGTGATGCTTATGAACTTGCTTGAACGTAGGGTCCAGACTGGGTTGAGGAAGGAGGGTCTGGAAAGTGCAGATAGACGTGGAGAACACAAAGGTTCAAGGCCTGGTAGTCTTATTGAGGTCAAAGAGCAGCAGGAGGACGAGAGTGGCAGGAAGCTAAAGGGATAGCGTGTTGCATAATCACTGGAATGTGGCAATTTGAAATTGCAAAGATGAATTTATTCCAAGGAACAGTATGTAGCCAGTGGACAGGTGTGTGGAGCAGGGAGAGTTACTGGGGATAAGAGGTGCAGAACTGAGAAGCCAGGGAATTGAGTCATTTAGAGTAGGTCTGCAAACAGTTTCTGCAAAGGCCAGCTAGTAAATAGTTAAGCCTTGTGGGCCATTTGGTTTGTCACAACTACTCAGCTCTGCTGTTGAAGCGTGAAAGCAGCCATAGACAACACGAAACCAAGTCAATGGGCTTGGCTATGTTCCAGTAAAAGTTTATTTACAAAAATAGATGATGGGCTAGATTTGTTCCACAAGGCATATGTAGTTTGCCAATTTCTTTTTTTTTTTTTTTTGAGACAGAGTTTTGCTTTGTTGCCCGGGCTAGAGTGAGTGCCGTGGCATCAGCCTAGCTCACAGCAACCTCAAACTCCTGGGCTTAAGCGATCCTACTGCCTCAGTCTCCCGAGTAGCTAGGACTACAGGAATGCGCCACCATGCCCGGCTAATTTTTTTCTATATATATTTTAGTTGTCCAGATAATTTCTTTCTATTTTTAGTAGAGACAGGGTCTCGCTCTTGCTCAGGCTGGTCTCGAACTCCTGACCTTGAGTGATCCACCCGCCTCGGCCTCCCAGAGTGCTAGGATTACAGGCGTGAGCCACCGTGCCCAGCCTAGTTTGCCAATTTCTGATCTACAGCCTTGGTACTCAAAATGTGGTCCACAGACCAACAGCACTGGCATCACCAGAAAGCTTGTTCGAAGTGCAGAATCTCAGGCCCCACTCTAGACCTGCATTTTAACAAAATCCCTGGGGGTTTTGCATGCATCGTAAAGTTTGAAAGGCACTTTGTTAGAGACACACTGAAGTCTGTCAGGATGACGACAGGAAGCCAGTAAACCAATTGCCAAAGTCTTTAGTGGAGGGGTGGAGGGATTTGATGTTGAGGAAGAGCAGAAGATGGTGTGGCCAGATGACATGGGCTTCAGACAGAAGGGCTCAAGGAAGGAGAGGTGCAGAGCAGCCGTCTGTCCTAGAAGAACACTGGCCCACTTTCCACTCTGTGGTCCAGGGAATGGTAACAGCCACCCAGCCCTGTCTCTTCCTTCTCCTGTGCTTCTGTTGGAGCCAGGTCTCCACTCACTCACTTTCCCCAGGTGGGAGGAGTTTACTCTTACGACTGCAGTTTTGGCCACGTGCCCAATGTGGAATTGATGAAGTTCATCGCAATGGCAACGTTTGGCTCCTACCTGTCCACTTGTCCCGAGCCTGAGCCAGGCAACCTGGGTCTGACTGTCTACCACCGGGCATTTCTCCTCTACTCCTTCCTGCGCAGCGGGGAAGCACTGAACCCTGAATATTACTGTGGTGAGAAGCAGCCTGGGGCGGGTGTGGGAAGCAAGGAATATAGAATGGGCCCAGAGATTATGCAGGAATTGGTCTGAGCAGGGTTTGGGTTCTCGGAGGCCTGAAAGTGTAGCTGGGGCTGGCTCCTCTGGCACTGTTCTCTCAGTGGATTCAGTGTAGCCACTTTCCCCTATAGCTCCGTCAGCTGGCAGATAACCACTGTCCCCTCCCCATCCTCACTGGCCTTGTAGGCTCTCAGCACCGCCTGTTTAATGAGCACCTGGTCTCTGCAAGCAGCAACCCCGCCTTGGCCTTGCGCAGGAAGAAGCACACTGAGAAGGAGGTGCCAGCTGACTTGGTCAGTACCGTGTCTGTACGGCTTCGAGAGGGCTACAGTGTCCGAGAGGTCACGCTGGCCAAAGGTGAGTGTCACTAGGTCTTGCTGTAATCCCATAGACCTTTAAGAATTTGTGTGTGGGAGGACCTGCTGAACAAAGCAGAGGACCCACAGGTATCTCGCAGGAAAGAGAGTCATAGTGAAGACTCCACTTGTCATTTGAGACAAGCGCATTTTGAGTTGCCTTCAGGGCTTAGTTCTGTTAGCATGTAGCTCCCCAATTCCATCTCCTTTTGCCCATGGTCAAGCAGCTGAGGGTGGTGTGGTGTCCCGAACTTGGCTTGGCTTTCAGATTATTCCTGCAAGCTTCTGTTTGTGTCAATTGGCAGGCTCTGGGCCTGGAACCTGTGGCCAGGCTGGAGTTCTATGAGGGTGGGGGCGTTGCAGAGAGGATGCAGTCCCAGGCCTGCAATCCTGTGCTTCCTTTCCCTTAAGGGGGGTCCCAGCTGGAGGTGAAGCTGGTGCTGCTGTGGAAACACAACATGCGCATCGAGTATGTGGCTGTGGCCCCCTGGCCCCTGGAGCCTGAGGGCCCTCGAGGAACACGGGTGGAAGTGACAATGGAGGGTGGCTACGACATTTTGCATGATGTGTCCTGTGCACTAAGGCAGCCTATTCGCTCGCTGTATCGTACCCACGTTATCCGGCGTTTCTGGAACACACTGCAGAGGTGAGTGAGGTCACCACTCAGTGAGCGCTGCCCCATTTGTTGTGTAGAGGGACAGATTTATGAAGCAGCCAACTGGGGAGAGTCACCCAGAGCACCAGGCTTGTGTCGAGAGTCCCGTGTCCCCCTGAGGTTCCCCTCATCTGCACTCAGCAGAGTCAGATGTGACTCAGACTTGCCGCTTGTTCTGCAGCATCAACCAGACGGACCAGATGCTGGCCCACCTTCAGTCCTTCTCCTCAGTGCCCGAGCATTTCACGCTTCCCGACAGCACCAAGAGTGGGGTGCCGCTCTTCTACATCCCTCCTGGCTCCACCACCCCGGTGAGTGGCTGTGATGGGTAGTAGCCCCATTTCATGCCAACTTGGACTGGCATGGCATCTGGAGCCCAGAATCACTTCTATCCCTTTTCTCCCAAGTCTGAGGCACCCAAGCCAGAAGCCTACACTTTAGCCTTGAGAGCATCTCTTCTCCCTCCTCCTGAGGCCCTGGGGTAGAGGAGCATCTATAAAGAGAGGCTGTCCTAAACAGACCATGGGTGGCAGAGGCAAACACTTGCAGAATGTCTAGGTTGTGGTATCCCAGCAGACGGCGCGGACCTCGTCCCATCTCCACGTGGCAGACTCTGGCCTCCCCCACCACCCTCTCCTGTTTCCAACCACCATGAACTGTGTGCTTCCTGAAGACCACAGCTTCCTTGGTCCTGTTTTTTCTTCGCTCAGTCTACCCTGTCCACCTAGCACTGATGGGCAGGTGGCTTATGCTAGTGTGCAGTGGCCTCACCATGAGGTCCTGCCACTACTTAGTGGCTTTCCTCCCAAGTCAGTGATATAAGCTGGGCAGGTTCCATCCTTGTGGATTCAGCTTTAAAGTGCTACGCGGTGTGTCCCTGCACTCAATCATCCTAATCTAGCCTTCATAGTGGAAGCAGTTTTTGCTTCTGTCCCAGGCTGGGCAGTAGCCTTTAGCCTTAAACCATTGCTGTCTCTGACCCCCTGCACTGAGTCTTCCCACGGTTCTGTTTGCTTTTTGGAGGTTGTACCTGGTTTTCCACGAATGCTCCGATAAGCCTGTCCTTGCTGTCCCCAGGTACTCTCCCTTCAGCACAGTGGTTCTGACTCATCCCATGCCCAGTTTGCTGCCTACTGGAAGCCGGTGCTGTCCATGGACGCTAATTCCTGGCAGCGTTGGCTGCACATGCATCGCCTGGTGCTGATCCTGGAGCATGACACGTGGGTACCCTCAGGGCTAGGGCTACGGCTGGGGTGGAGCAGCAGGGCTCAGGAAATAGGGAACGACAGGAAGGGGAACAGCGGATGAGCCCTTACCAACTGAGGCCAAGGAGCAACTGTGGCCCTTTCCTCGTCCTCCTGCTCAATAGGCCCCGTAACCTCAGGCAGGGCCTAGAAGAGAGAGGCAGCCATCTGTTCTTTCCCCGCAAGATTGGGGCTGAGAGTTCTGACTTCAGTCCGCACCCCTCTTCCTAGACCAATCCCCAAGCACTTGCACACCCCAGGCAGCAATGGACGCTACAGCACTATCCAGTGCAGGATCTCCCACTCCTCGCTGACCTCTCTGCTTCGGGACTGGAGCAGCTTTGTGCTAGTAGAGGGCTATTCTTACGTCAAGCTGCTCTGTAGGTGGGCAAAATTATGTCCCCTCACTGTTCCCCTACCATCCCATCCCATGTCTCCCGCTCTAACTCAAGACCTCACCCTCCCAACCTAAGGCTGCTCACTGACTCCCATCTCTCCCCAGTGCCCCAGACCAGCCCCCCTCCTCCTTCTACATGGTCCGCATCATTTCCAAGGCCCCGTGCATGGTTCTTCGCCTGGGTTTTCCCATTGGCACGCCAGCACAGGCCCGGCACAAGGTAAGCTGGGCCCTGACTGACTCCTAGACCAAGGAGCCCTGGGGTGTAGACTAACTCCATCTCCCCAAACCCCACAAGGGCCAGGGCTAGTAGAGAGAGGGGCCCCCATACCAAGTGAGGCTTGGAGTAGAAGGTTCTCTCACCTTGCCTGTAGGCCCCTTTTCCCACCCTGTAGAAGATGGGAGTAGAGAATCTGACCACATTTTCCTTTCAGATTGTGTCAGGCTTGCGGGAAGAGATCCTGCGCCTGCGTTTCCCCCACCGGGTGCAAAGCAAGGAGCCAACGCCAAAGGTGAAACGAAAAGGGCTGGGGGGCCTTGGTGGGGGCAACTCGCCCTCCAAGTCGCCCCCCACTCTGGGGCCACAGCAGGCCCTGTCTGACCGTCCTTGCCTTGTGGTCTTGCATAAGCCACTAGACAAACTGCTCATCAGGTTGGTACAGAGGGTGGGGAGGGGCCCAAAGCTGGGGGTGGGGTGCGGCTCAGCTGGGTGTGAGTAGAGGTAAACTGGGGAGTTGCCCCCTTTCCCAGGTATGAGAAGCTACCCCTGGACTACCGGGCACCCTTCTTGCTGACACTGGAGCCACCAGGGCCACTGCCCTTGGTGTCAGGCCGCTCAGCCTCCTCTAGCCTAGCGTCACTGTCCCGCTACCTCTACCATCAGCGCTGGCTCTGGAGTGTCCCGTCAGGACTGGCCCCTGCGCTGCCACTCAGTGCCCTCGCCCAGCTCCTCTCCATCCTCACCGAGTACGTCACCCAAGCCTACCAGGCCACTTGGGGCAGGGAGAGTGTGAGTGTAGACTGGGTTTTGAGACTGACAAAAAGCCTAAACCACACACTTTCCCTCGCTAAACGTCAGTCTCGAGTGCAGAACAGCACATGCTACTGCCCTTCCCCTCTGCCCTTTCCCCAGCTCGATTTATTTTGGCCTCTGGTCCTAATTTGACCTGTCACACCCCGGGGGACCACTGGCAGACTGCTGGGAGGGGTGTGCGTAAGGGGAGGGGCTGCGCTCTGAGTGTCTCTCCTTCCCTCATCCTGGCCCCGCCCCCGCTATTATGGGGCTTCAGAGTCCGACTTTCTGAAGGGTTCCACTTCGCCTGCAGCGGGGAGGGAATCATCAACATGGTCTTGGAGCTTCCAATTCAGGTATGTGCCATCCCTCATGACACTTCCCCGGCAAGGTCCGTCATCATCTCGGGGACACTGCCTCTGAGCTGGGTTGGGACTGCTGGAAACTCTGCCTCATAGGGGCCAAGTAGGTAGAGGACACAAGGCCTGAGGCACCTCGTAGGACAATGTGGTGAGGAGACTAAAGTTCTGAGGGCCACAACTAGGCCAGGCCAGATCTCTGCATTGGCTGGGATTTGCCCAAGATCTCCCATTCTGCCCACAGAATGAGCCACCAGGGCAGGCTGCAGCTGAGGAGAAGCACACCTGTGTCGTCCAGTACATCCTCTTCCCCCCACACTCCACCTCCACCAAAGACAGGTGAGACAGGCCTCTGTGGGATCCTCCTCTCTGCAGAATCTGCCCTCTCCCCACTGCCCTCTAAACGTCAGGCTCCCATAGCCCGAGGCGATTTTGGTCCAGAGTTGGGGCAGCGCTTGCTGTGTCTAGATGCTTTGTCAGGTGGATGACTGCCTGGAAAGGCCTTGTGCAACTTGTGGCTGTCCTCTGTGCCCACCTCCTCCCCATGCTCCGTGAGGCCTGCTCCCTGCTGTGAGGCTGCGCACTGGACCCTCCTCTCCCCCAGGCTCAGACCCTCCTCCTTTAGCTTCTCAACAGATGATGACAATGATGTGGAGGTGGAGGCCCTGGAGGGAGACTCAGAGCTCAATCTGGTCACCGAGGTGTGGGTGGAGCCACAGTGTGGGCGAGTGGGACCTGGCCCTGGAAACTGGAAGCACCTCCAGGACCTGACATACTCTGAGATCCCTCAAGCTGTGAGTGACCTCAGAACAGTACCCCCACCTCTTCCTGGGTTGGGGTATCGTCTCCTTTGGAGTACCGCAGCCCGTGGGCTTCCTGGTCCCTCTGAATGTCTGGGACTGTCAGGGCTTCCTAGAGAGCTGGAGGCCGGGGTATTCTGGGCTGGGTTGACTCCTGACCTCTGATATTCCTTTTCTAGCTCCATCCTCGAGATGCTGCCTGCATAGGCTCCATGCTGAGCTTTGAATACCTGATACAGCTGTGCCAGAGCAAGGAGTGGGGTCCTCTGCCCCCAGAGCCAAGGGTCTCTGATGGTCAGTGGGGGAGGTGGCCCACTGGGTGGAGCAGCTGAGTGGGTAGGGCGAAGGCAGCCACAGACAGTTAATCTGGGTCTTGCTATGTGTTCTGTCTTCCTTCCCTCCCTCCTAGGACTGGACCATGGAGGAGACTCTTGTGTCCATGAGATTCCTTTCCATTTTGACCTAATGGGATTGCTGCCACAGTGCCAGCAGCTCCAGATGTTCTTCCTTTTGCTGTCCAGAGGTGGGTGGAACTTTGTACACATTCACCCACACCTAAAGGGCCGGCAAGCCTGGGATTATTAGAGAATAGAGAGCAGATGAGTCAGCAGATGAGGGAGCAGAGCAGTGATGGGGGCAGGAGGAGGCTGTGAGGCTGTAGGAGGGGCCTTACTGGTCAGGGCTGAGCCAGGGGCACTGGGCAGCAGGAGGCTCTTGGTGCTGAGCAGAGTGTGTGTCGGGCAGAGCCAGAGGGTGTCCCTCTCGCCGAGGGGCCCTGTCCCGCCAACGACATGGTGCTGTGCCTGCTGCACAGCTGCCTGGGGCAGGAGCTGAGTGACCGGGAGATCCCACTGACCCCCGCTGACCAGGCTGCCTTCTTGAGTGAGGTGCTGTGGCGGACCTGCCACGGTCCAGGTGAGCTCCCGCCTTCTTCCTAACGCCAGACTCTAGCCCAGCCCTTTCCCCACCCCGCCAGTGCAGTTCCCGCCTTTGAGTTTTGGCCTTCCTCCTCCTCTCCATCTCTCAAACTCGAGCCCTGCCTCTCCGCTGGCTCTGCCCCTCTCTACACATCTCTACCCCCATCGTAGGTGCAGAGGAGTCACCAACCGGGGGCCAGGGGCTCCTGAAGGACCAAGCAGTTGGCAGCGCCCAGGCCACTGGAGACTCAGCTTTTACCACCCTGGTCAGCACCGATTCTTCTCCCAGAGCCCTTTGCATACTGACCTCCTTCCATCACATCTTCATGCCCCAACTTCCTGTCACTCTGGGTACTGAATGCCTTCTGTCAGTGACAGGCTGTCATTTCCCTTTGTCCTGGATCTTTCAAGCTGTACCTAAGATGAGTCAGCTCTAGGGTGGAGGAAGGGAACGGGGGCTGCATGTTCCCTTATAGATTGCTCTAATTTTCTGTTTCTTTCTTACAGAGTGTAGGTCTCCCTGAAGCTCTCAAGCCTCTCATCTCTGCCCAGCCCCCTCAGTGGCGCTGCTATGCAAGGCTTGTGAGCCCCCAGCATGTGTTTCTGACTTTTCTCCCAGCTGCCTTCTCAGGTACCAACCACTGACCTTGCTCACTAACCCCCTCAGACACAAACCCTGAACTCCCTCCGCAGCCCACCAGGCAGCTCTGATCTAGTCTCTCTTTTCCTCCTCAGATGTCCAGCGTCTGGCCGCCTGTGGCCTGGAGGGACCCTCTCAAGAGGAGACAAAGCCTAAGTTTGGGGATTGGAGTGGGGCCTCCAGCCTGAAAGATCTGGGAGGAACTGGAGTCAAGGCTGCAAAGTCCCAAGTCCCCATCCTCAGTGTCACCCTGGCCGACGGTGAGGCTGCTGACTCGCTCATGCAGGCGGGGGAATGGGCAACAATGGAGGGCGTGAAGTCCATGTGGCACCTTTTCCCCACAGACAATGCCCAGAATCAAGAAGAGCTGAGCCCACCCTTCCGTCGGGACTTACAGGCTTATGCTGGGCGTCAGGCTTCCCAGACAGAGGGTGCAGATGGGCCCCGGACCCGGTGTCCTGTCTATATCTATAGCTGTTCCCTGGAAGCACTGAGGGAGCAAATGGTTGGCACACAGCCCCCTCAAGCACCCCGAGACCTCATCTTCCGGTGAGCACCCTCTGTGTTGACCTATGTCATCCCCCAACTGTGGTTCCAACCAAGGCTTAGATACACACTAATGGGTATGGACAGACAGGCTGATGGTCAGTGGCAGGAACTCAGCTTCTTAGCCACGTCCTGCCGGCTCCTTGGTTGGTGTCCCTCAGCAAATCAGCTGAACTTGCTAGGCTATGAATCTATTTGGTGATCCCTTGGAATGTGGGTGGCTGATGAGTGTCAGGTCTCATTTCAGGGAGTTGGTCGAGCTCTGTTTTCCCTCCCATTCCTAGGACTCAGTTCCTCGACCACCTTTCTCCATCCTCAGCCTGGCTGGAGCCCAGGTACAAGGAGGCAGCCAACCACTGTGCCTTGCTGCAGGAGCACGCACAGCGATGCTATGTCCGTGGTGAGCAGGAGGGCCCTGTGAGGGAGGAGTGGGGCTCGGAGGTGAGAGCAGGGATCACAGGGGTGAGGAGTAGAGAGGCCATTCTAGAGCCTGACCTGTGTGGCCCCTTCCACTTCCATCAGGGCTGTTCCGGAGCTTGCAGCAAGCACAGAGCGTGACCTCCCAGGATTTGCTGACAGCAGTAGATGCCTGTGAGGAGCTACTACAAGAAGTAGACATCACCCCTTTTCTGCTTGCACTGTGTGGCCACACTTGGGGTTTGCCTCATGCACCCCCAAGCCCTGGTCCCCTTAGCCCTGGGCCCTTCAGCAGCAGCATTGAGGACGGCCCTGAGCCTCGGGAACGAGCTGTCCTAGCTTCTGAATCCAGGTTAGGACTGTACTTGAATGATACTACAAGGGGGAACAAACCAAGTCCCTGTAAACTTGGGGCTTCCAGTCCAGGTAGGATGTAGGCAACAGTGAAGCAGGAGTGCTTTGTCACTGGCTCCCTGTCCTCCGTGCCCACATGCAGCCTTCTTTCTCGCACTTGGCACAGACAGCAGTCTCCCTCCCAGGCTCTCCCCGTCTCTCCTGCTTCGGTGTGCAGGGATGACCTGGGGCAGGGATAGAGAGTTCCTGGTTACCGACAGTGACAGTAGAGACTTGTTCTGAGGACATTTACACAACAGCAAGACTCTCCCCGGCTGATCTGTGAGTTTCACAGGGGCCCAATCTGTATTCTGCTCATTGCTGGGTCTCCAGCTCACCTTAGGGGCTTCAAAAGGTCCCTGGTGAAGGAGGAGGAGAGGGAGAGAGGGAGCAGATAGCCGTGTGTCTGGGGTCTGCAGTGTGTTAGCACTGGGGAAACAGAAGAACCCAAAGGACGAGTATGCTGATGGCTCCTAGGTCGGCACTCCGGCCCCGTTCCCTCTCTGGAGCTCTAGATTCTCTACCTTTCATGCCCCCAAATGAATGCATTTTCTTCCCACCAAACCTTGCTTCTCTGCCTGTCTTCTCCATTCACAGTAAAATATTTACCCAGTGATCTAAGTCAGAAAACCGTGAGTCATCCTTACTCTATTCACAGAAACGCTTAGCCATTAAGATATGTGGAGGTTAGAGCCCAGATGGGTGGTTTGGTTCTCCCTGCCTCTTTCCCCATCCATGCCGTTGTGCTAAGCATCCTTCCTATAGACAAATAGACAGGAGTGTGCTGCTTCCCAGTTGGGAAGCGGGTCCTCTAGGACTTGGTGATTCTTAACACTTCAACACCCCCTACCCTGACCACTCAGCATAGAGACCGAGGACCTAAGCGAGCCTGAGTTTCAGAGCACCCGTGTCCCTGGCAATCCAGACCCTGGCCTGGAGATCTCTCTAACAGACGTCTGCCAGCTCAGAGGAGAGGCACATGATGCCCTTCAGAGCCTCATCCAGGTGGGAAGCTTGGGTGAGGGTAGAAAAGGCGTGAAGTCCTGCCTGTGCAGAGAGACAGTATTCTGTCCTGGGTGGGGGTGTGCATGTGCCTTATTCTAGAGTAGGGGTTATGTCCTACTGAGGGGTGGGCTGACATAGTCTCCTAACCCACAACAGGAGAAGTTCCTGGAGATCAGCCGTCTGCACTTCTGCACAGTGCCCTCGAATCCCCACTACTTCTTCTACTGCCCTCCATCCAGCAGGCGAGAGGTGAGTGGCTTTCTTTCTACCTCCCTTGCGCCCCCAACCCATGGCCCCAGAGGCCTGCCTGAGGCCTGAATGTGGCTTTTGTTCTGCCTTAGATCAAACTCTCTTTCTTTTGCCTAGGATGAGGGCCCCCGGGACACAGTAGACAGAAAAGTCAGTGACCTGGAGTTTTCAGAGGCTGAGCTCATGGGGGAAGAAGGTGTGTGGGCAAGCGGGTCGAGGTGGGGAAGGCTGCTTTAAGCCAGGATCCAGGGGTCTCCACTGCCAGCCTCTCCCATTGACCACATGACATGCACCACTAGGAGACACATCTGCCGGCTGTGTGGTCACTGAGAGTGACCCAGAGCTGGAGGTGGAATACCGTGAGAGCCGTGAACCAGACCTGGGGCCTGCTGGGCTAGACTCCGTGTCGCTGTCAGATGAAGACACTGTGAACCCAGATGAAGACTCCTTCAGTATCTTGGGGGGCGAGTCACCCACTGGGCCTGAGAGCCTCATGCATGACCTGCCACCACTCTTCCTGCACCTCACGTGCTCCGTGCGGCTGCGTGGGCAGCACAGCTCAGTGCCTGTGTGCAGCCTGCCCACTTGCCTGGGTGAGTTTAGGGGAGCCCGAGGGAAGGGCAAAAGTCTTGGTACGGACTGCCTGCCTGTCTGCGGGCAGAGGAGAACCTAGGGGTATAACTCTTACTGCACGTAGAACTTGCAATCTGTGCTTGTCTTAAACCCCACGGTAACACCTAACTTTCCCCGTTTCCCAGGCCAGGTGCTTTCCAGCCTGGAGGGCCCCCCCGTTGGAGGCCGAGTTCTCCTGAGGGACCTCAGTGTCACTCTGGATGTCTTCGTGCTGACCTTGCCTCTGGAAGTGGAGCTCCCCCCAGCCTCAGACCCTCAGCACCACCGGTGTGACAGCAAGTTTGGTTGGGGAACCCGGGGCCTTGTTCGTGAAGGGGGGACCATTAAAGGAATCTAGGGTACCTGGGGACTAAGGAGACCTTGAGTGCAAGAAAGGAGTGATGAGGAGGCCCTGGAAGGATAGTAGCTCCTGACCTTTGACTTCTGCTCCCACCCTGTTCAGGTCAACATCTGAGAGCAGTGCTTCATTCCCACGATCCCCAGGGCAGCCATCATCTTTAAGGTCAGATGATGGCCTGGGACCCCCACTGCCACCCCCAGAAGAAGAGAGGTATTGCCTTATCCTCCTCTCAGAATTGCTTGCTCCCCCTCAATTTTGTTTTCTGGAAACCAGTATCTAAATCTTTCTTCCATTTAGGCACCCAGGACTATCCAGTTTGGCCATGCCCCACAGACTGGCTATAGAGACCACCATGAGTGAGGTGAGGGCCTTCCCTCTGCCAACCTAAGTGACAGCCACCAATACTGTAACTGGTAACCTTTCCATTATATGCGTGAGATAAGGTGTCCCCTTTATTCTGGGATTGAAGTGTGGCCTCCCTCAGTATATGAATAAAAGTATCTTCCAGTGTCTTCTAGTCTGGGATGGGAGTGAGGTGATGCCGCAATAAGCAAGGAGGTGCCTTTGCCACTTCCTGGCGTGCTCTCTGGCCACAGATCCGCTGGCTGTTGGAAGATGAGATGGTGGGGGCACTCCGAAGAGGGGGCCTCCCCCAGAGCCCTGCCCTGCACCGTGCAGCTGCCCACATTCATAGCTCTCCTGGACGCTCCACCTGCCTTCGCCAAACTCTGCCGCTAAGTTTTGTGTTTGGGCCAGAGCGTTCACTCACACAATTCAAGGAGGTAAGCTGCCCTCAGAACACTCCACAGTCACCTTGAGGCCCGTCCTTCTCCGGACCCCAGGCAGAGGCTTAGAAGGCCCTCTCTTAGGTTGAGTCCACAGAATTACCCCTCCTGTCACCCTGCTCACCATATTGTCTGCCCTCACCCCTGTGCCCGACAACCCAACCCAGTGGAAATAAACCCAGCTCCCAGCCTTGTCACTGGATCTGTTGAAGTGACTGAACCTTTTCTTACCTCAGCAATAGGGATGCCAGCGTCTGCCTCACCAGGTAGCTCAGGGTGTCTAATGAGGACATGTAGGGTGCCATGTACAAGGAGGGCTGCTCCTGCCTAAACTCTGATCTTGGCTCCTGCTTTCTAGGAGTTCCGCCGCCTCCATCTCCCTGGCCATGTTCTTCTTGAGGATCCTGATAGTGGCTTCTTCTTTGTGGCAGTTGGCCAGCAGCCAGGTGGGGCCCATGGGGAACCCTCTTCAGCGGCCTGGGCTTGGCACAGTCATGAGGACAGGGCTGAAGGTGTCGAAGGGGAGGTGAGTCTGACTTGGAAATGAGGGTGGGGTGGGTGTATGGGGCCTCTACTTCAGTCTTGACTTCCTGCCCCTCAGGCCCTGACAGCCAGCCCCCAAGCCCCTGGGTCCCCAGAAGATTCTGAGGGTGCCCCCCTCATCAGCCTGCCACAGGGAGGTAAGGAATTGGGCAGCAAAGTCTGGGGCCAGGACCAGGGACTTTTAGATCCCTGGTCCTGTTTCCAGTTTTGGAGGGAGGCCCTAGACAGGACTGAGAAAGGCTCCAGGTATTTCCCTTCTCTATGCAGGGAGTCAGCCTGGGCCCAGCCGGGGACTAAGCCTCATGTCCAGTCAGGGCAGTGTGGACTCAGACCACCTAGGTAAGCTGGGGGCAGGGAGCAGAAGACGCTAAGCTGGTGGGAGGTGGGCTTAGGGATGCACAGGGAAGGGTCTGGGCAGGGGGCATCAGAAAGGACTGATCTGAAGGGAGCATCAAGCCAATGTACTTGGAAGATCAGATGAGTCAGCTTAGGATGGGATTGAACTTCAGCACATCTGACACAGGTTATGATGGTGGCAGCAGTGGCTCAGACAGCGAGGGTCCCAACGAGACCCTCAGCGAGAAGGCCCCCTTCACATTATGGACTCCACCTGGGCCGGCACCTCCACAGCCTTCACTGTCAGGCCTCCCTGGCCCCTGCCTGCCTGACTTCTGGCTCATCGTCCGGGTACTGCAGGACCGTGTGGAAGTGTATGCACATGCACGGTAAGTAGAAGCCAGGCTTCCACCCTGATGCCCATGTTAACCCCTTTTCCGTGTTCCCACAATACCTCTTTCCAGTGTTAAGTGTCAGCTGGGCGCAGTGGCTCATGCCTGTAATCTCAGCACTTTGGGAGGCCGAGGCAGGAGGATTGCTTGAGGCCAGGAATTCAAGACCAGCCTGGGCAACGTAGTGAGACCCTGTCTCTACAGGAAAAAAAAAAAAATAGCCAGGTGTGGTGGCTCACACCTGTAGTCCCAGCTACTTGGGAGACTGAGGTGGGAGGATTGTTCAAGCCCTAGAGTTCAAGGCTATAGTGAGCTATGATCACACCACTGCACTCCAGCCTGGGTGACAAAATGAGACCCCATATCTCTTAAAAAAAAAAAAAAAGTAATACTTGGGACCGACAGCTTGGGTAGGGAGCTGACTTACATTCTCAGCTTGGGTGCTCCAGATCACTTCCCATATCTTATGACAAAGCACATCATTTTTGACTTTCTTAATGGAGTTGAAAAGCTGATGGGGATTTTGCTTTCTAGCTGAACATTAAGAAAGAATATCTACAGTTCAGAGAAGCTTCAGAAGTTGACATATAAAAATAAGGCATAATAGCTAAAATTTAACAAGTGCTTACTGTATGGTAGGCACTGTTCTAGAATTTGACATGAATCAGCTCATTTAATCTATGCAGCAACCTTATGAAGTGTTATTATCCATATCATATGGATGAGGAAATTCATGCACAGATAAGTTAAATACTGGTCCAAGGTCATAGTAAGTGCCAGAGCCAGGATTCATGCTGAGGCATCTGGTTAAATCTCTAATCTCGGGGGTAAATAGGGTGAGGGGGGAAGGGTGGGGTTGAGAAGGGAAGACCACCATTCTGATAAAGAAGATTTAAAAATAAAGAAGAGGTGCACTGCACATGAAGCCTCCGGTGGTACCGGTATGGGAGCTCATGAGGCGAGCACGGAGCGTAGGCCTCCAGAACTGCTCTTGAGAATTCCACTTTTCCCAGTTCCCATCAGGTTTACTTCCCTTTGTCCAAGCCTACTTCCTCTTCATGGTTTCCCTGGGCCCCAGCACCATGACCTTCCCCTCCCCTTCATGATACACATAACCCTTCCCCACTGCAGTTCTGTGTCAAATCTACCTTTCCTTCTAGGAGCCTGATTCGGGAGGATGGGGGGCCAGGCACCGAGTGTCGCCACCTGCAGCAGCTCCTGGTGAGGCGAGTTGGGGAGATCTGCAGAGAGGTCAACCAGGTAATTGGCAGGGCTCTCTAGGCCCTGAGATACCAGACCCGGTGAGGAAGGAGTTTCTAGGGACTTGACTTTCAGAGGCTATTGGTCCATCTCAGATTCAACAATAACTACGGAAAGTTTTCTTTGACTGCCTGTGCTGCTCCCCCATACCCCATTAGTGGGATGCTGTTATCCCCCCAATGCCCCACACACTAGGGAGCTCTCTACATCCAGTCCCCAGTAACAGCAGGTTACTCGTCATACCCTCCCAGTAACTGTGAGGTGTTCCCTGTCATTGCACCGTGCTAGCATTAGCAATGTAATAGTGAACCCAACAGAGGGAAACTAACCCTGGAGCTTGTGTAGAATGGGATGGGGATAGGCATCAAACAACTAAATTACACAAATTATTTCAATTACAATTATGAAGAATTGTACAAAGGAAAAATAGAGACTGCTATGAGAACATATCATAGGGATCTGACCATCTGAAGTATCAAGGGAGGCTTCTTGGAGGAAGTGATTTTTAATCTGAGACCTGAAGAATAGTGAACTGATTCTGGCAAAGAACAGGGACAAGTGTTCCTAACTGGAGTTCACTCTCGGAGCCCTCAGCTCTGTGACTGAGGGACACCATCTCTGACGTCCCAGTGAGACAGATGTTCTTTCTGACCTCAGACCCCTCAGTGATCGTGGGCATTCTCTCTGGCCTCTGGTCACCCCGACCACCACCACCCACTTAGGAGGAGATATTTCAGTTCCCTGACACCTTGCTCCTTTTCCCAGAGACTGCTTCTTCAGGACCTTCATGACAGTCATGTGTGTAACTCTCTTCTGGTGGCCGAGAGTGAAGAAGATCTGTGGCGCAGTGAGACCCCCTTCCACTCCCGCCAGCGGGCCCTGCTGCCCAGCGATGGTGAGGTCCCACCAGCAGCTTCCCTCACAGGGCGGTGCTGCTGCCCACTCTTCCCTGCAGTACTTTGGTGAGAAGCTGAGGGCAGAGTCCTCATTACTTGGTCATTGGTGCCAAGTCATGGAGAGAGGGCAAGGAGGATAGGACAAAAAGGGATCAGTGGATCTGGCTGCGTGTTCAGACTTTCATGAAAGTAGCTTCAGTGGACAGATGAGAAGAGAAACCAGATGAAATTGAACAATCAAAGAAAGGACAGCTAGGTGGGATGGAGAGTCACCACTCTTTCAAGTAGCTTGGCAGTGAAGGGAAAGAGAAAATAGATAATGACAGTGACTAAAAAAGATGGGAGCAGAGAAGGAACTTTTAAAACTCCACTTAAAATAAGGTAGAGACTTGAGCACATTTATGTTCCACAGGGAAAGAGCCAGTAGAGAGGAAGAGGTTGAAGAATACAGGGAGAAGAAGGAATTGAAGGGGCACCAGGCCATGACCTCTCATCCTGAGGGCAGGCTTCCGCCTGGCTGTGTCCTGTGACCCAAAAAGATCATCTTTCCCTGGCAGGAAAATAGACAGGGATGAGGAGTCTGAGGGAGTGAGGACAAGTAGGGCCAGTTCCCAGGTGAGAAAAGACCAGAGGGGAGGAGCCGGGGAACTGGCCTTCTTGTCCTCACTCCCCCAGACTCCTTGTCCCTGTCTATTCCCCTGCAGGGAAAAGATGATCATGTTGGGTCACAGGACAGGGCCAGGTAGAGGTGTGCTCTCAGGAAGACAGGTCATAGCACAAAGTATTCCAGAACTATCTCGAGGAGACTTACAGAAGGAGCCAGGGAGAGGTGTCAGGAAAGGCAAAGCATGAGGAAAATGGTAGAAGAACTGGCCTTCTGATTGGCTCTTCCTCCAGACAGGCAGGCACAGGACCCCTTGGGGATTTCTGGGCATGGTAAGGAAACATGATAATCTACTCAAGTTGGTAATTGAGGTCTTGACGCTTCTACTCCCTTCTCCTCCTCCTGATGACCTCCAACGCCAACTCATAGAGGAAAAGCTAAACCATCTCATCCTTTGCAGTTCTGCCTTCTGGTTTAAAAGCAAAATCAGACCACTTCTTATTTTTAACGTTCTCAGTAAGTCTGTGGCCAAACGTTTCTGACATCTCCAGGAGAGTGCATCTTTCTCAGCACATCCCAGGATGCATTCCACATCAAAGCAGAATCCCATAATTGGTGGACTCCCGTGGTTTTGAAGGCATCTTCTGCCAATTGAGGATGAGCAAGGACAGCCAAGCACTTTCACTTCAAAATGACTTCCAGCAGCCGGAGCTGTAAGACCAGTCAGAATCCAGACACAGCCCTTGCTCATTTTAGTCTCTCCAGATTTTTTTCCCCTGAAACCCTTAGCAACCAGCATGCCGTTCCAGAGTTTCTACACGGAAACTCTGCAGCCTCCTGGGTAGACTGTATGCTGCTCACACCTGACAGCAGCTTCTCTGGGAAACCAGACTGCCACTTTGACTTACTGGAAGGTTCCCCATCAACCTGGAAACCTGGAAAGGGTTGACCAAAGCATTGGACTATGGCCGTGGGCCCGTGTGTACTGCCGCACCAGCCGTTGCGTTCTTTGTCCTCCAAAGCGCAACACATCGTTTCCCCCACTGTGCAGCTGGTGTGCATAAGCAACCATACCCTTTTTGTTTTAATGACATTACTGTTGCAACTCCATATGAAGACACAGGGTTACAAAGTGCCACTGTCATACCTTATGACAGGGTCAGAATTTCTTGGCATTATCTTGAGGATTTCCTCATGCTTTGCCTTTGTTGACACCTCTCCCTGGCTCCTTCTGTAAGTCTCCTTGAACCTTCATACTGTGACTTGTCTCCCTGAGGGCACGCCTCTGCCCGGCTCTGTCTTGTGACCCAACATGATCATCTTTTCCCTGCAGGGGAATGACAGGGACAAGGAGTCTGCGAGAGTGAGGACAAGCAGGTCAGTTCAGAGTGCTGTGTGGCCTGTCCCTAATCTGTGCTGCCTCTTTCTCCAGATTATGCTGCGGATGAGAACTGTGCACCCCGAGGATACCTGGCAGCCACGATGCAGTTTGTCCCTGGCCATTTCTCCTGTGACGTGGTGTGGGGAACTGTGATTCGAGTCCATTCACGCCTCAAAATGGGGCCCAGCATGGGGGTCTCTCGGGGTATGTGGTTGGCACGAGGGGCAGGTAGTGGGTGGGAGGATCTGGAGAAGGGAGTTTCCTGAGCCCATGATACCCCCCCGCTGCCCCCCTGCAGCCATCCAGGCCCTGCGCTCTGTGCTCAATGCCTTCTCCGTGGTGAACCGGAAGAATATGTTTGTTTATCAGGAGCGAGCAACGAAGGCTGTGTACTATCTTCGGTAGGGGGCCCTGGGAAGGTGGGGTAAAGCAGAAGTCGGGGATGGTGCAGGAGGAGGCACGCACAGAGACCTTGCCACTCTCTCCCAGGCTCCTGGAGACATCCTGCAGTGACCAGCCCTGGGAAGGGGATGCCCTGCCCCCTTCCCTAGCTCTGTCCCGAAGCCAGGAGCCCATCTACTCTGAAGAAGCCTTGGCATGTATCTCTCCCACTCCCTGGTGCCCCCATGCGCCCCTTGTCCTGTGCTCCCTGGAGCTGGGCCCTGACCATAGTTGTCCCTGTAGGGTCCTCGTTCTCCCTTAGACGTGGCTTCGAGCCGCAATGCAGACGCTGCTCGTCCTGTGGGCCAAGTGGACAGGCACATCCAGCTGCTGGTACATGGTGTAGGGCAGGCAGGTAAGGACTGTGAGGAGCGGGGAAAGGGAGGGACCAGATGAGATTCCAGAATCTTCTGGGACATCTCTTAGAGCCTTCTGCTACTCTGCCCTGGGCCCTCTCCTCTAGTTCCTGCTGTGCTCTGGGCTTTCCTCAAGCAGGGCTGGGTGGGCAAGGACAGACTCCTGTGATGTTTAGTGCATAGGACTTGTAGCTGATTGAGGTGCAGCTTGGGGAAGAGGAGCTGGGGGGACTGTGAGGAGAGCTGGCAGTGCCTCCATCCTGACAGCAGGGGCAGGTTTGGGGTGAAGAGGGTGGTTCAGTTTGGGCTACGTTGAGCCTCAGGTGTCCAGTAGGCACCTGGATGTTCCAGCTCATACCTACGGCTCACCTAATGTGCACTTGGGCTGAGGCCGCGTTACTTCTCTTGTGATCTTTTCAACAAACCTGTGAAAGTGATGCTATTATAATTCCCATTTTATGGATGAGGACATTGAGGCTTTGAGAGGTAAAACTCACATGTCCACGGTCACATAGTGAGTAGCTTGGCAGAACAACCTACTGCTGGCCCCCTCCAGAGCTGGTGCTCCTAACGCTGCCTCTAGTATACAGGGGATTGTTTGAGTCTTGGGGATAAGGGCTACTGTGGGGGTAGCTGGATCCTCTGCTGGTGTCCCCACCTCCCACCATGGCTGCGTCAAGGTCCTGAGATCACGGATGAGCTAGTGCGGGTTCTGCGTCGGCGCCTGGATGAGGCCACGCTGGACGTCATCACGGTTATGCTTGTTCGGAACTGCAAGCTGACACCAGCTGATGTGGAGGTCAGCTCCCTCCCAGGCTCCCGTATGCTTCCCAGGCTCAGCCGCAGGTGCCGGGACAGTCTGAGCTGGAAACTCTGAGTTCAGCTCTGTCTTCCTCTTCCCACTCTGCAGTTCATCCAGCCCCCTGGAAGTCTCCCCTCAGAGGTGCTGCATCTGGCCCTACCCCGCTCCTGCAGGCCCTGGCTTCCTGCCCTGGCCTGGTACCTGCGGCAGAACCTTCTCATCTTCCTGCACTCACCCAAGTACACAGACAGCAACAGCCGGAACCACTTCCAAGTGAGACTGCAGCCATCTCTTTCCACACTCGTGTGCACCTGCACCCCCTGCCCATGCACACCCTATTGTGGGACTGTTTTCTACAGACACCCCACGTGGACCTTTGCCCATGGACCCATATACACCCATGCTCCCTAGGCACCTCTGTCATGTACTGGTGTCCCCTTGTGCTCCCATGTGTACCTGCACCCGATTCCCCACTGCGGATGCCGTCCCTGAGGGTTTTGCCCGTTGACTTGCTCTTAGTGCTCTGTGGCTGTTCTCTCCCCAGCATCCACTCCCACCACAGGGTGGCCTCCCTGACTTGGACATCTACTTGTATAACAAGCCTGGTGGACAGGGCACTGGGGGCAAAGGTACAGTACAGGGCACGGGCCTGTGGCACTGCCTGGTGTGGGAAAGCCTTTCCTCATTCTTGTCGCTGAAAGGGCCTTTCCCAGCCTTGCAGCTGAGGGAGACCTAGGGAGGGGAGGTCTGCGAGTCTCAGATCTGAGCCCTCCTGTTGATGTCTACCCAGGGGTCGCCTGCATCACTCTAGCCTTTGTGGATGAAGGAGGGACTCCCCTGTCACTGGCATCATGGCCCCCTTCTTCTCCGGAGCCCCCAGACCCACTGCAAGAGGAGGAGTTTGAGCAACTGACTCAGGTCATTCGCTGCCCAGTCATGCCGGACAGTTCTTCAGGTGGGGCAGCTTGGTCAGAGGATGGCGGTTTCAGTTAATGCTGTGGGAGGCAAGGGTAGCGAGTAGGGTGGGCTCTAGGGGCACCCTTAAGTGTCCTCCATTCTTTCTTCTAGTTCAGAGTGGGGCCCCACGGCTTCGACTGGACGTGTGGGAAAAGGGGAACATTAGTATTGTGCAGCTGGAGGAGAAGCTCCGGGGAGCAGCTCGCCAGGCCCTGGCAGATGCCATCATGGAGCTTCAGCTGTTGCCAGCTTCACTATGTACAGAGGACACTCCCCAAGGTATGCAGGTCAAGAGGCCCCCGGGGGTCCAGAAAACGTCACAAATCTAGGCAGGACAGTGTGGCAGGGTGAGAGTGGAAATGTGGGGTTCAGGGAAAGCATGACAGAAGCCCCTTGAGAAACACATATTCATAGCTGTCCACGACCTTGTCTGTGCATCATCAAGGTGACACACTGGCAGAACAAGTGTAGTTTGTCACTCACTTAGAACTACATCATCAGGAACTCACAAACACATGCACACTATCAGTTCCATATACTGTCATTCACCAACAGGTAGAGTAGGTGGCGAGTCACTCTCACACCAGTATTGAGGCTAGGTTGTCTGGAATAGGGATAGATGATCAGTGATGGGAGTCTTTAATGTCTGGTGTCCACAGGAAGTCTCAGGAGCGGGTCATTGGAAACCAAGAACTCTGCAGGCCGAGCTAGCACCTTTCCCCCTGCCCCTGTCCCTGGGGAGCCTGTGACTCCACCCAGCAAGGCTGGCCGGCGTAGCTTCTGGGATATGCTGGTAATGGGAGAAAGTGGTGGGGTTGGCATCTACCTTCCTGCCTGCCTCCTAGCTCTTCCTACACTCCCCCCTGCCCCCAACTCCCTTGTAGGCCTTGCCATAGATCTTTTATGTCAAACTGTTCTGTCCTGCCAAGCATGGTGGCTCATGCCTGTACTCTCAGCTACTTGAGAGGCTGAGGCAGGAGGATCCCTTGAGCCCAGAAGTTCATGTCTGTAGTGGGCTATGATCGTGTTTGTGAATAGCTACTGCACTCCAGCCTGGGCAACACATCGAGACCCCATCTCTTCAAAAACGAAAACAAAAAAACTTCTCTGTCCTCTGGACGGGAGTTTGCAAAACACGGCAAGTTCTTGCTGATGTAGAGAGAGCCTCAACTTAGTAAGTGCCTTCACTTCCATTTTTCTTGTCAGCTCCTCATGACAGCTTGCAAGATAAATAGAGCTTTTAACAATGAGGAAGATGAGGCTCAGGAAAGTCAAGTAACCTCCCCTCCAAGTCCTCCAAACTTGTTCCTGTTCCACAGTACCTCCTCCTTCCATACCTTCCCTCTTCCGGTAGCTCTTCCTCATTCATTGCATTGCCCCAGAGTAAAACAGAATGTGGAGATTTGGGTTCCCCCAAAACAACGGATGACATTGTCCTGGATCGGCCAGAAGACACTAGGGGTCGGAGGCGTCACAAAACTGAGAGTGTTCGGACTCCCGGTGGAACTGAGCGGGCACCAGGCCCAGATTCTGGAGCACAAAGACAAAGGTGTGTGTGTGTATTGTGTGTTGTGTCCTGGGAGGGCGTCGGTGTGAGGTCGTAGGCGGGTGTTGGTTTGTACAAACGTGCCTGTGTCGTGTGTGGATGTGAGGCTCTCACTCCTGCTGTGTCTTTAGACGCCGGACAGCACAGCTAGAAGAGGGTGAGGTGGGGACCCTGCATCCTGTCTTTGCTCGTGTCACTCGTCGCTGGATGGAGTTTATGGTTCAGATTGGTGAGACCCCAGCCCCCGCCCCCACCCCTCCACCCCGGCCTGGTCTCCATCCCGCAGCCCCACAGTGACTTCTCTGCCTTCCAGGGTGCGCCTCAGTGTCCAGAAGCTCCACCCACATGGTGTCCCGCTTCCTCCTTCCATCCGTCCTGTCTGAGTTCACCACTCTGGTCACCTCAATGGCTGGAGACACCAGTGTCCGTATCTTTGAGCAGCATTTGTGAGTTTGCGATCTCATGGAATTGAAGAGAACTTCTCTAGACTTCCTAAAAGCTAGGCCTATAAGAAGCTAAACCCATGGAGGCTGGGCTAGGAGAGGTGGAAGCCCCAGGGAGGTAAAGGCTGGAAGAGAGAATGGTGCCATGGACGTCTCCTTTCTGTCCACCCCTCCCTCCCAATAGGGGTTCAGAGCCAGAGATCTTCAGTCCTTGTTCCCCTGGGCAACTGGGCCCAGCTCCCCACCCGGCAGCTGAGCGGCATCTGCTGCTTCTGGGAAGGAACTTCTTGCAGTGGAGGAGACCAACCCAGCAGGGTGAGGGCGTGGCCTAGGGGAGGGTGGGTTCAGAGTAACTGATGGGGTAGTCTCTGATCCTGCAGGCGGTTGGATCTAGGGCGATCTGCCCCCAGACCCCATTGTACCCCTCCCTAACCCTGTAGCTGCCAAAGCCATGCAGCGCTTTGAGCCAGGAGGTGACGGGAGCTCAGGACGAAATGCTCCCCGACAGAGACTCTTGCTACTGGAGGTTGTGGATAAGAAGGTAAATGTGGAGCCAGGGCCTGGGTGGGAGGAGGGATCCTGTGATCTCACTGACCCTGACCCCTGACCTCCAGCTCCAGCTGCTGACCTACAACTGGGCTCCAGACCTGGGGGCAGCACTGGGCCGAGCGCTGGTTCGCCTCGTGCAGTGGCAGAATGCACGAGCCCATCTTATCTTCTGCCTGCTCAGCCAGAAGCTTGGGCTCTTCCATCACTACGGCCAGTTGGACTTCCCAGTGCGAGATGAAAAGGTGCCTGCTGCCCTGGCTCCCTCCTCTAGTTCTGGCTACTGAGGGGTCAGTTAAAGGAAGTAGCAGCTCAGAAGCGGGGGAGATGGGACAGTCTGAGGGCAGAGGTTAGGAGGGAGGGAGAGTCTGAGAGACAAAGCCATGGGGTAGGGGAGAGGGTCTGAGGGCAGAGGCTGTGAACCCACTGTGACTCTCCATCTCTCAGGAGCCAAACCCATTCCTGTTGCCCACCATGGAAGTGGAGACCCTCATCCGGAGTGCAAGCCCCCCACTGAGCCGTGAGCAGGGCTGGCTGAGTGGGTCCTCTCGTGGTGGGGGTCCCCTTCCCCTGGACACATTCCCCTTTGATGAGGCCCTGAGGGATATCACGGCTGCCCGCCCCAGCTCCACACTTGGTCCTGTGCCCAGACCCCCTGACCCCGTCACCTACCATGGACAACAGTTCCTAGAGATCAAGATGACAGAGCGCAGAGGTGAGGGTACTGGGCCGGGCAGTGGGGAGTTGGCGGGAGAGGGTTGACAGCACCTGGGACTAGTCCAAATGCCTCCAACCCCCAGAGCTGGAGCGCCAGATGAAGATGGAAAACCTGTTTGTAACCTGGCAGCAGCGTTCTGCCCCGGCCAGCATGCCCATCAGTGTGAGTGGCCCCAAGATGTGACCCCACCCTTCGTCCTCCACAAGAATCCTGTGACCCTGCCCTGGCACTGCCCTGTGCTCACTGCCCCACTTCCCCAGGCCGGGGAGCTGGAGACTCTGAAGCAGTCATCCCGCCTGGTGCACTACTGTGCAACAGCCCTGCTCTTTGACCCTGCTGCCTGGCTGCATGGGCCCCCGGAGACATCTGGCCCCCCCGAGGGACAGGTGAGGCTTAAGACTTCCAGTTTCTTCTGTGAGATCTCTATATCCCACAGTGATCTCCATTCCTCCGCCCCCAGCAGAGCAGTTGACAATGGATAGAGTCTTTAATCTTCACTCCCACAGCGGCGCCATCGCCCCGAGTCAGGGTCTGGGAGCCGAGAGGCCCCCGCAAGCTGCGAATCCTTGGATGTGCCTCCACCAGGGGCCCGTGAGGAGCCTTGGCTGAAGGAACTGAGCTTGACTTTCCTGCAGCAATACGTGCAGTATCTGCAGAGCATCGGCTTCGTGCTGGTTCCGCTGCGGCCCCCCTCGCCTGCCCGCAGGTGAGTCCATCCCTTCCCTCCCTTCTGTCTCCTCCTCCTCTCTTGCAGGTGAGGCCCCACGGCCCTTCACCGAGTTCCACACTGACAACTCGGGCTTGTGTGTGTTCGTCCCACCCAGCTGGCACACATGCACACGAGGGTCTTGGACACCTTCCTGCAGCCCTCATGCACGTCCTGTAAACCTCGTACGCCTCGTGGAACTCATGAACTCAGGGCCATGCCCATGCACAGAACTGTGTTCTCACAAAGCACATGCCCACACACATCTTGTGTGCTTACATGCTTGTGTACGTCACACGTGACTCTCACACATGCTCCTAAGCTCTTAATGGTTCCTGGCCCCGGGAAGTCCTTTGCTCACCCAGGACCTCGCACTGCGCCCACTTGCATCACTTTTCTCAGCCCGTTCTTGGTCATGATCGCCCACTGGCCAGTACTGACAGGTCTGAGTCGGGGGAAATAGGCAGCCCCTGTCACCACCTTCCATCTCCCTGGAGCTCAGGGACAACTCTGCAACCGTCCTTCCCACCCTGTGTCAAATCTCAGATTCACACTTTTGTGGCCCCTGCTCTGTGTTCCCAGCCTCTCCCCAGTGGCTATATGGGAAAAATGATCTGTTCACACTACACACAGTTACTTTTGTGTCTTCAATTTGTTTATTGAGGCATTTTCTTCCTGTGTTTTCAGTTAGACACCTTTTCAAGCTAGTAAGCGTAAAATGTAGTTCTTCCCTACTCTAGACACCCCTGGGGACAGAAAGCCAATTCTGATTCCTTTGCGTTTTGTAACCAGCTGTCCACTTCCCAGGGCGTTAGGAAGAGAGGCCTGCCCGCATCTCCTGGGCCCACCCGCTCCTTTCTCAGGGGCAGGCCGGCCCCTCGTAGCACTCTGAGGAGGGGCCGCGCGGCTTGTACTTCTCACAGCCGTTCCCAGCTGTGGGAGCGTCTCTAAAAGGCTAGTTTGCATACTTGCCATTCAGTTATGTTTTTCCTTAAAATCTGAATTCCTTTTTAAAAACAGGACATTGGGGTAAATGTTTCTGGAGCAAAATTTAAAGTCAGGTCTTCCTTTCTCACCAATCTTTAATGATCACCAATCACTACTTAAGTTTTGTCCTGATCTCCTTGGGGATTACATGGGACATTTCTTCTGCCAGAGGCTTTGACCCCCAGCAAGAATTGTGGTGGTTTCTAGCCCTTTAGTGTGAGGAATGGGTTGACCCCTTCTCCTGTGTCCTTGTTTCCACCCAGTCCCTCCCCTGCTTCTCTGCCCTTGCCTCTGAGTTAAGAAATGAAGAGCAGCAGGCCTATGAAACGCTGGAACTGCCATCCTCCAACCAAAAAAGAACCACTTTTCCCCTCCGAGGAATGTGCCTAACCAGGCATCAAGCATCTCCTTGAATTTTCCTAATTAAATCTTAGACATGCATCACCCCCTCTTGCCCCGCACGAACCCTCTCACTGGTGGAGAGAAACCTGGTCTCTCCCTCCCCACTGAGCTCTGCTCTCACCTCTCCCTGAAGTAGCAGCTGCTGTGGAGAGCCCTGCCCTGCAGTCCGGACCTGGACTCCAGCCCAGCCTTGCCACTCACTCACTGTGGGACCCTGGGCAAGTCCTTCCCCTCTGCAGACCTGTTCCCTCCCCTGCGAACGATTCCACGTAGAGCAGATTCTGGGTCTGATAGCCATAGCTCTTCACCCCACCCGCCTTCCCAGCCTCTCGTCTGCTCCTCCTTTTCGCAGCACCAGCCGGCTGCGGGCCATGGCTATCCTTGGAACCGAGGGTCGAGGCTCCTTCTCCTGCCCAAAAGCCAAGGCTGATGGGAGCCCCAAGGTAACTCATTGTCATATAACAGTGAAGTCCGCGATGCCCTAGACACCAGTGTCACCAATGTGGAATTATTTCCCTAAGGCCTGAGGTCAGTGACCCTGAGTGATGTACTGAGGTCACTGATCCCAGACTGACACCATTAAAGGCAGGGACCCAAGGGACTTCCACATGGCTGGTTCAAAGCTGGTGAGCCCCCAACCCTTGCCCGCTTTTTCCTTTCTTCAGAGCACTGGCTCTCCGGTCACCACCTACCACCTGCAGCGGGCACTGCCCGGGGGCATCATCCTCATAGAGCTGGCTTTCCAGGTGAGCAGGGGGCGCACTGAGTGGGGAGAGCTAGACCCACCTGTCTCTGGCCCTCCTGACCTCATTTTCCCCCTCCCATTAGGGCTGTTATTTCTGTGTCAAACAGTTTGCCCTGGAATGTTCCCGGATCCCAATGGGGCAGGCTGTCAACTCGCAGGTATGTGGTGGGGACAAAGGAATATGGTGTGGACGAATGAGGCTGAGGCACAGTCTCGGTGCACCCCAGTATGCTGTGCCCCTTAACCCATGTGGCGGGCAGTAAGAGTAATCTGGTCAGGTGATTAGCCAGGCACTGTGGCCTGGCTAGGTCAGTGCTCACTGTGCTGCCGTGACCACACCGGTGGCCGGTCTGACCCTGTGGGCAGTGCAGAGCTGCATTCAGCCACAGCACCGAGGCAGAAGGCAGTCCCCCACAGCGCCTGGCCTGGCCTGCGGTCATCGAGCATCTGTGCCACACTCTGGTGGAACCCG
Organism: Eulemur rufifrons; assembly: GCF_041146395.1. Taxonomy (NCBI): domain Eukaryota; kingdom Metazoa; phylum Chordata; class Mammalia; order Primates; family Lemuridae; genus Eulemur; species Eulemur rufifrons. The sequence goes on from NC_090990.1 coordinate 31,370,976, forward strand.
GGAGACAGAGTAAAAAGGCCCAGTCTCTCAAAACGGCCATAGTTTCATGTAAACCAGGCGTTATTGACACAAGACAGTATAAAAAAGTGAGACTAGAATGAGGAGGGTCTCCCAGAGAAACTGCTCCAGCAGGGGGCTTGTGCTGGGCCCACAGCAACAGGGGGGAGTCTGCTGTGCTCCCTCTTCCCATGGAAAGAGGGAAAGTGGACTGGGCAGCCAGTGCCACCACACCCTAACCCCGTCCCCTGCTGCCACCTCCCCAGCTGTCCATGCTGTTCACAGAGGAGTGTGACAAGGTGCGGGATCTGATGCACGTGCACTCGTTCAGCTACGACTTCCACCTGCGCCTCGTGCACCAGCACGTGCTGGGCGCCCACCTGGTGCTGCGGCACGGCTACCACCTCACCACCTTCCTGCGACACTTCCTGGCCCACCATCCTGACGGACCCCACTTCGGCCGCAACCACATTTACCAGGGTCAGTGTCCTAGGACGAGCCAGTGAGCCCGAAAAAGAACAGGCCACAAGGTGTCTCTAGAACAAGTGGTCCCGTGTTGTTAATCACCTCATGTCACACATACCATGTCCCCATGTCTCTGTCTTAAGTTCTTCACAGTCTGTTTCACATCAAAGTTTGGACCCTATGTCACGTGTACCCTGCTCTCTGTCCCGAGCTACTTCAGTCCCATCTCGGTGTTCCACCGGAACTCGGGCACCCCCAAGAAAGCAGAGCCACTCTGCCTGCGAGTCAGAGCCCTGACAACTCCCGTCCCCACACCCCACCACATCAGTGTGTCTGTCCCAGCTTAGGGTCTGCTGTCTCCTATAACCTGCCCCTCAGGGACACTGGAACTCCCCACACCACTCATTGCCGCCCACCAGCTGTACAACTACGTGGCTGACCACGCCAGCTCTTACCACATGAAGCCACTGCGTATGGCCCGGCCAGGGGGCCCAGAACATAACGAATATGCCCTGGTGTCAGCGTGGCACAGGTAAGGCTGGGGGCACCCCGCACACACTCTGGGGAAGCTGAGGTTGGAGCTGTGCCTGCAGTCGGGAGACCCATGTTTTCCTGGGCACAAGGGGTAGGGTTGGTTTAATCAGAACCTGAGAGGTGACATCTCCCCCACCCCCACTGCACAGCTCCGGCTCCTACCTGGACTCTGAGGGACTTCGCCATCAGGATGACTTTGACGTGTCTCTGCTTGTCTGTCACTGTGCTGCACCTTTTGAGGAACAAGGAGAGGCCGAGCGGCACATTCTGCGGTCAGCAGACCCCACCTTGAACATGCCCATTTCCCAGCCTGCCCCCTGCTCTTGCCCTGTGTGTGTCTCGCTGTGACCACCACTCTTCTGCCCTCCTCCCCACCCCAGGCTGCAGTTCTTCGTGGTGCTCACCAGCCAACGAGAGCTCTTCCCCAGACTCACTGCTGACATGCGCCGCTTCCGGAAGCCACCCAGGCTGCCCCCCGAGCCGGAGGCTTCTGGGAGCTCAGCTGGAAGCCCTGGGGAGGGCTCAGGGCTTATTCTAGCCCCTGGACCAGCTCCTCTGTTCCCACCGCTGGCTGCAGAGGTGGGCATGGCACGGGCGCGGCTGGCCCAGCTGGTACGGCTGGCTGGAGGGCACTGCCGCCGGGACACTCTCTGGAAGCGCCTCTTCTTGCTGGAGCCACCAGGGCCTGATCGACTGCGGCTCGGAGGGCGCCTGGCCCTGGCAGAGCTGGAGGAGCTCCTAGAAGCAGTCCATGCCAAATCCATTGGGGACATCGACCCCCAGCTGGTAAGGGACGTGGGGCCCCAGAAAGGACTAGGATGGATGCCAGGATGGAGGGCACAGGAGTCTCAGAGGTGACTGGGACAGCAGACTCAGGCCTGTGCACCCTCTCCCAGGACTGCTTCCTGTCCATGACGGTCTCCTGGTACCAGAGCCTGATCAAGGTTCTCCTAAGCCGCTTCCCCCAGAGCTGTCGGCATTTCCAGAGCCCAGACTTAGGAACTCAGTACCTGGTAAGTCCCCTTGACCCTCCCCTAAAAGGGGAAACAGCAGAAATCCTCATCAGAGATGACAGATGTCCCCCAGCCTAACCAAACAAGCTCTGCTCTGGAGGGAAGCCTAGACGGAATGGGACCACACAGAATGTGGAAAACCCTTCAAGCACCAAGTCCACAGCATGTGATCTGCTGAGAAGTCACTGAGAGCTCTGCCCTCAAAAACTCACCAAGAACACAGACCTTGGCTTGAGATCCTGAGGGCCAAGCTCTGGAACTGACAACCCAAGGTGCTGTCAGCACTTCATCAAGGGTTAATCTCAGAGGCTGCAGTCCCAGAAAGGACCTCTTGGGCTTTGAGCCTTGTTACTCAAAGTGTGGTCCTCAGGCCAGCAGCACCAGCATAACCTGGGAGCTCGCCGACATGCAGACACTCAAGCCACACCCCAGACTACTGGCTCAGGGTCTGCATTTTATAATAGCAATCTCCCCAGGTGATTGTGTGCACATTAAAGTTTGAAAGCATTGCTGTAAAGCTGCGGTCCCCAACCCTGGGGCCACTGCCCAGTACTGGTCTGTTAGGAAATGGTCCACGCATCATTGCTCTGAGCTCCACACCATACCCCCCACCCTCATCCCCGGTCCATGGAAAAATTGTCTTCCATGAAATCCATCCCTGGTGCCAAAGAGGTTGGGGACCACTGCGGTAAAAAGAACAAGTAGAGAGAATAGGCATGGTGGCTCATCCCTGTAATCCCAGCATTTTGGGAGGCCAAGGTGGGAGGATCACTTGGGGCCAGGAGTTGAAAACCAGCCTGGGCACCATAGCAAGACCCCACCTCTACCAAAAATAGAAAAATTAGCCGAGTGTGGTAGCACACACCTGTAATCCCAGCTACTCAGGAGGCTGCAGCAGGAGGATCACTTGAGCCCAGGAGTTAGAGGCTGCAGTAAGCTGTGATGACACCACTGCACTCTAGCCTGGGCAACAGAATGAGACCCTGTCTCAAAAATAATAATAATAATGATAATAATAACAAATAAAAGACAGGTAGAGAAAAGCTATGGTCGTGGGCACAGTGCGGGGAATTAAAAGAGACTTGCTGGGGAATTAAAGGCCCAGCAAGAACTGAGGTTTGGGAGAGGAGGCATTTGAGAAAGACTTCAAATGAGAAAGTAGGAGTTGGAGCCTGGTGGGGGGTCTTGCAGCACAGCACTTGTGAGGAGATGTGTGTTTCAGGGGGGTCATCCAGAGGATAGAGTCAGGATAAGGCTGTAGTAGTGTCCGTGGGTGTGGGCAGACGGGGTTGCTCCTGTGGGTGGCAGGAGGGCTGGAGCAGGACTGGGTGTGGGGGGAAGGGCAACGCATCCTGCCTGGGGCAAGTGGAGTCTGAGGTGCGTGAGGCTCTTCACTGTCTGCAAGGTGTGTGGGCATCGGGGATTGGAGCCCAGGAGAGGTCTAGACAGCAGCTGTCTGAACAGGTGCTATGTGAGGCAGTGGGAGGAGAAATCAGCCAGGGATGGATCACCCAGCTGAGCACCAGGGAGATCAGAGACCCAGGACGGGAGGGGTGGGGGTGTCCTCACACCAGGGCTAGAGCACTCTCCGTTACTGATTGGCTTCAGTGTGCCAGGCTTTGTGAGGGGCCTCGAGAATCAAGTGTGACCCTCATCCTGGTGATGCTCAGACAGGCTGACTAGCAGCCCAGGGAGGATGAGGCTGAGGTTCAGTCTGAAGCCATTTCCTGAGTGACCCTGGGTGCAGGTGGGGTTAGGTTGGTGATGGAAGTAGGCCTTTCCTCATCCTCCCATCTCCACAGGATGCCTTACAGAGGGTCTGTGCCTCCACAGGTGACACAGATCTCAGTCACCTTCTCATGTCGTCTTTCGCTGCAGGTTGTACTGAATCAGAAGTTCACTGACTGTTTTGTGCTGGTGTTTCTGGACTCCCACTTGGGAAAGACGGTGAGAATAGGGGCGGGGGCCTTCGTGTCGCCCCAGTGGGAAGCTGTACTCCAGATGCTCCACCCCAGAGCCCGCGGAGGTTGGGGTGCCCACTCTCCTTGAGCTCTGCTTCCCGTCCCCACCCATGCCCTCCTCTCACCACCACACCCCTACCGTGTCCCTCACAGTCCCTGACAGTGGTGTTCCGAGAGCCCTTCCCAGTACAGCCCCAGGACAGCGAGAGCCCGCCTGCCCAGCTGGTCTCCACCTACCACCACCTGGAGTCCGTCATCAACACGGCCTGTTTCACCCTGTGGACCCGCCTCCTGTGAGGGAGTGAACCACTGAATGTCACTGTTCCTCAGATCATGGATCTACAAGATTACCCACCTGATATGGGACTGGCCAGCCCCTCTGGGCCTCAGGACAAGCCCAGACACTGAGTGACACCAAAGGCTTTGTGACTACGTCTTGGGGCTGTGTGCCCCAGCCCGGCAGCAGGGACTGCCCTCCCCACACACTCATAGCTGCTGACCAATCCAGGGCTCCACAGGGTCAGGTCAACTCCCTGAGGCCACCCCAGGCCCTTCCAGAAGCGGGGGTCCTCCTTCCTGCTCACCTGGTGGAGTCCCAGGCATTCTTGACCCCCGGTGGCAGGCACTCACCCCCAGACTGCCCTGCCTGAATCCTGCCCCTGGGCTTTGCTCACTGTCAGCCACCTGCCCCTCCCGAGCCCTCTGGTCTGCATTTCCTGCTTGGGCATCACTGCTGGACGCTGCCATTGAGATAAGTCACCTTGGTTCCAATCCCAGCTCTGCCTGCGAAGCACCTATGACTACTGTCAAGTCCCTTTGCTCTCAGACCCTTGGTTTCTCATCCTCAAGTGAGGAGGTGGGCTCCAAAGCTCTCCTGTCTCCACGGCAACCCTGGCACCAGCTGGAGGATCTGAGCATGAGCTGCATGTCCCTTCTCAAGGGGAGGGAAGCAACCCAGAGAAACGGAAGTGTTAGACACTATGTGTCCCCCTCGCCCTGACCCCTATAACATACACATAAGAAAACATTGAGCAGATCGTCTTTAATTTAGAGGAGGACTCGGGAGGCCGACTCACTGTCTCCGAGAGGCGGGTGGGTGGCGTGCAGGACCTCACTGGCCAGCCTGTGGGTGGCCCTGCCTATCCCAGTATGAACGTAGCCAACTCAGGCCCTCCACTGTGTCTCCTGGGGAGAGAGGCAGTGGCATCTCACCCCACAAGGAGAAAACAGCCCCCATCCAACACCTGTCCCTCCAGGGCCACCCCTGAAGCCCCACCCCACCCTCACCTTGAGGCCGATACTCGCAGCCCACAAAGCCTTGGTAGCCTTCGTCTTCCAGCAGTTGAAACAGGTAGGGGAAGTTCAGCTCTCCAGGGCTGCTGGGCTCCCCTCGGCCCGGGACCTGTGCCACCTGCACGTGCCCTGGGGACAGATGTGGGGGTTGAGAGGGTAGGAGGCACAGGAGGCATCACAGCAGACTTGCCAAGGGAGAGACCCTCTCACCAACAATGGGCAGAAACTTCCGGATGTTTCCTGTCAGGTTCCCATCCATGATCTGCCAGTGGAATATGTCCTGGGACAGAGAATACCACAGTCAAACCCCTCAGGCCCCCACCATCCTTCCCAGATTTGGAGCACATGGGCCCTCTGTGAAGTTGGCCCTCCCACTTACCATCTGTAATTGGAGGTTGGGTCTTCCAACCTTCTGTAAGATGGCTGCCGCTGGGGGAGAAGCCAGGGAGGGGCCGTGAGACTCAGGGGACCACAGGAACCAAAGAGGACAGGGGCAGGCCCAGGGCTGGGGTCCTACCCTGCTGGGGCGTGTCCAGGAAGTACTGGGGGTCAGTGACACGGGTGTTGATGGGCTCCAGCAGTCCCACGAGGTTCTCCTAGCACCATGTTGGATGCTGTGAACAAGGCTCCTCCCCACGTTTGTCTCCTAGCAGTCACTGGTCAAGATCCTCACCTGTCTCTCTGACCTGGGCCAGTGCCTCACTTGTGTCCCCACTGTGGGCCCCCTCCTCCACGCACACCCACACCAACACCCACACACATACATGTACGTATGTCTGTGTTTCCACCTGTCTCACCTGAGCCAAAACCCCAGCTGCGTGCCTCAGGTTCTCCAGAAAAACTGTCTCCATCTCACCCCTGACTGCAGCCCGATCAGCCCCCTGCGGTACTCGGCCAGCCATTAGGTGGATCCTGTGGGGAAAACGGGACTGGAGGCCACTCCCCTGGCTCTCTGTGCACCCGTTCCAGGATGCGCTCTGACTGGGCCAGCCCTTATCCATCTATCTCCCCAGGTCTCCAGTCCAGCACCACCTGGGCCACCATGCTTGGGGCCTCCCAGCACCTTCAGAGACACTCCTGTGACAGGCTAAAGCCAAGCCCTTTCTTTCCCAGACACCTCTGGGTCAACTCATCTCTCCTGCGTCCTGTACTTGCAAACTTTGCTTCCCCGTGGTCCTTCTTAACCTGATAAGCACATTCAAGCCTCACTTTCCAAAGTTATTTTGGCCCTTACCTTTCTCCAGTATTCCATGCAGTTCGTCTCTACTTCCTCTCCTCCATCTACTTCTTAGCCTCTTCCCATCTGATTTTTGCCCCCACCACTCACCGGTAATGATCTCCTCTTGCCAGTTCCTTCTCAGCCTGTTTGGCTCTGCAGGGTTTGACATTTCACAGCCCCACTTTGAGCCTTCCACCTCCCATCACCTCCTGATCTTTCTCAGCCACATCCAGCTTCAAGCAGACTTCCAGGCCCTCCCAACCTCAACAGGCTACATCTCCAGCCCAGGAACTCTGCCGAACACACCAAGCTTCCTCTTGCCTCTGGCTCCAGCATCCTTGGCTGGGATATTCTTTACCTCCTGCCCTTCAAGAAAACAACCATTCCTTCAAACTCAGTTCCAGCATCACTGCTGGGTGTCCACTCTGCTCGCACAGCTAACTTAAACAGGCCCAACCTTGAATGGATTACTGGGAATATTTACTTTGCTATCTCCCTGGACAGACCGAGTTCCCAGCATGGGGTCTCGGCATGGGAGAAGCATGAAAGAGTGGCAAACAGAGTGACACACGACAGACAAAACACAAAAGGCAATTTACAAAGCACCGGGACCACAGGGGCAGAGAAAGGCCAATGCGCTCAGACAGACTTCTGAGTGTCTCAGACCTGGCGTCCTCTCCCTCACTTACACCTGCGGCAAGGTCACGGGTCTCCCAGGGGGTAGGGCAGAGGGATACCTGGGGCAGCCCAGAGCCTTGGCGTAACGCACAGCCTGCTCCAGTCCCTCTCGGAAGGCCGCCTGTCTCCCGGGAACGGCCCCCAGCCCCATTTCCCCCTTCTCCTGGTCTCCTGCGGAAAGAACTGGCCTTAGCCCCGGGTTCGGGCACCCCGCCCCTCCCCCGCTGCGCCCCGGCCCGGCGGCGCACCCGGGGGCGTGTTGATCAGCACCAGCCGCAGCCCCGCTTCCCGCGCCACGCGCGCCAGCGCCTCGGGCGGCTCCGCGTACGGCCAGGCCACCTCGGCGGCCTCGAAGCCCGAGCTGCCCGCGGCCCGGAGCCGCGCGGGGAGGCCGGGGAGCTCGGGGAACAGCCAGGACAGATTGGCCGAGAAGCGCAGGGGAGCCATGCCGCGGGAGGACCGGCCGGGCAGAGTCCACTAGCCGACCGGAAGGCGGCAGGCGGGACGCGGAGGGCGTGCGCCCGGGAAGGTGGCGCCCACAGCCCTCGGGAGCCCCAGGGGCCAGGCGGGGCCGCAGGCGCGGCTGGCGCCCTCTGCTGGCCCTCCGAATGCAGGCGTGCTGTTTGGGGCTACAAAAGCGACTTGTAAAACCCTGGGGCAGCCCAGGAAAGTGCCCTCTGCGGAGTGGGGAGGGGAGGGAGGGGCGAGGAGAGGCGAGAGGGGCGGGGCCGGGGAGCGGGGCGGGGCCGGGGAGCGGGGCGGGGCCGGGGAGCGGGGCGGGGCCGGGGAGCGGGGCGGGGCCGGGGAGCGGGGCGGGGCCGGGGAGCGGGGCGGGGCCGGGGAGCGGGGCGGGGCCGGGGAGCGGGGCGGGGCCGGGGAGCGGGGCGGGGCCGGGGAGCGGGGCGGGGCCGGAGAGCGCGGCCGCCCAGGGCCGGCTTAAACTGAGGAACGTGCGCTTCAGTGTTTAGCATTTCCCCTGATTATAAAAACAATATCTGTTCATTAAGGAGCGTTTGAAAGCTGTGTGACCAAATAAAGAATTTTTATACCACTACTTATCACAACACTAACCCATTAACTTTCTCTTACAAATTAAAAAATAAATGTGCAATTTTTTTTTGGAAATTCTAATCATACTGTACATGCGGTGTTATAGCTTGCTTTTTATGTAATATTTGTGAGCGTTTCCTCGTGTTCTTCAATAGTCTTCAAAGTTAGCGGCTCATTGTTGCAAACCCAGCTAGCCCACAATTATCATACTACTGTGTCGTTGGACAGCGTGCATGCGATACTATAAGAGCACTTTAATGCACCTCTTAGTCCCCACCGCTGACTCTTTTTCTTAGGTTCCTTTTCTAGATATATCCATTACAGCTTTTTCCGTTCACAGTGTTTGTCTTTTATGAGGAAAACTGCCACCACCACTGGTCACCGCGCTGAGCGGCTATGGGTGGGTTGTCCCATCTTAGCCTCAGCTGATTGGACCACGGGAGGACATCGGATCCAAGGGCAGCCAGTCCACAGACTGGTCAAGACCTCTCACACAGTTTGGAAAGATAATCTGGCCAGATTCCTCTCTTAAGAATTCAAACAAGGAAATGCTGAGAGTCAACTTAAGAGGTGGTATTGCCAGAAAATAACTGGGGCTGTAGAAACAAAATGGGCAGGAGGAGGATGGCAAAGGAAAGCTAGAGCAGGGAGGAGGGTAACCAAGTCCTGTGAGTGGAGGTAGCACATGAGAAAGCCCTGGTGTCCCCAGCCTGCCCAAACCCATAGCTGCTCCCAGGTCTGCGCACTTCCGCAGGTGGGATACTTAGACTTTCCTGGGTTTCTGTGTCTGACTAGACTCTTAATTTTTCGTGAGATAATTTGATTTTACTTACATCTACAATCACCCAACTGATTGGGCAGGTTCTTATGGCTAGATTACATGGTCAACAAATAGGAACATATTTAAGTTCTTGATGGCTGTGCTAAATTTCCTTTCAAAAATGTAAATTTATATTCCAACAATACATGAGTAAAAGTCATCTTGATCCATTTTCTGTGATATCTTTGACAGGGAAGTTCAAAGTGCAACGTTAGGAGCACCCAGCTTCCACTGTTTGTTCTGTCAGTGCTCAATTCCACGCCTCTCAGACACCTGGGGCCCAGGCTGATCCATGCAGGTTCCAAGCTCCGCCTCTAAGAACAGACTGCCACCGGCTACTACTGATCACCTGATTTCTTGCCCACGTGCAGCTGACTTTATACTTGGACCTTTGGCTAGTCCTGGAACGTGTTTCTTGGGTATAGTTCAATGAGGATGTGACCTTGCTAAGTTTAACATTTTAATCAATCCCAACTTCAGCATGTTTACAATCCAAAGTTGACAATACAGAGTAACACCTAAGAGAAAGAATTCCTTTATTAACATTTTCCTGTAAATTTCTGAGTATGCACACTCTATTTAAGACTTTGAAAGTACCACCATCTGCAAGACTCTGTCTTAGGAACAAAATTTGTCCACCCCCCAATGGTCCATCCCTTGTTTCCTTGTACATCCTTTAGCGCAGCAGAGATGATGTATAAACTAGATGTACATGACTCAATTTTCCCCTTAATTCCCTTACAACGCTTTCACATAATATACCAAAATAATACATAAGAAGCACAATGTCCGTGAAAATTACTTGCTCTATTCTCCATTTGACTTCTATGTCTTATACCACTTTGCAACACAGGCATTACTCTAGTTATTATCACAAATGTTGATTCTTTGCATTTGACTTTTAACCAAAGAATCTGTCCAGGTGTGATGTTAAGGTAACAAGAATTTGTAAGTAGTTGCATGGATGATGGCTAAAACTTGAGTATATAATTCAGAGTCTCATTTGATCACTGGATAGCATTTACCAATGCGGTAAACATATTACAACTCATGTGTGAAATGCAAATCAAAATCTCAATGAAATTCCACTTTATAACTTCCAGATTGGCAAAAATAAAAAAGACAATATCAAATGTTGGATAGGATTTGGAACTACTGGAACATTTATTCACTGTTGATCGGAGTGTAAATCACTACAATCACTTTGGAAAGCAATTTGGCATTATCTCTTAAAGCTGATATGCCTCTGATCCAACAGTTCCTTTCCCAAGTGTATTCTCTGAAGAAACTTTTGCACAGTGTACCAGGAAACAAGTTAAGTGATGTTCCTAGCAGCAAAGAGATGAAACTAACCCAAAGGTCCCTACAAACCTATATTAATAGATGAGTTGTAGTATAGTCATACAGTGCTGTACACAAAAGCAAAGAGAAAGCTGGTGGCTCAAATGATAATATTGAGTTTGCTCTTGTGTTAAAGCAATATATGAGGTGCTTAGCGAAGTTTGGTTCAAATTGAAAACATCAGTGTGAAGGCATCAAATGGATAAATCTCAGAAACATAATCTTGAGAGAAAGAAGCAAATCACAGAGAAATACACACAGTATGTTTCCATTTATATTAACATAAAGTCAAAAGCAGGAAAAACCAGACAATATCTTGGTTTTTTTTTTGTTTTTTTTTTGAGACAGAGTCTCACTCTGTTGCCCAGGCTAGAGTGAGTGCCGTGGCGTCAGCCTAGCTCACAGCAACCTCAAACTCCTGAGCTCAAGCGATCCTCCTGTCTCAGCCTCCCGAGTAGCTGGGACTACAGGCATGTACCACCATGCCCGGCTAATTTTTTCTATATATATTTTTTAGCTGTCCATATAATTTCTTTCTATTTTTAGTAGAGATGGGGTCTCGCTCTTGCTCAGGCTGGTCTCGAACTCCTGAGCTCAAACGATCCGCCCACCTCGGCCTCCCAGAGTGCTAGGATTACAGGCGTGAGCCACCGCGCCCGGCCAATATCTTGTTTAGGATACAAACATCTGTGGTAAAACAATGAAGAAGATCAAGTGAAAAATGATCACAAAATTCAGCAAGATGGTGACCTCTGGAGCGGAGGGAAGAGATGGCTTTGGAGACTTTGAGAGTGTTAGCTATCCCTTCTCTTACACTGAGGTGGTACAGTCGTGTGTGTTAATTTTATCACTCTTCTTTATAGCTTACATATATGTGTGCATTAATACCACCTGTTAGCACATTTTATTAAAATATTAACATCTTCATTGTGGTGTCATGATCGCAAGGTTTTTCTACAGACTCGGCTTGTTTGTATTGTTTATGTACTTAGGACTATAATTACTGCTTTTTTAGACTCAACTGGTCACTGCTCAGTGTAGTGGTCATTTATTGCATTATCTGCCCAGAACCCGTGACAGACGGTCTGTAAATGGTCCCCAATGATTTCTGCCTCCTGGTACCCCCCTTCCCTTATTCATGGGCTGGACCTAGCAAATCGCTACTAACAGATAGAATATGGCAAAAGTGGGATGATGTCCCCTCAGAGATTAGTTTACAAAGAGGCTGTGGCTTCTGTCTCAGGCACCTTCTCTCACTCTAATTCACCTGCTCTGAAGAAAACCATCTGTCTTGTGAGCTGTCCTGTGGACAGACACAGCTATGTGTCAAGAAACTGAAGTCTCTGGCAGTTATGAACTGAATGTTTATGTGCCCCCAAAATTTATATGTTGAAGCCCCAACCACCAGTGTGATGGTATTTAGAGCTGAGACCTTTGGGAAGTAATTAGGTTTGGATGAAGTCATGAGGGTGGGGTCCTCGTGATGGAATTAGTGTCCTTGTAAGAAGAGGAAGAGAGACTTGAGCTCTCTCTCTCTCTGTGTCCCATGTAAGGACACAGCAAGAAGGCAGCCATCTGCTATCCAGGAAGGGGGCCCTCACCAGGAACCAAACCTGGCAGCACCTTGATCTTGGACTTCCCAGCCTCTAGAACTGTGTGAAATAAATGCCTGTTATTTAAGCCAGACTCTATGGCATTTTGTTATAGCAGCCCCAGCAAACTAATACACTGGCCAACAGCTGGCAAGAACCTGAGGCCTGCCAATAGCCACATGAGTGAGCTGAGAAGCAGATCCTCCCTCAACTGAGCCTAAAATGACTGTATCCAGCCAATACCTTGATTGTAGCCATGTGAGAAACCTTGAGTCAGAGACATCCAGCTAAACCACACCGAGTTTTCTGAGCCACAGAAACTCTTGGTAGTAAATATTTGTTGGTTCAAGTCACTGAGTTTGAGGGTAATTTGTTAGCCACAATAGATAACTGATAGAGGATTTGTTTTTCTGAGAACAGTTCCCCTGCTTGGGGGAACTATGTCACTTTCACCACTTACTTCGTCACCATAAGGTGTGAACGGATGCTGCCATGTAATGGGATTCTTTCTTCTGAGCCACAGTGACTGGTCAATGAGTGGGCACCTGACCCAAGCTGGACCAACCATAATACCTGTTACAGACATTGCAGGCTGCCTCTCCAACATCTGTTCCCTCTTTTCTCCCTCCTAATAGGACCATACTTGTGGGGACACTTAGTCAGAGACAATAAAGGTAAGGTACAGAGAGAAGTGGCAAAGGAAAACTGAGAGAGGCATTGTGTTCAGGACTTGGAGCCGCTATAGGGGAATCAGTCAGGCCACCTGGCTTCATCTTAACTCTTTCCAAAGTCAAGATGTCCCAGAACTAACTTTCTTTTTCCAACCAAAAATCCAGCGTTGTGTACATTTTAGGAAATACTTGGTTTTCTTGGTAAAAAACAACCTAAAGACCTGAACCCTGGGGCACTGGGGCTATATATTTATAGCATTTCATGAATTTATGTAATTTCATGTAACTTGTAGCGGTGGGCTGGGTGAGCCACAGCAACTTAGGGGTTTCAGTGTCTAGGAGGGAATCTGTCTTCCCAAGTCATGAGTTTATGCTAATGTTTTTTATTTCACCCAATCTTCATTAAACTCTTTCCTACTTTGCTCTATATAAGAGCATCTTCATTTCTATTTAACTTTCTTGAGCTACCAATCTGTCTGCCATTTTTGTACAGTATGCTCAAATCAGATTCCATATATCATGTTAACACCCAACCATGTGTTCATTTGGGTGTTAACCATGTGTTCACTGTTCTAGACAGTTACAGCTGTCTAGATTTAAGAATATCAACATTCAAGTGTTACTCTATTATTATTATTTTTTGAGCCATTGAGCCTGCATTTCTAAGGCTTCAGAATTTAACTTTCCTACTTTACTCAATTTTACCAGTAATAGTCCATAACACATGGATTCATGACAGCTTGTAACAGTGTCAAAAAGAAAACTAAATCTTGGGTAAAATCTTTCTTTCACAGGTTTCTGTTGTAGCCAAGCATTCGTACAGGAATATCCATGGTACATCCACATTAAAACTCTATAACTAAAATTTCAGCAGATTTAAACAGAATCATCTCACACACACATGGTACATTGAATAACATCATTATACAAAACAGTATTGAATCACTTTACAAAATTTGTGCTTGCATGAGCGATCATCCATATTCTTGGAAGAATATTATAATATTTGCTGTTCCATGTTATACATCCTTATCTTTAAAAGGAAGTTCCTATAACCAGCCCTTTATCTTTAGTTTGTTCTATTACTGGGTGGTTGGAGCACATCCAGAAACCCTTCTCGTGCCCCTCCCTCCATGTGTGTGCTGTTAGTAACACACAAGGCTCTTGGTAGTCTTAACTAAGGGAATGTTAACTAACTGCACGGCCGTCTACATGCAAACTTTAAACCTATTTAAGAACAACCAGCATGTGTATGGCTCAAAGGGTACAAGTCCAAAATTTTTTAAGTGTTTTTTTAGTTTATAATTTTGAAAACTCTCAGTAACCTGTACTACAGAATCTACAGAATCCTATCCTTCCCTTGTTTAATTTTACACCCATGAATAATATCCTTAGTGTTATGTGTATATTTTTGCAACTTATTTTTTCCCCATAGCAATGTATAAATAGGAAGTCTTTCCTTGAAAAAAAAAACATATAAAATCAATCTACCTTATTATATTATTCTCTTCTCTCCTTTTGGCCAGTCTTTTATTCCAAAATATAAAGATCTTATCATTTCCCTCTTGGTAGATAACAAGATTGCTTCCAAATATTTACTATTACAAATGATAAACATTCTTGTTTATGGGGTTTTTTTTTTTTTTTTTTTGCAGACAAATATGAGTATTTCTGCAGGATAGATCTCCAGCAGTGGCTTTGCCTGTGGAAGAGTATGCACTCAGAACGTTCTAGCTCACCGCTACCTGGCTCTTTGGCCTTGTCAATTTACATTCCTACTGACACCTACAAGAGTGCCTGTTTCCCTACATCTCCATCAACACCCGATAACATTAGCCTTTAGAAATTTTGCCAATCTGAAGAGGAACAACATTGTTAAGAAATCAAGCCCTTGACTGTTACTGAGGTTGAACATCTTTCCGCATGTTTACCGGCCGCCATTATTCCCTCTTCTGTGAGTTGCTTATTTGTGGCCTTTGTCTCCACTGCCATTGGATTCTCAGTGTTGTTAATTAATCAGTTTGCAGTTCCTTATAAAACTTCTGGATGTTAAGTCTTTGGCTGTTTTTTGCTTATCTTTTGATTTTATTTAAAGTGTCATTCGCTGTTTAAAATATGGGCGCTATCGGGCTTTGTGTTCCCTTGTACAGGCGGCCCTTCCAGAGCAAGTCTCCTGGCCTCTGGCCCCGCTTCTTAGTCTTGCACTAGGCAGAGCGAGTGACTCAGCTGGCGGGTGACTTAGGCAGAAAGGAGGAGCCGAAATGCCAGGCTCGGCTGCATCCCCCCCATCCCCCTCTGTCCCGCTCTGCTCCGCCATGCCCTTGAGTTCCACAGGGGCAGGGCCTCGCAGGGCTGACCTCAGGAGTGGGGTGTTAGCAAACCTGCTTGCCTGGCAGACCTAAGCCATATTGTCCAGTATCAGTTTTGATGGTAATAAAAGTAATATTTGTATTTCCATCTGCCACGCTCCTGTGTCTATCTCTTAATAGGTTCTTGAATCAGTCAGAGTCCAAACAGAAAGCAGATGGCACACTCCAATTAGGATAATTCAGGAGATTTAATAACAGCACTATTTATGAAGGTGTGGGCAGGGCGTAGGGAGACCCATGGGACACCGCACCAACCCAGGGCCTCTGAGGCCTGAGAGGGGGAAGCAGGGGTGGGGGGTGCTGAAATCCAGGAGGAGGGGGCCGCGCAGAAGCAGAAGCCCTCACTTGAAGGACACAGGCGGCTTGAGGCAAGCCCACCGGGAGGAAGCCTGAGAAAAAAATAACCTGACCTTACTCTCCCCCCTCCCTCTACTCTCCTACTAGATCAACCAAGCAGAGCCAAAGGGCAAGGGAACCTGCTGGTGTAATCAACATGGGTCCACCTACTTGGGCAGAGAGAGGGGGAGGAGAGATCTGGAGGGATAAACAGAAAATACCTGGCACAGTTCTTCTGTTTCCTCCCTCAGTATATACTCTTATTTGTATTTTTACTTTTATGTTTGTTTTTTGGAGATAGGGTCTTTCTCTGTCACCTGGACTAGAGTGCAGTGGCATCATCATAGCTCACTGCAACCTCAAACTCCTGGGCTCAAGCAATCCTCTTGCCTTGGCCTTCCAAATAGCCAGGACTATAGGGATACACCACCATGCCCAGCTAATTTTCCTATTAATATTTTTGTAGAGACTGGGTCTCACCCTTGCTCAGACTGGTCTTGAACTCCTGGCCTCGAGTGATCCTTCCACCTCAGCTCCCAAAGTGCTGGGATTACAGGCGTGAGCCACTGCAGCCCTGACTCTTATCTTTTATCTGGGTGAAAAATTCATGTCCTCCTCAAAGGGGATGCACAAAGTCTCACTGGCTACTGTTTTATCAGGAGGTGATCTCAATCTGGCATACCCGCTCCTGAAACCTAAAGCATTACTTCCACTAGTGTTCTTCGAATAAGGAATTGGGTAAAAGTGAGGAGAGGTGTGGTAGGCAGAATTTGGAAATCGCCTCCCCAGATTCCTGCCCCCTGGAGCACACACACCTTGTTTCAGTTAGTCAATCAAATACTGATCTCAGGGCTGCTGGGAAGGGATTTGGCAGATGTAATCAAGGTCCCAAATCAGCTGGAAAAGGGAGATTATCCTGGGTACACCTGACCTAATCATGTAAGCACTTAGAAGGAACTGAGCTCTTCCTAGTGAAAGAGATTTGAAGTTTGATATGTGAGAAATTCTCCACTGTGACCTTGAAGATGGAGAGAGCCTGGGGCAAGGAATGTGCGGGGAGGTGGGGGGGGCTTCCCAAAGCTGAGAGCCAGCAAGGAAGCAGGGGCGTCAGTCCTCTAGCCACAGGAATTGAATTCTGCCACAACCACGTCAGCTCGGAAGAGGACGCTGAGCTCCAGCTGACAACACATTCAATACCTTGGTTTTAGCCTTGTGAGACCCTGAGCAGAGCATCCAGCCATATAGGCTGTGCCCGGACCACTGACTCACAAGGCTGTGAGCTGATAAATGGGTATTGCTTTAAGGCAAGTTTATGGCGATTTGCTATGCAGCACTAGAAACTAATACAGGGAGGAAACAGTAAGGTAACACAAAACACAGCTTTTATAGCCCCCCTTTCTGTACCCGGTCATGGGGCCTACATCGGTAATGACCACTGCATTCCTCCACCACTCGATCCACATTCCCTTTGTTCTCATCTAGCACCCCTGTTGAATGGATTTCTTTACCTGGTGAGATGACCCAAATGTTCATTCTTGTAGGATCTGAGTCTTTGGTGGGTTTGACATTATTGAGTTGTCACAGTTTTCTACTCACTGGGACTTTAGAGCAAGGGAGGACTAAGAGGGGCCCTGAACACAGTCCTCCTTGCCCCTACTGTGTAGCAGCAACACAATTTCCCCCAGTGATCAGGATCAATCACCCAGCCAAGAAAAAGAGCTTCTTATCAGTCTGTTCATTGGAACCAGGAGCGTTTTTCCCAATGGAAGAATGACTACTTTGGACACTAGGACCTTCAGATCCACTGAGTTGCCAGGATGCAAAGCCAAAACATCTTCAAGTGGATCATTAGGTATGATGGTGAGAGGGGCCACTCCTACCACGATCCCTTTGTTCTCAGACCCATATACCCTGGTTATGGGCAGCATACACTGATTTCTGACTTAAAGCATATACTGAATCCTATTTGGGAGACCACCCAGACTTTGGAGGGTGCCGTCTTTCCGCTGGCACTGTGACTGAGCTGTTAATAATCTATTTCATCATTTTCTCAAGCTACTTGCTTCTAAGTGATAAGCCACATGGTAATGCCAGTGAATGTCATGGGTATGAGCCTACTGTCATACTTCTCATGCGGTCAAATGGGTCCCCTTATCAGAGGCTATGTTGTATTTGATACCATGGTGAAGGATAAGGCATTCTGTAAGTCTACAAGGGATGCTGGAAGAAGCACTTCAGGCAGAGAAGATAAATACATACCCAGAATACGTTTTTATGACGTGAGAACAAGGGAGCTCTGCTCCCTTCAAGATGGAGGCCCACCACTTTGGGAGGCCAAGGTAGGAGGATTGCTTGAAGCCAGGAGCTCAAGACAAGCCTGGGTATCATAGTGAGACCCCATCTCTTTAAAAAAAAAATTAGGTAAGCATGATGACACGTGCCTATAGTCTTAGCTACTCAGGAGGCTGAGGCAGGAGGATCATTTGAGTCCAGGAATTGGATGTTGCAGCAAGCTATGATTGCACCACTGCCCACTAGCCTGGGTGACAGTGAGACCTTGTCTCTTAAAAAAAAAAAAAAAAAAAAAAAGATGGAGGGGGCCAAGGTGGCCTTTCTCCAACCCAAGCGTGTTTCTGTCATCATACTGTGCAATTCAAGAGGGAATAACTTGTCTCTCACTTTAGAAGGATGTCCCAGACAATGAGCTCCTAAAAACTTCAGTGATATGGTATGCCTCTCAATCTTGGGCACACATATCTTACAAAGGCATCTAGAGTGCTTGGTGCTTCACACTAGCCAGGTCTAGTTAGCATAATTCCATCAATGTAATGAACCAGGATGCTGTCCTGTAGGATATCAAGATGATCGAGTTCCCTTCACACTATATTATGGCAGAGAAAAAGAGACTTGCAATGCCCAGGTGCAAGATGGTAAGGGAGGATAAGGGTATGTTATTTGCCCAGCTATGTACAAGCAAACTGCTTCAGCTTTTCCTGAAAAGAAAATGTTTCCCAGGTCAAAAGCTGGATGCCAGGTGTCATGGGCTGTGTCAAACTACCACAGCAAAAATCTCACATTTGGTGCTCTAGTGACCTACATCATTACTTGACTAACTTGACAAAGATCTCTTTCTCCGTGTCCCATCTGGCTTTTGTGAAATGCAGATGTGCTGGGAATCTTGCACATCTCAAGTTTTTGATGGTGGCACTAATCGCCGTAATTTCCCCAGGATTGATGTGTGGCTTTTGATTTTCTTGGTGTGGTGAGGCAGGAATGAGGGGCAATAGTTTGGGGAGCTTCCTCTCTGCCTTCCTTCTCACCATAAGAGCCTGCATCTTGTGGGTCAAAGGACCACTATAAGAATTCTGCCAGCTATGAAGTATCTCTCTTTTCACCACACACTCTGAGAGTGACGGAGAAAACACAGGATCAGCACAGGATCCCACGGACACTGTATTAGACAGACTTGGGCTAGGATTCCTTCCATACATCACCTGACTTTCATAAGTTCCAAATCTCACCAGTGAGGATCACGGTGGCACTTCAGGGCTCCGGGGATCAGAGTGAATTCAGAGCCGGTATCTGTCGACTTTGGGAGGGTCTAGTATCTCCCCCTCCCTGGCATGTAGTTCCCCTGGTAAATGGCTGCAGGCCATTCTGAGGAAGGCTTTGGGGAAGACATACAGTACACATCTGTGGCCGCATTCCAGGGTCCTTCCTCAGTTGAAGGTCTCTGAGTCTAGGAACTGACTTTGGTCTGGGAGTTGGGTAAAAGGCCTTGAATCCCCCTCCAGTTTCTACACAGAAACCTAGAATTTTTCATCTGTGTTTGTCAAGCAGCACCTTCATAGGCTGCCCAACTATTCTGTTTCTAGAAATCCTTGCCACAAATTCCCTGGGGATCAAAACACTCTGATTGCCATTCTAAATCTGTGGCTTGTTGTGGGCCTACCTCATCTCTGATAGTCAGGCAGGCCACCCTGCCTCTTCTACCCTGGGATCCCATCATTCCCTTTAAGACCAAGGAACCCAATTCCTTTGCATTACCCACAACTGTCATCTCCAGCCTATAGATCACAGTCACCACCGAGCTCTTCAAGGACTTCTTATTACAATACCTTAGTGAGGGAGATGTCCTCCAGGCCCTCTTGGGGTGAGGGTCAGGGAGAAGTGGGCAGTTGTATACAGTACAGTGGTTCTCACAGTGTGGTGTATCTGGTACCCACAGATGTTTGAGGGCCACTGCTGTACAACAGGCTTCTCCAGCTTACTCGTGCATATAAATCACCTGGGATCTTCTTAAATACAGAATCTGGTTGGGCAAGTCTGGGGTCAAGCCTAAGATTCTTCATTTTCTAATAAGCTGCTAGGTGACACAAGTGCTTCTGATCTGGGACCACAGCTTTGAGTAGTAATGCTATAAAGGAAAAATGGGAATATAATGCCTCTATTATATCAATGGTTCTCAAACTTTAGTGATAATCAGAATCACCTGGGGAGGATGATTAAACCACAGATTTCTGGGCCGCACGCCCAGTGACTTTGCATTTCTAACAAGTTCACAGGTGATGCTGATGCTGTTGGTCCAGAGGCCGCACCTGGAGAACCGATTGTCTGACACCCTCACAGTCCACTGCCACACCTTTCCCCTAGATCCTTGACTACCCCTCGGCAGGGTTTTGTAATTCTTTAGGTGCACGGGCCATCTTCTTCCAGAGCGGGCCCTAGATTAATACTTCTCCATCCATATGGGCCTGAAAGTGATGGGGTAAGGAGATGGGACCTGAGAATTGGCCTTAGCCTGTGAGGGAACAATTACTGTGAGGCCTTCATGCAGATGAGAGCTAGCTCCTTCCATCAGAATAGGAGGTTCAGGGGAGAATGGAGGTTCCAAATTCTCAGCCTTAGCACGTCTTCCTTTGGGCATGATGTGTTCCCTTCCTGTACCTTAGGGCCTCACTCCTCCTGCCAGTAACCGTGCCTTGGCACAGGAGACTTGGCAGGGTCGTGCACTGAATTGATGCTGCAAATCTACAACCCTTACGCTCAGCCCCTAGGCTGGATTCTTAGTCATACTGCAATTACTGGAAATAAGGGACTCTTTCAATGCCACCAAGGTGACAGGATTCTGGTTTTCCGAGTGTTCTTGAATTGTATTATATTTCCATAGCTTTGATTTTCTCTTTCTCCCTACATAAACTTTTTAGGATGGTAAAAAGGATCCAGTTGGTTCCTCTATTCTTTAATCACCGTTGTTGCCATAGCAATTGAGTGCCAGAGCCACTCAATCTCTTAACGCCTGGCCCTTCACTGCATTTTATCACATGCTCCCACCATTGATAATTTGAAGAATGATGATGCCACCACACGCCATAGATTACTCATTTCCTAATTCGTCCCCAGCAAGGTTATCACTGTGCTCCTCAAATATACGAGCAACCGAACTCGAGAATCCTGTTTTGAGGAACTCTTTCCTGATCCACGATTCCTACATCAGTTCGAGTTCAAATAGGAAACAGATGGCACGCTGAAATTAGTGCAATTCAAGGAGGCTTGTGTGAAGGGGCTATTTGTTAACATTTGGACAGGGTCTGGGGGACCCACAAGGGACAGTGTGGTAACCCAGAAGAACTAATGACGCAGAGTTATTAACACCCCTCGGCCTGAAGGGATGAAGAAAAGGAGTGGTCTCTGGAATCTGAAAGAAAATTCCTGTAGAGCGGGCCAACTGGAGAGAAGTAATGACTTGTGACCGAGGGACACAGCCAGCTCAGGGGACCTGCACTGGCTGAGCCCAGCAGGAAGGCAGAAGGCAAGGACCCTATTGGCGTGATCGACGCAGGTCGGCTCCCTGGGACAACACAGGGTGGAGAAGGGTGGCGGGTGGGTCTTCGTATATATATTTACCATATATCATACAGGCAGTGGGCGTGTTTGAATGAGTATTGATTGTTTCAAAACAACAACAATAATGTCTTGTGTAGTTTAAAACATATGTAGAAATAAAATAGGTGACAAAAATTGCACAAAACATGGGAAAGGGGATAAATGGAGCTAATCTCTTCTAAGTTTCTTTTACTATTTGAGAAGTAATAAAAGAACTAATTTAAGGTAAACTCTAGTGAGCCAAGGAGTCATATTTTTTAAATAAACTTCTTATTTTAGAATAGTTTTAGATTTACAGAAAAGCTGAGATGATAGGACAGAGAGTTCCCATGTACCCCTCATCCAGTGTCCCCTGTTATTAACATCTTACATTATTATGGTATATTTCTCACAATTAATGAACCAATATTGAGACTTTTTTTTTTTTTTGAGACAGAGTCTTGATCTGTTGCCCGGGCTAGAGTGCCATGGCGTCAGCCTAGCTCACAGCAACCTGAAACTCCTGGGCTCAAGCAATCCTCCTGCCTCAGCCTTCCGAGTAGCTGGGACTACAGGCATGCACCACCATGCCCGGCTAATTTTTCTACATATGGTTTTAGCTGTCCATATAATTTCTTTCTATTTTTGGTAGAGATCAGGCTCAGGCTGATCTCGAACTCCTGAGCTCAAACAATCCGCCTGCCTCGGCCTCCCAGAGTGCTAGGATTACAGGCGTGAGCCACCGTGCCCGGCCAATATTGAGACAGTATTAACTAAAGCTCCTACCTTATTTACATTTCTTTAGTTTTTACCTAATATCCCTTTTTGTCCAGGATTTGATCTAGGATACCACATTGCATTTACCTGTCATGTCTGCGTAGGTTCCTTTTGGCTGTGACAGTTTCTCAAACTTTGCTTGTTTTTGATGTCCTTGACAGTTCTGAAGAGTATTAGTTGGCTACTTTGTAGAATATCCTTCAGCTGGGGTTTGTGTGATGTTTTTCTTATGATTAGATTGAGGTTGTCTGTTTTGGGGACGAGGAAGAACAAGCGGTAAGGAGCCATTTCATCACATCCTATCATGGGGAACATGCTGTCAACATGACCTGTCACTGCGGATGTTGACCTTGATCACCTGGCCGAGGTAGTGTTTGTCAGCTTTCTCCACCATAAAATTATTCTTTTTCTTCTTCCCCATACTGTGCTCTTTGGGAGGAAGTCACTATGTACACAGTTCACACTTAAAGAGTGGGAAGTTAATTTCCGCCTCCTTGAGGGCAGAGTAGCCACATAAATTATTTGGAATTGCTGCGCAAGGGAGATTTCTCCTCTCCCATTTATTTATATATTCAATCATTCATTTATGCCAGTATGGACTCATGGATATTTATTTTATACTTTGGGGTTATTATGCAGTACTATTTTACTTACTTTTTTGCTCAAAATTTTCCAGGTTTGCCCATAGGGAGCTGTTTCATTTGATTCCTGTGTCCTTTTGACATACCCTCATCATTTTAAAACATTTCTTTACTTTCTGGCACTATCAGATAATTCAGGGTCATCTTGTATGTTTTCTGTCCCAACTTTAATCATCCATTTCTCCAAGGTTCCCTGGTTTCTGTTACTATAGAAGTGGGTGCTACCAGGGTGTCATTCCTTCCAGGCCCTCTCAGCTGACAGAGTAAAGAAATATATATATATATATATATATATATACACACACACACACACACACACACTAGCCTGTAAACACACATATACATATATGTGTGTATATCATATAAATATAGGTATGACACACATATATACATACATTTCTATATGTAATCATCTGTGTCTACATTCAGCTAAACATGAGTTTATACTGATGTAAGGAGCTAAATCAATCTCTGAAGTAACCACTAAAAGAATAAGAAAAGAATGTAAGACTAACAAGGTAATGGAGGAAAAAATGGAATAATATTATAAAAAATGATTAGTCCCAAAGAAGGCAAAGACAGAGAAATAAAGGAACGAAAACCAGATGAGACAGACAAACAAAGAGAAAGACGGTAGACTTAAATGTAAGAAAAATAAACAGTAAGAGTCTCAGAAAAAATTTGGGGAGACGTTCACTCCCTGGGGGCAGTCTGAACTCTGGTCAATTTCAGTGGTGTGACTACTCCTACCAGGGCTTATTCCACGCCACCGACTGAACACCACTGAATGTGGTGTACAGAGATGTTCAAATTTTGTGGGCTCTAGCACATCACTGAATTCAGGTTCTTTTCTTTCCCTCTCTTCTCCTTCTTCTTTTTTTTTTTTTTTACAACTTAATCGTATTGTACAAGTATAATTGTACAAGTATAATTGTACAAGTATAATTGACATACAATTAACTATATACTTAAATATACAATTTGATATATATGTAAAGTATACAATTTGATAAGTTCTCACACCATCAGCAGCACAATTGAAACATACCAATCACCTACAAGTTTCCTCATTTCCCTTGATAGTCACTCTCTCGCACACTTCCCTGCCCCACTCCAGCTCCAGGTAACCACTGAGCTCTTTTCCCATCACTAAAGATGGGTTTGCACATTCTAGTGTTTTATATAAATAGAATGATACAACATGTACTCTTTTTGGTCTGGCTTCTTTTAGCATAATAATTCTGAAGTGTATCCATTTTGTATATGTCGATAGCTCACTCCTTTGCATTGCAAGAGAAATTTATATTGCATGGATATCCATAATTTATTTATCCATTCACCTGTGTATGGACTTTGGGTTGTTTCTAGTTTCTTTCTATTCAAATAAAGCTGCTAGAAACACTAGCACATCCTTTGTATGAAAAGCATATATTTGCTTTTCTCTTAGGTAAACGCCAAGGAGTGTAATGGCTGGATTATACTGTAGATGTGTGTTTAACTTTTTAAGAAAATGCCCAACTGTTCTCCAAGGTGGCTGTAGCACTGTGTATTTTCCATCAGCAACGTATGAGAGTTTCAGTTGCTCCACTTTCTCCCAATACTTGATTAAGGTCAGCCTTTTTTAATTTTAGCCATTCCAGCAGGTGTGTGGTGGTATCATTGTGGCATTAATTTGCATTTCCCTAATGGCTACTGAAGATGAGTATTTCCTGTACTTAACCATTAGCAGTTTCTTTAGTAATTGAAAGTACATACAGTGCACTCTGCTTTTATTTACCTGAAAATGCCTATATTTTGCCCTCACTCTTTTTTTTTTCTTTTTTACATTCCAAAGAGAGTGGAATGGGACAGTCTCCATGAGTGGAGAAAGACCTTGCCCTCACTCCTGAATGAAGATTTTGCTGAGCACACAATTGAACAGTTACTTTCTCCGGGGCACATTTTCTCCCGTCTTTCAGCTTCCGTTGTGACTGTTAAAAAGTAGGATCTCGGTCTAATTATCCCCTTGTCATGATCTGTCTTTTCTCTCTTCTCTTTGTCTTTGGTGTTCTGCAATTTCACTAAGATGTGTGAAAATGTATATTTACTTTTATTTATCCTGTTTGGGAATTGTTTGTCCTTCTGAATCTGATACTGATAATTAGCATCTTTTATCTATTTTTGAAATTCTCAGGCACAATCTCCAAATATTGCTGCTCCTGTTCCTTCTAGAACTCCTGTTCTTTTTATTTACTCCTCCATATCTCTTAACCTTTCATATTTTCACTATCTTCATCTCTTCTTGATGTATTTTGGGCAATTTCCCAGATTTATCTTCTCTTTCCACATGTATATAAAGTAGCCTTTAGGCTCTCTATTTTTCCCTCATTTTCTTTTTAATTTGTAGAAGTTCTATTTGCTTTCTTTTCCAATGCTGCCTACTCCCTCTTGATGGTCTCTTGCTTCTCTGTCAAATGATCTGATAATTCTGACAGCTTTCATATGTACAGGTCTGATTCTGCTGCATGTTGTTTCTATTGACTCACACACACAGTTGCTTATGTTTCAAGACTTTTTTTCTTATGTGTGTGAACTCATATTCCTTAGAAATTTATGTGTGGCAATTGAGGCCTGGATAAAAATATGTTCCTTCGTGGAAGATTTATTTTTGTTTCCACCAGGCAGTTGGGGGCACTACAAACCCAGAATCACTTTACCTAAATTTTAGCCTTTAAGATTTTTTATTTTTGAAGCACACCCTTATGAGACACCAATTCTAAGTGTATACAGTCCTGTGACTAGGAAACGGGTATCTTCATTGTCTTTTTCTGTTGGTGGGATTTTTCTAGTTCACTCACTTTTGTAGTTTATCCTCAGGGGACCCCAGGTTTATGGGGAGAGGTCCAAAGTCCAACCTCCCTGTCGACACTCTTAAGCCTCAAATTGCAACTCCTGTCCTCGACACTTTGTTAGGTCACCAGGGATTGGCAGATGTCACCAGGCAAACACCAGCTCCAGCTGGAATTTTTCTGGAGTAGAGCGTTCTTCTTGTTTATAATTTCTCTTTCTTTTCTGACAACATTGCCATGCTTTTAAAAAGAAAGATGCTTCTTGTATTTCATCCAGCATTTTAAGTGCTTTATGCTGGGAAGGTTTCTCCACATAGTTATTGCTGGAAATAGACTATTTATATTTTTTACCCATCTGGAAATTTTTTATATGTTGTATGAGGCAGAGGTCTAAGAGTCCTGCTACCACTGTTCCTTCTTTTACCTCAGAAGTGATATCTTTGAATGAACTTTACCTTTTTTTTTTAATTTTTGAGACAGTCTTGCTCTATTGCCTGGGCTACTGTGTAGTGGCATCATCATAGCTCACAGCAACCTCCAACTCCTGGGCTCAAGCAATCCTCCTGCCTCAGCCTCCCAAGTAGCTGGGACTAGAGGCGCGGGCCACCACGCCCAGCTAATGTTTTCTATTTTTAGTAGAGATGGGGTCTTGCTCTTGCTAGGCTGGTCTCTAACTCCTCACCTCAAATGATTCCCCTGCCTCAGCTTCCCGGAGTGCTAAGATTATAGGCATGAGCCACCACGCCTGGCCTGAATCAACTTTTAAAACAATATTTCCCTCCTATTTTCTATTGCTCATTGCCTGCTGGATATCTAAAAAAAAGTCATAGAAATGTGCTTTTAAGTGAAGTATCCCTGAAATAAAATTAGGAATATTTAGTAAATATTTTATTAAATTAAAATAAAATAATACGATTGGCTGGTTTAGTGGCTCTGGGTTTTTTACCCCTGTGCATTGCTTTAAGAAGAAATCGAAAAGCTCTCAAAATCTATGTAACAAAGTGGTTTTTTTTTTTAACAATCCAATTTTATCATTTGAGAAGAGGGAAGAGGGACGTAGGTCTTCTTCTGACATATATATGAAGCAAACACAGGTAGGCCAACAACATTTTGCATTAAAAAATGCATAACTTTGAAAGGAGAAAGAATTCATAACTTTGGA
This sequence comes from Eulemur rufifrons, assembly GCF_041146395.1. Taxonomy (NCBI): domain Eukaryota; kingdom Metazoa; phylum Chordata; class Mammalia; order Primates; family Lemuridae; genus Eulemur; species Eulemur rufifrons. The sequence continues at coordinate 31,397,588 of NC_090990.1, forward strand.
TTTTCAAAATCATACTGGAACAGAGTTTAATATCAGTTTTAAGACCAAGTCGACTTTATATCAGCCAAATTCATACCAAAGGAGGGAAAACAGAGCATGTTGTGAAACAATTTACCATGTGTTTTTCATAAATTTTAATATAAATGGAGTGCATTATACACTGCTCAGCCGCATTCACACATAGACAGACAGACATTTAAAAGAAAACATCTGTTGCAGTTTTCACAACATAAATTTATATTTTCAATCATGTTAAATTGTTACTTGGGAAGCACAATCCCAAGGAAAAAATAATTTCTGAAGCCCTATAAACACTGATTTTTATTTGATTAGCTCTCAATCAAGCTAAAAATACCAAAAGAGACCTCTAGAACCAAGCTCTGTATTCAAAAAATCAATCCCACTTAGAAGGGAAGATATGGGGGGGAAAGTCAAACATGTTTTTTTAAAGATGCTTTTTTATTTTAATCAGTAGATACAACTCACAAGGAAAAAAAAGACCTGATTCTTTTATTTTGGTAAAATTTATGTACAGTAAAAAGCTCAGATTTTAATGAGTTTTGACAAGAATATATATCCAAGTAATCATCATAATCAAAATATTAAACAGTTCTATCACACGGAAAATTCCCTCATGCCCTGTTCCTGTCATCTCCCACCCTCACCTCCAGAGCTAACTGCTGTTCTGATTTCTATCACAATAGCTTAATTTTGTCTGGATCATACGTTGGAAAAGTTTTCTGAACAGATAGTATTTTAGGCTTTGCAGGCCACATACAATTTCTGTCAGCCCTCCTCCCCCTCCCGGTTTTTGCCCTCTTCCCCTTTCTCCTTTACAGCCCTTAAAAAATACTTAAAGCCATACAAAAACAGGCATTGGGGCAGATTTGGCCAGGAGGCCATGGTCTAGAACCCCACATAAATGGCAACATATAGTTTATACTCTTTTGGTCTGACTTCTTCCACTTAGCATGCTTTTAAATTTTAATCCATGTTATTGCATGTATCAATAGTTTGTTCTTTATATTGCTTCTAGTTTTGTTGATTTTTCTCTAATATTTGTTTCTCTTTTGTTTCTGCAATTCAGTGGTTTTTAGAATATTCATAGTTATGCAGCCATCACCACAATCAATTTTTTTGTTTTTGTTTGTTTGTTTTGAGACAAGGTCTTGCTCTGTCACCCTGGCTATAATGCAGTGGTGTCATAATAGCTCACTGAAACCTCCAACTCCTGGAATCAAGTGAGCCTCCTGCCTCAGCCTCCTGAGTAGCTGGGAGTAGAGGCACATGCCACCACGCCCGGTTAATTTTTCTAATTTTGTAGAAATGGAATCTCGCTCTTGCTCAGGCTGGTCTCGAACTCCTGACCTCAAACAATCCTTCCACCTCGGCAGGGCATGAGCAACTGTGCCTAACCCACAATCAATTTTAGAACATTTTCATTATATCCCCATCCCCCTAAAACCCATACCTTTTAGCAGTCACTCCCCTTTCCCCCACTGCCAACCCTCTTCCAGCCCTTGTCAACAATTAATCTACTTTCTGTCTCTACATAATTGCCTATTCCGGACATTTCAGATAAACGGATCATACAACATGTGGCCTTTTGTGTTGGGCTTACTTTCACTAAGCATAATGTTTTCAAGATTCATCCATGTTGTAGCATATATCAGTACTTCATTCCTTTTTATTGCCAAATAATATTCCATTATATGGATGCTAAATTTTATTTATCCATTCATCAGCTGATGGACACTGGGTTGTTTCCATTTTCTGGCTATCATGAATAACACAGCTATGAACATATATGTACATGTGTGAACATGCTTTCATTTCTCTTGGGTGTATACCTGGGAGTTTAATTGTTGGGTCATATGGTAACTATGTTTTTAAACTTTTAATGAGCTGCCAGACTATTTTCCAAGGTGACTACACCATTTCACATTCTGCCAGCACTATAGGAGGGTTTCAATTTTCCACATCCTCACCAATACTTGCTATTATCTGCCTTTTTCATTATAGCCATCCTAGTGAGTATGAAATGGTATCTGATTGTGGTTTTGATTTGCATTTCCTTGGTGCCGAATGATGTTGAGCATCTTTTCGTGTGCTGTTTGGCTATGCATTTATCTTCTTGGACTCTATTTGCTTTTTACCTCTGCCTTTTTATACTAATATTAGTGGTTTTCTCTAGGGATTATAATATTCCCTTAACTTACCATCATTGTCTACCCTGAACTAATATAACACATCACATGTAAGATGACATACAATGATATAATTCCATTTCTATCCCATCCTATACTTTATACTATTGTTGTCATATGTTTTACTTCTACATATTTTATAAACTCCACATTACATTGTTATTGTTTGCTTGAAACATACAATTGACTTCTGAAGACTTTAAGAAAGAAGAAAGTTGTTTTGTATTTAAATGAATATATACCCTTTCCGGGACTCTTTATTCCTTCCTGGAGACCCGATTTTCCATCTGGTAATTTTCCCCTTCTACCTGAAGAACTTCCTTTAGTATTTCATGTAGTGCAGTTTGGTTGGGCAATGAATTCTCTTAGCTTTTGCTTATCTGAAAATGACTTTATTTCATTTTCATTTTTAAAATATATTTTCACTTGATATAGAATTCTGTGTTGATGATCTTTACTTTCAGCACTTTAAAGACATCATTCAATTGTTTTCTGGACTCTATTGTTTCTAATGAGAAGTTGGCTGGCATTTTTATCATTGTTCTCCTATATATAATGTGTCCTTTTTCTCTGGCTGCTTTTAAGATTTTTTTTTTATTTTTAGTTTTCAGTAGTTTGACTCTGATGTGCACAGGTGTGATTCTCTTTGTATTTATCCAGCTTGAGGATTTCAAGTTTCTTGGATCTGGGGTTGCTATATATTTTTAATAAAATTTAGAGCATTTGCAGGAAAACTTCTTTAAATAAAATTCAAACATTTTCTGTTCCACTCTATTTCTCTTTTTCTTATAGGACTTCACTACATGTTACCTCCTGATGCTATCTCACATGTCATTGATGAGCTGTTCTCTCTCTTTGTCTCTCTCTCTCCCTCTCTCTCTTCCTTTTTCTCTCTGTGCTTCAGTTTGGATTATTTATATCAACCTATCTTCAAATTCCCTAATCTTTTATTTGGTTGTATCCAATCTGCTTATTTTTAATTGAGATGTAATTCACATGCCATAAAATCCACCTTTTTAAAGTATACAATTAAGTGGGTTTTAGTATATTCACAAAGTTGTGCAAATATCATCATTATCTAATTCCAGAACATTTTTGTCACCTTAAAAAGAAACCCAATAGCTATTAACAGTTAGTTCTTATTCTCCCTGTCCCCCATCTGGCAACTAATCTAATCTTTGTCCCTATGGATTTGCCTATTTGGGGCATTTCACACAAATGAAATCACAAAATATTTGACTTTTTGTGTCTGGCTCCTTTCAGTTATAATTTTTCAAGGTTCATCTATGTTATAACATGAATTAGTACTTCACTCCTTTTTATGCCTAAATAATATTCCATTGTGTCGCTATATCACAATTTGTTTATCCAGTCTTTGGTTGGGGGGCATTTGGGTTGTTTCCACCTTTTGGCTATTATGAATAATGCCACTATTGACATTAATGTACAAGTTTTATATGGCCATATGTTTTCATTTCTCTTGGGAATATACCTCAGAGTGGAATTACCAGATCATAAGGTAACTCTATGTTTAACTTTTAAATGAACTGCAAGATTTTTTTCACAGAATCGTACAATGCAGATGAAATTTTAAATTACCATCAGCATTGTATGAGGCGACAATTTCTCCACATCTGCACCAACATTTGTTATTGACCTTTTAAAATTATTACTATAGTCATTCTAGCGGGTATGAAGTGGTAGCTCATTGTGGTCCTAAATTTCCCTGATGGCTAATGATATCAAGAATCTTTTCATGAGGTTTTTGGCCATGTGTAGACCCTCTTTGGAGAAATATCTATCAGGTCCTTTACCCATTTTTAATTAGATTATTTGTCTTTGTTGTTGCTGAATTGTAAGGATTCTTTATATATTCTAGACACTAGTTCCTAGTCAGATATATGAATTATTAATGCAAACATTTTCTCCCATTCTGTAGTTTGTCTTCTCACTTTCTTGATGATATTCTTTGATAAAGAAAAATTTTTAATTTTGAAGAAGTTCAATTTTTGTGTTTTTTTTCTTTGCTTGCTTGTGCTTTGAGTGTCATATCCAAGAAACTAGTACCTAATCCCATGTTATAAAGATTTAGCCCTATATTTTCTTCCAAGGGTTTTATAGTTTTAGCTCTTACATTAAAATCTTTCATCTAGTTTGAGCTAATTTTTGAGTATTCTGTGAATTAGGGGTTCAAATTCATTCCTTTGCATGTGGACATCTAATTGTCCTACCACCATCCCCCATTGCATGGTCTTGGCATCCTTGTTGAAAATCAATTAACCATAGACTCTCAATTTTATTCCATCAATCTATATGACTATTCTTTTCCCACACTGTCTTCATTACTGTAGCTTTACGGTAAGTTTTAGAATTGGGAAGTGGGAGTCCTCCAACTTTACCCCTTTTTGAGATGGTGTTGGCTATTCTGGATCTTTTGAATTTCCATATGAATTTAAGGATTATCTTGTCAACTTCTGTGAAAGAGGTAGTTGGAATTTTGATAGAAATTGCATTAAATCTGTAGATAAATTTGGAGAGTACTGCCATCTTAACAATTTAAGTCTTCCAACCATAAAAATAGACGTTTTTCCATTTATTTAGATCTCCTTTAATTTCTCTCAACAATGTTTTGTAGTCTTCAGTGTAGAAGTCTTACACATATTTGGTGAAATTTATACCTAAGTATTTTACTCATTTTGTTGCTATTTTAAATAGAATTGTCTTCTTAATTTCATTTTCAGAGTTCATTGCTAGTGTACAGAAATACACTTGATTTTTGTATATAATCTTGAATGAATCCTGCAACCTTACTTTACTCATTTGTTAATTCTAATAGTTTTTTTTTTGTTGTTTGTTTTGACAGAGTCTTGCTCTGTTGCCCGGGCTAGAGTGCTGTGGCGTTAGCTTAGCTCACAGCAACCTCAAATTCCTGGGCTTAAGCAATCCTCCTGCCTCAACCTCCCAAGTAGCTGGGACAACAAGCATGCGCCACTATTCCCGGCTAATTTTTTCTATATATTTTTTAGTTGTCCAGGTAATTTTCTTTCTGTTTTTAGTAGATACAGGGTCTCACTCTTGCTCAGGCTGGTCTCAAACTCCTGAGCTCAAACGATCCTCCTGCCTCGGCCTCCCACAGTGCTAGGATTACAGGTGTGAGCCGCTGCGCCTGGCCGCTAATAGTTTTTTAGCTTAGATTTTCCATAAACAATATTATGTCATTTGCAAATAGAGATAGTTTTACTTCTTTCTTTTTACTCCTGATACCTTCTGTTTCTTTTTCTTGCCCAACTATCCTAGCTAGAACCTCTAGTACAATGTTGAATAAAAACAAGAGTGGACGTCTTTGTCATGTTCCTGGAGCACAGTGGATGATCATAGCTCACTGCAATCTCAAACTCCTATACTCAAGTGATCTTCCTGCCTCAGCCTCCCAAGTAGCTAGGATCACAGGCACATGCCACTATGCCCAGCTAATTTTTACTTTTTTGTAGAGACACGGTCTCACTATGTTGCCGAGGCTGGTTTCAGACTCCTGGACTCAAGCAATCCTTCCACCTCAGCCTCCCAAAGTGCTAGGATTTCAAGTGTGAGCCACTGTGTCTGGCCCACAATCAGCTTTTAATTCTATACAATGAGTGGTTTGTTTTAGAGATGGGGTCTCACTATGTTGCTCAGGCTGAACTTGAGCTCCTGGGCTCAAGCAATCCTCACATCTCAGCCTCCCAAGTAGCTGGAACTATAGGCGTGTGCCACTGCACCCAGCACCAATGAGTGTTTTTATGTCAGTGTATTTTTTAGTTCGAGGATTTCCTTTAAGTTTTTAAAATATGAAACAGCTTTATTCAAATATAATTTACATATCATACTATTCGCCCAGTTGAAGTGTACAATTCAATTCACAGAGTTTGTGGTGTTTTTCTTTCTTTTTTTTTTTTTTTTTACCATTTTTATATCTCTACTGAAATTCTCCAACTCTTAACACATTATTTTTATCTTTTCCTGTGTATTCTTTAACATATGTGTCAGTTATCTTGTCTGCTAATTCCAGCTTTGGGATATCTGAGCATTTGTTTCTATTATCTTATTTTTTTCTTAACCAAGAGTCACATTTACCTGCTTCTTCATACGTGTAACAATTTGCTATTGCATATAAGACATTGTAGGTAAAACATTGTAGAGACTCTGTATTCTATTATCCTCCTTTGAACAGAGTTGAGTTTTGTTCTAGCAGGCAGTTAAATTACTGGTGTATCACCTGTAACTAGTGGAGGCTTGGTTTTTATGCTTTATTAGAATGTGTTTATTTTAGTTTTGTCCTTATTTCTAGGAAGAATCTCTTGGTTCTGGGCATGGCCCCTCTGGGATTTCAGTGGAAAGCCTGGGGTGTTTACCAAGCTCCCTCTAACATAATGAGCTCAAACTCCAAACACTTTCCCTTGAAGTGGGCAGGTACTGAAGTCTCTGCTCAGCAATTTCAGACTTCCAGCTGTTATTTTCCCCTAATCTTTTTGGAGTCTCTTCACTCGTGTAGTTTGGGGGTTAGCCAAGGATTTGAAGAAAATGTGTGCACAGATTTGGTGCTCTGTCTTCTGTAGCTCCCTTCTTCCTGGTGCTCGCTCCTCAATTTCCTGCGGCCCTGGCAGCCCCATGCTCTGTCCTTTGACTCCTGGGCTGCAGCTTTCTATTTGTTCTCTAGCCTGTGTTCTGCAAGGACTGGGAAGTGCTCCCCTAGGAGAAGCCATAGAAACGTGGATCTCACCCAGCACGCTTTCCTTCTTTTAAGAATTAAATCCACTCAAGTTTCTGCCTGTTTTCTCCAGTAGCTTACAGCCATTTTAAAAAATATTTAGGCCAGATTTTATAATTCTTATTTTAAAGAGGACTAGTCTAATACAAGCCACTATGCCAATACCAAAAGTTAAGACCTTGTTCCAGAGCTGTTATCCTTTTAATATTCATTATTAAGAGGTATTCATTAAATATCTATTTTATTATACAGGTAATAAATACTCATACATTTAAAAATTGCTTAATGATACAGAAATATACAAAGGAAAAATTAATTTCTAAGTAATTAAAAAATTAATCACCTGAATTACCCCCATCCCATTCCCCTCTCCATGATAATCTGGCATTTATCCTTATAAACACACACAAACACATACATATATTGCTTTTACATAAGTAGTATGATACTATGCATATTACTTGATAATCTACCTTTTTTCCACTTAACATTTTTTAAAGTTTTTCTGTGAGTACGTATTAATATTTATTTCTTTCATCAGATACTCATAGAGCACTTCCTATGTGTCAAGCACTGTTCTAAGTCCTGGGGATAAGTCAGTGAACCGAATGTACAAACAATCTTGCCTTCATGGAGGCAAGTGATGGTGAGAGGAGGTACATCAGAATAAGCAATTAACAACACAAGTAAGGTGTTGCGTGCAGTGGAGAATTAAGTGGGAAAGGCAATAGGAAGTGCTAGCCATCAGGGAGGGGATGGGGTTTGCAATTTTTCAAAGGGTGAACCAGGAAGGCCACACTCAAAAGGTGACATTTGAGCAGACGTATAAGAAGTGGAGTAATATGAGGAAGGAAATTTCCAGGCAGTGGAAGAGCAAGAGCAAAGACTTGTCAGGAGCCTGCTAGCATGTTTGGGGAACCATTAAGAGGCCGATCGATATGTCTGACGCAGAGTGAGCAGGGCCGTAAGAGAGGAGGGCAGATTGCTATAGAGGGCAGGTGGCACCGCGCCTTGGAGGCCACTGCAGTTGCCTATGTCTATGTGTCGTCCCATGGAAGTGGGGGAGTTTGACCCCCTTTTTCTTCAGTTGGTACCACATGGTGTTCCTGTTGAAACCTGGCCCCCCAGCCCAATGAATGCATTTCTACTCTGGTGATGGCCTTGTTGGCCTGGGTCTTTCTTAGTGGAGCTGCAACTCAGCTGTGGTTTCCGCAAACACAATACCATGCTGAGGCACTCTGGCAGAAAGACAAATGGCTTTCCCTGTGATCTCTTGGATACTCATTTTTGAGTCCAAATTCTACTTTCCCTCATGGTGATTTCTCCACTGGAAACCACGGTGTTTTCCCTGCTGGCAGAACTACGTCAAGATCGGGCTGCCCCTGACCAGGTCTGCCTAACTTCGAATATCAGAGAAGAGGGGCTGAGACAGCCATCTCTTCCCTTCCAGAAGGCCTTGGGCTTCTCTGTAAATCAGTTCACCTTCTCTTCAAAGACCAAGCCTCCGTGTCAAAGACATATATAAGAACCCTGCTTTTATGAAGCCACAAAAGACTCCATCTCACCATTCTCTTAGGGCAAGGGGTGCCTATCTAATGTCCCCTGCCATAAATAATGGACACCACTAAAGTTATCCTTCCCTGAATGGAAGAGGTTTGTTTCAAGGTGAAATATTAAACATAAGCAGAGAAGAGGGGCAGCTTCTTGGCACTCTCTTACATATGGATGCACCATAATTTAATTGATCTTTCCTCTACTTTTGGGTATTTGTTTCCCTCCTTTTTTATTATTATAAATAATTCTGCAATGAATATCTTGGCATGAGTGCAATATATTTCTGTAGAATAGATTCTTGAAAGCAGAATTGTTGGGTCAAAAGACATATGCATTTAAATTTAAAGCATTCCCCAATTGCCCTACAAAAATGCTTTACCAATTTTTATTCCTGTAAGAATGTCCATTTCCCCATTCTATCACCGTCACTAAGTATTAAGAACCATTTTCCACCTTTGATATTAATATTGTTTCAATTTCCATATCTGATCATTAGGAAGGTTGAACATGTTTTTATGTTTATTGGCTGTTTTTCTTTTTCTGTGAACTGACTCTCCATGGCCCGTGCTTTCTGTTGGATAGTTTGTCATTTCCTTATCTTGCACATGTTTATTCCTAGGTACTTTGAAATTGTTGTAAATGATTACTACAGATGAATAGAAAAGCTATTGATTGTTAGTACATTGGCCTTACTTCTGGCATTCTTCCTGAACATTTTTCTTGATTTTAATAGTTTTACAGTTGATTATCTTTCCTTCCTAGGGAGACCATCATATTATTTGCAAATAGTGGTTTATTGTGATTACTGATGTATTTGGACTTATGCCTGCTCCTTTTATTCTATATTTTCTATTGACCATGTTTCTGCTTTCTTTTTTCACTTTCTGCCTTTTGAAGCTTGATAGCATTTCTTTGTTCCTTTTGTGGTCTGGAAGTTCTATATTTTGTTTCTATGCTTCTAGTGGTTGTCCTTGCATATTTTGTTAAATATTGAAACAAATTTTCCTATCAATGTCAAGAATCAAATCAATTCATAACCTCCCCCCAAACAAGGTAAGATCATTAATGCACTTGAACCCAACTCCTCATGCCTCATTTCCCTTGTTTTATTGAAATCATTTGAGATCTTAGTGTCGGATTGTTTTTTTGTTTTTTTTTTTTTTTTGAGACAGAGTCTCACTCTGTTGCCCGGGCTAGAGTGCCATGGCATCAAGCTCACAGCAACCTCAAACTCCTGGGCTTAAGCAATTCTTCTGCCTCAGCCTCCCAAGTAGCTGGGACTAAAGGCATGAGCCACGATGCCTGGCTAACTTTTTTCTAGATATATAATTTTAGCTGTCCAGATCATTTCTTTCTATTTTTAGTAGAGACGGGGTCTCGTTCTTGCTCAGGCTGGTCTTAAACTCCTAACCTCGAGCAATCCTCCCGCCTTGGCCTCCCAGAGTGCTAGGATTACAGGCATGAGCCACCCGCACCCGGCCCACATTGTTTTTTTTAAAATCTTTTTTCACATTGCATTTCTATTACTTAGGAATCCTTTACTTTCTGCTTTTTCTATATAGAATGTTCTATTTCTTTTGTCATATCTCATGATTTAAAAGGTAGTAATCCTGTTTTTAATTTTACTAGTGATCGACTTTTATACTCACCACATTTCTCTGGTGATGAAAGTTAAGAACAGTCAATATCTCCTAACTCCCTTGCTTTACGCCAAATAATTTTGGCATACCTTGACCTGCCTTGCCCACTGCTCACTCATTTCCCAGTCTTTTAAAATTTACTCTGGGTTTATAAATCCAACTTGCATTTCAATCATATACATCTGTTTTAAAGAATGTATTTTTTGTTCAACTTTTATGACATATTTAGTTGGTTTTAATGCTCATAACCAGTTTTTTATATTACAGTGTTCCCATTTCCAAGTTCTTAATTTTACTTCATTTCTTGAGCAGCTGAAATATGTCTTCAAGTTGTTTAGTTAGGGAGAACACATTTCTACATCCTTCTCTGTAAATCTGAGATATATTTCCATTGTCTTCTCGCATGAACGGCAACTTGTTGGGTACAGAATTCTGTGTCACTGCCTTTCTCACTCAAAACTATAACCATTGCTCCCTATCTTCTGGTGCTCAGAAATGCCACGGCAAAGCCTAAGACCAGCCTGAATTTTCCCTTTTGTGACCCAGTTTCATGTACAGAACTATGTAATATTTTTCCTTCATTTTAAAAAGAATTGTTTTCATTGTCAAGATAGGTCCTGGTATACAATTATTTATTAGTTTTCTCGGGAACCCATTGATTGATTTAGCCAATCATTTCTCAGCTCAGGAAATCATTTTCTCCTGGGTATGTGACTATGATTTCCGTCTGTTTCATTGTCATGATCATAACTAGCTCCTGGCTATGCCCTCCTCACCACCAGCTCTCACCAGGGCAAACACAACCGCCTTCCCACCAGTCTCTCTGCTCTCCCTCAGCCCCTTCTCCCTTTGCATTCTCTGCTTCCATTCACGGCTCTAGAGAGCTGCCCACAGCTGTCCGAATATGATCCAATCTCCTTTGCGTGGCCGTTGCAGCCTGCAGTGAGGCTGCCTCACCTGTCCCGCCTCACCTCGCACGACACTCCTCCTGCTCCTTCTTCCTCCTTCACGGAGCCCTGCTCCCTCTGCCTCCACAGCCCAGCCAACCCCTCTGAGTTCTTTAGGGTTCAGCTTAAACATTGCCTCCTCAGGAAACCTCTCCCTGACTCCCACCCACCCTCCATTATGTCCTGTTTTAGCCCCCTAAACTCTTTTGTTCATTTTTCCCCATGAGTATTTATTAAGTGTCTGCTACATGCTGGGGATCATTCTAGACATCAGAGGTACATCAGTGAACAAAAGAGACTAAGGTTTCTGCCCCCACGGAGCTTAATTTTACAGACATTCCTTTACAGGGCTTCTTAGAATCATTATTCAAACTAATCGATTGTGGAATTGTTTTTATTCTGTCTCCCCCACAAAACTGTAAGGCCTCTGAGGGCAGGGATCAAATTCACCTGTTTACTATTGTAGCTCTAGGATATAAGATAATGCCTGGTATGTAATAGACACTCAATAAATATTAACTGGGCGAATTAATGCTATTTGTGGAAGTCAGAACTCCTTCAAATTGCAATCCATCTCAAGCTAGCTACAGAAAAAACAAAAAACAAACAAAAAAAATCCAAAAACCGAGGGATGCATTGATCAGCGCGCTAACTGGGAAGTCTGCGGGCCGCTCTAGCACCATGCACAGCTGGATCCGGAGCCTTGCCCAGTGCCAGCAGGCTCCCTCTGCTCCCCTCTGTGTGTTGTCTCATTCTCTCCAGCTCTAGATGGATCTCCTCCATGTTGCCAAGGGAGATGGGTGCTGACAGTTCCAAATTCACATATTCTCAGCTTAGCAACACCAGGGAAAAAAAGCATTTGTTTCTCCTGGCATCTGTATGTGTGCAGGGCCCAGACAACTGGGGACTGGTTCAGTGTAGGTCCCCTGGCCCTATCGCTGCGTCCAAAAGAATGGAGCATTCTGTCTGGCCATTCCTGGGTGGGCCACCTCTCCCTGAGGGTCTGGTCAAGTGGGCAGAGTCGTGTGTTGGATGTGACAGAGATGAGAACAGTTAAATCTACTTGACCTCTGAACCGGGATGTCTCAGAGCCCAGGAGGTATTCCCCAAAAGAATAACAGAAGAATAACAGGTGTTACAAACAGGAAGAAAGAAATGTGCTACCAGGGAAAACACAGTAACTGCCTTGTTCATTATATAATGGGTTTTCTTGCCTTTTTTTTTTTTTTTTTTCCCCCTGAGGCATGTTACCCAGAGTGGAGTGCCCTGGTGCTCACCTTTAGCCTTGAACTCCTGGGCTCAAGTGACCTAGCTTCTCAAGTGGCTGGGATTACAAGCACACACCACCAAACCCAGCTAATTTTTTTTTTTTTTTTTTTTTTTTGAGATGGGATCCTGTTGTATTGCTGAGGCGGGTCCTGAACTCCTGGGCTCAGGCGATCCTCCTGCCTCAGCCTCCCAAAGTGCTGGGATTACAGGTGTGTGCCACCATGTCTGGCCTTTCTTGCATTCTTCACTTTCTGCAGCCAGTGCTTTTTGCATCTCTCCCCCTCTCAACCTATCACTTCTGTCTTCTCTTTAATAACTATTTCCCGGAAGTGCTGTCCTCATGCTGAGGGTGGGTCACGGAGGAGCCCAGGGCACCTTGCGCCTGCTCTGTGCAAAGCTACATTTTGAGGACAGTGGCCTCAGGTGGCTTTCTCATACTTTGAGGATCTCTGTGCCGTGGTAACGATCCATTGCAGAAGTGCTATGCAGACTCAATCAAGTCATTTTGCCGCTCTGATCCTGAAGAGCAGGTTAGCAGAACACCCCGTCTGATTTCAGGTGTTGAGGAACTAGCTCTTCATCTGGGCCTGCCAGATGCCGAGTCCCTGGCTGTGTTCAAGGCCCAGGCGCAGACTAGAGCTCCCCTTTGTACATGTGCAACGGCCTCAGCTGCATCAGTCTAGAGGCTATGAACTCCCAGGGCCACACTGCTTTCTGAGGACACTGCACACTGTTTTTATATAACACAGAGTTAAGGTCTAGGTTCAGATCATCACAAACAGGCTTATTCACTTGCATGAAAGTCCATTGGGATCTTCCTAAGTCAGGCAGGATATAGGACAAGTCTTCACTGTGCAGGACTGTCCTGAGTACGCAGAGCATCCGGCACCCCTGGACTCCGACCACTAGATGCTAAAGGCACCCCTTAATCACTGTGACAAACCAAAAGTGCTCCACAAATTTTCCGAGTGCCTGCTGGGGGACTGTCTACACATGCATGGCTCCTCATCTTTTGAAGACTTTGAACCCAGGTTTACTCTCCCAACACCCCCAAGTTCTGCCAGTGTCCTGAGCGACTTCACTTCCTCCTGGATCAGCCCTCCAGGAATGCAGCAACTACAGCAGAGATGAAGGGAAGACTGACCTTTGTTTTGCTTAGAACTTTTCCAATAGTTGCTCAACATTTTGGAAAACCAGGGAGAGCAAAACCCCTTGAGGTATTTTCGTGCCAACACATCACAGTGTCTCAGGCTGCATGTGTATCTGTGGTGTTCAGCGACTTTACATTCACATACAAGCATGTGACCCCTTCATGATGACTTCATTGTTGTCGTGCCTGAGATCTGTTACCGTATATCATTTCCCCCTTTTTCCTCCTTTATATTACTGTGAGGCCTTTATTTGGACATTTTGACATTTGAACATGTTGGACGTTTGAAACTATGTATATAGTAGATAATATTATTTATGCATTTATTTCAAGGTAGTAAAGGGGATGTTGATGTTACAAGACATTTTTTATGTGTTGGGTGCAATGGAATTGAGAGCAATAAGTCTAGCCATTTGGCAGATGTCAGCAACAAGAAGAAATATTTTTCTGTTCGGAACTATCTTACTTTCCTCAATGACAGAGCCATAGCAAAGGCATACGACCTGCCTTTCACCAAGTTCACCGGCCACTGATACTGTTGGGGCCCCAATAGCAGCTATAATTCTGGTTTCTCCACCCGTTCTCCTCACCAGCACCTCACATCTACACACGTCTGTTCCCCAGTTGGCCGGCCCGGGCGACAGAGGGTCATGGCAGCCGTGGCCCCCCACGGGCTTGGAGACGGCCCTCTGCCACTCAACAGTGGCTTCATCTCCTGCTCAAAGCCACTGCTTTTCCTGGGGTCTCACAGGGTCCCTCCATTTTTTCCTGAAAGGGCTCACATTTCATGGGCCTAGGGTGAGATTCAAGACAGGCCCTGGAGACTCTCCAGTCCCCTTTGCCCCAGGCACATGTCCCCTGAAATGTCCCCCAGGCCAGGGCAGGCCAGAGCAGCAAAGCGTCCCTGCCACTCCTGCCGGACAAGAGCTGGGTGCCCTCTCTGAGTCCCAGAGCCACTCCTCCCCCTACCTGCCCTCTCTCAGGCTGTGTGGAAGCATGTTTGTTCTGGAAAAGAGAGGAGCAGAACCCGGAGGTCTTCATTTGGATTCCAAGCACAGGGTCCTCTCTCACATCCCCACTGGAACCTTCTCTGGGGTTTCGCCGCTTACCGTGTCGCCTGTGTGTGCCGGCGCACGGGGCTGTGCCTGCTCCTCCTCTGACAGCCTGGAGGCCAGTCCCCGCATGTCACTGCATCCCCAGTAAACAGAACTCCAACTCCAAAGGCAGTGGCGAATAATGTGGATTTTTACTGAAGGTTTTGTGAGACGACAGAGAAGTCACAGCACTCCCCACAGCTCCTTCCAGCGAACGCCCGCAGCCGCTGCACGCCTCCTCCTCTCCGCCTTTCTTCCTTGTCCCGTCTTTCGTGGGGGCTCCGGCCTCCTGCCCCACACTCCTTCTCAAAGGCAGCGTGAAGAAGCCCATCCTGGGCCAGAGGCCATCTGGGAGGCCTTGGTTCATCCACCCACCATCTCCTCATGGAAATTCTTGTGGTCTTCAGTGAAGAGAAGCGGGTGTGCCATTTGTTTTTGTCCCGGAGTCCCTTCCAGCTCAAGCCCAGCCTCACTGTGCCCTCCACCCACTCCTGTAGCCGGTCTTTGCCTTCAGCTGAAGCTTTGCTCAGGGACATTCCTGCCAGATCTAGCCTGGCCTGCAGGGACCCTCTGTGATGGCAGAAGCCTTTGGTGACACCCTGGGGCACACGTTGATACCATGGAGCAAATCCACAGTCCCAGCCAGCCAATAGCTGCCCCACCCACGTCACTCCCCTTCCCCAGGAGAAAGGAGGCCTTTGCCAAGCTCTTTTCATGTGTCACTCTCTGCCCAGGTGCCCCTCATTGTCACAATCCATTCTCGTTTGCAGGGCATGAGCAGCAGGTGGAGGGTGTCATGCCACAAAGCCCTGGGCTGTTCTGGGGTGTCCTTGGGGCTGTATGACCCTTGCTGGGGGCCACGGGGTGCCAAGAGACCCTGCGGTCCCAATGGACCAAACTTGCCACCTCAGAGACAAACGAGGGAGTGGTGTCCAGCCAGGGCCGAGGGCTGAAGGGGCCCTCAGATTAGGGCCTTGTCCCTTGAAGTTTTGGCCTGCATCCTCTCTGGCCTCCCACGTCTGTCTCCCCTCTGATCCTAACCCCAATTTGGGTCGCCTCTCTCTCCTCCTCCCCTCACTAAGCGCTGGAGTGCAGGTGCCCCTCCAGATTCTGCAGGGTCTAGCATTGTTCAGGAAAACCTGGCTAAATTGCTCCTGCACCGACTGGCTTCAGCCATTCCAGATTCTCGATGCTGTGCTGCGCACCCTGTCAAATGGTTCACTCCAAACGTTTCTGGAGTCCACACACGTGGGGAGCGTCTCCCCACCCCTGGTGACTGGGGGTTACTCACTCAATGCCAGAGGTCAGAGCCCTCCGCTCACAGAGCCACAGAGACAATGGCTTTGGCAGCTGGGAGTTCCACTTGGGTTGATTCTCCAGAAGCAAACCCTGAAAGGAGGATTTACACGCGGGTAATTTAAGAAGAGTTCCCGGGAAGAGCCAGTAGGGGAGCAGCGAGGCAGGGACCAAGAAGGGAAGGGGACTCAGTCCCACAGGGGACTGGAGGCTGGTGCAGGCCACACGTCAGGACTGCCCTGGGAGCAGAGGAGCTGCAGGACTTACATGCTGACACCCTTAGTCACTGGGAAAGGCTGCCCCTACCCCATGTCAATTCCTAGGTACTAACACCCTTCGTGCATTTACTTAAAATGGGTTCCAGAGCCTGAACTCAGTCTCTGGCAAAGATGGATGAAGGCTGTTGGAGGCGAAAGCACTTGGGTTGCTGGTGTGCAAAAATGATCCAGGGGTTATGGATGGGCAGAGCGTGGACAGCGTCAGCTACAGACTCTCTCTCTAATCATTTCCTCATGCAAACCCGTCCAATCTTCCTATCTGAGGCCTGCCACCTTCCCACACTCTCTGGCATGTTCCAGCCTCCACTCATCCTGGGAACAGAGTCCCTTTCTTGCTCCATAGTCTGTCCCCTGGCATCTGCTCAGCCAGTGGGTAAAGTAGACCCAGAACCCAAACCAGCCCCAGTGCCTCTGCTCCCAACTCCTCCCCACTCCAGGAAAGGATTCAACCCCTTAAGAGATTGGAAGTCTGTTGAGGCTGGAGTTTCCTACTTCCTCATAAAGCCGGATGGAAATCCCTTCTACACGAAGGGTAGCCAGGGACTGGGGCACAGAGTGCAGACAGCCTCCAGACAGGCGGGGGTGTCCATCCTCGGCAACGCCATCCTCTAATCGATCAACCGAGTGACACCGATTTCCCTCTGCTTCGTGGGGGCTGACACTCACCTCTCTGCCTCAGCACCTGAGCTCTCCACCACCACTCAGGTTAGGAGGTGTCACCCTCCTGGCAAGACCCTCTTGTATTCTATTTCCGTATCTTTTGCTGTCTCCAGGTTAACTGTTATGGAGAGGGCTTCCCACATCCCCACAGACGTGTGGGTGTCTCACCTCAACCTGGGGTCAAAGTGTCACTAAGCTCCCATTTCAAGGGGTCACCAGTCACCTTCCTCTCCCCATCCTCCTCACCATCCATCTCCCCCCTACTCCTCATCAGAAGAGAGGGCTGGTTTCTCTTTGGTCTGATGGCGGCATTTCCTGTTCAGCTTGTCATGGGGATTATGATCAGTGTCCTCAGACAAGTGGATTCCCACCCCTCCAGGTCCCTCCTGGGTGCAATTTCGTTTAGAGGTACCACCTTAGCAGTCTGCCTCCCGCTGCCTGTCATAACTCTTAGGGATCCTGACCAGGCCCCTATCAGATATGGGGCTTCCTTGATTGCTAAGCTATCTCCTGCCTATCTGGGGCCGCCAATCCTTTTTTTTTTTTTTTTTTTTTTTTTTTGAGACAGGCTCTCCCCTGTTGCCTAGGCTAGAGTGCAGTGGCAAGATCATGGCTCAATGCAACCTCCAACTCCTGGGCTCAAACAATCCTCCTGCCTCAGCCTTCTGAGTAGCTGGAACTACAAGCATGCACCACCACACTCAGCTAAGTTTTCCCACGGGGGTCTCACTATATTGCTCAGGCTGGTCTCGAACTCCTGGCCTCAAGCGATCCTCCTGCCTTGGCCTCCCAGAGTGCTATGATTACTGATGTGAGCCACCATGCTTGGCCTACCAAATCCATTTCAAAACCCAATCTCCAGTCTGCAACCCTGGCTCTGCACCTGGGTGAATTGTAAAGCACCTTTCAGTTGCATCGACAAGAACACTAGTAGCTCAAATTATTTTAAGTAAAAGGAGGAATTACTGGTTCATTAATTGAAAAGTCACAACAGCAGTCAGCTTCAGGCTCAGCTGGATCCAGGTGCTTAAACAAAGGGTTAATATAAGCTACATCCTGTGAGCCAAATCTAGCCTACCACCTGTTTTGTAAATAACTTTTTACTAGAACACAGCCATGCTTATTTGTTTACATATTGTCTATGACTGCTTTTACTTTACACCCACAGAGCTGAGTAGTTGCCACAGAATCCACATGACCCACAAAGCTGAAATTATTTACTATTGGCTCTTTACGGAAAAAGTGTGCCAGCACCTGACTTAAACAATATCATCGGGAATCTACCTTTATCTCTTCTTGCCTGAAAGTTATTGTCAGTTCCCCTAGGCCCTGCCCCCTAAACTACAAAGACTGCAAGTGGATGGAGTGTGGTTTCCCCAATGAAGACCAGAGTGTGGACCAGGAGAAGGCTAAATGGCTTTGGAGTGGGCCAAAATGACAGATGTAGATGTCTGCTCTGCAGGCTCTGATCTTGTTCTCCATGCAGTGTTACACCAGCCACTACAGTGACAGACCATAAGCCACTTGGAGTTTGTCCTTCAGCTTGGTGGCATCCCGAGTAAGACTGTCCCTATGGGTCCCCTTGCTGTCATGCCCAAAACAAGGTCAACAAGTGGCCGTGGCTCCAGCCCATCTATCACGATAGAGAGTGCACAGTCAGCAGCATTGTTCCCGGGGCTCGTGTGGGTTAGAACATCCTTGCAGCAAGCCCTCTGCTCTTTCTGATCTGGATAGAGCATTCCGAGCACGTTTACTGTTAAAGCCCTCGGGTTGGATGTCCCCCTTGGGGAGCAATCCTAGCCTTGCCAATTGAAATTCTGCTGGTAAAATGATTCTCAAAATCTCAAAACTTCTTGGTGAGAAGGTTTTAAAACAGGAAATCCATAAACAGAAAAGAACTTAAGAACTTTTCCACCACACCTCTGCCGCAGACGATGCTTCTTGATCCCTAGGGGGATACCCGGGCCTGGGGGGAAGGGCACCATCCAGATTTTGTCCAGTTTCAGAAGGCGACAATCAAGGAGCGCCATTTTCGTCCCACTCTGCGTTGTCTCCAGATAGGCTGGTTGGTGGGCAATGTTTTCCAGGCAACACACTGGGGCTCAGGTGTCGCTTTTTGTTTGGATGTCCTCTGCCATCTTGGGCCACAGGAACCATGCTCTAATTAGCCCCAGCATCTGCTCCCTCCCCAAGGCCTGAAATCATCATGCATGGACCTCAGTGCCACTGGGCAGCCTTTTTGAAACAGCACCAACTGCATCCACAGTCCATTTACGAAACAGAAAGAATCCTGTGTAATACGCAGTAATTGCCCCCATAATTAGGACAATTTCTGTCATTCCTAGAGTAGGGTGTTCGGGCCTTAAGAGGAGCTTTGTGCCCTTTCTGCCAAAAGGACCTACTTCCCTTTCACTGTCAACCGCAGCTCGACATCTTCCTAGTCACGCTTTTTGCCAATTCCCCCTCCATCTGAGGCAGGGAGGTAGATTTGGGTGACATAATTCAAGGTTGCAAGTACAACTTCTGAGGGCTGTCAGCCAAGCCTCTTTTCCAGACCCCTTTGTCATTCCAAGTGGCCTCCACTCCCTCATTAAGATGGTCTCGGTGGCCTGAGGACATGACCTTTGTAACACAGCAGCTGTACCTTCAGAGCACGTGGTAACAATGCTGGAATCACAGGCCACTGGAGCTTCCACCCAGCAAGTCTCCTAACATCCCCTTCAGCGCTGGTGAGGGGTGTGACAGCCCACCCCTGGAAGGGTGCTTCATGTTCATGTCCCTCAGAGGTACTCTCACAAGCCATACCAGCGTTAAAAATGCTGCTCTGTCAATGGAGTACTGAGCCTCACTACCAAATAGACTTTAAAGAGCAAATGTCACAATTTTACTATCCCCATAAACTTTTTTGTAAGAGACAGGGTCTCACTCTGTTGCCCAGGCTGGAGTACAATGGTGCGATCATGGCTCAGTGAAGGCTTGAACTCCTGGGCTCAGGCGATCCTCCTGCCTCAGCCTCCTGAGTAGCTGGGACTACTACAGGCTCGTACCACCACACCTGGCTAACCTATCAACCTCATATAACTCCACCTTCTAGCTATTTGTCTTAGATCAAGATCGCTTGTCCGTTGGCATCCTTTCCTTTAGGGAACTACCTCTCCCTCCACCCATGTGGTTTAGGTGGCACTGATTCCCACTCAGTCTGCATCCCCAGGGCTCAAAGATGGGTATGTGATACAAGCCTGAGAGTCAGAGTATTCCATTTCTCTAGCCATAGTGATTAGCTCAGGGATGGGCACATGACCAACCTGGGCCAATCAGGATCTTCTCTGGCAGTTTTCTGTCAGAATGGTCAAGAAAATGCTTTTTCATTCTCTGCCTGTGGCCATTTTCAGTGCCCACATAAAGAAATAATTCTCCTAGCACTCTGGGAGGCCGAGGCGGGTGGATCGTTTGAGCTCAGGAGTTCGAGACCAGCCTGAGCAAGAGCGAGACCCCGTCTCTACTAAAAATAGAAAGAAATTATATGGACAACTAAAAATATATATAGAAAAGAAATTAGCCAGGCATGGTGGCGCATGCCTGTAATCCCAGCTACTCGGGAGGCTGAGGCAGTAGGATCGCTTAAGCCCAGGAGTTTGAAGTTGCTGTGAGCTAGGCTGATGCCACAGCACTCTAGCCCGGGCAACAGACTGAGATTGTCTCAAAAAAAAAGAAAGAAAGAATGAATTCTATGATAGAAGAGAATGAAGCCAACAAGCAACATGAACCAGACGATAAGCTGAGATGAGACATGGAGAGGGACAAAGACAGACACAGGGACTGAGAGAAACTTAATGACCATTATTTGAGCCCCTGGACCCAACTATTTCTGGGTATCTAGGCTTTGAGGAAATAAAATATTACAGGCCCCCAACCTATTATTTCATCTTTAACATTGTAGCTGAAACCAGAGATTTCAATAGCACTAAATAAAGAACCTGGAGAGAATGAGAAGTTATTGACACAAGGGCTTTTGAGAGTGCAAAACATTGGACTGGACATAATTTTTTGTGTGGCAAAGATTAGGAATAGGTTGAAAGGTACAAAGAACAGAGAGAGAGAGAGAGAGAGAGACAGAGAGAATATTAACCATATGGAGTTAAGATCTTATTTCAAATTACATTTATTCTTATTTTATGTCTTGTCATCATGATATTGAGTAGTTTGTATGCAAGAAGCTCTGCTATAACATTCTACTCTAACTACAATGGTTTATTGTTTTATAACCCTTAACCTTGAAAGTTTATTGCAGAAAATTGTACTTACTCATTGTAAGTTTGTTATGGGAAACTGAACTTTCCATCAACCCTGTAATATTTAACCTGCTGAGTATGACTTCAATGCTCTTGTTTTATTTACACCAACCAGCAGCACAAGAGTGGCATAGTTTCTTGGCATTAGGAAAAAAGTATTTGTAAGTTTTTCACCCTGGCATACGTTAGGCAAGAAAAACAAATACTGATTGTAACAGACTCACATTAAAAACACAATGCACAACTGAAACGTTCTCTGCCACACCCTGGACTTTTCACTCACTTAAACCTGTACATTGTCCTTTCTCTTCTAGGTGCAAGGGAAAGAATCCTGACTAACACACCTTCCAAGGGGGAGGTGAGAAAGGCAGAGGCCAGGTGTGTCAGCAGGCTCAATGCGGGAGCTTGAACTAGCTGATCCCTGGGTGTTCTTAACACCTTACCCTCTGTCAGGGCCTGTGGCTGCCCCCAACATTTGAGAGAGCCTTGGATCCTGGCTCTGAGCTAACACTGATTCCTAGAACTCTAGGAGGCCACTGTGGTCCACTGGCTAGAGTGGGAGTGTATGGGATTGGGGTAAATGAAGATGCTAACCTCAGCCGGGCCAGGTGGCTCACACCTGTAATCCTAGCACTCTGGGAGGCTGAGGTGGGAGGATTGCCTGAGCTCAGGAGTTCGAGACCAGCCTGAGCAAGCAAGACCCCATCTCTACTAAAAATAGAAAAAATTAGCTGGGTATGGCAGTGCTTGTCTATAGTCCCAGCTACCTGGGAGGCTGAGGTAGGAGGATTGCTTGAGGTTTGAGGTTGTCTAGGCTGATGCCATGGCACTTGTCCAGGCAACAGAGTGAGACTGTGTCTCAAAAACAAAAAAAAGATGATAACCGGAGTCCACCCCACAGAAGGCCCAGTGAGGCCCAACCCTATCGCAGTCATTTTCCTGGTTCCCAAAGATGTAGTTGGATCTGCAGCACCAGCAGCTCTGGATCCCCGCCACGGAATCCCAGATTTATGTGGATTAAGAGCTTTTTTTTCATCATAGAAAGGACCTAGTGTGAGCTCCTGGATTCTCCCTCCATATTCAAAAACAGCAGCTCTTAATGTATTACATCCCTGGGATAATTACAGATGTTAGTGAAACCACTAACAACTTGAAATATATAGAATTAGTGATTCCTATCACATTCCAACTAATTCTCCAGTTTGGCCATAGCCAAAAAAGGACTGGCCTTGGAGAAGGGCTGTGGATCCCATATGTTTCTTTAGTGACAACCATCCACAGCTGTTGCCTGGATTCGGTCAGATCACATGCGTCCACACAGATACCTTCACTGACGGCCTCCCTCAAGGTTGTCTGTGGCTGTCTGGTTGAACCACCGGTTCTCAACAATGACACCCCAGCAGCTCCAGTGCCAGGTGTGACCGCAGCCTCCACTGCTTTTGTTCCCTCTCATGCCAGATGCCCCTTGCTCCTCAGTGCGTCCCTTACCACACCTCATGTGCCACGACAGAGCAGGTTGGCTCAGTTCACCGATATTATGGGATCTGGTCACAGCCAACACTGGCCTCGGTCAACACTTCTGGGTGAGTTCCCCCTGGTACTACAATCTAAACTCGGAAGGGAGGACAAAGTTTACCATGAACAACCATACTATCAGCCCAAAAAACACACACCTGAAGCATAGAAAAATGCACAAAATCGTTATCGACTTCTGACATTGGTTTCTTCCAACCGACATGGAGAGTATCCCAAGAACTGTTTTCAGTGCTGAACTTGAACAGCGCATTAGTAAGTGAAGCCCTTTTCCTGTAGGCTCTCAGTGCCCCCCAAATGACCACCCTCTCAAGGTCAGGGGGAAAACCTCTTCCAACCCTCTAGCTCCTTCTCTGGCTCCACCTTCTCCAACCCCTTGCCTCCCCCCGCAGGAGCCCACCTCCTGACCTCCTAGGACTCTGGTAGAAGCTATCACCTGTTTGATCCCATCGTTTTGCTCCGGAGGAGAAGGGGTGGGGGTGGGGACGGGGCCACTGGTTGGTAGAATATTGACATAAAGACAGACTTTTCATTCTGCCAGTATTGATCTCCTCTTGGCACATGGCCTGTGTGTTATGATGCAGAAAGAGCTGTTGTCTCTTTGGTCAGGAGTCATGTGGCCACACAGCCCTTGTGTCACTCTGTTCGTATGTGCCATGCTTCAGAAAGGCAGGTATGGGCACAGAGGGGAACTTGCACCACCATAGTTGTCATTTCTTTTTTTTTTCCCACCTTGGTATGTAGAGAATCCAGTCGTAATTTCTATTTCAGAGTGGTTTCCACAATTTCCCCCTGACCTTGAGATGGTATTCCTAATTCCATCATCACCTCTCAGGCTTGATCAATCTTCATTTCTTTGTGCCATAAATCTGCAGCCTTGGCAGTGCTAGTGAGGTTATACTCTGGAGTTTGAGAGTGGTTTAACCTAAATGCAGCTGGGTACCATCCGTTAGGTAGAAAATCTCAGACAAGCTCCAGCCTTTAACCCACACGTGACCGGATCGCCTTGAGCCACCGCTTCTGCCACGCAAAGCTGGACTCGAATCAGTCTCTACACACTGTGAAATTCCCCCAGAACAAACCCAATTCCCAGGTGGCTGAAAGTTTCTTGGAGAGCTGGAGAAGGCTGCTGACCCTCTGTGCAGCAGAATCCCCTGAGAATCTCCTTCAAAATCCACGCCCACCCTCGGCACCTCTTCCAAAGACAGTGGCCACACCCTTTCCCTCCTCATGCTCCCCTTCTCCCTCCCTCCCTCCGCTCCACAGCTGCTCCCTGCCAGGCTGGCTCTGGCCCTCTGTTTTGTATATCAGAATCCTGCCAGCCTGAATATACCACTCAGCAAAAGAGAAGCCAGCCAAAGGGCGCTCTGCAAAACAAAAGCCCAGCCATTAGCTAAACAGCTAAACTAACCAAATATTGAACACTCTGTGTCCAAAAGTTGGAAAAGGCCAAAATATATCTATGGTAAACTTTGTCCTCTTTTTTTTAAAAAATAAAATGTCTACTCCTCTGGCCCACCCATCTTTCTGTCCCTCTTCTCAATGTGTGAAGTTATGAAAGCAGATTTAAAAGCTCTGCCCTGGCCAAGTTTTGGACAGCGTCATTCTCTCACAACATTCCAAACTGCAAATTTTTATGTTTTTACTAAACTACCCTCTAACCCAGCACTGTCCAACAGAACTTTCTGCAGTGACGGGAATGTTCTATATATGCACTGTCCAATACAGAAGCACATGTGGCTATTGAGCACTTGGAATGTGACTAGGGTAACTGAGGTACTAATTTTCTCATTTTATTTAATTTTAATAAATTTTAATTTAAATAGCCACATGCAGCTAGCCACATGCAGTCTACTGTATTGGCTAGCCCAACTCCAGCTTAATTCCTTCAATGACAATGAGGGACATTATATAAAACTGCCAAAAAAAAAAAAAAAACCTTGAAATTAAATTGACTGTAGGACAGTATCCAGGATGTTCACTAGTTTGTATACTGTCCTCTCACTAGAGGAAATTTTTCTTAGATCTGAGGAATTGAAAAGGCAAGGCTGCTCCTAAACAACTGGTAAGTTTGTCTAGTTTTGTTTTTAATCTTGAAGAAAAAAACACCTATGAATCTGGCACATATCCTTTTTTCCATTGGCTGTCAGGAAGCTCAATTATATTTAGAACCCATCTCTACCATGTATACTTTTAGATATTAATACCACCCTCAGTTCCATTTGTCTTTTCTCCACCTTGTTGTGTTTTCTTTAAGTGATAGTTCAATGATTTTTAGTGAATTTACGGAATTATGCAACTATTGCCACAAGTTAAAGACATCTTCATGACCCCCAAAAGAATCCTTGTGCTCATTTCCAGTCACTCCCCATTCCCACAGGCAACACTAATCTACTTTCTGTCTCTGTAGATTTCCTTTTTCTGGACATTTTATATAAACAGAATCATACAATATGTGGTCTTTTGTGTCTGGCTTCTTTCACTGGGCGTAACATTTTTGATGTTCATCTGTAGCATCGATCAGTACTGTATTCCTTTTTATTGCCAAATAGTATTCTACCGTATTGATAGACTACATTTTGTTTGTCCATTCACCAGTTGATAAACATTTGGGTTGTTTCTACTTTTTGGCTATTATGAATAATGCTGCTGTGAACATTCTCACATAAATCCTTCTGTAGACATATGTTTTCATTTCTCTTGGGCAGATACCTAGAAGTGAAATTGCTGGGTCACATGGTAATTTATGTTAAGAGTCTGACAAACTGTTTCCAAAGCGTGGCACCATTTGTCATTCCCACAAGCAACGTGTGAAGGTTCCACTTTCTCCATATCCTCACCAGCACGTGTTACTGCCATTTTTTTATTATAGCCATTCTAGTGAGTGTGAAGTGGTATCTGTTGTGGTTTTGATTTGCATTTCCCTAATGACTAACGATGTTGAGCATCTTTTCATGTGCTTATTGGCCATTCATATATCTTCTTTGGTGAAAGGTCTATTCAATTCTTATGCCCATTTTTAAATTGGCTTATTTGCCTTCTCATTAGTGAGTTGCAAGATGTCTTTATATATCCTGGATATAAATCCTTCTATTGAATATATGACTTGCCAATAATTTCTCCCAGTCTGTGGCTTGTATTTTCATTTTCCTAATAGTATCTTTTGAATTGAATTAAAAAGTTTTAAATCTTCATAAAGTCCAATTTATTGTTTTTTCTTTTATTACTTGTGCTTTTGGTATTGTACCTAAGAACCCTTTGCCTAACCTAAAGTCATGAGGATTTATTTAATCCTATATTTTCTTCTAAGAGTTTTATAGTTTTAGCTCTTACATTTAAGTCTATGACCCATTTTGAGCGAATTTTTACATATGGCATGAGTCTAAATTCATATATTTTGCATGTGGATGTCCGATTGTCCCAGAGCCATTTTTTAAAAAGACTGTCCTTTCCCCATTGAATTGCCTTGGCACCTTTGTTGAAAATCAATTGACCATAAGTGTAAGAGTTTATTTCTGGACTCTCGATTCTGTCCCACTGATGTGAATGTCTGTCCTATGCCAGTACAACACTGTCTTGATTACTGTGCTGTTTTCATTTTTTGTTTTTTTATACTTATCTTTAATTTTACTTCAATGGAAGAATATGTCACCCCCTTTTTCCTTTCCCCAAATTGATATTAGCTCTTGGCAAGAACGTAACTGAGGCTTCCTAAAATCAAACCATCAAAGCCTCTCTTGTGAAAATCATTGAGAAGTCATTAAAGGGACCATGACCATATTCTTATGCGAACAAATCCCAAAGGGGATGAAGAAAGGAACAAACATCTACCCTTGCCACAATAATCGGATTTACTGATTCCCAGGGAATAGGGAAGACACACTGCTAATTATGAGGCAGTTAAGGAGTTATTTCATTTTCCAATGTGGCTTTAGAATGTACTAGACCTAAGAAGTAATGTCCGTCTTTGAGCTGTGGGTATGCATGTATTTGATTTAGCAGGCTCATGGTTAAAGAAACTAATAGAAATAGTGAATATTGAAAAGAAAGCCCTACCTGGAGGGCCCTCACCCACCCTGAGGGATGGGTCATAGAATGCCAACACCTTTGCCCATGAGAATGATGGTGCATTACTGACCGACTTGAAGAAGCCTGCAGACCTGACTCCAGGAGAGTTACCTTGACTTGCAGAATTGAACGGAGGAAGGGAAGGGATCCAGGTACCCCATCCTGGTGGGGAAAGTGGGGTATTTCTGAAAGTGAAAAAAACCCTGCAAGGGTCGGTGTGGGAGGGTTGCTGAAGGATGCACTACAGAGAAGAGGCCGTTTAATTAATGGAGAACAGGACAGTGAAGTTAGCATTTGATTCTTGGGGTACTTTTTGCTGTGGTCTCTGGGAAAATCCTAGTTATTACTCAGCTATAATATTCTCCTTCTGCATCGTAATTCCTCTTTTAAGCTGCGCTGCTCTTCATTAAAGCGAGTCACCTATGGCAGCCCGGCCTCAGGTGATGGTCTTGGGAGGATAAAAAGGGGCTTTCGAGAAGGAGCAGGGGACTTGCCCCAGCCCCACCTCTTCCCTGAGCAGCATTCCAAGTGGTCCCAAGCTCCAGGTGGTGGCCAGCATTATGCGATGTGACCCCAGCAGAGCGTAGAACATTTATCAATAAAATGGTGGACCAGTTCCCAAGTGAACAACTCATAAGACTGAATCATCGACTTCCCTGTTTATGTTAGCTGAAACCCACCTCTGAAGGGGGCACTGGGAAGACATGAACATCTAGGTGACATTTTAAAGTGCATTCATTTATTCACAGCTCTATAGAGAGTCCTACTAAGTGCCAGGCTTCTTATATTTCATATATTTTGTCATCTAAATCTTTTCTGAAAGAAGGTAAGGTACAGAAACAGAGAAAGAAGAAAAAACACTCAATAAATCTTGGTTGAATAAATGAATTGCAAGAGCCAGATGGCATGAGCCTTAAATGAGCAGGGATTTTTCCAGGAGGCTGAAGGAATAATGATCTGGGAGTGGCTTTTGAGAGTGAGAAAGGCACTACCCTGCCTCACTACTCTGTGGCTACGGGATGGCAGCCTCCCCAGAAGGCAGCTGCTGTGCCCTCAGCCAGGCAGAATTGGAGAAAGGATGTCTGAAGGGGCTGAGAGTTTAAGAGGTTGGGGAAGGAGCGGTGGGAAGTTGGTTTGGGGGAGGGTGAGTGCAGAGGGAGATGGATGATGAAATGGGCTCTCATTCAGACAGTAGTCGAGGATTACCAGGATATGGGGCCTAGCGGGATTAGCTTTTAAATGGTTCTCCAAACCAGTTCTATTAGAGGCTTCATTATGCTAATTCTAATAATCATCAAATAGCTTCTGTTTTCAAGAACCTACAATGTGCCAGGATCGTGATGAAGCTCTTTACAAACACGATTTCATGTCATTTTTACAATGCTGCAAAGTAAATATTATCCCCTTTTTACAGAAGATGAAACTGAGACTTGGAGAAGGGAAATAATTTGTCCAAGATCCCACAGCTAATTAGTGCCATATTATTCAGACCCAGGTCTGTGTTTCTTCAAATGCTAGGCCATCCCCTAGCAGCCACATCTGTCCTAACTGAAGCCAGTTCAGCCTGAGGCACTGGGTGGTGTTGGTGGCGTGTGGGGGAGTCCTTGAAAACCTGGAGGTGTCCATGACATGCACCTGTGCAGCTCCAGGCCCCCGGCCAGAAATCCCCACTGCACTGCTGGGTCCCACTGCCTGCGTTGCCACGACTCGCCACGGGCTCCACTCCTCTTCCCACAAAGGCTGGAGTCCCAGAGAGACATGCAGCCTCAGGGTGGTGTTTGCTGTCTCAGAGGGGAGTTGGCCCCCTAGGCCCCTTCCTGCGCACAGCTGTGTGGGCCACATTCTGGCCGAGGTGTGGCTAGCCCCCATGCATTTATCTGGAGTTACCTGCCACCCACCGAGCCGAGTGCTCTGTGCATATGCATAATTCACTAATTCATTTATTCAAAACTGATGTACTGAGCACCTACTGTGTGCCAAGTACTGCACCAGTGCTGAAGATCTGGCGGAGAATAAAACAGACGTGTTTCCTGCCCTCCTAGAGCTTAGAGTCTAGCAAGACAAACCGTTATTAAACAAAAATGGAATCAAAACAACTGCAGATTGTGATAAATTCTATGAAGGAAATAGAGTGCTGCTGCAGGGTGATGGGAAACTATTTTAGATAGGGTGGTCCGCAAAGGCTTCTCTGAGAGCGTGCTATTTCAGCTGAGACACTCCAGACCTTTTCACCATTCCTGGTGAGGGGGTGACAGGCAGACCCACCACTACCACAGCTAGCACCTGTGGTTCTCTTGGATAACTGCCCTTGCGTACTGGAGCCACTCTGTCCACGTGCAAGCTGGAAAGGCCTGGAAGTTTGTTTATCCACCATCCACCCACTCTCACCCCCACTGGTAGCCCTCAACAAATGACTGCCCTGGGAGGTACAAAGGCTCCAACTCCCTTGACTGGGGAGGGGACAACTCTGAGGCATAACTTACACTCCAGAGCCCCCCAGGCACAGGCTGAAGCCACCCTCCAGAGAACTTGGCCTGGAATCACCCCCTCGTGTGGCTTACCCCCTCCTTTGCCAGCCCTCACTGGAATCCTTTCTTAATAAATCATTTGCACACGAATCCTCACCTCAGGGTCTTCATCTGGGGAACCTGACCTGAGACAGACATGAAAAATGAGGAGCCAGCCATGCAAATAGCTGGGAGAAGAGCTCCAGGTGCAACAGGAAGAGCTGAGGACAGGAAATCTGAAGGGTGAGGCTGACATAGGTAAATGAGTGAAAGAGTAACTCTCTCCTGTTTTTCTTTCCTTTTGTCTCCTTTGTGGGCCCTTCTGCCTTTACGCGGTCTCCGATATTGAGGATAACAATAGCTAACATTTATTGGGTAGTTACCAGGTGCCAGACACTATTCTAGACACGTTACATGGATTTACCGTATAGCTATTGAACGAATAACATGGGAAGATAGATATTAATCAATTAAATGTGTAATAATAAGTGTAAGGAATGCTCTAGCAGAAAGTAACAGGCTCTGCAAGAGTGTCTAACGAACAACCCTGATCGGACATGGGTCAGGGAAGGCTGCCCCAAGGAAGTGATGCGTGAGAAAAAAGTGAAGGATGAGCTAAGAGGTGAAGGGGGTGGGGTGGGAAAGTCTTCCAGAAAGAAGGAGCAAAGGCCTGGTGGCTGATGGGGAGAGGGAGAGGGAGGGGAAGACACGGTGTGTTTGAAGAATTAAAAGGAAGCTGGAGAGGTGGGTGGAGGCGGGGGGGGGGGGGGGGCGGGGGGGGGGCGATGATGCCATATGAGGCCAGGGAGTCGGCAAAGGTAGGGCATTTGGTATGTGCTAAGGAAATTGGCTCTTTATCCCAGGACCCATGGAAGCCATTAGAAGGTTTTTTGGTTTGTTTTTAGTTTTTTGTGACAGTGTCTCACTCTATTGGCCATGGTAGAGTGCAGTGGCATCATCATAGCTCACTGCAAACTCCTGGGCTCAAGAAATCCTCCTGCCTCAGCCTCCCGAGTAGCTGGGACTACAGGGGTGCACTACCACGCCCAGCTAATTTTTCTTTTTGTAGAGGTGGGGTCTCACTATGCTGCTCAGACTGATCTCGAACTCCTGGCCTCAAGCAATCCTCCCTCCTCGGCCTCTCCAAGTGTTAGGTGGTATGAGCCACCACACCTGACCTAGAAGGTTTTAACAGAGGAGTGATATGACCCCCTGTTGGGGCTGCAGCACAGAGATAAGAGGGGAGGAGGGCGGAGCAGGTGAGATCAATTAGGAGGCACTGCAGAGGGGGCCAATGAGGTGTCAGTGGAGTTGATGAGGAGGCAGATTAGAGAGATGCCTTGGAGGTAAAATCCACAGGATTTGGTGATGGGGCTTATTAGCTGACAATGGTGCCATTGACTGGGACAGAGAACTCTGGAAAGGTGTCAGGGAGTGAAGAGTCACAAGGGAGGTCTTGGACATGCTGGGGTCAAGGTGCCTTTGAGACACCAAGGAAGAGATGTGGGCTCGGCAGTGGGTGAGCTCCTTGAAGCCAGGAGCTGGGACAAGAGGTTCTCTGGCCTGGAGACATACAGGTGTGACTCATCAGCAGATGGATAGCAACTGGAGCTGCAGGCAGGATGAGATCACCAGGGACAGAGTCCACAGTGAGGGGGCGAAAAGCCCAGGGAATGGACCTTGAGGAACAGGAGCATTTGATGGGTGAGGGAGGGAGGATGACCCTGCCAAGGAGACCGAGAAGAAGACCAAGGAGTTAAGAGGCAAACCAGGAGAGATGGGTCAAGGGAGCCAAAGAGGATAGTGTTTCAAGAATGCAGTAATCAAAAGGTCTAACAAGATGAATATGGAAAAAAATGCCCTTCAAATTCTGAGACAGGGAGGTCATAGCACAACCATCATGTTTCAAGGGAGTTATGGGGGGTAAAAGCTAGATCGACGGAGTGTCGGATGAAGTGAGCCGGCGTGCCATCACGGCAAATAGCACGCTCCTCTGCGGAAGTTGGTGGTGAAGGGGAGGAGAGGGGTGGGGAGAGGAGCTGGAGTTATGGATGCAGTTACAAGGCTGAGATCCAGTGCTTGGGGAGGTAGAGCGAGGCGCCTGGGAAGCAGAGGGGCTGGGGATCGAGGGCTGGAGAAGCACTGTCTGAGCCAGGAGGAGGCTGCTTCCCGTTGTGCAGCAGGAGGGCAGATGCCTGAACGTGCCAGTGGGAAGCTGGGGAAGCTCCTGCCTGGTGGCTTCAATCCTCTCTACGACGAAGGTGGCAAGGCCACATCTGAGAGGGAGGAAAAGTGGGTTGGTTGGAGTGTGGGTTTCTGCCACACAGATATAATGAAAAGAGTATTGACAAGAGTGTTTCTAAAATGTTGGGCCTTGGCATCCAAGTTGGACAAGTAGGAAAGCGGAGAAAGGAGAGAGCTGATACATTAGCAGAACACAAAGAGGTCAACAGCAGAGAGTCTGATGAGTCAGAATGGTGAGGTAGAATGAGCCAGGTGGGAGCAGGGGTGCAGTCTGGGATGAGGACAAGGCCCAGTGTGTGACAGTAAGAGTGGCTCAGGCGGCCTGCAGGACGTGGCCACTGTGACGAGAGGCCAAGGAGCTGTCTGCATGCACAGGCACTGAAGCAACCCAGGCTGATGGCAGGAAGCAGCAAGGCCCCCTGAGAAAGCCACTAAACTGAAAACAGAGGCACTGCCCTTGGCTTTGGCAAAACGCAGGTGAACCGTCATCACCTGGAGAGCAATTTCAAGGTGAACTGTGGCCGGCCGGGGCATGAGCAGGAGCTGGGAGAATGGAGGCATCCTGTAGAAACAGCCTTGGGCTTGGGGAAAGGAGGGCAGAGAAATGCTCAAGTCTCTCCTGTTCTGGAGCAGGGTACCGGGTCAAGGGAGGAAATTTTTTTAGGATGGGAGAGACTTGGGCTTGAACAGATGGGAACAATATAGTAATGACACAAAGGGAATGGAGAGGCAAAGTCCTGGGGGAGCTGGGGCACAGGTGGGGCCCAGCCCCTGTCAGGTGGGGGGGTACATCCTCATTGGAACCAGGAAGGAGGCCGAGAGGATGGAGTAGATGGGGTGGGTTTGCAGCCTCCTATGGTGGCTTCTGTTTCCCAGAGAAGCACGAGGTGAGGCCATCAGCAGAGTGTGCTACTGAGAAATTAACCCCTGCATCATTCCCCCCACCCCCATAGGAAGTCATCAAGAAGGAATGAAAGAGATGCGTCCTAAGGCCTGGCCTTTTTTCTCCCCCTTCATGCTTGAGAAAGTAAACAGGCTGTTTTGCAGTTCTTGGTCTGAGCTCTTTCTGACTGCTACGTGGGAGAACACCACTGTGTCCTGGGGAGTTGATCCTCTGGGAGGGAGGAGAGGGACAGAACAGGCATTCTGCATCCCACCCTGACCTGCCCCCAGGAAGGTGGCTGTGTGTGACTGAAAATGCTGAGGACTAAGGCCTGCAACTTTGGGGGCCTATGGGAGAGCCCCCCTTGAAAGAGGCTGGGAGGGAGGCAGTAGAGGGTCCTCTCCCCAAAGACCAGGCTGGACAAGTGAGGCCCCGCAGGTGGGAGACAAACAGTGGAAGCCCCATGGCGGTAATGGCTGATGTCTGCAACAGCAGCAGTGGCCTGAAAAATACTTCAGCCTTTCCCTGCAAGGGAGCGGAGCACAGACTGGCCGTCTTTGGGGCTGTGCAAACCCCTGGAGTACGTGGACGATTGGCGGGAGCTGGAGAGGAGCTGCGAGTGATATGGAAATCCTGCTGATCTGGTGGGTAGGGACTCAAGCTGAATTTAATTTGATTTGGACCAACTAAGAGATATATTTACGTCATGCATTTGCGGAGTGTCCAGTGGGCCCAGGACATGAACAAAGGGTGAACAGTGAGTGGGAGTTGACATCTGGCCCTCCCCTCACCCTGCACCCTGAGGCTGGAACATAGCAGACACAGAGCTACCACGTGGTGCCACTCGGCCTTCACAGATGAGCACAAGGACTTCCCTCCCCGCCAGGCCCAGGAGCAGGGCAGCAGGGCAGCCCCACATGGACCCCGTGCTCACAGTTTGACAATCTGGACAGAGCCCTGGCTCCTTTCCTCCCACAGCATCATGTTCTCCTAGGCCCGGCCACCTGAGCCCTAGGGCCTGGGCCTCTGGTTTCATCACCTTGGGTTTGTGTCCAGTTCCCAGTGCTGTGAGTGCTTCCATCTGGGCAGGCTGCTCACAGGAATTCTCCTGCTCTGTCTTGGCAAACACTTTGTCACATGAGGTATCAAAAAATGGGTGAGCAAGGGGCTAGAGACCAGTGGACCGGGATCCTGAGACCCCTGTATCCCCGTGGGGTTTGAGGCAAGAGCCCGGTTAGCACAGCGGTGAGCGGGGCTGCTCACCTGAGCTGCAGGAGAGGAGGGGTCCTGACTCGCCTGCCTTCCTAGTGTTGCGCTCACTAGGCTGGTGCTGGGCAGAGAAAACAGGGTTAGCAGAGCTTCAGCCCTACCAAGGCCAGGCTAGCAGGTACACAGCTCAAGTCAGCAAACACCACAAGCCCCTCCTCCAGCGCATGCCAGGCCTACGGGTCTGGACAAGCTCTAAGGCTTGGTCGCGGAGCTTTTCCCTCAGAAGGGGAAATTCTATCTTTTCATTCCTTCAACAAATATGCATCATTTGTTGTGTGAGGCCCCTGTGCTGGCCACTGGGATATGACCGTGGACAAGGCAGACTTATCCCTTCTGCCTTCAAGGAACTCACAGTCTGTAGGTGGGGTAGGCAGACAGATACAGACAGTGGTGACACCTAGGCTTCGAGCTGCGGTGGCGAGCCCCTAACCCAGCCCAGGGGTCAGGGATGGCTTTCTGGAGGAAGCAGTGGTTCCAGACTGGTACAGTTGGTTCCAAGGTACTGAAACCCACCCAAGGTAGAGCAAGTCTCAAGAGGCATGATTTTGTGACTATGTGCAAGAGATCTCACAACCAGTTTTGTTTTATGTGGACTGAAACCCAAAAGTCAGACACTGTCTCTGCATGTGTCCCTCAGGGAGCCACATGGTCTCTAGTCTCCTTCTATTTTTCAAAGTTTGCAGGACTGATGACTGTCGGGACAGGGGTACAGGAGAGAAGGCCTCTGCATTTCTGGCCCAGTGACTAAGTGGCTGAGGATGGGAGTGCCCCAGTTGAAGACGGGCAGATCTGGGGAGGGAGAGGTGTGAACTCAGCTTACTTAAGGGACATCCAGGGAGCAGTATGGAGAAGGCCCTTGGTTATAGGGATCTGGAGCTCAGGGGAGAGGCCAGACTGGAGATGGAGATTTGGAACTCATCAGCATGCAGCTGGCAGTGGTCAAGATGGGCCAGGGAAAAGGGGCAGAGAGGAGACAAGAGGAGGCTTAGGACAGAGCCCCGGAAGAGCAGAGAAGGTGATGAAGGAATTGGAGAAAGCGTAGCCAGTGACAAGATTGTGGGCCAGTGAAGCCAAAGGGAAGCACTGTTTTCATAAGTCAGCAATCAGCAGGCACAATTGGCTGAAAACTATACTTTTTTAAATTTAGGAAAGAACCCCCACTGTAGTCCTCAAAGTTTTGAAAAAAAGGGCAAAAATGCTTAAAAATGCATAAAAGTTGCAATACCTTCCCCATGGTACACCACAATTACCAATGGTGAAAAACCACCTCACTGAGAGTATTCATTTTTGACCTGCTTGTCATCCGGACCAAATCATTTGGCCAGAATCGCTGGAGCCAGGCCCATCCCCTTCTCGCACACCAGGGGGCGCACAAGCACTGTTTGTGAATCCAAGTCCAGGACAAAAGCAGGCAGTGAATTAGGTGATAACCAGAACTTGATCCCTCAGCCCAGATCCCTAAACCCCATGGCAACCTTGGCCTGCACATTACCATTGTGACCCCTGAATCCTGGCGCCTCAACAATCCTCAAACCTTGTTTCTTTCTCACCAGAATCCAAACTCACAGGGGTACCAGAGAAACCCCACAGAAGAGAAACCCCATCTTCTCTTCTGCTCACTCACCTGAAGCAGCGCAGAGGTCCCCTTTCCTTCCTGGTGAAGCCTCGCTGGCTGGCGCTGGAGGTGGGGTGTGGTTTCTGCTGACTCCTAAGTGATGGTAGCAGGGACTGGGGTTGGGGAGGGGGTCTTGAGGCAGGGGCTTTTGGTTTGGAGCCAGCCAAATCCCTCCCAGGCATTAGGACTTGGAACAAATCTTCAGGTAGGTTACGGGCTTAGCCCAGAAATTTATTGGGTCAGCATTTGAGTTTCATATGAGGAGTCAGAAACTCAATACCAAGGTTTATGTTACGTCTGAGGGGCATTATTAAGTGTTGAATTCAGGGGCCAATGTAAGGTTCACAGTTGGAATTGGTATCACCATTGGGGTGTTGGCTAGCCTTCAGTTGGGGCTCACACCAGGTCAGAGAAATAGAGGGTGAGTATCAGGATGAAGGGGGCTTGTGTGGAATTTCTGCAAAGCCAGCCTATCTTGGGTTCCAAGATTATTATTAGAGTTGGGTCAGGTTAGGGTCCTGGATGGGTGGGGTTTGAGGTCAGTATCTGTGTTAGTGGTCCTTTTCTGGTGATCCACTCCCAGTTCTGGAACTGAGAATCCCAATTCAGAGTGTGTTGGCATTGACCGAGGAATGGGAGTGCAGTAAGGATTGGGGTTCAGAAAAGACAGTATTGGGGTCCACAGTAAGGTAGCTATTGGACGTTAGGGTTTGTTTAGGGCTTGGGGGCTCACCATTGGTACAGGGGCCCATTTAATGTTCAGGGTTGGTGCCAGTGTCACTATCAAGCTTAGGGTAGGTAGAAGTAATAAAGGGGTTTAGGGTCAGAATTGGTATTTGGAGTCAGGGGTTCAGATCAAAATTACCACTTGTGCCGATTTCGGGGCACATTTAGGGGTCTGGAATCAATGTTGGGTTTGGGGCTGGGCTTACTACCAGGTTCAGATTTGTATGCAGAGGAAATTGGGGTCCTAAAGTAGTATTAGGTTCATGTTAAGATTGGGAGCCACGAGAAGGATCTGGACTTAGTATTGGAGTTTGGTCTGTCCATGTTCATTATTGGGGTTCAGGCTCAATATTGGGGCTCCAGTCCGTTTAGGCTTGGGGTTGGGTTGTGGCCTCTCTGGGCCTCCGCGGCTCGGCGGCTCTACGAGCGGGAGTGCACGAGGGGAGGGGCAGCGCCGGGGACGCGCACGGCAGGGGCAGGGGCGCGGGCGCGAGCACGAGCGGGGGCGCGCGGCTGGAGCTGGCGCGGGAGCGGCGGGAGCGGTGGCGGCGGCGGCGGCAGAGGCGGCGGCTCCGGCTCCGGCTCCGGCTCGGGCTCCGGCTCCGGCTCCAGCTCGGGCGGCGGTGGCGGGAGCGGGACCAGGTGGCCGCGGCGGTGGCGGCGGCGGCGGCGGAAGAGGAGCGGGAGCAGCGGCCCCAGCGCCTTGGGGTGGACATGCGGACCGACGGCCCCTGGATAGGCGGTGAGTGACCCCCACGGCCCCCCTCCAGTTCCCTCGGCGCCCGTTCCTACCCCATTCTCCCCGCCCTCCCCCCGCGTCCACCAGCCGAGCTGGGGGCGGTCTCGGGGGGCTGAGGGCGCCGCTTAGGCCGGGCCGCGCCCCCACCTGCCGCGCCCGCAGCCTCGGCGAAGCCCCCCCGCCCCAGCCCGGCGGCTCCTCCCCGCGTTTACCCCGCTGCAGACGCGCTCCCACCGCCGCCGGCTAGCTGGCTCCCCGCCGCCCCTCTTCGCCCTCACCCTCTCTCCGCCGCACCTGAGCCGCAGCCCGCCCCCCCAGTGCAAAGTTTCCCGTTCGCGTTTTTGCTCCCCCTCACCGGTCCCGCCTCACCCCCTCCTCCGGCGCGGACTGGCTCCGGGGGCGGCACTCGGCCTCCACCACCCCCCGGTTCCGGGCGGGTCCAGGCCGCGCCCCCGCCCCCGCCGCACCGGCGCCCCCTCCCAGCCGGCGGGGGATCCGCAGCCGACGCGCCCCCGTCTCGCTGGCGGCCCGGCGCACGTGCGGTCCCGGGATGCGCCGCGCGCGAGTTTGGGGTCCCCCACCCCCCTCAGCCGCGAGCGCGGGCTGGGGAGGGGCCGGGGCGGGCTGTACCCACCCCCACCCGGGTGCAACGCCCAGAAGGCCCTAGAGCGACCTGTCCCTTGAGGACGTGTCCACTCGGGCCGCTCCGAAAGTTCACTCAGTCGCCGCCCCACGTCCCGTCCTGTCCCGTCTCGTCCCGTCCCGGGTGCCCGGTCCCCCTTGCTGTGCCCACGTCTCTGTCTCGGCTTTTTTCTCTCATTCCCGCGGTGTCTCTGTTTCCCTGTCTCTGTCTCCCAGTCTCACCCCCTTGCAATCCCAGGGTCTCTCCAGCTGTCTCCGTTCTGTCTCCCCGGGTCATCTTGTTCTCCCTTCCCGGGTCTCCCTGTTCCCTCTCCCCGGGTCTGTCTCTGCCTCACCGTCTCTTGGTGTCTCTGCACCCCCTCGGCTAGGCCCCTTCCCCCATTTCCCTGGAATGCTGCCCCTCTGGTTCTTCCACCCCTGGGAGGGGAGGGGCTAGCCTTTCTCCTCTTCCTCACCCCACCCCCAGTGCTGGGCCCCTGCGCTGGAGCGGGTGGGGGTGGGGAGCACTACCTGCCCGAACTGCGGAGTGGGAGGGAGGCCGCCTGGGAGGGGAGACTCTGGGTTCCCCTGGGGGGCCGCAGGGCAGGGCCTGGGAGGCTGGATTGCGGAGTGTTGATGACTAAGGCTCCACTTTGGCTTCTGAAGGCACAAGGGCTGGGATCCAGAGTGACCTGGTGCCAGGTCTGACCTGGGAGTGCAGGGAAGTGTTTTGGCGGGGGAGGCCTGGGAAAGCACGTGTGTGGCGGTTGGGGGGGGACCCTCAGTGGTGAGGGGTCTCCTGAGAAGGGAAAGGATCTGGTCAGGGATCCTTTGGGAGCCGTCAGAGATCTGATGGGATCCAGAAGACAGTTCTGACAGGAAATCTAAGGAAATTCTATGCGTAGCTGCTTATTAACTCTCGCTTCAGGGAGCATGAAAATCCCTGTTTTTTACTGATTATATGAATGAGCCTAGGGCTTCAAGAAGGAGCAGGTGTGTAACTCCCCAAGTACAGCCCCTCCACGCTGAGCCCCTGGCACAGGCCACACACTATGCACACTTGTACCTTCTCAGCTTTATCCCCACACTCAGCTCACCCCTCCACCCTCATGCCCACTCCATACTTACTTGCCTCCTTGCCCTCACTCCTACGCCCTCCGGCCCACCTGCCAGCCAGTGCTCAGAAACCTGCTGTGCTTGCATACTCTCCCAGCACACCTGTGCATATGCACACCCAGTCTTGGGCATTCTTGTATGTGCACTTTTCTTGCACACTTTTACTTTGATTAATTTCCCCATTATCATTTGAAATGTCTTCACAGTTTTGTTTTCTTTTCCTATTGCTCTTCCTCTTCCCTCTTTTCTTTCCTTTATCAAGAAAACTGTTTTAACATAATTCCTTCCCTCCTTCCTTCCTTCCTCTCCTGACCGCCCCTCTCCCCAGCCTTGTGTGCTCTGTGATGGCTGGCTTGGTGTATAGGGCTTCTGAGAGATGAGGGTGGATTTGGGTGCTAGTGAAGCAATTTGGCAGGGGAGGGTAGACTGCAGCAAAGGTAAACTGGCTAAAAATATTTTCTTGGGGATTGACTTTCAACAAAATACTAGCCCTGGCAATTTGCGCTCTCTCTACCCTTTTTCCCATCAGTTTTGAGGGTCCTCAGTCAGCGGTAGGTGGGACTCAGACCTCCTGCAGTAGAGGTGGTGATACACACTTCCAGCCTGATATCTGGAGGAGGTCCCTTTCTCCCTGAGTCTGTTTCACTCCCTGTAAAATGAGGCAGCTAATCCAAGCCAGACGAGGTCCCAGTGCTGTTTTGAGAATCCAAAGGAACTGTGTGACAGTGCATTGTAGGCAGTGACAGTCACCTGCCATGTGACTGACACTATTATGTACTTGGCCCAAGCTTCTAGCCAGGGACCTGCCTTGGAGAAGCTCATGGTCCCTGGTAGAGGAGGTTGTATCGTGGGGATGTAAAAGCAATTCAGTAACCGATTATTGATTGTTGACTGTGTGCCAAACACCAGGCTAGGCACTTTCAGACAAGCTGCCTTGCTTTCTTTGGGACTAACAGCTCTGTAGAAGAGGCAGCCCACCCCTTAGGAGCTGCTGTGGTTGAGGCATCAGCTCAGCTAAAGCAGCTGCAATTCTGAGCTGACGTTAAAAGGTTGGAGAGACATGAGACAGGGGAGAGTTCAGAGGTCACGGTGAGATGAGTCCTAGAGGAGACCAAGAAGTGGTATTTGGGCTGGGTTTGGAAGGATGAGTAGGAGTTTGCCAGTTGAAGAAGGCAGAAAAGACTTAAAGTAGGAAAAAACAGTGTGAATAAAGACTCAGAGGTGTTGTCAGTTTTGGAGTATTCTTCAGAGATATAGAAGATCACAGAGGGCCTCAAATTGAATGCCCTGTTAAGTACCTGTAGTTTTGCTCTGAGAATACAGAGGGGAGACACCAAACATTTAAAGCTTGGTTAGGGGCGTGGAGTGTGCTGTGGTCGGGTTTATGTTTCCAGAAGATGATTCCATGGCTATGGGAAGTGGATGGAGACAGGATGCCCCATGAGGAGGAGGGTGCAGGTAAGTAAGGTGAGAGAATATGATAGTTTCGATAGGGTGGCGGCATGGAGCCATCTAGAAGGCACGTTTGTCAGGACAGGATGATTTATTGGATGTGGGGGTGATGGAGAGGAAGGGGAAGGAGTCCAGGTTCCTGGGAGTGGCTGAAGGCCGTGGAGCTTCTGAAGCTTCACTGAGGGAGGTACTTGGGGGAGAGAGGCAGATTTAAGGGACACATAATGAGCTCATGGTTGGACATGTTGCCTTTGAGGTGCTTGAGCCATTTGGGGTTCAGTGGAGGGGAGGAAGGGAGGGGGTTCAGTGCAAGGATATAGAGTTTGGGAGAGAAATATGGGCCAGAGAAAGAGAAGCAAGAGTTATATGAGAGAGCACAGAGTTGTGCTCATCGAGAGAGGATAACCCCAAATAGTGGTTAAGAGCAGACTCTGATTTAAAACTGCTGGGATGCGACTCTACTTAACAGCAGTGTGACCTTGAGCAAGTAGCTTGCCAGCTCTGAATCAGTTTCCTCATTTGTCAAATGGGTATGATAAAATTTCATGCCTCATAGGGTTGTTACGAGGATTCAAGTTACTATGCATGAAGTGCTTAGAGCAGGGCCAGGCGTCTAGTGAGCACTGTTACCTGAGTGGTAGCAGTTGTTACTGTAATAATCACCAGCGGGGGTGGTGCAAACCACTCTGCCATCAGAACCACCTGGGGTTGCCTTTAATTTAGTCCGCTAGCATTAGGGTACCTGCCCCCTAAAGTGGCTGCAGTTCTGAGCTGAGGTTAGGAGATTGAGGAGCTCAACAAAGGGGATGCCCAGTCCCCGGCCCTCATTGTCATCGGTGGGATTGTGTGTGTTGCTCAGGTGTATTTGACCTTCAGGTGGGGGGGTGTGAGAAGACCAGAGGAGAAGCCCTGCAGAAGAGCCCCCATGTTGGGCATGGGTAGAAGGGAATTTTGAGAAGGGGCAGCATTGGGTGTTTAGTTCCCCATTTCCTTCCACCCCGCCTGGGCCCTGGGCATCTGCTGAGGTTCTTTCTTCCTGCATCTACCTCTGAGGTTCAGATGCACCAGGTGTCTGTGTTTCCATGACCTCTGGGTCTGAGAACTCTGGTTTTAGTTCCTCGGCAGTGTTTTAGCTGCTGCTTCTGGGGACTCTTCTGGTGCAGCCACAGGGGCTGCCTGCAGCTGTGTCTGTTCTCGTCTGTGTTTTGACTTTGTTCCTGGTTCCATTGCTGGGCTAGGTTTCAGACCTGGCAGATGACAGAAAAGCCCTACTAGGGGCCAGTCCCGGGTTGGTGCCAAGGGCCTTCTTACCTGATCTTGGACGTGACTATGGACTTCACCCCTTCTGGGGCCTTTCCGAGTGCCAAGCAGTGTGATTCCTAACTTGGGTCCTGTACCAGTCAGGCCCTCTCTGAGTAGCTTTCTAGCTGGCCTTTCAGGTGTCAGTGCTGGCACTGTTCTGGTTGTCTTGATTGTTCTGGGTTCCGTCCCATCGTCAGTCTAGAGTGGTTCTGGGAGCTGCTATTTGTGAATCTGAGTCTTGATCAGATTGCCCGTCTAGGTTATTTCAGGGCCAGTTTGATCCCAGACTATTGTGGTTCAAAGTACTGTTCTGGCTTTTCTAGAATCCTGCCCCGGTGCTGTTCTGCATGCCTCAGGGTCTTTGCAAGTGTTTAGTCTGCTCTTGGACCTGCCTCTGGCCATTTTGGGTGCAGGTGTGGCTCCCACTCAATGTAGGGCCTGTCTGGGTCTCCAAGCAGG
Source organism: Eulemur rufifrons (assembly GCF_041146395.1). Classification (NCBI taxonomy): domain Eukaryota; kingdom Metazoa; phylum Chordata; class Mammalia; order Primates; family Lemuridae; genus Eulemur; species Eulemur rufifrons. Next base: position 31,439,256 of record NC_090990.1, read on the forward strand.
AGGCCCAGTGCTCCTGGTGTGGCCTGGGGTGTGGCAGCAGTGCCTGGCTGGGCTGGGGGACTTTCCCCATTATCTTCCTTGACTCTGCCTAGGGTCTCTGAGCAATGGTGTAGCCAACAGCCTCACTCTGGGCACTGTGAGCCCCTGTGGGCATCTCCAGACAAACGGGCCTTTGAGTTTAGGACATGGAAGCTGGTTTGTCTGGCCAGACCCGCCTGACAGCCTGTGTGCTGGGAGCAGCAGCCACTGGGAACGTTGTGGAGAGACTCAGTGGGCTGGGCGAGGGAAGTGTGCAGACATCCTGAGGCCCTGGGCCGTGGGTTCTGACGGGGCAGGTGGGGCAGTGGAGGCAGGGTCGGTGAGGGTGAATCTGGGTTGGTGAGGCCCATCTTGGGTCAGTCAGGATGGCCTTTGATCAGTGAGGGCTCCCGCATGTTGGCAGACGTGGTCAGTCTCAAGTGGGGACAATTTCCGGGTGTGGAGGCTGGTCCTCAGTTTGGTGATGAGGGTTGAGGGTCAGTCTGGGGTCGGTGAGGGTGTTCCCCGTCCTCCTGATGACCATTTTGTTTCCTGTGTGTTCGTTTTCAGAGGAGCCAGGTGGCAGAGCGGGGTGGGGTGGGGATCCCTGTGCGTGTGGAGGCGTGAGGTTGAGAAGCCGCTGCAGGGTGCAGGCTGGGTTGAGTGGGCAGCAGCGGAGCCCAGGAGCTGAGCTGTGGTGAGGTGGTGATGAGATGGTGTGGGCCCATCCGGCCCCTACCCCCACCCAGGACGGTGCCCACGCTGGTTGGGGCTCAATAATGGTTCTAGAAGGAAGGGGCCGGGCCCTGTCGCTGCATGTGTGCCAGTGGAGGAGGCATCCAGGGGCACACCTTCATTTAAAAAATTACAGAGAAGCAGAAAGTCAAAAATAAATATTGCTTCGGAAGCCTCTGTGAAGACTGGCACGTGTGCTGGGATGTGTTCTTCCGGACTGTGCTGTTTTCTTTCAGTTCATTCATGCATTCATACTCTCATTCAGCATATGTTGGCTGAGCACCTACTATGTGCCAGGCTCTCTGCTGGGCGCTGGGGATGCGGAGATGAGCTGGCAGGCACGGCCCATGCTCTTACTGAGCTTATGGTAGTGACTCAGTAATTGTATAAATACATAAATAAGTAATCACATTTGTGGTCACTACTCCAAGGCAAGGTCCAGGCGTGTAATCTAGGACATTGTGGAAGGCTTCCCTGAGAAAGTGCCATTGGATCTGAGCTCCAAGGGCTAATTGGCCAGAAGAACATAGGTACCCTGTCCCAGGTGGTGGCATACAGCATGGGCAAGGCTGGGAGACAGGAAGAAGTTTGGCACATTTGAGGATCAGAAGAGGAAGTTCTCGTGGCTGGCAGGGGGAGAGCACGGGCAGGGAGGCTGCAGAGGCAGGAGGGGCTGGCTCTGCTCAGCTGTAGGATGGTGCTGAGGAGCTTGGACACAGCTTCTGCTGCTGAGGTCAGGGACTTGGTCTGTGTTGCTCACAGCCATGTACCTGTAGAATGCCTGGCACATAGTAGGTGCTCAGGGAGTACCAAATGAATGAGTTCAGGAGTGAAGTGGAAAGATGGGCATTTTTACTGAGGATCATCCTGCACGAACAGTTCCATAAGCTGCTTTTTTTCCCTGGATGAACAGCAAATTTTGAATGTCTTTTTGTGGCAGTACATACTCTGCTGTGATGAAATTCTTGATATTTTCTCATCCTTTCTTTTCTGTCCAGGAAGGAGCGGAGGCCCCAGTGCCCTGCCTTTGGTGCTGATCGTCCAGCAAGAGTGACTGGTGTGAGGAAGCAAAGACCCGGTGAGGGTTCCCCAAGGTGTGGCCAGGAGCAGGGGTGCAACGGGGCCCTGGGGGCCAGGCTGAGCAGCTTGGATTTTGACACAGGGTCAGTGGGGAGCCACGGAAGGGCTGTCTGCAGGGGTGTGACATGATCTAGTGTGTGTGTGTAAGAGGTGATGGAGGCCTGGACCAGGAAGGTGGTGATAGGTGTGCAGGGGAGGGGTCTGAGTGCTGTGTAGGGAGGTGAAGGGGACAGGACATGATGCGGGATCGAATGTGGGGCATTCGGGGCAGCCCGGGCTCTGGCTGGAGTGGATGGTGGCAGTGGGGGGGTGGGGAATGATACACAGCTTGTCAGCTGCTGTAGGTGAAAAAGCTTCCGGGTGGCAGCCTGGGTCTTACACCAGGATCTGCTGGCTCTACCACCTTTCTGTAGAAAAGACTGTTCGTATCAGCTGTGCTAGGAAGAATAGGGCACCTGCAGGATCTGCACACATCCCTCCTTGTCTCTGTTGTCTCTCAGAGGTCCACTTCTTTCTTTCTGTTAGAAGCACAGAGTAGGTGGGCTGGAGTTGCAGGTGAAGAGATTAGAAAGTCAGCAGAGACGCAGTGTCCATGCATTCATCTGTCCATTGCCCCTCCGTTCCCTCACTCATGGAATGCTGTCTGAGTGCCTGCTGTGGGATAAAACTGCACACAACGTGCAGATTTGTATTTTTGTGAGCTCAAAGGTTGCACTGTGTGAGGATGGAGCTGGAAGGGAGTGACTGGATGGTGGCAGGAAGCCCCCTGAAGAGGCAGGAGGTGATGAGGTCTTGCCAACGTGGCGGTGGTTGGGATGGAGGCAGGGCACATTCAAACTTACGGATGAGTTGAGTGTGTGGGGTGAGGAGGGTTTGCTGGCTTGAATGACAGGGTTGTGGGAGTGGTGCTGTCGCTGGGACTACGGACCATGGAGGAGGAGTGGGATCAGGGCAGATGAGTTCTGGCTGGGCCATCCTGAGCTGGGAGTTTGGTGGGCCTGTTCACCCTCTGTGAGCTTCTTGAAGGCGGAGCCTGTGGCTGTCCTCTTCATCACTCTGGCTGCTGAACAGTTCTGGACAGATGGCTGAATGGAAAAGGCTGTGGAAGAGATGGGTCTGGCCTAAGCAGGGGAAGGAAATGTGTATATCTTGGGTGTCTGCTGGGGTTCAGGCCCTGCGCTTGGGGAGATGGGCACTGGGGTTATGTAGAGGGGGCAGCCAGAAGGGCTGTGTCACAGGTTAGAAAGGTCAGATGGGGCAGGTGGGTGTAGGGATACTGTGTGTCCCTTCACCTGTCCATCTGAAGATGACAGGTATGGCCTACTTGGGAGCCCAGTCTCACCAGAAGTAGCTGAAAGTGAAGCCGTCTGTCCACTTTCTGATGGCAAGTCTGGTGGGGTGGAGATGGGGTGTGCTGTAGGGCCTGACTTCTGGAGGCAGGGTGGGGCTGATTTGGGGGCTGGGAGAAGATGCTCTGAGATCTTGAGGCCCAAAAACCAGCTGGTATAAGAGTTAAGCCAGGTTGGGGCTTCCCTGGGTGTAAGGCCCAGGTGTCCGTAGGGGATTGGGTTCTGGGGCAGTGGCCAAATCAGGCCATACACTGAATTGGCAGAAGATCTTGTCTATATTGGAGTTTCTCCACCTCAGCACTATTGACATTTTGGACCAGATAATCCTCTGTTGCAGGAGCTAGCCTGTTACTATAAGGTGTCTAGCAGCATGCCTGGTTTCTTCTCGCTAGATGCCAGTAGCACCCCCCCCTTCCCCAGGCTTGACAATCAGAAATGTCTCTCCAGTCATTGCCTGATGTCCCGTGGTGGTTAAAATCACCCTGAATTGAGAACCACTGGTCTGCATCACCTCTTGCTGCTTTCGCTGTGCTATGTAAACCTGGACAGCTGGGGAGGGTCAGTCGGGGAAGATGTACAGTGGTGGGCCACTTGAGCTGAGTTGTGAAGGGCAAGTGAGTAGCTGGGGGCAGGAGAAGGGCATTTTTTCCAATAAAGAAAGCAGCAAGTGCAGAGGCCTGGAGGTAGTAAAGTTGGTGAGCATTAGTCCAAGGGGACCTTACTCCCATGGAGGAAGGAGCCTGGAAGTTTAGGGGTTATAGCTGCAGGAAGGTGCCTCTACTGGTCCCCTTTGATCTTCTGCCCTCAGAGCTAGGCCTCTGCTGATGCTTTGCCACTGCCAGAGTCTCTGGGACGCTCCTCCTAATCTCCTGCTCCCCTCCCCAGGGAGATGGAGAAGCTGAGGGGCTGCAAGAGGGTGGGGGACTCAGTCTAGGTGGTGGGAGTCCTGAAACCGGCCATGGGAGCGAGGGCTGTTCCTGGCTGTGCGCACAGATTCTGGCTAACAGCTAGAGGAGAGGGCAGCCCTCCCCTACCCTGCCAGCCCCTCCTGCCCTGGGGCAGGGGTCGTGGCTGAGACTGATTTATTCCTGTCATAATCCAGCGGTTGGTTTGGTGAGAGTTGGAAACATGTTGGTTTTCCCTTCCCAAGTGTAACAAGGCCTGTTTCCGCCTCCGCGGCCGCTGCTGCAGTGCCACGCGGTGAACTGTCCAGGACATGACAAAAGGGCTTGGTTAGCTGCCTGCCGGTTAGAAGATGAACGGCTCCCAGCTCTCCCGGCGTGGCAGGCACTCCCTGCTGCCCAAGCGCTGGCCTCTCCTCTTGGCTCTCCACTCTGTGGGGCCCTGGGTACCCCTTCTTTGCTGCTGTCCGTTTCTGGCCCCAGGGTCCTGGCCTGGGGAGGAGTGGGTGGGAGAGGCTGTAGGAACAGGTGGTATTTGGAGACTAATTAATATTTGTGAATAATAGCATGTGCCCAAGGGAAACAAATCAATCTGTGTTTGCATATTCATGACGAGGACTCAGGAATGATCCCAGCAGTTCTCCAGCTGGGGAACTCCCCCCCCCCCCCCCCCCCCCCCGCCACCAGTCTCTCTGGCGTCACAGGATCCCTTGGGCCCCTACGGAGGCTGGCAGGAGTGGTTAGGGTGGGCTTTATGGAGGTGATACAGCCTCTGTGACACACATTTTCCATGACGTTTGTATGCGAATCTGTGGCTTGTTGTAGTGCCTGCTTCTTCCTTTTCCCTCCAAGCAGAGATCATCAGGCCCTTTGGTTTCACAAACCAGTACAATTTCCAAAAGTACTTGGGGGCCAGACATGGGGTTGACAATTTTTTATTTTGCCAAGTAAGGACATTATAAAAAACAACTGCTATCTGCTATCCCCATCATTTCATACAGGAAAGGACATTTTAACACCAAGGACAAAATTTGAGAATAAAGGACAGTTCTTCCCAAGAAAGGGCAGTTGGCAGCTTTACACTGACGTAGCAAAGAAAAAGGATATATTAAAACCATTCTGAATGTGGAAAAATTGTGTCCAATTATATTCTATAATATCATATGGTATGTAATTGTGTTCCTGCCCAAGTGTGTCAGCCTGGCAGAACTGATGTCCACGGTGCAATTCAGAGGCGAGCTTGAGTGCCCCAGTGCTCCGGCCTTGTTTTTATCGCAGGCGTTGAAAGCCCAGGCTTACCCAGCTGTGCTGGTGGGGTGGATGCTCTGCTCTCAGCGCTGTTGCACTGGAGTCACAGGGCTCCCGACCTTGTAACCGCAGCAAGGCTAGCAGCAGACCTGCCTCCTGTTTCTCTCCCACCTTCTCCCTACAGGTTACCCTGAGACTAGGGGTGAGTGCAGGGCCAAGGTCTAGACCCAAGGCCAGGCCAGGGGACCCAGGGTTGCTCTGCGCTGACAAGGGAGGCCCTAGAGCTGGGAGTGGCCTGAACCGCCTGACACCAGGAGCAGGCTCTGTGCCCAGAGCTGGAGACAGCTTGCCCATGCCAGGAGCTGGTGAGGGAGAGGCCCTGGCTTGGATGGCTGTGTGGTTGCCAGAGGACTTCCCTGAGAATGTGTCATGTTTGTGTGTGTCCCTTGTGTTTCCTCATCTCTCCCGTATCTGTGTCCCCATGTCCATAGACCATTGGGAGAAGCTCACTAGGGAGGGAATGTCTTTGTTTTCAACGTCTCTCCTTTTGTTTGTCCTACTTTGTAGATCTGAACAAAGTGTCCTGGGTACCCCAACCCAGATACACAGGGGGTCCCTGGAGTCCCCAGGTTAGGAGCGGGGTTACTAGAAGCCCGTGTTCTCTAGCACCGATAGCCAGAATCTCATCCAAGATTGCACGACATGGATGTCTGTTTGGGGAGTTATACTCCATGATGGCTATACTGGGGATCCATACCCCTTTAATGTCAGTACCAGGGACTGACCCCCCCCCACAATGTCTGTAATGCAGTTACAGCCCTATAAGGTCCTTATCAGGCAGTTACACCCTTATGACGTCTGCACCCTATGTGTACACCCACGTGATGTCTGGACCAGACGGCTACACCTCCATGATGTCTGCACCTGGGAGTTATACTGCTGTGATTACTGTACCAAGGCAGCTACAGGGGATTAAGCCTCTGTGATAATTGTACTGGGGAGTTATAGCCCATGATGACTGTGCTGTGCATTTGTACCTCCATAACGTCTGTTCTGTTTAGCTTCATCTCTTTATTTTCACAGCAGGGAGTTATGCCCCATGTGATGCTTGTGCTGGGGGCTTATGTCCCTGTGACATCTGCACTGAAGGGGTTACATGCCTGGAATGCTTGTGCCTGGGAGTTAACCTCTGTGACTGTTGTATCGTTATGCTCCATGGTGCCGGTGTTAGCCCACTCTACCCCTGTGCCTTGGTGCAACACACCATGGAGTTATAAACTCATGACATCTGTACCAGGGGCTACAGGATGCTCCTAGCTGGGGACCATGATAACCTCCCCGGGCAGTTCACCACCCAATGTCTGCTGGGAAGCAGAATGCTATTGTTGGCTACACTGCGGCACCATAGCGCTGTGAAGAGCAAACCCAGACAAGGCCTTGGTGATATGTGACCTCCATCCCACCATAGCCATGCAGGGTGTCATGGTGTCAGCCACCTGAGCTCTGTGCTCACTGAGCCTCCCCCAGCTTGGTGTAAACGGGGCCGGATGCCCACTGTGCCCCTTCAGCTTTCTTGCTTTTGCTGCTCAGTTCCTGTCTCAGATATTTGGCGTGGTCCTGGGACAGGGGACATCTCCCACTCCTTTCCCTTTGTGTTCAGCCCCTGCCCCACTTTACAGTCCCATGTGCTGTAACACCTTTGCTCACCTACTGCCCTCTGCCCTCATGACCTTTGACTGTCCCGGTTGAGATGGGGTTCAAATTTCAGGAAGGACCGGAGCCACCTTTGAGCCCTGTCCCCTCCTGTTCACCTGCCCCGTCACCATGCAAATTCTCTTCCCATTGTGGGTCAGGAGAGACCTGGGTTTGATCATGCCTGCCCCATCAGAGTCCATAGGTGCCATTGTGGGGCCCCAAGGTGTGTTCACCATCACACATTCCCCCATTGTGCCCTGTAGTATTTTCAGAGCGTTAGTGAGGGACTAGACCTGTTTGGGCCCTCTGCCTAGAGTGAGGTGTGAGCAGAGCTGGTGGGCTCTGCTGCACATCCCCTCGACCTCCAGGTAAGGGTACTGGGGAGAGAGCCTTGTGAGCTCACCGCGGGGCTGGAGAGTGATAGCAGCATGTATGATGTGGCCATGCTGGAGGCACATGGGTGCCCGCAGAGTGGGGCGGGCACTCCAGGCCAGAAGCCTTATGAGTAAAGGCCTAGAGGCATTCAGCCTTCCTGTCTCACCCCCACCCTCCCCACCCTCATCTGCTCTGGGCTTCTGGGGCCAAGGCAGAGGAGGTGTGGGGATCGAATCTTAGGGTCCAGCACCCCAATTCCTGGCCATGAAGGCCTCCTTGTGGTTTCTCTTTGGAGTGGGAAGGTGCCATGGAAGTTGGGTAGGACGAGGGTGGCCAGGCGGGGCAGCTGTAGCTTGTCAGGAGCATGTCCTGGCGAGCCCCAACGGGTTGTGGCTTTGGCTGCAAGCCTTTGATACTTGGAACCTGTCTGCAGCTAACAAGTCTGCGTCCTGGGCCCTGTACTCAGCGTGCATGTGGAGTCTGACCTCTGGCCTCCTGCCTCCTGCCTCCCTGCTGGGGAGAGGAGGAGTAACAGAGTGCCCCCAGGGACTCTGGAGTCCCTAGCCTGTATGGGTCTGCCTGGCTCTTCACTCCTCCCTGTCTCTGTCTTGTCTCTGTTCAGTCTCTGTCCCCACCTGTGTGTCTCTCTAACCTTGTCTCCATGTCTCCAGGGTCTGGGATGGAACACCCCTGTACATCCTCTGGTCTCAGTAGCTCCTTGTTCTCCCTACTCAAGTTTAGAGAATGGTCTGAAGGCCTCCTGCATGCTTCACCCTCCAGCATGACTGTTGGGTTATCCTGCGGGCACTGGGGAATCAGTGAGGAGCCTGGGTGGTCACTGCACAGTCCAAGCGGGGGACGTCTGCTGAATGAGGTCCTGGGTGGTCAGTGAGGATGAATGGGGGCCCAGAGGCAGCATGGGTGGATAATAGGGACACTGGTAGATACCAGCTAACTGGCTCTGCCCTTCTCTCCATTGCAGGTTGATTGTCCCGGGCTGTGGCTGGCCGTGGAGCTAGAGCCCTGGATGGCCCCTGAGCCAGCCCCAGGGAAGACGATGGTGCCCCTTGTGCCTGCGCTCGTGATGCTTGGTTTGGTGGCAGGCGCCCATGGTGACAGTAAGTCTGACCCTCAAGGTGCAGATCTCCCAGGTTGAAAGGTGCCATTCTTCCTAGCAGGATTCCAGGATGGGGACAGATCAGCTCCTAGGAGGGACAGGATGTCCATAAACCCCTTGACCTTCTGTCCTAGAGAGATCCCTCACTTGGAGAGCCAGCCTCTGAGGAGTACCTGGTCCCCTGCTTCTCAGGAGCACCCCTAGGCAGCACAGGGTGGGGCATGTCTGAGCATGACCGTGTTTTGCTCCCCAGTGTTTTGCTCCCTTTGGTGTTCTCTCCCCAGTGAAAGCATGGGGCCAGGGTGAGCCATGTGCTGGATTCATGTGGTAACTGTGTGATGTGCCCAGGTTTGTGCTGTGTCCACTGTTGCAGATCTGTGCCCAAGACTCAGAGTGAGTCATGGCAGGGGTCAGCATGGGAATAGAGAATACGTGTGGATGTGTGAATGGGATGCCAGTTGTGTCCACACGTGCAGGGAGGGCTCAGAATGAAGAGCCATCCATAATGCTTCCCCTGGGCTGGACCCGCAGGATCCCTGTGTGGGGACCCTGAGCCCCGCTTCCCCTCTCACCAGGGACTTTCTAGGCAAAGGAGCATCCCCTCCTCCCAGCCCCTGAGCCCCTGGAAATTGGGGGAAGATTATGCTTGGCCAGCAGGAAGCTGAGCTCCAACACCCCTCTGTGTGTGTTAGAAGGGGGTGGAATTGTCCCCTACCCAGATCCAACTCTGAACTTTGGTCCCTTTCCTGCTGCCCTTCCCCCTGCCTGGCGCTACAAGACTGGCCGCAGTCCGCCCCGTCACCATGGTTACCACTGCTTGGTTACTGGTGGGAGGCGGGGCACAGGGCAGACTTAGCCAATCTGCAGGCTGAGGGGGAGGGGCGAGGTCGGAGCCAAGGTCCCTGGGGGAAGGGGCCGTTCCCAGCCTGTCTGGAGCCCAGGGGTGGTCCAGGGCCAACCCATGAGCCTGGGGGTCAGCAGGCCATAGGGACCCCCATCCCCACTCCAAGTCTCTGGGCACAGATCTCCCCCTTGCCCCAGCAGGGCTCTTTCTCCTAATGGCTCATTAATTTTTTAGGAACCAGTCCTGGAGCGGGGTGGGACTGGAGTGGTCCCGCCCTTTGTCCTTGGAGGTTGGGCCCTGGGTGGAGCTAGAAGAGAAAGCGGAAGGAGCAGTCATTCGCAGGGGTTGGGGTTGAGGGGGAATGGGAGCGAGGTGCCCAGGAGAGGGCTGGGCAGACGGCTGGGCAGGTGGTCCAGACAGGAAGAAGTCAGGGAGGCAGTTGTGGGGGTGGGAGGGTATATCTCCAGGACTGGGTGGGCCTCAAGGGGGGAGCCTGAGCCTGCAGGGGAGGTTGGAGTAGCAGGCCCATTGTGTGTGACCCCCGTGTTGTCGGGAAGCTGAAGGCTTATCCAGGTGTGGTCAGCAGCTCTGGGACATTAAAGCACTGTCCTTGCTCCCGTACCCCAGCCTGGATACCCTCCAGGCCTTCAGACAGGAGCTCAAGGGCTGAAGAAGGATGGCCCAGCTGGGCTTCAGGAGATAATACATCCTAGAAGAAGAGCTGCCTTCCCCCTCCTGCCTCAGCCCCAACATGCCCCAACTTGTGCCCCTCACTCCCATCCCCCCAACCTGCTGTCTTTGGTGTTCTCTCCCCAGTGAAAGGCATTTACCACCCACCTGGTCACCCAAGTCAGAAACCTGGGCCTCCTCCCAGCCTCCTCCCTCTCTTATCCCACATCTAATCCATCACCAAGTTCTGTTGTTTCTACCTTCCGAGTATCTTTGGAATGCATCCACTTCTCTCTCCGCCGCCCTCATCCATGCCACCCTCAGTTCTTGCTCGGGCTTTTGCATGCAGCAGTCTCCTGATGGTTTTCCTGCCTCCAGTCTTTTCCTCATAATCCATTCTTCCTAATCTGTTCTCCATTCCAAAGTAAGAGTCGTGTTGCAAAATGAAAACATCATGTCACTACTCAGTTTAAAGTCTTTCATTCCCCTCCCCTGCTGCCTTCAGGGTCAAGTCTGGGGGTCTTAGCCCCTCCCCAGGCCCTGCCTTATCAAGACTCTGCCAACCTCTTCCCTCACCGCCCCCCACAACCCCACCGTGCTGACTTCTCTCAGTTGCTCACACGCTCTGTGTCCAGGCCTCTGTTCCTTCTGTTTCCCCTGCTTGGAACAGACGTCCTCATGTCCTTCCCCTGACCAGCTCCTGCTCACCTGGAGCCATCACTTCCTCCAGGAGCCTGGCTCGCAGGGCTAGGGTTGGGGTTATGCCAATCTGGTGTGCACAGTGGTGGCTGTCTGCTTCAGATCTGTCTGTCCGATTGGACTGTGAATCCTAGATGTTCAGGTCACGGTCCAGTGCAGGCCCTGGAGTGTGGTGGGTGAGTGAGTAAAGGGATGGAGGCAGCCTGGACCCCCAGTGGGAATTGGCAGGGGCAAGGTGGGACAGTCTTTAGAGCAGAGTCCAGGAACCTCCACACTGGTTCCTTAGGGACCAGAGCCCAAAGACCATGGTCTTGAAGGTAGGAACCTTTCAGCTGAAGAAGCTGAAATCCTGCCATAGCCAGGTAGGGGTTCAGTTGGCTTGGGCAGGAGCCTGACCTGGAAGCCATGGTGACCTAGCCCCAGGAGTCAGGGTCTGTCTTAAACTGCACACACTTTTGGATCTGTACCCCTACCATGTTGGGCTGAGCTTGGAGACTTCTAGCCCGGGGCAAGCAGCCAGACGTGGACAGGGCTGCTGCGGAAGGTAGGGCAGGCACCCAAGAGAATTGAAGACCAGAGCAGTGAAGCGCAGCGCGGACAAATGTGTTTCTATAGGCCTCTTAACGAGACAAATGAATGGGGGCCCCAGCCCCTGCGGGGAGTGGAGGGAAGCAGGGTGGAGAAGCAGCTGCCAGGAGTTAGCCCAGAGAGCGATCCCAGCGCGCGTTCCCAGTGGAGACCTGGGCACGCACGTGGGCTGGATCCCACTCGGCTCAGCTCCCCCAGCCAGGGGCTTTGTGGCTTCTCAGGAGGGGAGGCTGTGGGGCCAGAGGTGTCCGGGGCCAGAGGTGTCCAGAGCCAGAGCAGAGGTTTCTGCTGATCTCATGTGTGTGTCATTGCTAGGGTAGGAAGCATCCACGCAGGCCTGCCTTTGGCCAGAACTGCAGTGTGGGGGCACAGGCTTGTGAGCAGTCAGTTATAAGAGGTGCTGGTTGGGGGTGGCGCTGGCACGGAGACAATGACTGAAGCATCTTGGGAGGGGAGTTGGGAGGCTTCCTGGAAGAGGAAAGCCCTGAAGGATGAGTGGTCATTTGCTCCTCAGAGGTATTGACTAATGAGGTAAGATTGGGGGGAGAGGCAGGACCCTGCCAGGGCTTCTCCACTGAGCTCATGGAAGAGAGAATGAGAACCCCAGACAGCATGCGACAGAGGCAGGGACCCAGGACCGGGTGGGTGTGGGGCTCTGGTTATGGCCCAGGTACCTGGAATTTTAGGAGCCCATAGAAGGATGCCTGATGGCTTGAGGGGTAGATGGTGAGTGGGAGCTGTACATATGGGTGGGCAGGGGCCTGGGGAGCTGAGGGTGTGTCTGTATGCCGTTTCCCCTCCCCCAGAGCCTGTGGAGCTGGACCATGGCAGGGTGCTGCATACAGGTTCTGTGTGCCCTCCGCCTCCTTCCTATGGGTGGCCCTTCTAGACTCTGCTTCCTGTGGAACTTCTGGCAGGTTCAGGTTGCTTTCTCTCTGGGCCTGTTTTCCTATTGTACAAGAGAAAGGTTAACTGGGGTCACACATGGACAGGCACCTGGAACCTAATGACCTGGGGCTCTCGGTATGTTCCTGGGAACCAGAGTTGTCTCTGAGCGGGCTCCCCTCCAGGGGGGTGCCAGGAGCAGTCATAGGAGCTCATTAATGAGTCCCCAGCTCATTAGGCTGTTCAGGGCCTGGGAAATCTGCCTCTCTGAGAGCTCCCTCCCCACCCTCACTGCTGTGTGTCTGCTCTCTGCTTCCGTGTTCTCTTTGTGCACATGTGTATATTCACTCCACAGGGAAGACACGAAAAAGCAGCCAGTCTCCCCATGGAGGAGGTTTGGAGGTGGCCCAGTTTGACTGTCCTTGGGGCTGGATCCCTGCAACCTCCCCGGGAGGTGTGCATCTCCTCCCCCAGCCAGTTACACTTCCTTTCTTAGGCCACTTCTTCCCACCTTGCTTGTCAGCAGCCAGAGTGTCCAAGGGCATACCACTGGGAGCTGCTGCTCAAGGGGCTGCCCGGCCATGACCACCGTGTGCTTGGGGGGAGGGACACACTCTGGTGGGGTGTCAGGCTTGGCAGCAGCAGGTAACTGTGTCAGAAAGCCCCTCCTGGTGTGCTCAGGTGGCACCCTGTTGACACAGTCTCAAAAATCCTGTTCAGACCTTCACTGGACACTGGCTGTGGATCAGGCCCTGGGCAGAGTAATGAAAATAGCCTGGTTTTGCCCACCCGCCTGGGGACTGGTCGCTGTGGGACGGGAAGCCCAAGGACTGTGGGACACACAGCAGGCTCCTACAGCAGCATGGGTGTGGGACACATGAGGGGCAGGGCATGCCCAAAGGCAAGGAGGTGCCCATGGGTCTGGCCTGTCAGGGCAAGCCTAGGTGGTGGGTAGAAAGTCCATGAGGGTCCCAGCTGTGTCCTCAGCACAGTGCTGGGCCCATAGTAGGTGCTCAAAAAATACTTGCTGAAAGAATCAAAAAAGGTGAGCTTGGAGAGGTTAGTATGACCCGTCAGGACAGTTTGAACTGAGGAGAGATGTGGTCAGATTTGTGCTCCCCAAAGATCGTCTGGTGCTGCGTGTCCTGGGTGGGGTGGGGGTGGATCTGAGAAACTGAGGGCTAGGCCTGATTGAGGGGAGGGGCCCTGGCCTGCACTGGGCCAGCCTCCCTGAGTCTGGCAGGTGGGTGGGCCCAGCAGCGTGCTGGCTCCTCTCCAGCCTCCAAGGGAGAGGAGTAGTTCTGCCTCCTCCACAGCCCCAGGCCTTGGGCACAGTCAAGCCTTCCTGCAACACCCAGGCCTTTCCCCTCTGGGCCAGCACGTGACCCTACCTAGCTGTCCTGGCCAGCTCCTGGCTTCTTTGTTTGGCGCCGAGGCCCCGCCCCCAGGCGCACTTGCTGCCATTCCGGTCCAGCAGGTTCCAGCCTCCAGTTTCTGCTGCAGACACGTTGAGGCAGGAGCTGGAGGGGGACTTTCTAAAAGGGTTTCTCTCCCTTGGTGTGTGGGGGGTGGCAGTCTTCTCAGGCCTTCCTTCCTCAGTTCAGGCCTTTCATTCCGCACCCCTGTGTGCCAGGAACTGGATCAGACACTGGGACAGGGCGGAAACAAGACAGCCATGGCTTCTGCTCTGCCCGGGGTTATATTCTAGGCAGGGCAGCAGCTATTAATGAAACGTTGACCAAAAATGTACAAAAAATAATAACTTCACATGTGTACGTAATAAACCATGAGCAAAAGTTACAACCTCCCACTCTTACCTAGCACTGTGAGCAGGGCTCTAGGAGGTGGGAGGAGTTACCAGGAAGCAAAAAACCAGGAGCTGAGCTAATGGGGGTGTGCAGGGGGATCAGGGAAGCCTTTCTGAGGAGATTATGTTTAAATTGAGGTCAGAAGGTGAGTGGGAGTTCGTGAGTAAAGAGGTAATGGTGGGCCGGGCGCAGTGGCTCACGCCTGTAATCCTAGCACTCTGGGAGGCCAAGGTGGGCGGATCGTTTGAACTCAGGAGTTCGAGACCAGCCTGAGCAAGAGCGAGACCCCATCTCTACTAAAAATAGAAAGAAATTATATGGACAGCTAAAAATATGTATAGAAAAAAAAAAAATTAGCCGGGCATGGTGGCGCATGCCTGTAGTCCCAGCTACTCGGGAGGCTGAGACAGGAGGATCCCTTGAGCTCAGGAGTTTGAGGTTGCTGTGAGCTAGGCTGACGCCACGGCACTCACTCCAGCCTGGGCAACAGAGTGAGACTCTGTCTCCAAAAAAAAAAAAAGAGGTAATGGTAGAGGTTCTGGACAGAAGGAACAGCTTGTGCAAAGGCCCTGAGGCCCCAGGAAACATTGCTTCTTCAGGGGACCTCAAGCCAGGGCTCTGGGAGAGTGGCTGGGTCAGACCTGGCAGAGCTTTGTCAGCCGTGATAGGAGTTTACATCTTGTTTTGAGAGTGATAAGAGGCCTTTGGAGGGGGTTGATCAGGGGGAGGTGGTCAGTTTGCTCTGGATGCACAATAGAGAGTAGACTGGAGGCAGCGACCCCAGCTTGTTAGGCCCGTGGGTGTCCCAGTCATGGGAAGATGGCGTCTGGACTGGGATGTTGCAGTTCGGATGGAGAGCTGGGAGCTGCTGTCGGAAGGGCCTTGGATATGGGGAGGGGTTCATAGTGTGGGAGGGTGGGAGCCAGAGACACTCCTTGTGGAGCCCGGGTGAGAGAGTCCCATCTGAGAGGGCCTGTCTGAAAGGAGCAGCAAACAGAGGCAGGCTCTGCAGACAATTGCAGACTGAAGGAGTCTGAGCCTCCTTCAGAGGGCAGTTGGGGGAAGGGCAAGGCAAACTGGAGGGTTCTGGAACCTTTCTCTTGTCCCCAGGTCATTCTGGCCCCCACTGGACTTGTATGTGTTTCCCTACCAAGGCTGCCCCTCCGCCCCGCCTGCCCTGGCTTCCCTGAGCCAACTCCAAGAGTGCAGTTTGCAGGTCCCAAGTCCCCACCCTGGGGAGGCTATAGGTACCCCATGGTGAGCTTAGGATTTAGAAGGCTGGGTCAAATCCTGGCTCCACCCTACATCAGTCTGACTTGTCAGTCATCCCATTCTCTGAGCCTTGATTTCCTAGTCTCCAAAATGGAGATGATGACACTGCCAACCTCGTGGGATTATTGTGAGGCTGATAATGAGAGGGATGGCTGCCCTCACGGAAGGCCCACCTGTGGGGAGCAGTTTACTGATACCACATTCTGTCTGCACAGGCCCTTGTGTCACTAGCAATATTTTGCAGATGATAAAACAGAGGCTTAGAGATGGTGGGTGACTTGCTTAATAATTATACAAAACCTCCAGAGCCCACTGGGCCTCAGGCTGCTCCGTACATTCCCTCCCTGCTCTCAGTACCTGCAGCTGTCACTTGCCACCCTGATCCCCTAGACCCTCTCCTCCTCAGGGACTCTGCCCTATCTGTCATCCCTTTTCTCTCCACTGCATCGGTACCTCTTCCTCTTTGCTGGCTCTTCCCCATCAGTATTTAAACATTGTCTTTGATGTCTACCTTTAAGAAAAAAGGAAACAAAAATTCACAAACCTCCCTCCAGCCTTCACACTCTCCAGCTGCCGTGTGTTCTTCCCAGTCACAGCCAGTCTTCCTTACATGGTCACCAGTACTCTCCTCTCCACCCTCTCTCTGGTCTACCTTTGGCTCCCACCACTCCACTCACCCTGCTCTCGACGAGCCCCCATCAATCCCATGTGAACTGTTTTGTTCCAGGTGTTTTGGAGTCAAACAGGCCTGAATTCAAGTCCCAGATGTGTCACTCACTGTCTGTGTGACCTTGGGCAAGTGACTTGACCTCTCTGAGCCTGTAGACTGAGGATAATAACAATGAAGGACACTAAATGAGATAAAGTGCCTGCTGCCAAGTGGATGCTTGGGGAAGGACTCGTCATTGCACCCGTTTCTGCGCCAGGGACCAGGCTGGGCCTGGGCTTATGGGCACTGCACAGGTGGTCTGAAAGGTCATTTCTCACGATATTAGCCCTTCCTGGAGCTGTTCGTTGGGTTGAGTAATAGGAAATGGATCTGCTGTCAGGATTAATGAAGTGTTGCTACACCTAAATGAGCCAGGGGTTTCTCTGGTCTTGTGACCTGGGTGGTGAGATTCATAGGGATAGGTGCGGTGGCTTGGACCTGGCATGTGATCAAGGTGACGTACAATGTCGGAGCACCCTCCTTCCTTTCCCTCCCCCGGCCTCCCTGTGGACTCTTGGGGAGACTGTCAGAAGGCAATAACCAAGTCAGTGGGGGCAGGGGTGGGGAAGGGCAGATTTACAGGAAAGCATTCACCTGGGAAGACATCCAGAGATACTTAGGAGCTGGAATGTAGGCCTTTGGGACTGCTGGTATGTGGGGGCAGGGGAGAGGAGGAGTCATGGCTGGAGCCGTGGGGTGGATGGAGGTGCCATCGCCAAGGTGGAGTGTGGTGGGGGAGGACAAGTCTCAGGAAGATGCTGGGGCTCTTCTTGGCAGCTCTCCAACATGCGTTGGTCCCGGAGCTTGGAATTGATTGGGAGTGGGAGACAAAAGTGTAGCAGTTAAAGTCTGAACTACGGACTCAGAATGCCTGGGCCGGGTCTCAGCTCTGCCACTTACCAGATGTGTCATGTTGGACAAACCCCTTAACCTCTGTGCACCTCTATAAACGGACGTAACTATAGCACCCACCTCACATGCTTAAAAGAGTTAGTAAGTGTTAAGCTCTTTGAACAGTGCCTGGCACATATTAAGCACTATATAAGCGTTAGGTGTCATTATTTTCTCTGTAGGTCTTTCCACCCCTGCCTGCCCCCATGACTGCCACCTGTAGTGGTAGCTGTGCCTGTAGTGACCGTGCCATGATGACTTGGTGTCTCCATCTCTTCCAGGCAAACCTGTCTTCATTAAGGTCCCTGAGGACCAGACTGGGCTGTCGGGAGGGGTAGCCTCCTTCGTGTGCCAAGCCACAGGGGAACCCAAGCCGCGCATCACATGGATGAAGAAGGGGAAGAAAGTCAGCTCCCAGCGCTTTGAGGTGAGTCCTCGAGTGGGCAGGGGTAGGCGGGGCTCAGGGTCTGCCTACTCTGGGGTCTGGTTCTCCAGCCTCTTCTCTTAGTCTCCCTCACTGTGGGCCTTTTGGATGTGGAAGGACAGCTGACCCTGAGCAGGCCCCCATGTCCTGAGCAGGCTGTGACCACATGTCTGTCCTCTGACAGGTAATTGAGTTTGATGACGGGGCAGGCTCAGTGCTTCGGATCCAGCCATTGCGGGTACAGCGAGATGAAGCCATCTATGAGTGCACAGCCACCAACAGCCTGGGAGAGATCAACACTAGTGCCAAGCTCTCAGTGCTTGAAGGTACGTGCCAGGGAGACACCATGGCATGGTGGGCTGGTAGACTGAACTGTGGGGAGAGTCAGCCAAGCCCTGGCCTTGCCCTGGGCCTGTGTGCATTTGGCAGAAAGGAAGATTGGCCATCTTGGGGTCAGTGAAAGTTAGTGGTGGACAGCATGTCCTTGGTTTTGGCCTGGATTGTTCGGCTTATGCTGAGGCCAGCTGTATGCACGGAGGCTTTGTATTCTCCTGCTGAGCCTGGGTCATTGCTTGGGTGGGGCCTGGGGTCTGACTTGAGGTGCGGAGCTGCAGCTGTGTATCCTGTGGGTTTTTTGGTTGTGACAATCGATCTAATTTTCCTCTGGAGTCTGGCTGTAGGCGTCAGGTGTGTTCCTTGTTGCCCCTGTGAGCAAGGGCCCAGGCTGGGGGCTGGGGCTCTGTATGTGTATTTTAGTGTTTTTTTCTCACTTGATGGCATCTCTGTTGATTCACAAACACTACCTGGCCTGCCTTGAAGTCCAGAGGATCATGTGACCTGGGCTCCACCCTCAAGATGCTCATCTCGAATAGGTCTTGTAGGGGCAGCCAAGGAGCAGGGAGCTGTGTGTGAGCCAGGCCTTGAGAACAAGTGGGAGTCCCTTGGGGATGGGGGCAGCAGTTGACGGCTAGGCACGTGCCCAGCCCCAAGGCAAGAGAGAATGGAGCTTTTGGAGAACGCTGAATAGTTCAGTTTAGATTTTTGGTGGGGGCAGGAGCTGGAGGGCAGAGGAAGAAGGCATGACTAGCAATTCAGCATGAGTCTAGAGATGCTGGAGGGCGGATCACAAGGGATCAGGCTGAGAAATGAGCACTTTCCTGGGGGCATAGGAAGCCACAAACAGGGCAGGGAGTGACATGATCAGACCCCAGCCACTATGGAGTCATCAGTCTGAATGTGTCTGTATTTTCAAAGCAGAGCATTGATTGTTGCTTTCTTTTTTAAAATGCAATACTAATACCTGTTCACTGTTGGAAAACTGAAAAGTATAGAATAGCACAAAGGAAAAAATTAAAATGGCTCATCTTCTTACCTTTACTATTAATATTGGTTATTTCCTTGTGGCCCATTTTCTGTGCATGCATATGTGTTATATGTGTGTGTATAACAGAAACGGGATCACATACTACCCAATGATTTGTAGACTGCTTTTTTTAAAAAAGCACATTGTGAACATCTTTCTTGCCATGCCATTAAATATTCTTCTGCATCATTATTCCTGATGGCTGTAAGTTGTCACTATGGCTAATTTACTCAGCCATTTCCTTATTGTTGGACACATACGTTGTTCCCAGCTTTTTGCTTTTATAAACAAGGTGCCATACGTATCCTTTGAGATAGATGTGTTCACCTTCCTGATTATTTCCTTAATCTAGATTCTTGGAAGTAGAATTGCTGGGTCAAAGGGCACATGCATTTTTAAGCTTTCAGTATTTCCAGAAAATTGTGTCAGTTTATACTCCTGCCAAACAGGGCACAAGAGGGCCTCTTCTCTGCACATCTTCACCAGCAGTGGGAATTATCATTAAAAACTATCTTTGCCAAGTTAATAGGCAAAAAATGGCATCTCAATTTAATTTGCATTTCTTTGATTACAGGAACAGTTGAACATGTTTTCACATTGGCCATTTTTATACTGTGGCTTTATGTGTTCACACATAGTCACACATTCAGTAAGTCTTTTGCATCTGTGTGTCTCATGTGAGTTTGTGGGTTCTACAGGTTTACAGGGGCCATGGAGGACAGTGGTTAAGAGCAAGGACTCTGGACCATTCACTCACCGTGTGACCTTGGGCCAGTATTTGCTCCATCTGTAAACAGGGATGTAATACCTACTGCCCAGGCTGGTTTAGAGCATTAAATATAGTGTGGTTGAGCACCCCCCAGGATTCCAATGTGAGTGGTAGCTGCTGTTGGGCTAGAAGCTGCACGTCCTGACACTTAGACACGTGAGCTGAAGGTGGCCTGCTTCCACACTGCCTGACACCGCCCTGGTGTGCAGCCCTCACCATCCACTCCCACGGGGGGACTTGCCCGTGGGACAGGGCCCAGAGCACAGGCCCTGGGCCAGGAGCACTGATGGCTGAGTGTCCTCAGGCTCCTCCCTGCCACTTCTGACCTCAGTTTCCCCACTTGTGGCCTGGGGGCGAGTATTTCAGCACTGCCCTCCCTCCTGTTGGCATCTGCCCCAGCAGGGAGCCATCTGCCCTGCCCTGGCATTTGGGAGGTGGCTGAAGAGCCACATGTCCCAGAGTGCATCTTCTCAGGCTCTGAGATTGGGAAACAGGGCCTCTTTGTTAATGTTGGAAAAGAAGTTCCCCCAAATCCCCCTAGGCCCCAGGTCCTCTGTCTTAGGAATTCTCCTGCCTCTACCACTGCCCTGGTCAGCTTTATCTTTTAAAGCAGCAGTCCCCAAACTTTCTGGCATCAGGGACCAGTTTTCGTGGAAGACAACTTTTCCACGGACCGGGGATGGTGTGGCGGGGGCGGGGGGTGGTGTTTTGAGTGGGTGTGCATGGTGCAGAGCTTAGGCCCGTTTCCTAATAGGCCAGACTGGTACCAGGCCATGGCCTGGGGGTTGGGGACCACAGTTTTAAAGGACTGAAGTAGTCTTTCAGGGCATAGGTGAGGAGGACTCACTCAGACTTGTATTCGGAGGGGCCTTCCTGGATAAGGGTTTCTGTGTCAGGGGTCAGCAGTATATACTTGTGCTTCTGGGGTGTGGGGGGTATCTGGTGAGGCCGGGGAGAGTGTGGGGCAGGTCCCTGGCCTATCTGTGTTCCCTTGGAGGCCTTGGAGAGTGTGGAGCTGTGGGCCCCTCCTGCTCCTGAAACACAGCACCAGGAAGACAAAATGCTGACTTATCCTTGATTTGTGTAACGTTGGCCAGCATTGGGTTTGACAGAAAGGAGTTCCTGGGTGGGGCCAGAGGCAAGCAGTCAAACTGTGACCACCCCTACCCCTCCCTGCCCTTCCTAGGAGGGCCAGGAAAGCTGGGATGTGTGCAGGAACTGGGCAGAAGGATGGCTTGACTGGACCTCTGGGGTGGGGTGGGCAGCGGGGAGCCAGGGCCATTCTTGAGAGGCCACCACAAGGTCTGAGGAGGGGTAGGGAGAGGATGAAGTTGGTTGGAGGCTGGGGAATAAAAGTTGGACCCCTTGCCCATGTCACACATGCGCACACACACATACACGTGCTTACCCAGGGACCCATGTCACACATGCGCACACACACACATACACGTGCTTACCCAGGGACCCATGTCACACATGCGCACACACACACATACACGTGCTTACCCAGGGACCCATGTCACACATGCGCACACACACATACATACACGTCCTTACCCAGGGACCCATGTCACACATGCGCACACACACACATACACGTGCTTACCCAGGGACCCATGTCACACACGCGCACACACACACATACACGTGTTTACCCAGGGACCCATGTCACACATGCACACACACACATACACGTGCTTACCCAGGGACCCATGTCACACATGCGCGCACACACGTGCTTTCCTGAGCTGGGCTCTTCAGTGAGTGGCTGAGGGCTGCTTGGGGTGACCTGGCTCAAGTGAGGGCTGTGCACCCTTAAAAAGGAGCCCGGGCCTGCAAGTCTGCCTGTTCTGTGCCCTCTGCTGCTGCCTCGTTCCACACCAGGCCCAGCCTCCTTCCCACTCTGCTCCCTGCTCCTGGGGCACCCCCGCCACAGCCCCTGGGAGCACCCTGAAGCCACTTCTGCCTCATGCCCTTTGCATCCTGCTTCCGGAGCAGGAGCAAGACTACTGTTCCCAGTGTGGCTGAGGCCACACTGCCCCCGTGGGGTTGGGTACAAGGTGGGGGTGCCCTACACAGGCTGGGGTGAGCCTGTCCTGGCTGTGACGAGCCAGGCCCCGCCGCCCAGCATCCCTGTCTGAGTGGTAATTGAAGCCATTAGAGCGCCAGCCTCTCCCTCCCAGGGTAATGGCAGGAAAAGCTCTTCTCGCTCCTCACTCTTGAGGCGGCTGAATCACTCCCCCTCCAACCCGCCCGCCGCCACTGAGACAGGGAATCTGACATTTTCCCTCACGGGGGAGGGGGAGCTTTGGGGGAGGGGAGGCAGGCTTTGATTCTCAGCTTTTCCCTCCAGGAGACGGGCAGTGAGGGTCCTGGAGCTCAGGCCCAAGGTTGTGGATTCTCCTGGGGCAGCGGGATCCGGGCCAGCCTGGTCAGGAAAGCGCGAGGAGGAGGCTGGAGAGCCAGAGGTGTGGGTGGGGCGCTGGTGACTTTGGGTATGTTCTGGAAGGGAGGAGAAGGAAAGAGGCTGTGGAACAGAGATGAGCTGTTTCTGACTTGTCCTGGGGGGCCTGGCTCCAAGGGCTCCAAGGGCAGGCAGCAGCATTTGTCTTAGGGTTGTGGATACAGCAGATAATGTACACTCTGTGTGGGTGCCGTGCACGCTGTGTGTAAGGCAGTATGTGTGTGAAGTGTGTGGTGCAGTATGTACAGCAGGGGTGCTGCCTTCCAGGCTGTGTGTACAGAAGGGGATGTGTAGCAGACTGTATGTGTGCATGTACGAGCTTCAGGCAGGGGGGACGGGTGGGGTGTACAGCAGGTGGTGTGTGCCTTATGGGCTATGTATGCACAGCAGGCTGTGTGTGTGCGTGTGTGCATCAGGCAGAGTGTGGGGTATACAGCAGGTGGTGTGTGCATCAGCCAGTGTGGGTGTGGTGTGTGTAGCAGGTGATGTGTACCTTATGGGCTGTGTGTGCAGCAGGCAGTGTGTGTGTTTGTATCAGGCAGTGTACGTGTGTGTAGTGTGGTGTGCAGCAGGCTGCGTGTGTGCATATGTGTGTGTGGTGTGTGCAGCAGGCTGTATGTGTGCGTGTGCAGCAGGCTGTATGTGTGCGTGTGCAGCAGGCAGTATGTGTGTATGTGCAGTGGGCAGTGTGGGGATTAGGAGGTGTATGGCAATGCGCATGCTCAGTGGCCAGTATGTGAGGTGTGGACGGCAGGTGGTGTGTGCCTTATAAGCTGTGTGGACAGCACAGAGGTGCACAGCAAGCAATCTGAGCTGAAGTGTGGGGTCAGTCTGGCACTAAAGGAAAGTCAGAGGTGTATGTGTGGGCCCATTGTCATTGGGAGCCCACAGGATGCCTACTTGGAACTGTTCAGCCGGGACAGCTGGATGGAGAGACGGGCAGAGTGGTCTGGCTGAGCTGTTCTCAGCACCTGCAGTGACACCTCAGCAGTTCCTCTACAGCCAGGCCAGGAGGGAGGGTGTACCAGATAGGAATCCTGCCCAGACCTGCCTTGGGTCTGGGATCCTCTCTTCTCCTCTCCTCCCCCCACCAAGCCTGTTGGTTTGCTTCCTTCTACCTGTTCCCACCTAGCCTCAGTGTCTGCTAACCGGCCAGGACCACCCTGCCCCATGCCTCACGGGCCCGGGAATCCAGGGGTCTGCATGGAGGGCCTGGTGTTGCTTACCTTGGAGCAGGCTCTGGGGAGGGGCCAACTGTCCAGCATGTGGAGTGGTGGCCAGGGTGGGGGTGAGTTTGTGCCATGCTGGGTCTGGGCCACTGGCTTCTGCAGTGGCTATGACCCTGGCTGGCTCTGGGACCTATAGGGTGATGAAGGACCTTTTGAGACCCACCTCCCCTCATTTACACAGTCTCTTTGGAAACACCCCAGGGACATAGGAACTGTGAGCAACAAATGGCCCTGTCCTCAGGTGTCCTGGGCTGGGCTGGGCTGGGCTGGACCTCGAGCAGGACTGGTAAGGGAACTTAGATTTGCAGGGTGGGTGGGCATGTCTTTTCCCAGGGAGTCACCTCTCCTTGCTCCACCCTCCTCCCTGCCCCAGGCCCATCTATCCCTTCTGCCTGTGGTGGAATGACTTGGTCCAGGCCTGACTGTGAAGGGTGGGGAGTTTGGGTAAAGGGCTACCACAGGCAGAAGATGGCTTTCCAAGTGGCAAGATGTGCCCTCGTTTTATTTCCTGCATATGTGTCTGGGTCGTAGGCTGGATTTGCAGAAGCTGGGCCTGTCACCTACCTGATTTGCAGCCACAGAAGACAGAAAGGGCCCCAGAACTTAGCACCCAGGCCAGCTTCTGCCCCTCCCTTGACAGCTGAGGCATGATTTGTGTACCTCTGGTCCAGCAGCTGTGGTCTCTGTGACCTGGGTTAACACACCCCCTGCCCCTCCATGACCACAGTAGATTTCAGAACCATGCAGACATGAGGTTCTACAACCAATTCCTGGAGGTTCTGAGAAGAGAGAGGTGTCAGGTAGGTAGGTACTGCCAGGAGGGCCTTGGCGATCAGACCCTGGGTTTCTTGGTACTTGGAATCCCCCATTTTTCCTGCTTCTTAACTGCCTTCAGGTGCCCAAGTGGATTCCCTTCTGAGTGGGTCCTCCTGTGGGATGGCAGTGCTGCTGCTGCTTCCATTAGCCACGGACACCGGGCACCTCCCCCCTTCCTAGTCTGCCGCCACCCTTAGTCATGGGTACTTAAAAGGCTGCTGTGTGCATGGCCTCCTTGCTTCTTCCCCCGCCCCCAGCCTCATGACCACAGTGGAGCCAGTGGCTCTGGGAACAGCTCACCAAGTTGGAGGTTTTCAGTGTCCCTTCGTGTGCACATTCTCCGTTCTTGGTAAGGTACTCCCTCTCCCTGGGTTGCCAGGGGAGAGAAGATTTTAATCAGGGGAATGACATGATCAAACTTACGCTTCAGAGAAGCCCCTGTGGTACAGAGTGGGTGGAAGGAAACCAGCACATGAGGCCAGTGAGAGGTGGTTGCAGTCTAGGCAGGAGGGGGCGTTAGCCCAAGCCTGGGTGCAGGTAGGGAAAGCAGGGGGAGTGGACTATGAGGTTAGAGAGAATAGGGGCCTGCCTGCCTGATGGGATCGGGAAGGCCAGAGGTTCCGGTTTCCGGCTCTGGGGCTGAGTAGATGGTAGTGTCATTTTCTAAGATTCAGATACTGGAGGAGCACCAGGTTTGAGGGGGCGAGTTGATGAGTCCAGTTAGAAATCTGTGGAGTCAGGTGTGCGCAGCCATCCGGGGAGATGTCAAGGGGGCCTTGTACAGATTTGCCTGGCACTCAGAGGGACATCTGGAGATGGGGTTGTGAAGGCAGAGAAATGGCAAATCTCAGGGAGCCAGAGTGAAGACAGGAGAGGCCCCAAGGAACTACGTCTTATTGGGAGGAGGTTCCTGAAAATTGGTGCAGGGAAACGAGGAGCACATGTGAAGCTGTGGATGTTGAGAGAAGGAATGTGAAGGAGCCAGGAGTGGTCAGCAGGGTGGGGTGCTGCTGAGAGGTCCAGCAAGTGTGCTTTGGACTAAGCTCCATGGAGTCACCATTGGCCTTGGTGAGCGCGTCTGGGTGGCAGTGGTGTGGCAGCTGGGCTGCAGTGGCTGAGAAGTGAGAGGGAGGCTGTCAGTGGTCTGCAGCCACTGGCAGCAGGGCCTGAACCTCAGGGGTAAATGGATGAAAGAATCTCCCTGGAGTAGGACTGAAGTGGGGTAACCCCAGAAGGAGAGTCCAGTGTGGGCCAGAGTCCAGAATCAGAGTATGGGTCGGGTGTGTGCCCAGGGGTTGGCCCCGGATCTACTTGGGGTGTGTGGCAGGGAGGCCTCACCAACCAGGTTGAGTAGGGCGATGGGGGGTTCCGGGGAAGCCCGAGGGACGGGGAGATTACTGGGAGGGGGAGACCGTGGCTGCCAACAGGCCCAAACAGCTCAGATTTAAAAACAAAACAGGCTTTTAAGATGCCAAGTTTGATGAAATCTGAGTGCTGGAAGAGGTGGGAGTTTACTCTTGGAAAAGCAGCTGAAAATCGAGACAGAAAGCTGCGAAGGGAGATGGGCCCAAGGCTCCCTAGGCCCCCCTACTTACTGCCTGGAAGCCTGGGGGTGGGGCTAGGCTCTCTGGGAGAGTGTGGGAGCTTGCAGGTCTAGGGAAGCCTTCTGACTTGCTAGGGGGTATCTTGGCCCTGACTCTGCTGAGGATGCAGCTGCTGGAGGTACCTTGGCTTCCCTGGAGGGGCTGAAGGGCAAGGGAACCAGCAGCCTCACCACCCATGAGGCTCCTTCATGTGTCTCTGTTCCTGCATGTGCCTCCAGGTGCATGTCTCAGCATACATGTATCTCTGACTATGTATGTCTCCACATCCGTGTTCCGTGTCTCTGCATGCACTGCCTCTGGATCTGCTTGCATCAGACTTTCCACAGGTGCTTGTCACTGCAGGTGCCCCTCCACATGCACATGTGGGTTTCTATTTTTGCACCTGTCTCTTTCTCCATCTATATCTCTGTGGGTCTGTGGCTGTGTGTGTTTCTAAGGTGTCTGTCTGTGTGTTCAGGACAGGGTGAGGCCAGGCCCAACACTCATGCCTAGGGGAGGCGGTCAGGATCACAGATGGAGCCACACCAGGGAGCCTGTGTGCGCGCGGGTGTGTGCCTGCATGTGCACAGAGATGCCGTGAAGCTGGGTAAACACGGGTGAGAAGGTCGCGATGACAGACGGTACTGCCTGCCCCAGGACCCTGTGACGCGTCTCCATCTGTCAGCTTCCCTGATGCAGCCCCCTCCCTCTGGCCCAGACGGTGCCTCGGGCATCCCAGGCTGAGCTGCACAAAGAGACCTGTGTGTGCTTTGATGGGGCCCTCAGCAGCCTCCACCCCAACCCTAGCCTCATCTATCAGGCCAGCACATGGCCCAGCTCCCACCAGTCTCACCTCCAGACTCCCTCCACTCTCCCCACAGCTTTTACTCAGGCGCTTTTCCCCTCCCCCGCAGAAAGCTTTTGGTCTGGCATGCTCAAGTGTTTCCTATTCTAGAATCTCCCTCTAGGAAGCCACCAGACTAGCTGGTGAGCTGTGGAACCTCAGCCAAGCTCTCACCCCAGTCTCTGAGCCTTAGACTCCACCCCATCCCCCCAATCCCCCCCCCCCCCCCCCGCTTGTCATCTTCTGCCCATGGGGCAAGGGAACCTCTCCGTGGAAGGGGCCAGGTCTCCTTGCTACAGGAGCTAAGGCCAGCACAGTGGGGCGCAGGAGCCATTCATGTACACAAACCTGCGCGGGGAGGGCAGCCCTCCGGGAATGTGTGTGCATGCTACCTATTGCGTCCAGGCAGAATCCCCAAACTGGTGCAGAGACTTGCAGAGACTTGGGCTCCCAGGGCCCTCCGAAATCCCTCAAGCCCCCGTGAGCTTCTCTTTCTGTCCAGGGGACCCTCTTTATCAGAGGGTGGAGGGCCGGGTCCCGGAGACACTGCAGATGCCCAGCGCTGAGGCTGCAGAGTCAGGTGTGGGCCCTTCCTGCACTGTACTGGGCACCTGGTGGGGGGCGGCGGCGTGGCGGCGGAGCCGGAAACCCCAGGGGGAAGGTTCCGTGGAGTTGGGGAGCCCTGTCCTGGGAGGGGGCGCAGCCGCTCCACCCAGGCGGAGGCGGGAAGGGCGGCGCCGGGTTGGACCGCGGATGCGCGCTCCCTCACGGACACCACACGGGCGGGCGCACGCAGCCCTTCTGCCGCGGCGCCTGCCTCTCTGCAGTCGCCATGGTTACCGGGTGGCCTGGAGGGGGGAGGGGCCCTTCCTCCCCTCAGGCTCCTGCAGCCCCTTCGCCCGCAGGGTGTGTTTCTAGGGCATTCTGTGTGACCAGTGCATCGCGGTGTTGTGGCCTGGGTGTGCCCACAGGTGTCCACGTGTGGGGGACGCTGGAGTTCACTTTGCCATAGATAAAAAATCGCCACAGTGTGTAGGCAAGGGGTCTGCAGTGGAGCTACCGAAGCTGAGGAGCTGAGGCGTGGTATTGGGGGAGGGGTGGCTCCCCAGGGAGGCCCTTCACCTCCCTCCTCCCTTCTTGTAAGGCATGGGGTTTCCTGCTGGTCTAGAGCAATGGGGCTGGGATCCTACTGCCCATCCCAGCCCCGCCTCTGATTTAGCTGTGTGACCTTGGGCAGATTCTAGATCTCTCTAAGCCCCTGTTTGTTCACACACCTCATAGGGATTTGGTGAAGATTGTCATTTTGTAAAACATTTTAACACAGCACCTGGAATGTAGTAAATGCTCCATAAATGAAATTTGGCCTCCCTCAGTGTTGCCAGTTGTTGGGTTTGGAGTGATCACGTGATACCAGCCTGAGGAGTTTGCCTGGTCCTTAGCCTGAGCTGTTCAGGTGCGGTGCACCCAGCTCCTGTAGGTACTTGGGGGTGAGGTGGTAAGTGTGCCAGTCTGGTGGATGGGGCAGTTTATGCCAGGATGCGTAGCTCTCGGCCAGGTCGGACAAGGCAAGCATTAGTAGAGGGCTGCTGTGCTTGGCTGTGTTTGGATGTGCCAAAGGCTCCCAGGTGAAAGAGAAGGAAGAGGCGGCAGTAGGTCACTCCTGAGGGGCTGGAGTCCTCCTGTAAGGCCCGCTTCCCCTCCTGGAGGTGGCAGAGTGGCAGCCTTCCTAGTGCTGCCTCGAAGCGTAGTTGGCACAGGGGACTGGATTTTGGGTCCTGCTGTTTTATGGACAGCTCTTCACACATAGCTGCTTGTAGGCCCTGGCGGCGGTGCCTGAGGAATGAGCTGAGCCAAGGACAGAGCCATTGAGGATGTGATAATTGAGGGAGGAAAATTAATTGTCCTTAATTTGGCGTAAATCCCAAAGACCTTCCCCATGTAAGGAATTCAGAGTAGATTCCAGGACACAGGCCTGCATATATTTGTGCTTCCTGCCTTCTCCTTGATTAGTACCTTGCGGGTAGAGGTGGAGGCTGGTTGACTCCTGGGCCCTGGCTCTGGCAGCCCCTGGCCACCTGCCCCCAGAGGTGAGCAGCTAGGAGTGAGGTCTGGGAAGAGCTAGACTGGGAGCCAGGATGGCTCTGGGAGCCCTGAGAGTCTCACAGCAGTGGGTCTTCCTATGAGAACAAGTAGCAGTAGGGCCAGAGGAAGCTATTCCCTTGCTTGGTGCATCCCAAGTCCTCTCCATTGCCATCCTCCTTCCCTTTTCTTGCCACTGTTTAACATTTTCCTTTTAAAAATTAAAGCTGAAAGGACACTGTGGGATCATACTTGTAGCCAAGGAGACACGGCTTACATCTGGGATTTACAGGGCTACAGGGGGGGAAGTGTACAGCCAGCTCCCAGGAAAGGCTGGGGAGGCAAGGCCACACTGCAAGCCCTACTGCGCCCCAGCCAGAGGCCCCTTCTGATGGGCCACAGGTCCTTGGGGATGTCTTTTGTAGCTAAAGCCTTGGGAGCTCCCCCTGGGGTTTGGCAGCAGGTTGAGGGGTATCTTGACCTGCCTGTTGGGGCTCCTCCAGCTTCTTCTCCTACCTGCCCCCCCCCATCACTTCCCGGGGTCTCTGAGAGTCTCCAGGGAGGACCAGCTCTGCCAGCGTTCCCTCTGAGGGTGCCATGTGTCTTTTCCTTCATCACGTTCCCACACCCCCATCTCCTGCCAGGCTTGCAGGAGGGAGGTATGGAGCTGTTCTCCTGATCTCCCCCACTATGGAGTCCAGCTTCACCGCCAGGAGAAGTACAAAGGACACACGTTCCCCTTGTCCCATTGGATGTGCCTGACAGCCACACTGCTGAGTCCTCAAAAACACTTGGTGGTTTGGTCCCAGTGGGGAGGGCCTCTCACCAGCCCAGGGTGGGAAAGGGAGCCCAGACCTGTCTGCACAGTGGCTCAGCTTTTACAAGTTATAATGATGTCAGCGTGTTCATTGGGTATGCATTCTGTGTCAGACGCACCCAATGCCTTGTGTGCATTACCAGATGTGGCCCTCATGAAGGCTTTACAAAGTGGGCCCTTGGACACTGTGTGTAGGTAAAAGCAGACACACAGAGAAGGGGAGTGAGGAACCAGGCCCTAGGGCTGATTTGTGGTGGAGATGGGAGTCCCGCTTGGTCTACACTGGTCCAGAGCCTGTCTTCTCGGCTCCTCGTACTTCCAGGGGGTGGGAAGTGGACTGCTTTGCCCCACAGTCCCTCGGGGCTGATGCGGCAGTCCATGTGCAGTGGGGGGTGGGTTGTGCTGCTGACATCTATGCCTCTTGCTCTGTGGAAGTGACTCCTCCGTGAGCTGCCAGCCCTTGGCAAGCTGGAGAAGGCAGCCTGGGAGAAGTTTTGCTTCTCTGCACCAACTTTTAATGTTTTCAGAGGTTTTTTATCTCCTTAGCCTCTGCATGCTTAGACATGGTCCCCAGGCCTAACTGTGGCTCCCTGGGTCAGACCTGGCTGAGGGAGAAGGCTCAGGGTCAAGACTGCAAGAGAATAGGTTGCAGTCAGGACCAAGTTAGAAGGGCAAGGGGTGCCCAAGGCCAGGGCTAGAACCTAGACTGTGACCTGGGGCTCTGCCATCTGGCGGAGCTGAAGGCTGATGCCCCCTGCCCCGCCCCCTGCCGCCCAGCGTCCCTGCAGCTCTTTCTGCTGTGGCCAGCAGAGAATCGATCCTCCTCCTCCTCCTCCTTGGGGCCTAGAGAGATAAATGCTGACGCCTTCAGTCTGAAGTGCTGCTTCTCAGACCTGGAAACTCCCTGACAGGGCAGGGGTGGGCCCCACTGCAGCCCGTGGCTGTGCCAGAGGGACGCAGGACCTTGATTTCTCATGTGCTTAGAAGTCAGGGACGGGTAGGGGAAGAGTCTTGAGGGCCCCAGCCCACCTGGGAGTCAGGGAAAGTTACCCACAGAGGGGTCCCAGTGAGCAGGCAAGGCCAGCCCTAATGCACATATCTCCTTTTTGTCTGCAGAGGAACAGCTGCCCCCCGGGTTCCCTTCCATCGACATGGGGCCTCAGCTGAAGGTGGTGGAGAAGGCACGTACGGCCACCATGCTGTGTGCCGCGGGTGGAAATCCAGACCCTGAGATTTCTTGGTTTAAGGACTTCCTCCCTGTGGACCCTGCCACGAGCAATGGCCGCATCAAGCAGCTGCGTTCAGGTGAGCATAGAGTAGGGGTCAAGGGGCTGAGCAGACCTCAAAAAAGGCGTCTTTCTGGATCCCAGTACAGCTTACCCTCTTGGGCCTGGGTGCCTGGGGCTGACCCTCCAGGGCTAAGCAGAGGGACCCTGAGGGGTGGGCTGGATCTTACTACAGGCCAGTCCAGCTCAGGGAAGAGAATGGTGGCAAGAGCTTGTTGTCAACTGTGCCACTAGCTTCCCAAGATTGTCTCACTCCAGACTTTGAGCCAGTCCTGCTCCTTGAAGCACATGTGACACGCCCAGCATGGCGGACTTTGTGAAGGTGCTCTGTGGATGTTCATCCTCCTCCTTCCCTGCACCCCAGCCTGATGCACCCCACCCCAGGCCCGGATGATGCTTCTCTTTGCTTCTTCAGATGGCAGGGCTTAGCTGGGGCAAGAGGCCAAAGATGCCTAATTCATCAGGCTTCAAAAGGCTGGACCTCAGGGGTCTGGAGCCAGGGGGACTTGCTGCTGTCCCTCAGCCACCTGTCTCCTCTGGATGTGTCAGTTGAGCCAGCTGGAAGCCCTGGGCACAAGGATGCTATCGTGACCTGGTGGGAGGCGTCGCCCCGTTGATCGATCTGCCCGTGAGGCTCCCGCCAGGATAATTGATTCAGTTTTTGTGGGAAAGGAGGCTCGGAATCAGCTTGGCTGCATCCTGCATCTGCTGCCAGCACGGCCTGGACCGACAGACCTTGCTCCAGAAACCCTCCAGCTAGCGATGGGATGGTGGGCCTCCGGCAGCATGGCCAGCGCTGTCTGCTGTGATAGCAACACTGAAAAGGAGGACAGGACTCTTGCTCCTTTCTGGATCCTGGAGGCTTCAGAGGTACCCTGCCTCTTCCTGGGGTGCCAGCCCCTCTACAGCAACTCCTGCCAGGCAGACACCCCCTCGGTGCCCAGAAGCAGGAGGGGGAAAGGAGCCGCCCAGCAGGGCAGAATTCCGGCCCCAACCACAGCCGCCTGAGACAACCCACGAAGTGTTAGCTCATTTAATTTAATTAAAACTCAACAAGATGGAGGCAGCTGTAGCGCAGTTAATTAAAACAGCCATAATCAAGGCAGGAAACGGTCCGGCAGTGTTTGTGGCCGCTGCCCAGCGCTGCACAGCAGCCGGCACGGTCTGCTCCCCTGCGTTTCCTCACAGTTCCCCCCGGCAGCTCCCCAAGCAGCCAGACGGTGCTCCCCGCAGGCCGGACGCCTCCCTGGAACGGCATAGACTGTCTGGCAGCAGTTCTGGGAAGGCTCGTGCATGCCTTCGTTCATCTAGTATTTATGTAGCACTTGCTGTGTGCCCGGCTCTGTGCCACCCTTTCCTGCCCATCACTGCACTGGATGCTGCTCAGGCCTCATCCTTGTCCTCTCGGTGGCAGCCGACATTCCTCCCTCCTCCTCGACCCTCCCACTTCTCCCTGGCCTTCCAGGGCTCTGCCTCTCCTGTCTTTCCTCTTCTGTGGGAGCCTGCCATTGCCCCACAGGCACAGCCTTGCCCTGGGCGAGCTCACCCCCTCCTAGAGCCCCAGCTGCCATCTCCTCACCTGCAGCTCCTGCTTCGGTTTCTGCAGCCCAAACATCCTGCCTGAGCTCTAGCCCCAGAAATCGATCTGCCTTCTGGCTGTCACCCTGACCAGGGTGAATGATGACCTTCTTCCCAAGCAGTCATGCCCTTCTCTGGCTGACCCTCTCTTGTTGAATGGCTGCCCCTCCAGCCTGAAACCTGGGAGACACCCCAACTCCTACTCCAATAAGGAACCAAGTCCTTTTGATTTGTCACCCATGTGGCTCTCATATCGGTCCCCTTCTGTCCTTCCCCTGCCTTGGTCCTATCCTGGGCACCAAACACTGTTCTCCCTGCCTCCAGGCTCTCCCCAAGAATCTGTCCCCCAGCAGCTGTCAGTTTTCTGCTTGTGTCCCTCCCATGCTCCAGTCTCCTCAGTGGTGTCCCCTTGCCTACCTGGTCAAGTGCTTGCTCCCGAACAAGGTGTGTGGAGCCCTTCTTGATCATCCCCTGCCCACGTCTCCAGCTTTATCTCATTGTGTCTTGGCTGCACCACTTAGTGGCTCTCTGGTGTCAGTTATGTAACTTCTTTGAGTGTCAGTTTCCTCATCTTTGCAAAGGAGTTATAGGAAAGGGTGAGACAATGGCATTTGGAGCTTGAGTTTACTGCTGGCCTTTGGTAAGGGCTCCATAGACAGAGCTTTTCCTACTTCCTGCCACTCCCCCACTCACACTGAGCCACATGACACATCCTTGCCCATCCTTCCCCGCCTCCTGGCCTTCCACTTGCCTCTGGCTCCTTCACTTGGAAGCCTCCACCCTTCTCCATCTCTGGCTACTTCTTCAGCACTCATCCTGCTTTACGTTGTCACCATATGGCTCCAGTTCTGCTTTCCTAGGCTGGCGCTCCTCTTCCCAAGCCCAGCACAAGCCCAGCTGTAGGACAGGTCTCGCTGAGCCCTTGCCGAACTGAATGATTTCATGAACTTGACCTTTGGGACTTGTCCCTGCAGATCATGTCTGTACTAATGTCCACTCCTCTTCCTGCTTCCCAGGTCCAAGGAAGACCTCTTTGACCTTTCTTGCCACCTGAAAGCTGTGACCTAAGGGTCATGGGCCTAGGGTCCAGCTCCTGGGATGGAGCCAGATGGCACCTAAGGGACCTCAGCCATCCCCCTCTCTGCAATAAGAATAGGATCCTCTCTCCAATCCCTGCCTGACCGTGCCTACTGGGCCCCAGTAGCGGCCCTATCCATTACCATTTAGAAGGCTTCTGAGGCTATCCCACGCACATTTGCAGGGCAGCCTTTCATGGAGTGGACTTAGGCCCCCGAGCACTTGGCTATTTACAGGGACCTTCACAGTTTACGCGTCGCCGACAGTTTACAAAGTGCTTTTCTGCCTTTTCTTGCAGCTGATTCTCCTGCAATCCCGTGAAATAGGACAGACTGTCATTATTGTGCCCACTTCATAGCTGAGTTAAGGGGGTCACTTGGGGTCACACATGGAGACTCTGGGCCTGGGAGCTCCCCTGTGCGGTCATGCCAGGGCCTTCTAGTATCACATACGCCAAACCTGGGGGCCTGAGGAGCAGCTGGACCCCACCGGGGCTTCCGAGCTGCACAGCGCCAGCCTCTCCAGACCCCAGGACTCAGAACTCCTCTGGCATCTGTGACTGAGCCATAGCATGTCTAACTAGGGCATGGCCCCCGGAGCAGGAGCTGGACAGGAGGCAGCTGGCAGCGTGTGCTGCCCAGCTGTGAGCTCTGCCTGGCAGGCCCTTTCCTCACTGCCATGACGTGACATGCTGCCACAACAGCCTCCTGGAGAATTTGAACTTGAGACCAAGGCAGGCCCAACAGGAACAGGAACAAGCCTGGAGAGAGTGGAAATGGAGTTATGAGCAGGCAGTGTCATGCAGTCAGCAGGGGCTGACCTGCAAGTGCGGCTCAAAGCTGCTGCGGGGTCCTGAGAGGAGCCATGGGCCTGTAATCTCTGCCCAGCCTGCACAGGGCCTTGAGGAGGCTTCCTGTGCTCCTGCTGTGGCCTGAGTTTGTGAACTGTCATCCTTGGCATGGCAGGGGACAGCCTAACTCACTGTATCCATGTGCTCATCCAGGGAGCAGTCTCTTCTGCCCCCCAGCACACCTGAGCCAAGACTCAGGGGTCTCAAGAAGAGATGGGAGCATCTGGCTGTGGGAGGAGGGCAACTGGCCTCAGCAGGTGGGACACAGAGGGCCTGCAGCCCCCGACACAGCTTGCTGGCCCCAGGTCTGACTGGAAGAGCCGGCCTACCCCACTCTGCTCCATCAGCCGGTCTACCAGGAGGGCATGCTGTCAGTGTATGGTCACAGTCTCCCTTTGGCCCTGAGCTTCTGGGCACTTCTCGGGCACAGTCACACCCCTGGGGATGCTGACTCCTGGGTCCCCACAGTCCCCCACACCCATCTTGTAAAATCGAAAAGGCAAATTCTTCTCAGTTTTGTGGGTGAATGACTGTTCTGAGAGGGCCAGAGATGACCATGTGTACTGCCACCACCGCCCGCTCCCTAGGCCCCGGCCTAGACTGCAGGAGGAGATCAGCTGCTGTCAGCTTTTTGGTCTCACGACCTCTAATTGTAAATACCAGAGGACCTCAAAGAGTTTTTGTTTGTGTGTGTTTTGCGTATCGATGAGATATTAAGGCTGAGTAGATTTTAACTATCTATTAATCCATTTAAAAATAATTAAAAAACCATTACATATAACATAAATAACATTTGAAAATGAAAAATAATTGTATTTTTTAAAACAAAAAAATTTAGTGAGAGGAAAAGCACTTTTATATTTTTATAAACCTTTTTAATTTGGGGCTTAGCAGAAGGCTTCTCATACCTGCTTCTGCATCTGGCCTATGGTGGTGTCAAGTGTCATGGATCCTCTGGAAAACTCCACTTCATGTTGGTGGGAGACAATAAGGCAAATAATTTTGTGGTACAATGGAAATAATTTTGACCTTGTGGGCCTCCTGGAAGGGTCTCAGGGACCCCTAAAAGTTCCAGATCACACTTGAAGAATCATCGTGCTGCTGCTTCCCAGATTCTCCACACACCCCTCACACACCGCCAGGCCCCTGGGCCTCCTCCCCAGCTTCTGCAGCGCAGGACTGGCAGCCTCGGCCAGTGGGAAGCTGTGGGCTGGATGAGCCTGGTCCATTCCTGCCACCTTGCTTAGAGTCTCTGTGACCTTGGGCTTTGGGCAAGTCCCCGCATGCTTCTCATCCTCTGTTTCCTCATTTGTACGTAGAGATGGAGAATTCCTCCAGGTGGTGGTGTCAAGTTCAACGAGACAGTGATCAGGGTTGGTCTCCCTGCACACTTGCCACTCCCCAGAAGGGGGTAGATAGAACTGGGTCTGGGCCCACCCGTGGCCTCCTCACTCCTTTGGGTAAGGCGGTGGTTACACAGGGGGCCTGAGCCTCAGAGGAGGTTGGGAAAGGAACCTGCTCAGACCTCATAATAGACCTGGATTTGGGGATGAGCACCTGGCCCTCTGGGCTGCCGACCCCCAGGGTTATGAGGTGCTGAACAGGCACAGGTGGACACTGGCCTCTGCCGCTTGCCAGTCAGGCCAAGGGGAAGCTCAGTAGACCTCGTTTAGCAGAGTTGAGTGGGCTTTATAGGGAGTCTGCCAGAGGTTGTGAATTGACCACGTGCCGCCGCCTCCGCTGCAGACTGTGCTGTTTGTTGTGGGAGACCTGGTCTGGTGTTAGCCCCTGGCAAGCCCTCCCTTTAACCTCTCCCTGTCTGCTTTAATGCCCTGCTTTGTTTTGGTAAGTGCCTTATTTTGGAATCTTACCCACCTGTGGGATTTGGTTGGCCCTGTGGGTGGGGTTGCTACCTCTTTTCCTTCACCTTCCCACTCTGGTGGCCCCAGCCAGTGGGTCTGCAGGACCCTGTCTCACCTTCCTGGTTCCCAGCACCCTACTCCCGCCCCAGCAGTGCCAGTGGCCTGGGACACAGCTTCACGCACACTCAGCCTGGCTCTTCCTAGCACTCGGTCACACGTCACCTGCGTTGGCCTAACTCAGGCCTCAGTTTCTCCACATATCTAAGGCCCTTCCTCATGTTTTATTTTATCTGATTTGGCTTTGTGTGGCTTTCCTTCCTTTTGTACTAATGCTTCTCTCTGATCTTATTTGCATTCAAATTACCTCGCCAGGTGGTTCACCAATCAGAGGTAAGAATGCTGTCCGTGCATCACGCCACGCCACGCCACTGCCGTCACCTCCACTTCATCCCGTCCAGTCCGTCACCTCCCCATCCCCATACCGACCTCTCCAGCCTCCTCATCTCCAGCTCCAGCCCCCAGTACCACCGGCCACCACACACATCCACTCTGCGTCATCCCCTCCTGTGGACTCATTCATTGCAAGTCTGAGCTGTGGAGATAACTTGCCGAGCCCCGCCTGGGATGGGCGAGCCCTGCTGCCCAGGCCTTCCAGGCCCACCCAGAGTAGGGACCCTGCTGGTTCCCGCAGTGAAACTCAGCCTGTCCCCAGGCTGCTGTGGATGGAGGATCTTCCCGTGAGGTTGAGGAGCATGGCCAGGCCTTGCTTTTCTTCCTCAGAGCCTCCTTTTTCTTGGGGACATTATCACTTGGCCTTCCCTTTAGTCCCCTCGCTTTGTGCTGTAGTGGACTGAGAGTCATCCCTTAAATCCCTTCAGCCCAGCAGGGACTGGGAGGAACATTCACTGAAGACTTCCTGTAAGTGCTTGGGTGACAACAGGGAAATAAACATGCTCATGCTTACCTAGATCACCTGACCTGTCTGCCTGGAGTCCCGCCAGGCTGCCTTTACGTAGCAGGGCCCTGCAGTCCGGAGGTTAAAACACAGACTCTGGACTCAGAAAGATCCGGGTTCAAGTTTGACTCACCACCTGTATGATCTGCAGAAACTCGATTCATCTCTCAGAAGTGTTTCCTCCTTTTTAAGTTGGAGCAGGGCCACCCACCCCACAGGGTCATGAGGAGAAGAAGAGAGGGGGAGGATTTGTACAGTGTCTGTAAAATGGTGGTTTCTGTTTTCATTCACATCATTTTCTCTCCACCCCTCTCAGTGTCCTTGGGCACCTCTGGACCCTCAGAGTTCAGGGCCAGGGTGGTCTCAGGATAGAAGACGGGGCCATGCAGAGCAGCTGCCTCCCTGAGGACAGGACTCGCTTCACCCGCATCCCTCCGCATCTCCCCACCTGCCCACTCAGCCCATGCTGACTCTCCTGCCCCTTCTGCTAGGTCTTGGTGTGGGTTCCAGATCTGGGGGTTCAGTGTACAGATAGTCACAGGGTCTGTGTTGGGTCCCCTGACCAGCCTTGGCCTCTGGTTGCAGGAGAGTCTTCTATTCCTACAGGCAGAAATCCTACCCAGGCACTACTTTCTGGTCCCAGCCTGTGGCACCAGCCACCAGGTCTCCCTTCCCCCTACCAAGCTGAACTTAGGGCAGCCCCCACCAGTCAGAGGCCTGACCCCTACTTGCCTGAATGAACATTTTCTGTGACAGTGTCCATCCATCCCATAAACATGGCCTGTTGGGTGCCCATCAGGGCTGTTCTTGGAGGAGATGGGTATTTGGCATGTGCACTTGGCCCTGGCACTCCCTGGTGCCCAGTGGGGAGAGCTGAGGCCAGGACCACAGAGACAGGCCAGCTCTTCGTCCTTCCACATTGGTGGCTTTCCCTCTCCCTTTACCCCCACCTTGTAGCCCCCCGGGTGTTCACAGCCCCCCTGCCTCCCTGGGTTAGGTGGTGGAAGAGGAACGCCAGGCGGGGAAAGGCCCTCCCCTTGGGCCTGGGCTGCGAGAGCACGGCTCGGAGCTCTTCCTCTGCCTCCTGTCCCGTCAGGTGGGGCCCGGCAGGTTCTGTCTGTGTCCTGTGTGGGTGTGATTGTCAGTCAGCCTGGGCCCTGGGAGGGGTGGGGACGGTAAGGGTCAGGCCGCTGTTCCGTGCAGGAGGTGGTTCTCTGTCAGCTGTCCTGTGGGGGTTATTAACTGTCCGTTGGACCGTCCTGTGTGGGTGTAATTGTCTGTCGGATTGTTTCGGGCAGGGGCGTGTTGCCTGTGCCTGGGGGTGTGACTGTCACAGACAGCTTGCCCAGTGTGCTTTCACAAGCAGTTTTTTTCAAGTGTCTGTCTCTGGGGCCGGGGGCAGGCCAAGCCAAGTGCTCCCACCTGCCCTTCCGCCTCGGGCTCCCTTACCTGGACCTGCCAGAACTGGCCCCCAGCCCAGGTTTCCTCCACCCTCTAAGGGTCCTTTTGCTGCCCGCCCCCTAATCCTGGCTCCTGTCTGTCCGTCTGCGGCCAGAGCAGCCCCTCAGGGCACTGGCCCGAGTGGGAGCTACAGCCTCCATTAGCCTTCTGAATTATGCAGGAGCCGTGGTGGGTCGAAGCACTTTAGCGGGACCAGGCTGAGGAGAGGAGCCGGAATGGGTGGGGCCGGCGGGGTGGGGGTAGAGTGGGAGGGGAGGATGGGTGCTGGGAGCAGAGGCTGCTGGGCACCAGGCCCCCAGGGCAAGGCCCTTCCTTCCTGGTGGGCGGCAGATTCTCAGGCTCTTGCCTGATGAGGGCATGGCATGTTTGCGAGTCTCAGGCCCTCCGGTCTACAGGCCATCCCCACACCTAGCTCTGCGTTGTCTGGTGGGGCTGTGGGGTCAGAATGTTATGGGGATGTTCACTGGCAAAGAGGCTGCGAGAGTGCGGTAGACACTTAGTGGAGTTGGGGGCTGGGGTACTGCCCCTGGTAGAGCAAAGACAGACCTAACCAGACTGTGGAGTGGCACGGGATTGTGCTCTAAGCACAACCCCGGGTCATAGCCAGGAGGCCACTGAGCCTATCAGGGGAGCTTCCTGGAAGCAGCACGTGCACTGGGGTGTGGCCCAGATGAACTGCGACTTCTGGTCAACACAAGCCATGGTTGCTATCAAAAACCCTCCTCATATTCAGGCCACACTCGACATGGGCTGTGCCTGACCTCTCCCTTTGTGTCCCTACAGGTGCCTTGCAGATTGAGAGCAGTGAGGAGTCGGACCAAGGCAAGTACGAGTGTGTGGCAACCAACTCAGCAGGCACACGCTACTCGGCCCCTGCGAACCTGTATGTGCGAGGTAAGAACTCGGGCAGTGCCTGACCCCTGTCACCACGGAGCTGAGCTGCACCTGCTGGGCATGCTCCCGGAGCCCTCCGTGCAGACACCAGGCCGTCTCTCCTCCTTCCCGCCTCTTTCTGCAGCAGTGATGGCAGCAGCAGCAGCAGCTCCCACTGGGCAGACTCCTGGCACCCGCTACTACTTTGCCTTCCTTCCTTTCAGGCCCTTGGGGAAGTAGCCACTCTTGGGAGCATTTGTATCTCTCGTAGGTCCTGCTGCATAGGCCCAGAACCCCACGGGAGTTTGGAGCCTTTCAAGCCGATTTCTCATTGTATATGCGTGTGTGTGTGTGTGTGTGTGTGTGTGCACGTGTAGGCACACACGTTTGTGTGTAAATGTGTGCACACCTGGCCCCGCATTCCTCTAGGATGTCCTCCTGCCTGCCCCAGCACGGTGGGCTCCAGGACCACTCTGGCAGTCAGGCCTCAGGAATGGACCAGGCCAGGTGAGCCTGTTCTCTGGCCAGGTTTGCCTGGGGCCTTCCCAGAGGAGCCAGCTGTGCTCTGTCACCAGCCAGAACCCTTGTGTTCAACTGTAAGCGCCTGTGGGTTTGTTGCCTTGGGTGAGCACTTACTGTGTTCCAGGCGTTCCTTGCTGGGATTGAGTGGATTGTATGCTTTTCCGAAGTCCAGGTATCTAGCAGAGAGGATGGGACTGATTTGGGGTATCCGGTCTCTGCTGTGCGCACAACCCAAGGGTAACCAAAGCTGGCCACCTCACCCCTTCCTGAGAACATGCTGGGTCTGGTGTGCACGGTGCCGGTTGGGGGGTGGGGGCCTGGGAGCCCCTCCTATTCTCACTGTCTCTTCGCTTAGCCCTCCTGCACAGATGGATGTCATTAAAACTTAAACCGTCTCTACCCAGGGGATTTGTAAAGGAAAGTGGATGCGACTTCATTGCTGTGATGATTTCATCACGCTAAGTGCTTAGTGTTGCTTCGAGGGGTGTCATCTGACTGTCCACCCATCACACGGGGCAGGGTAATAGCAGTGACCCGTCCCACTCTTCAGGG
Organism: Eulemur rufifrons; assembly: GCF_041146395.1. Classification (NCBI taxonomy): domain Eukaryota; kingdom Metazoa; phylum Chordata; class Mammalia; order Primates; family Lemuridae; genus Eulemur; species Eulemur rufifrons. Next base: position 31,479,544 of record NC_090990.1, read on the forward strand.
CCGTGTGGTCAGACATACTTCCTCAGGACAGAGAGAATTAGGTGGTCAGGCAGCACACACTTATTATCCAGGGGCTGCTGTGTGTCAGGGCACAGGGTGGCTCCAGAGAGGCCAGAGGCTGCTAGCCCATTTGGTGACCGTCAAGCACCAGAGGAGCTATTTGTGATGGGCAAATTGTGCTTCAGAGACAACCGAAGGTGCTTCCTAGGAGTTGGAGGCATGGGATGGGGAAGTCCCCCCACCCCCAGCCCCGCCTTGTCATCAGGTGTCTGGCTTGTCCAGGCTCAGTTGAACTGACCTGGGGCCTGTCTTCAGGAACAACATCAGAATAGGGAGGCCAGGAGCCCGAGAACCTCACCAATGGCTGAGAGGAGTGGATTTGTAAACAGCACAGCCCCCACCCAACACTGCTCCAGGCAGAGCGTCTGACAGGCACGGGGCTGATGAGTTCACTCCAAGGGAGGAGCAGCTCAAATGACCCTTCTCAGAGACCTGCCTCCCCCCACCTCAGCCATCCCAAATGCTGTGCTCTATGGACTGAACACTGCTCCCCAAAGACTGTAGGACTGAGAGCGTGGCAGTTTCGGGCCTCAGCACACAAGCCTTTGTCTGCATGTGGCTGCACCAGAGAGAGGAGAGGCCCAGTAGAGCCACTATAAACGCCAAGTTTCGTGGGCCTGGCCGTTTGGGCATGTTTCCTGGGGTAGACCTACAGGCAGTGGGTCTCCTTGGAGACAGGCTGAGCTCATCTGCTGTAGCTGGCAGTTCAGGCACTGACCAGGGAAATCTTACCTCCAGCCCCTTGGAGCATCCTTATCTATGGGTCTCACTGTCTACACGTGGTGAGCTCGGGCAGGACCCTGACTGGCTCCTGCCACGGCCCATTCCCCCACTCCCACCAGCTCTTCATGAGTCCACTTTCCTGGCTCCATTCTCACATGGCTTTTGGCAGGGAAAGTGAGGGGGGGGATCCTTTAGTTCCAGCCTCACTTGCCGGGGACTCTAACAGCCACCCCGGCTTTTGTTGTCTGTCACACACATGCATGCATTCCTGTGGGCCCTGATGTTTGATGACCAGGACATCTTGCTATGCCAAGAACAACCCACCCTATAGGCCGAGGACAGGCCCTACTATCTCAGTGGCTGAGCTTCTGCACACCTGAAAGGCCCCATCCCCACCCCCTCATCTCATGCCTGGCAAAATCCTTTGCCTCTGCCACCAGCAGTGCTAAGGGCCTTTCCGCCTCAGCTCCTCCGGAACAGCCTTTGCAGGGCTGGCCACCAGCTTTGTATCCTGAGCCCCACTGCTGGGTGGACAGCCATGGTGAAACCCCAGTGCCAGCCTGCCTGCTGGCCTGGGCCCCACCCATCACCCGTAGAGCAACTTCGAGGCTTCCTTCCATAGCAGGCTCCTGTTCCCTCCAGAGGTGGGGGCCCCCTCTGGGCTCCAACGGTGTCAGGGCCTGAGCCTCAGCATCCAGCTTGGTGTCAGGGTTTCTTAACCTCAGCACTACTGACATTTTGGACTAGTGATTCTTAGTTGTGGGGGCTGTTCTGTGCATTTTAGGATGTGTAGCAGTGTCCCTAGTCCACTAGATGCCAGTAGCACCCCCTAGTCAAACCAGCGTAGATAACCAAAAGTGTCCCCAGACATTTCCACCTGTCGCCTGGGGGCACATAGCCCAGGTGAGAACCAGTGCTCTGGATGACAGCCTCCCACTGCCAGTGTCGCTCCCCATCCCTGACTCTCCTCTCCCTCTGCATCTGCTGGCCCCGAGGCCTCATCTCCTCATCAGACTTGGCTTCAGTGTCTACCTCACATCCCTCCTCTGTCCCCCAGACTCTCAGGGCTCCCACTGACTCTCTGAGGCCATGCAGCAGCTGTGTTTAATGGAACAGTACGGGTAAAGCGCCAACGCGGTGCCGGGCACAGGGGAGGCACTTGACAGTCAGTAGCCACTGCGGCTGTCCGCACGGCACTGTGGGGGGATGCGTCATCCAGTTTCATCTGACTTTGTTCACAGTTGCCTGCAGCTCCACCCACAGTCTAGCAGGCCCAGGCAGGCTGGGTGGGCTAGCCTCTTTCTCTGTCACCATCTGAATCCCTCCCTGAGTGACTCATTCTCTCCTTCCATCCACAGCTCTCAGGGTGTACAGCCGCTGGGGCCAGGGCGGAGCCTGCCCTTGGCGGAGCCTGGCCTACCTGCACCAGGATCCCTAACCTTCTCCTTCTCTGTAGGGACCTGGCTGCTGGGCCATGGCCATCTAAAATGAGGATGATGCCTCCTGGCCTTTCTCCCACAGGTGCCCAGACGTGCTCCTCACACTGTGTTGTACAGCGTGGGGCTTCCTCAAGGCGGTGGGGTTCTAGTGGCTCATGTACCTTGGTGGGTTTGTGGGCTGGCTGAGCCCTGACCCCAGAGCCCAGTCACCAGGTCTGTCTGAGCCATGGGGTGCGTGTGAGGCATGGGGACCTGCCTTTGCCCCACTTCTACCCCTCCTGGTCCTGCCCTCGGCCTTCCTGGCACTTGCCAGCAGGCCCCAGCCCTGTCCACTGTGTCCTCCATGAGTCCTGAGTCTTTTGTGAGCGGTGTGGTCCGTGTGCACCTGTGTGCACGTGTGTGTGCGAGGGGGCACAGGAGTCTTGTCTCGTCTCCGTGCTGTGTGGGCAGATGAAGGTTGGCCTGTTTTTACTCTCTCTGTGTTTCTCCTTGTCTTTTTTTTATTCCCTCCTCATCCTCATCGCACTCTGCCATCAACCCAAACTCTCATCTCTCAGATCAGCGAGAAGGTTGGTCCTTTTCACTTCTTATCCATCTACAGTTCGCCCGTCGATGGGATGCGCCCGTCAGTAGGGACCAGCGGGCTTGGTCAGCTCCCTCAGGCTCACTCCAGCCATGCCTGCCTGCCAGTCTTTGCTGTTTGGCCTGGTGGGCAGGCAGGACCAGGGGTGGGTGGGCAGGCCCCTGCCCTGCATGTTTCTGCTGCTTGGGTCCCTGACGCACCACGTGTCTGCATGTCCACATAGCCGGGCTTCCCTACAGGGGTGGTTGGGCAGGCATGGTGCATGGCATGAAACTGCAGCCCACCTTTGTGCCCGGGCCAGGCCAGCTGTCTGTTCGAGGTGGAGCTCAGGAATGGTTGGGGAGCTGTGGTCAGAGAGAAGTGTGAGAGCTGTAGTACCTTCTGTGTGCCTGTGGGGCTTTTTACAACCCCCGTCATTTAGAGACCACGTTTGCCCAGGCTCAGCCAAAACCACCGGAAGATTAAGAGAGAAGGCTAATCTAGAGTGGGCTGTCCCCTCCAGATCCTGCAGCACAGGACAAAAGTCTCGCAGTATCTCCCCTGTCCCAGAGGCCCCCCGAGTCCCCACCAGGAATAAATGGGATAGCAGGCTCTGGTCTGCCTCAAGGAGCTTGGGGTCCGTGGCACCAGGGTGAGTGGTGTCATCTTGGCCCACTGAGGATGTCTCCTACACTGTTGCCTTTCCCCTCTCCAGTCAGATCTAAATTAAGGGCTTCCTACCTGCCCCAGGCCCCTCTGCCTGAGCCTCCCAGCCAGCTCCCAGGTCTTTCTGAGGGTGGAGTTCACTTGGCCTGCCAGCCAGCTCACATTCCATAGCCCAGTGCTGGGCATTCAGACCCTAGTTACTTATACCTAGAGTGACTGAAGGGTCAACCGCAACTTAACAAGGCCCATGTAGGAGCCTAGAAGTGGCCCCTGCCTCAGCTGCAGATTGGGAAGGGCTTCCTGGAGAATTCCCTCCAGCTGGTTCCAGAGCAGTCCCATTTGGGACTTGGTTTTCAGCCTCACCGTTGGAGCCACCCCCCCCACCCCCAAAGCTGGAGCCTGCAGCTAGGGCTAGCGGTCATTCATGTATCACATGGTCTGAGTGGTCAGGGGAGGCTCACCTGTCCCCTGGGCTTTGGGGATTCAGGGCAGAAGCGTAGGACAGGCTGAGCCCCAGGGAGCAGGCCCAGGCTACCTGGTTCCCTCTGCTTCATCTTCTGTGGCTTGAGTTTCCTCCAAGAGGGAGAGGGAGCCAGGCAGGAGGAGGGCTGCAGCCTGGGCTCACATATCAGCCCGATCACTCATCCATATGCACTCCTGAGCTCTGGGGCATTTCAGTTACACTATTTCGCTGACCAGGCGCATCTGCCAGGATCCGGAAAACAGTCATCAGCAGAGACAGCCCAGCCCGCAGCCTCTCCCCTCACACCCCTCCCCCCACCCGCCTGGTCCCTTGTCCCTTCTCTTCCCCCACCCCGCCCCTATCCTGTGGTCCCACCAAAAATGAGCACATACACAAATATTTAACGGGAAGGCAGAAATGAGTTTCTAAATATTCCGGGGGGATTTGCCGGGCTGGTAATTTGTTTGGTGCTGATAATTGCATCTTACATTTTTCCAGCTTTACTTAAAACTGTGTGCCTGGTGCGCCGGCATTTAATTACTGCTCTGCGGCAGCCACGAGGTTATTTATTAAAGAGTTATTTTATCTTGATACAGTGGATCCTGCCCCTCATCCCCTCCTTAATGTTGTGTTATTTTCATCAGAGAAATTTCCGGGAGTGAATGCAGATTGCGGGGCTGCCTCCCCCTGCGATTAGGCTGTCACTCCATTGAATGCTGATGCCTCTGGGCGCTGCGCCGCCCTATTATAGGGGGTTGTCAGCGCAAATAATTAGACTTAAAAGTTACAGCTGAAATATAATCCAGAAATGGCAGGGCCCTGTTTTGGAAATTGTCTATAAAATGTCAGCACTAAGGATGCACAGGGAACGGTAATAGACCGGCATTGTTGGAGCCTGAGATTAGACCCTAAGTGCATTTTTCCCAGCTCTAGTTTTTCCTTCCCTGCTGTTGCTTCTGTCAATAGACTGAGTCCAGAGCGAGTGCGGCTGCTTTTGGAGGCCTTGTGCCTATAGCAGCTGGAGGAGGAAAGTTGGGGCTGCTGCAGAGAGGCACCGGCCGCTGCTGCGTGTACGTGGCTGGAGGTGGGTGCTGTCCAGGCCGGTCTGGGACACGGGGCCCCAATGGTGCTCAGAGTACCAGGAGGTTGTCCCTTGCCTCTCTTTCGCCCACCCTTCCTCTATAGATGTACCCTGACTCCCTCACGTTGTGGGGAAGATGTGTCTGAGCCGCAGGAAGCTGAGCTCCAGGATTCTTTGCATGTGGCTGAAGCCCTGTGTCTTTGTGAAAGGGTGAACATGGCACACCTGTGAGCCTTTGGGGTTGGGGTTGGTGCCTGGTGTTTTGGATGACCTTAAGGGTCACATCTGACCTCTCACACTCATTCATCCCTAGCCTCTAGAGTTTTCCCTGCCTCCTGCATCAAGGTGGGGAAAAATAAAAACTATTCTTAGTGTTAGTTCCTGAAGGACCTGGTAGGTGTTTAAGAACGGTTTCCCTTCCTTGAACCTGTTTTGATGCCCATGAATGAGGAGGAGGTGAGGCACCCACCGGCTGAGAGGACAGGAGAGATCTGGTCAGTTAAGCCTGCTCCTCTGTGCTGGGCCCCTCCTTTTCTTGGCAGGCCTGGGCCTGGCCTGCAAACAGACCTGCCTGTCTGTGCCTGTCTGCCCATCCCCGGCACCCTGGGCCCATCTCGGGAGCCAGGGAGTGCCCACACCCCCACACCACCAGGCTGGGCAGCGGTCCTGTCTGAGCCTCCTGGCCTCACCTTGTGCCTTATGGGGGGAGTGCTCAGAGAGTCCTTTGTTGCCATGGGGCACTTGCCAGCCACACCCCCAGGATCTACCTGTTCTCTGCATGAGAACTACTGTGTCTGTGACATGCTGTCATCATCAGTGTAGAATCCTGGCATTAGAACAGATGACAGAAACCCACTCATACTAGCATAAGCAAAACAAGGAAACTCTTATATTACAAGAATAAAAAATGTAGAAGTAGCTTTGGTGTTGGGCAGGGTGGATGCTGGTATTTGAACAGTTTGGCCAGGCATTTGTCTGTCTTTGTCCTTAGCTCTGCTCTCCTCTCTTGTTGCCTTTGTTCTCAAGCAGCTTATCCTGTGTGTTGGGAAAAGTGGTCCGCAGCCCCTCAAAGCTTAGCTATCCTAGTAGAGAGGGAAAGTTGCTTTTCTAGTAGTTTTTGCAAAAGTCTGAAAGTTATTTTTTGTTAGCCATATCTGGGTCACACACACCCCTCCATACCAAGAGTAGGGCTAGAAGTGATTCCCCTAAAGAAAATGAGGATGCTGATTCTAGAAGGCAGAACACTGGATCTCCACAAAAATACTCTGATATCCCAAGTGAGCCTGGGGACACAGACCCAGCCCGTGGCACCAGTCATGCCTGGCCTGCTCTAGGGACTGCCGGTGTTTGGGTTCTTTCTGGAGGACCTAGAGTGAGGCAGGCTGTGGAAGGAGTTGGAGCAAGTGCTAAGGAAAGAGGGTCTTGGAGGCCGGGCTCAGGCGCCACTGGGGAGCCATGTAGGAGCCTGTTAAGCAGGGAAGTGATGTGATGAGGTTTGTACCAGCTGCTTGTGGAAGGCTGGGTAACAGGAGTGGAGGCAGGGGACAGAGGACCAATGAAGAACCCATTGCGGTGGCCCAGGGAAAGGTGGTGTGGCTTGGATTTTGGTGGTAGTAGTTGTCATGTGTTTAGAGAGAAATAAGTGGGTTTGAAAGATATATTAGGCAGCAGCATTAACAGGACCTGGTGGCTTGCTGAATGTCTTATCTCTGAGCCTTGTTTTTGACCCCTATACAGGGAGGTCAGAGGTTGGACCTCGTAGTCTCTGCAGTTGCATCCAGCTCTGATTCTGTGATTTGGGGCTGTGTGAGCACCATAGTGGGGGTGTTCCTGATGTGTTACCATGGGTCCTCTGCATGCCTGGGCTCCCCAGCAAGGATCCTCGGAGACCAGTGCCCTCAGTAGTACCCTTGGGTACCTTAGCCTTGATGCCTGGCTTCTCCAGCCCTGTGTGTAAGGGTGTCCATGTAGGACACACCACAGCCTCTGCCCACCACCTGCATGCCCCGTCTGCATGCCAAGCATGCCTGCCCATGGCTAGGTCTTATCTGCCTACCCTCCCTCTGCATGCTTCTGTGCCTGGGCCAAGCTTGCAACTTCGGAGTGGGGTTGGTTCTAGGCTGTACCCTGGGCTGAGAAGTCCAGAATGGCTTCTGGCCAGGGTCGTCCAAGGCAGGAGGTTGTGGCCAGGCACAGTCACCCTCCCCCTTAAGACCCTTGCTCTCTGGCGCAGAAAGCCGTCTGTTCAGCGCCCTCATCATGTTACTGCCATCGTCATGCCCATCCTGCCTGCGGACCACGTGACCCTGGCCCGCCCACCGCCTTGCCCCTGTCTAGCCCTCCTGAGGGCAGCCCCTCTTGGTTCCCAGGCTGTGCCTTTGAACATGGCTGAAGCCCCAGCAGGTGGTCATGCCATTTTCCTCATCTCTTCCCCTTGGGCCCCAGCCTGGAGGTGGAGGCAGTGACTCCAGAGAAGGTGGCTATGTCACTCCTAGACTGACCACTGCAGCGGCCCTGCCCCAGCCCTGCTCCGAGGACCTCTGTCCTAGAGCCTGGATTTCTCTCACTGGTGTCCCTGGAGACCTGCTGGGGGATCGGTCAGGAGCACACAGGGGTGGACACTGGAAGACAGGCCAGGTTGTGGTCCTGACCAGGCCTGGACCTTTTGCTGAATCCTTGTGTGACCCTGGGCAGACAGGAGAGACTTCTGGGCCTCAGTTTCCTAGGCTATAAAATGGGAGCTTGGTTGCAAGATCTCTCATTGTGCAAGACATTGTATTCTAGACAATCCCTGAGTGTGGGGGGCTACTTCTAGCCCCAAAGAGGGGTGGGAGATGGCCAGCGGGGGCCCAGGGATGCCACCCCTCCTATCTCTGAGTATGGGGTTGGCTCTGACAAGAGGGGCTTCCTGGATGAGGAGCCCCTGCCCTTTTGTGCACTGCATGTCCTGCCCGGCCTGTGAGCGCCTCTCTCCCTCCTCCCGCAGTGCGCCGCGTGGCTCCTCGTTTCTCCATCCCTCCCAGCAGCCAGGAGGTGATGCCAGGAGGCAGTGTGAATCTGACGTGTGTGGCAGTGGGTGCACCCATGCCCTACGTGAAGTGGATGATGGGGGCTGAGGAGCTCACCAAGGAGGATGAGATGCCAGTCGGCCGCAACGTGCTGGAGCTCAGCAATGTCATGCGTTCCGCCAACTACACCTGTGTGGCCATCTCCTCACTGGGCATGATCGAGGCCACAGCCCAGGTCACAGTGAAAGGTGAGTGTGACAGGTGCTCACGGAGCCTGTGTCCTCCCTATTGCAGAGGACTCCAGGAAATGCTAGGGCCCATGGCGGGTGAGCGTGAGCTGGCTGCTGTGGGCACAGGCATGGCTGATGGATTGCTGCCCTCTCCTAGGTGCCCCTGCCTGGGGTCCTGCCAGCCCTTGGAGGCACAGAAGGGTTTCTGTTCATAGTGGCCGAAATGATACCATGTATTGAGTTCCTCGGTAGCAGACACTGTGCTAGTAGGCACAGTTTATTTTGTTGAGTCTTTGTGTCATAAGCAGGATGGATGCTCTTGTTATCCCCATGTTACAAATGAGGGAGCCGAGACACAGAGAAGCTATATCACTTGTCCAGGTCACACAGAAGTAAATGACACAGCAAGGCCTTGAATCCTGGGTGGTCTGAATCCACAGCCCACCCCCTCAGCTACTACTACCTAGTGCCAGACTCTCGGTTTAACAGCCTCCCAGCAAGAAGGATGTGGTTAAAATAGTAGTCAAGGGGGAGAAGTGGGTTCTTTCTGTCCCAGGCCCTGGGGACAGGCCCACGTATGTCATATATATAATGATTCCTTGCTGGTCTCCCAGGACCAGGATGCTGCAACTTGAGCAATCTTTTTAAAATGTAGATCAGGACCATGTTACTCCCTTTAAGAAAGGGAAAAACACCTTTCAGTGGCTTCCTGCTGTGGCCTCCCAAGGCCACTCACCTCCTGCCCTCAGCATGCACAGCTGCAGGGACATACGCTGTTGTTTGCCTCGCTCCTTGCCGCCCCCCCCCCATCGCTGGCTCCGTGTCCCCGTCCAGGCGGGCTCTGTGAGGCTTTCCTTCCCTGATGACCCATCTAAGGAGACTCCCTGGATTCTTCTCCATCTCAGCGTCCTGCTTCCTGCTGTCCTTGCACGTGCCAGGATCATGATTATTTTCAGCTATTCTCTCTTGAACTGAGGTATACACTCTGTGATAGCAGAAATGTGACCATGTGGCATTGTGGCCCTGGCCCCAGCACAGTGCCTGGCACTTAGTGTATGCTTGATAATTATTTGTTGAATGATTGTGGATCCAGGATTCCTCCACTTCAGTTTGAGCCAAGCCACAGGGTCTTTGGGGCCAGCAGCCCTGCCATTCCTAAAAACCCAGAACCCAGGGCCAGTTCCTTAAGAAGCATCTTCCCCTCCCACGCCCCATCACACATACTCGCCACCAGGCGGGCACAGGTGAGCTATGAGTTACACAGGCAGATACCTGCTACCCAGCCTGGGTATGTTTTGTCCCCATGGGACCTTGAAGGCCATGTCCTCTCTGGGTCTGTCAGATGAGTCATGTGGACTGATAGGAAGATCCAGTGAGTCTTAGAAGTGATGTATGTACATATCTAAATGCCCCAGGGGCATAGACAGGCCTGGCCACTGTCCCCCACTAGGGTGCCCTCAGAGGTCACCATAAGCTTTTCAGGCCATTCTTTAATCGGCTGTGTGTGTCAGCCACACTCTGATGACCATACCTGCTGCCTTTGGATGCTCCCCAAGGGTAGGGCTGGCTCCTGGGGTCTTGACCTCAGGCAGTCCTGAGTCTTACGTTCTTTCCCCAGCTCTGCCAAAGCCTCCAATTGATCTTGTGGTGACAGAGACGACTGCCACCAGTGTCACCCTAACCTGGGACTCTGGGAACTCGGAGCCTGTGTCCTACTATGGCATCCAGTACCGTGCAGCAGGCACAGAGGGCCCCTTCCAGGAGGTGGATGGTGTGGCCACCACCCGCTACAGCATCGGTGGCCTTAGCCCTTTCTCGGAGTATGCCTTCCGCGTGCTGGCGGTGAACAGCATTGGGCGAGGGCCACCCAGTGAGGCGGTGCGGGCGCGCACGGGGGAGCAGGCGCCCTCCAGCCCACCGCGCCGTGTGCAGGCACGCATGCTGAGCGCCAGCACCATGCTGGTGCAGTGGGAGCCACCCGAGGAGCCCAACGGCCTGGTGCGGGGCTACCGCGTCTACTATACCCCAGACTCCCGCCGCCCCCTGAGTGCCTGGCACAAGCACAACACGGACGCGGGGCTCCTCACCACCGTGGGCAGCCTGCTGCCTGGCATCACCTACAGCCTGCGTGTACTCGCTTTCACCGCCGTGGGCGATGGCCCGCCTAGCCCCACCATCCAGGTCAAGACGCAGCAGGGAGGTAGGTGGTGGTGCGCGGGCTGCACACGCTCTGTGTTCTGTATTCACACCTCAGTAGAGGTTCTGTGGATGTGTGAGGGTGAGGAGCTGCCTTTCCTTCCCTGCTCCCTGGGTGCCCCTGCCCTGGGGCCTTGGCGAGGCTGACGGCGCCTGGCATGGGGGTGTTGCAGTGCCTGCGCAGCCCGCGGACTTCCAGGCCGAGGCCGAGTCAGACACCAGGATCCAGCTCTCGTGGCTGCTGCCCCCGCAGGAGCGGATCATCAAGTATGAGCTGGTGTACTGGGCAGCAGAGGACGAAGGCCAGCAGGTGAGCCACAAGGAGGGCAGGTGGAGGGGCCTCCTGGGGCCTGAGAGTCTGTGACGGGCTCACCCAGGCTGGCTTTTCTGGATTCTGTGGCTTGTGTGGGCACAACCTCTGGGATTTCTCCTTGGGGCTTCATGCCTCACATGGCCTGTGTGCTTCTGTGCCCTTCCTCACCCTGTGCTGGGCATAGAGTCCCTGGGTTGGCCTTAGGGCTCCTGGGCTCTATGGCTCACATGACTGGCAGAGCCCTGAAGCTCCCCCTATATGTCCCGGGTGGTTCCCATGAGGCACCCGTGGTGTGGGCCACATGGCCCTGTGGTGGGGGGCCAGTCCTAAGCTTTGGAGGGTCTGGAGGCATCACACTGTAGCCATGTTGGGGAACAACCTCTGAGTGACTTTTGAGGTCAGAGCAGTCCATGAATGAGTGCTCCCTGTTCTTCCAGCACAAGGTGACCTTCGACCCTGCCTCCTCCTACACTCTAGAGGACCTGAAGCCCGACACGCTGTACCGCTTCCAGCTGGCCGCCCGCTCAGACTTGGGGGTGGGCGTCTTCACCCCCACCATTGAGGCCCGCACGGCACAGTCCAGTAAGTGTCTCCTGAGGCCACTGCGTGTTGCATCTGGGCTGGGACACGCACACCACCCCTCCACACCCTTCCTCCTCAGCCAGGTGGGTGGGCAGGTCTGCTGGGCCCTGGGCTGGACTCTGGTCTGGGCCCTGGGTCTGGACCCCAAGAGAGGGCCAGGTAAGTACCCCCAGTCTGTGTCTAGGCGGCTGCTACTCCCTGCTCCCTGCCCAGCCTCCTGCCCCCACGTCCCGCCCTGCCCAGGTGAGTTCTGTCTGTGACTTGTCCCTGTCCTCCATTGCCGCCTGCGCTGTCACAGTGGCTAACTGGGCCATCCACAGCGGTGGGCCTGCCATCTCCCCGACCTGCTTTGGTGGCCGTCTCCGCTCCCCGTAGCCTCACATCTCATCTTCCCCATCACCCATGTTCCCTTTCTCACACCCCCTCCATGAGAATCACCTGTGAGCCGTGTAGTCACCCTAAGCCACCTGCACTTGGGGACAGGTCTGTGAGAATGTGATCGTGTGACTGAGCCTGCCCAAGTGTCTGTGTGTGGGACCCCATGGCCCCGTGGGGGGTGCCTCTGAGGCCATTTGTGTGAATACCATATGGCATTGTGCTGCTGTGTCACCGAGGCTCTGATGCTGTGACTGTGTACGCGGCACTACCTGTGAGCGGGTGTGTGCCCACACCTCACCACCTGGCTGTGCAGCACCTGCGTGCATGTTGGTGGATCTCGGGTGGGGCCCCCGTGCCTGTGTCTGTGTGGGTGACTCTGGCCTGACCCGTGACTGTGTCTGTGGATCTCTGTAGCCCTCCAGATGGCAGACTGAGAGCGTATGTGACTGAGTGATGCTAGGTGACCTGTGATCACACAACCTCAGTACGCCACTGCCTGTGAGGTGATGTGGCTGTGTTGTGACGGGCTGGGTGGCACCGTGGGATCTGATGGTGACCACACGTGATGACCAAAAACACAGCAGTGTTTGCGAAGTGGTCGTTATGACATGGGACTGTACGTACCTACCTGTGATGTCAAGAGGCTGTGTGTGACCTTGTGTTCATGGATTTATTCTAGAAGCACCTGCTTTGCCCCTGTGGGGGACCAGGCCCTATACTCAGTGCAGGGCTGGCAGCATGACCAGTGGACATGGCCTCTGCCCATGGAGATCCTACAGTTGAGTGGGCAGACAGATACAGATGTTACACCTGTAATTACGCAAGCAAACTTTTTTCTTTGAAGGCGAGAGCCTTGCTCCGTTGCGCTGGCTGGAGTGCAGTGGCGTCATCACAATCACAGCTTAATGCAGCCTCAAACTTCTAGGCTCAAGTGATTCTCCTGCCTCAGCCTCCTGAGTAGCTGGGACTACAGGCATGCGCCACCATGCCCGGCTGATTTTTTCTATTTTTCACTCAGGCTGATCTCAAACTCCTGGCTTCAAGCGGTCTTCCTGCCTCGGCCTCCCATAATGCCAGGGTTATAGGTGTGAGCAACCATGCCAAGCCCTAAACAAGCTTCTAATGACATTTGTGTAAAATCGATGGAAAAGATGAACAGGGTGGAGAGATGATGTGACAGGAACCTCCTCTGGGGTGAGGGGTCAAAGAGGGCTGCCTTGGGGAGGTGGTGGGTCACCCAAGGCCTGAAGGAAGGGTGGGAACCAACTGGGAGAAGGAGCGGGAGCAGGCAACACACCGGCCTCGGGCAGGAGTCTGCAGGTCCAGAGGCCCTGAGCTGGACGGCATCTGGTCATGGTCAGGGCTGAGCCACCACCAAAGCACCACAGTGGGCAGGACCTTAGGGACAGAGAGAAGGCAGGAGGGCTGGCTCTGGCTGCTCAGTGCCCTCGGTGAGGACAGTGCACGAGGAAGCAGGAGACCAGTTAGGAGGCTTTGCAGCAGTCCAGACAAAAGGTGGTGGCCCAGGAGAGGTGGTGAGTGGTGGTAGAGGGTTTCAGAGCTATCTGGGTCGCAGGTATATTCGACCTGGGAGAGAGATGCCGCCCCAGGACAGGAAATGCAGCAGAGGCAGATGTGAAGAGCGCGCCTGGTGTCAGACACCCAAGTTCAAGATGCTGTGTGTCATCCGTGTGGGGCTGTTTGGTGGGCTGCCGGCATCGAGGGCAGGGGGTGCAGGACTCTGAGAAAAAGACTGGAGATGGGAGAAAATCAGGGGAGGGGAGCATCTTAGAGGTTGGAAGAAAGTTTCAGGAAGCAGACCAGACGCCACTGTCGGCAGTCAGGAGCACCCGGTGGATCTGGTGAGGTGGGGGTGGCCGGGAGCAGCGTTGGTGTGTGCTAGCGGATTGGAGTTCCGGGAGGCATGCACAGTGGTGGGGAAGCAGAGGCAGCAAGCTCAGACGTGGCCGAGAAGTTTAGCTGTGCGGGAGGGGACCACTGTAGATGGAAGGGGCTGTGGGGCTGAGGGTGGGATTTTTCTTCTAAGGTGGGAAAATCTTGAGCATGTTTGGATACTGTTGGAAAGAGTCAGCAAGAAAAACAAGGAACCATGGGAAAGAGAAGGATTAATAACTAGTGGGGCCTGGGGGGGTGTGGGGGGGGCCGAGCGCAGGTGGTGGTAGACTGGCCTTGGACGGGTGGCTCCACTGTCTTCTTGTGGGCGGAAAGGAGAGAATTGGTGCAGCTGCAGGTAGGATGGGGGGTGTGGTAGCAAGAAATGGAGGTTGCTGCTGTTGAAAGGTTCGGTTTTGTATACAGAGTGAAGACAGGTCCTCTGCTTAGAGGAGGGAGGCAAAGGGAGCTGGAAGCCTGGGGAGCGTGGAGGGGGAGGGCCAAGTGCTGTGTGCTGTGTGCTGTGTGCTGTGTGCTGTGGCAGAGCGCGCAGAGGGCAGAGAGCAGCAGGCAGCACGGAGGCCCAGGTGAGGCCTTTGGGGATGTGTTCATAGGATGCCAGCCGTCGAGACGGTTTGAGTTCATCCAGGACTTGGCGTGGGCCCGCAGTAGCACGCAGAGATCAGGAGGTGAGGGTGGTTGGGATATTGGTGGCAGCGTGGTGGGATGGTGGCCTGTGGAAACTGACTACGGAGGGTGGGCAGGACGAGGTTGACAGACGGGGTCCCCAGGGGCTGATGAGCAGGTTCAGTGCCAGGGGCCTGGAGCCACTGAGCCAGGATGGTGGGTCTGTGAGGGGAGGTGGGAGGCCACGGTCCTGGAGAGAGGCCCGTTCCCAGTAGTGGCAGCACCCAGGGTGTGGCCACAGCTGTGCAGGGAGGAAAAAGCCCTGAAGGTGCGGGGCTCTGGCCAGCACGTCACCCGGATAGCGGGTGGGGGCAGAACTTGAGATGGAGAGGAAGCCCGTGTGGTGCAGCCCAGTCCTCAGTGGGCATGGAGTCTGGAAATGTCACACGCCTGCCTCCTCACCCCCAGGGAGCTTGCTCAGTGAGAGCACCTCTGTTGAGCACTCCCTACACCCCAGGGCCTTGGCCTCCTTCAGGTCTGGCCTCCAGTCTGTGGCGCCCTGTGGCTCAGGCACGGAGACCCTGTCCAGGCAGGCACAGGCCAGGGCAGCCCTACACTCACAGAGCCACTGGAGCCATTCTTCCGTAGAGGGCAGAGCTGTGGCCATGGCAGCATGGAGCGGTTCTCCCTGTGTGGTTGTGTGTGTGACAGGTGTGGGTGGCTGGCAGTGGGGTGGCCACATGCTGGTATGTGTTGTTTTGTGCCATGTGTGTTTTGTGCAAGACAGCATATATGTGGGAGAGACCTTGTGTGTGAGAGACGCTGTGTCGGAACTTCATGTGTGTGAGACTGTGTGACATGTGTGAGAGATGCTGTGTTTGTGACAGTGTGTGAAACTGCAGGACACTGTGAGATAGTGATTGAGAGGCTGCGTGTGAGATGCTGCGTGTGAGGCACTCTGTATATGATGCTGTGAGACATTATATGTGATACGGCAGTGTGAGCACAAGACACTGTATGTGAGACACTGACACACTGAACGTGTATGACAGTGTGTGAGACACTGTGAAGACCTGGTATTTGAGAGATGCATGTGTGAGACATTGTGTGACACTATGTTAGGCAGTATATGTGTGACGCTGAATGTGGGTGTGAGACCCTGTGTGTGACACACTGAAAATGTGTGAGACCGTGTATGTGAGGGTGGCTCTCTGTGTGTGTGTGTGTGTGAGAGAGAGAGAGAGAGCGAGCGAGAGAGGCCTGTAGTCCAGAGGGAGTCAGGCCGTCTGGCATCAGTGGTAGCAGCTGCCCAGAGGGGACCTTGGGATAGCCATTTCGGTGCTCAAGGGGTAGCCTGCCTGGGTGAGTCTCCAGTCCCCTGTGACTCAGTTGCCGTGCCTGTGATCCCCACCCTCCATCTGCCTGCTTCCCCCCATTTGTCTTCCCCAGCCCCCTCCGCCCCTCCCCAGAAGGTGACATGTGTGAGTGCGGGCTCCACCACGGTCCGGGTAAGTTGGGTCCCGCCGCCGGCCGACAGCCGCAACGGCGTTATCACCCAGTATTCCGTGGCCTACGAGGCAGTGGACGGCGAGGATCGCGGGCGGCATGTGGTGGATGGCATCAGCCGCGAGCACTCCAGCTGGGACCTGGTGGGCCTGGAGAAGTGGACCGAGTACCGGGTGTGGGTGCGGGCACACACAGACGTGGGCCCCGGCCCCGAGAGCAGCCCGGTGCTGGTGCGCACCGATGAGGACGGTAGGCGGTGGCACCACAGGGTGGGGGGGCACTCTGCCTCGGACAGCACCCCCCACACACCCCAGGGCCTGTGCCTCCCACCAGCCCAGGCTGACTCAT
The DNA here is from genome assembly GCF_041146395.1 of Eulemur rufifrons. NCBI lineage: Eukaryota > Metazoa > Chordata > Mammalia > Primates > Lemuridae > Eulemur > Eulemur rufifrons. The sequence continues at coordinate 31,495,619 of NC_090990.1, forward strand.
CTTTGTGATGCAGGCTTAGTGGCCCAGACTGGGGAGATAGCTTATGGGACAACCAGTGCCCAAAGCTCAGCCTTTGGGGCTGTCTCCAAGGCAGCCGAAACCTTAAAAGGCTAAGGCACAAACAGCAGCCTCACCTAAGACTTGAGAGGTCGAGACTGGAAGATTGGTACAATAGATATGCAAAGTAGAATCAGCAAGACTCCACCTTGGCGGGACATCAGCATGATTTAGGGGGCCTAGGAGAAGTTTGAACAGATTGTGCTGACTTTGGGGTGGTCAGATGCCTGGTACTCCACCTCTACCTCCATCTGCCTTCTCCACCAAGTGAGGTAGCCTGGGGCCAGAGGGGTGGGCAGGGCCAGTCCTGGGCTCTTTCCCGGGGCAGGCAGAGGGAGCCTTCCATGTTCCTCAGCAGGGACAACTGATCTAAGGAAACTATATCAGGGCCTTTCCTGGGGGCATGGGGTGTAGAGGAAGGGCCCTCAAGTTTGTGGTGCCCACCTGAGCCAGGGTTGACACCACCAGACCTGACTCCCTTCTCTACTTGGCCCCCAGTGCCTAGCGGGCCACCAAGGAAGGTAGAAGTGGAGCCGCTGAACTCCACTGCTGTGCACGTCTCCTGGAAGCTGCCTGTCCCCAGCAAGCAGCATGGCCAGATCCGCGGCTACCAGGTCACCTATGTGCGGCTGGAGAATGGCGAGCCCCGTGGCACACCTGTCATCCAGGACGTCATGCTGGCTGAGGCCCAGGTGCGCCGTTGGGTAGTGGTGGGGTGGAAGGTTGGACAGAAAACATCATGCACTGCTTCCTCTTTGGGGCCCAGATGTGTCCCCTCCCTGCCTGCCGTCAGAGGTGCTGTGACTGCCTTTCCTTGGTCGTGAGACCAGAGATGCCTTGCAGCATCAGGGTGGGGTGCAATGAGATTGGGCAGGTAGGGCCTGGTCCCGGGAACACTCCCGCTTCTGTCTTAGGTTTGCCCAAGCTGTGTAGCCCACACTCCACTAGCCCCATCTGCCCTGCTAGCATCCTAGCCTGGCAGTCACCTCTGGCTCAGCCACCGGCACTCACACTGAGGAGCCCAGTCCCCACAGACCCCAGGCCCCTATTGCTGCCCCTTCCGAGGCTTCAGCCTTTGTGGTTTGCAGGAGGCACATTCATGGTGGTGATTAGGCTGGACTTTTGAGATGTTTCTTTCTTCTAGACAGTGCTGGGCTGGCATCCACTCCTCCCGCAGCCAGAGGCAGGAGGGCACTCCTAGGTAGTCTAACCCCTGACTGGGCCATTGGCCCAGCTCCATGAACTGCCAAACAGGGTGTTGCTCTGCTCCTGGCCCCCAGGAGGATGGCTTAGCCCCTGATGTTTTCCCTTAAGGGTGAGGCCTGCCAGACAGCCTCACCCTTCTTCCAGTGTGCTGCTGTTTTCCTGGGATAATGGTTGTGCCCGTGAGCTTGGGATGAGGTCCCTTGGGTATTCTGAGCACGGGTTTGCTGTTCAGATGAAGAACCTAGAACATTGGGATGTTGTGTGAGTGGTACAGAATTACCCAGCAAGTGGGTGGCTGAGCTTGGATAAGAAGCCAAGCCTTTGGACCCCTGGGGGAGGGCTGCAGTTGCTGTCATGCGCTCTTTCCCAAAAGATTGCTAAAGAGTCACAACACCTGGGTGGGCTGTTCTCAAGGTCTCCCCACTAGAATTGGGGCCATGGGGCCCTCAGGGGCCAGTGCTGAGCCAGCCCCGGGGGCAGAACCTGGACTCCCACTAGAGCCCACACAGCCCTCCCTGTCCAGAATGTCAGCCCTGCCTGGGCTGGGAGCAGGGGTGCGTGCACTCCCCATGTTCTACATGCTGTGCTGAAGGGTGGATCCACCCACCCAGACAAACAGGAGCCTCACACCGCTGGCTGGGCTCAGTCCTCTGAAGCAAAATTCCTTTCTGCCCAGCGAGTGCCCTCTTTCTCTTCTAGTCTGCCTGGTGCTGAGGGACCAGGGGGTGGAGGTGACGGGCATGTGCACCCGCCTGCATTCCTGGGCAGGTCGAGGGCTCCTCATGGAGCCTCAGCAAACACACCCACCCAGAAACATCCCAGGAATGGGCTCTCTCCGGCCCCTCCCATCCTAGGGGACCAGCGGCCACAGCTGTGGCCAGTGGGGTTCCAGAGAAGCCACTTCAGGTGCCCCCTTCTGGTCCCAAGTGGTTTGGAAGGGAGCTGGGCCAAAGGATCAGGGACATTGCTCTCTTAGCCTCAGACACCCCATGATGGAGTAAACTCGAGCCCAGGCTCCATGGGGGCCAACTGAAGGTGGAGGCCTGCCCCCGTGGCCCCACTGGGGCTGGGTCATTCTGCCCCAAGCCAGTAGGAGAGCAGATGGGGCCTGGTCCCCAGCTTGGCCACAGGGCCCAGCTGTCCCCTGCCTTCCCTGTCAAGGACACCACAACCTATCTTTTTTCACTCTATAGCACCATCTGTTCAGCTCAGGGCCCCCACCGGTCCTGAAAGAACCATATGGAACATGCCCTACCCCAACCCCAGGAGTGTAGAGGCAGACCTGTCTCCTCCTCTTATGTCTGCCTCCTTCTCTCTGTTTCTGAGGGTGTCTGACTCCATCTCCCCATCTGCCTGTGTCCCTCTCATGGGCTCTGTTTCTCTCTCCCTCGCGTAGCCTTTTTCTTTGTCTAGCTCGTTCTCTTCTCTCACCTTCCTCCCCCTCCTCTCATCCCTTCCTTTCCCCTCCCTCTCCATTTGCTTTCAGTTTCTGTCTTTCCCTTCTTTCTCAATCTGCTTCTGATACAAGAGAGATACCATGTGAGAACGTCCATGCCCAGGTCTAGCTTGGACAGCCCAGGGCTTCCCTCTAGGCAAGCAGAGGTGGGCCCAGCCATACCTTGTAAAGTGTCCATTCAGGGACTGTCCATAGCCTCCCCCCACGTTCTGTTCCATGCTTCTTACAATGATTTTCCAGCAGAGTTTCCTAGGACAGGAGGAAGGCCACCCAGCACAGAGGCCAGTGGGCAGAGGCCAGACCAGCACTGTAAGGGTGATTGCGCTGGAGGGCTCCAAGGTCCCCCCAGCTTAGAGATGTCATGGGCCGTCTCCCTGTGCTGTGCCTGACTGCCAGAGGGCCTAGGAATGGAGACTTCAGTCCCTCCACCTTTCCAGCTAGCACACCTGCATGCACCAGTGGCCCACAATGCTGGCAGCTCTGAAAATTCCCTTCCTGCCATGATTTTCAGGCATTCCCTGGAAGGAACAGAGGTGCAGTAGTTCCTGTGCCTACGGGGCAAGGCCCAGACTCCAAGCTTGGCACTCATGGCCTTCATGATCTTGCTGGCCCAGGCTGCACCTTGGTCCACCCCAGCCACAGTACAGCTCTTACTCTTCTGGGACACTCCTCATGCCCAGGGTGACTATATAGTTTATTGTCACAACTGAGGTATTTTTGAGAGGAGAGCTTGAAGAATCATACCATGACAACACATGTGGACCAGGACTGCCCCAGGCAAACCAGGGTGTATGGTCACCCTGCTGAGCCCTTGCTGTCTTCCCTCTCCTCTGCCCAAGCTGTTGAACCCAGCCCGCACATCAGGCAGCCTCTCCCTCACACAGCTGCTTTGAGTTCTCTGGTCCTTTGGTTTCAGTGGGCCGTCTCCCTTCAGGCTGCCTGCCCTCCAGGTCTCCCTCCGCTCCTCAGCCCTCACACACACAGTTGGTGCTCAGCGAGGCAGGGAGGGGTCCTGGGGTGCTGCCCCCATGGGCACTTCAGAGGCCCAAGCCCTCCGTCTGTCCTCCCTGGGTCAGGCTCGCTCCGGGCTAGACCCCTTCCAGGGCAGAGACTTTCACCATCCTGTCTCCCTTTCTCTCCCTCTCCCGCGGTCAGTGGCGGCCAGAGGAGTCCGAGGACTATGTAAGTAACAGGTGTGCAAGCGTGGGCAAGACCTGGGTCAGGCTGGGCTCGTGGGACACTCCCCCTCTCCCTCCTCTCCTGCCAGCCTGTACTGCCAAGATCCACAGGGCACCAGCCACATCCAGAGAAAATTGGCGTTTAGACGCGAGCACTGAGCTGAGCAGCAATTGGCATTTCCTCTAATCCTTGCTTCTCGCCTGTCGAGCAGCAATTTGAGACCAATGTTCATGATCGACCAGGGCCCAACCCCTGCTCCAGCCAGACAGGGATGGAGTTAAATCCAATCCTGATTGTTAGGCCTTATTGATCCCTGGAGTGAAAAATCACCTGCTTTAGGGCCCAGGCTGGGAGGGCAGTCTAGGGAGCCAGGTTCCGGCATTGGTGCATTCTGGAGCCCTACCCCTGGGAGATCCTCCAGCTGGGGCAGGAAGGGGCCTGCGAGGGCTTGGTGGTGGCCACAGTGGCCCTACCTGAGGCTCAGAGCTGGAGGGGCACCAGGGTTGGTGGTGACAGCTCTGCTCCCACTGCACGGTGGTCCCCTCCCTCCTTCCCATTCTTCTTTGTGGTGTGGCTTGAACCCCTGTGGTGTTTCTCTGCATGTCCAGAAATGATGACTTTGCTGGAGATGGGTCCGTGGGCAGGGTCTGCCAAGGTGGAAGGACATGGCCTTGGCTGACTTCTCAGGCATTGCTGGGCACAGATGGGGAAGTGAGTTCCCCAGGGGTGGGGGTTCTTTGTCTTCTTCCTTGCTCTTACCCCCCACGACCTTCTCGGGAGGTATTGCAGGGCACAGAAGTTCACCGAGTCAGTGACCTAAATGGGGGTCAGGTGGGGTCCTGATTGGGCCTTGTAAGGTGGTACCTTAGCCCCCCTCTCCACCTCTCTCTGTGCTGTGTGTGCATGCACACATGCATGCCCTGGTGTCTGCAAGTGGCCTTGTGCCTGCTTACACAGGAGCTGAAGGTTGTGTGCATGTGTGTGCCAAGAGCCATGCAGGGTGCGTGCGAGGCTCTGTGCCTTGTGTGTGCATGCGTGCAGGGACCTCATGAGGTGTCATTCACAGCACAATGGAGTGAGGGAAACAGTGTGGCCCTTTGTTCTTGTCTGAAAGGAAGAATGAGCTGTCTGCCCCAGGCACATACAACTCCCAGGACAGGCAGGGCCCTCCCAAGCTCACATCCCTCCTGCCTGGCTGCCTCCCATGACCCCTGGCCTTGCATGGGCTAGATCCTGAGGCAGGTGGCGTGGTCTGGCCTCTCCCTGCACTTCTGTGATGGGAATGGGCCCCTCTTTCTCCCTCAGGAAACCACCATCAGCGGCCTAACCCCAGAGACCACCTATTCCATTACTGTCGCCGCCTATACCACCAAGGGGGATGGTGCCCGAAGCAAGCCCAAAATTGTTACGACTACAGGGGCAGGTGAGTGGGGGGTCAGGATAGACCGTGGGGGGCAGTGGGGAGAGGGCAGCACCGGAGCCCAGCACGTGGTCATTCAGTCCCAGGCCAGCCCACCATGATGGTCAGCACCACGGCCATGAACACTGCGCTGCTGCAGTGGCACCCACCCAAGGAGCTGCCTGGCGAGCTGCTGGGCTATAGGCTGCAGTACCGCCGAGCCGATGAGGCGCGGCCCAACACCATAGATTTTGGCAAGGACGACCAACACTTCACGGTCACCGGCCTACACAAGGGGGCCACCTACATCTTCCGGCTTGCTGCCAAGAACCGTGCTGGCCCAGGCAAGGAGTTCGAGAAGGAGATCACAACCCCCGAGGACCTGCCCAGCGGCTTCCCCCAAAACCTGCATGTGATGGGACTGACCACATCTACCACAGAACTGGCCTGGGACCCGCCAGTGCTGGCGGAGAGGAACGGGCGCATCACCAACTACACCGTGGTGTTCCGTGACATCAACAGCCAGCAGGAGCTGCAAAACGTCACTGCGGACACCCACCTCACGCTCTCTGGCCTCAAGCCGGACACCACTTACGACATCAAGGTCCGCGCATGGACCAGCAAAGGCGCCGGCCCGCTCAGCCCCAGCATCCAGTCCCGGACCATGCCCGTGGAGCAAGGTGTGTGCTGTGGGCATGGCAGCGCCTAGGGACCTCTGGTCTCCTTGACACACTGACCTCTGGCAACTGTCATCCACCAGCCTCTGGTGTGTGACCCTCCAGTTTCTCATGACTGTGACCACTAACCTCTAGTGAATGGGCACCATGCTGTTGCGTGACCCCCGACCTTTGCTATCCTTGACCTACTGACCTCTGCTGTGTGACCTTCCAGTCTCTCCTAACCTTGACCTACTGATCTCTTTTGACTGCATCACTGTTCTTGGGTGTGCAACCTACTGATCTTTGGTGTGTGACGCTGATCTCTTGGGGGCATGACCCACTGACCTCAATGAGCATGTTCCACCATGCTGTGGTCTGTGGCCACGTGCTTCTCGTGACTGAAACCCACTGAGCTCTGGTCACTCTGACCTGGTGTCTGTGAACTCCAGCTTTTACCCCCGCACCTCCGGAGACTCTCTGGCCTCCCCTGCCCTGTTTGGTGGTCACTGTGGAAGAGCCTGGGCCTGGGAGGTGAACTGCAATCCAAAGCCGGCTGGGAGTGGGGGTGCTTGATACTCTGCAGCCATTCCTAAACCCCCAAGCCCTGGCCGCCTCATCCTGTCTGGGAACCCTTCTGGCCCACTTACTCCAGCCCAGATACTCAGCCAGAGCTGACCCCTCCTTATGCCTCCACAGTGTTTGCCAAGAACTTCCGAGTGGCGGCCGCAATGAAGACATCTGTGCTGCTCAGCTGGGAGGTCCCTGACTCCTACAAGTCGGCCGTACCCTTCAAGGTGGGTAAGGACCACAGCCAGCCGGGTCCGGCACACACACAGACCTGCTGTGTGCTGTCATTCACTCCCAGCCCACATGTGCGCATGTCTGCAGAGCAGAATCCTGGTTGTGTGCGTGAGCGCTGTGTCCTCCAGGCCTGTGGTGGGAACCTCCCCCAGAGGCACTGCCACACTCCTTCCCACCATCCCCTGCAGATTCTGTACAACGGGCAGAGTGTGGAGGTGGATGGACACTCGATGCGGAAGCTGATTGCAGATCTGCAGCCCAACACGGAGTACTCCTTTGTGCTGATGAACCGTGGCAGCAGCGCAGGGGGACTGCAGCACCTCGTGTCCATCCGCACGGCCCCCGACCTCCTGCCACACAAGCCAATGCCTGCCTCGGCCTACATAGAGGACGGCCGCTTCTCCCTCTCCATGCCCCATGTGCAGGACCCCTCGCTCGTCAGGTGTGCACACGAGGCCTCTGGGGAGGCAGGGTAGGGCTGGAGGCCACTGGCAGTGACAGTCCTGATTCCTGCTCTGCCCATGCAGGTGGTTCTACATCGTGGTGGTGCCCATCGACCGTGTGGGCGGGAGCATGCTGGCACCAAGATGGAGCACACCTGAGGAGCTGGAGCTGGACGAGGTACCTGGGGAGGGGATGGGGACACTGATGACAGCACAGCCCCATCGCAGTGGTTGGCTGTGGCCTCCCTGCCTTGAGCAGTCCCCCAGGGACTCTCCCAGATTCACTCCCCAAATCGAAATCCCTCTCCTGGCTGCTGTGGCTGGCAGCCTGCCCCCTCTCTGGAGAGAGGGACTCTGAGGGGAACCCCCTGGGAGAGTTCAGAGAACTCCTGGAGGGCTACAGAGAGTTCCCTGGAGGTGTTTGGTGAGAATCCCCTGGGCTGGGGAATCATAGAGACATCTCTGCAGGTCTGGAGAAGCCCACGCCTGGTAGACTTTGCAGGCCTTGGAAGGCTAGATGAGCCTTATAGCCTGTGGCCCTCAGACATTTGAAATCCTTCTGTCCTGCTGTCACAATCAGTGTGGAAACAGCCTTCTCTGTTTATGATGGGGACAGCTTACCCACAGGGCCTTTTCTGGTGGGAGGCATGGCATTGTGGTGTCCCCATCGCTCTCGGAAGGTGGTCGGCCAGGCCTGGCTCTTACATAGGAGGTGAGCCTCCAACCCAGCCCAGGGAGCCAGTGTCCCAGGCTGCAGCCCCAGGGGCAGCATGTTCTGAGGCCCTGCATGACCCCATGCTCTGCTCTGCCAGCTTCTGGAAGCCATCGAGCAGGGAAGTACAGAGCAGCGGCGGCGGCGGCGGCAGGCAGAGCGGCTGAAGCCATATGTAGCTGCTCAGGTGGATGTGCTCCCCGAGACGTTTACCCTGGGGGACAAGAAGAACTACCGGGGCTTCTACAACCGCCCCCTATCTCCGGACCTGAGCTACCAATGCTTTGTGCTCGCCTCCCTGAAGGAACCCGTGGATCAGGTCTGTCTGAGCTCACCTGTCTCGAAGTACCCTGAAACCCCCAGCCTGACCCAAGACTAAGCCAGTCTCAAATACCATGAGACCCCAGGCCTGGGGCAGCCACAAAGACCTGAGACCTGCACTGGGGATCCCAAGACGTGAGGCCCTGGGAACCAGAAGGCCAGGCCTAATCTGCCCCAGGGAGCCAGTCCTGCCAGGTCTGCCTCTTTGGCTTGGGGAGACCAGGCTCAGCCTAGCCCAGCACAACCAGCCCTAGGGCCCTTTCTCAGGGTTGATGGGCGCAGGTGGGGGGGGACCTCTCACTGAGTTTACAGCTGTGCCGTTTCTCTGCTGGGCCACAGAAGCGCTACGCCTCCAGCCCCTACTCAGATGAGATCGTGGTCCAGGTGACACCAGCCCAGCAGCAGGAGGAGCCCGAGATGTTGTGGGTGACAGGCCCCGTCCTGGCAGTCATCCTCATCATCCTCATTGTCATCGCCATCCTCCTATTCAAGAGGTGAGCACTGCCCTTGGTGCTCAGCAGGCAGCCACCTGCCCCTCGCCTCCCAGGGTCCCTCTGGGCAGGGTGCCTGTGGAGAAGGTGCAGCCCTCCCGGTCTGGACCCTGGGCCCGGGCTTCGTAGGGAGCCAGGATGGGCAAAAGCAGCGTGTGTGCAGGTGCGCCTGGGTCTGCACACATGTGCCTGCGTTTGCACACATGTGCCTGCGTCTGCACATCTGCATCTGTCGGGTGAGGGACTCTAGGTATCAGCCCGGGTGTGAGGAGCCGAAGCTTCACAGAGGGTTGTTCCATGTACATCCCCAGGCACGTCTGTCGGTCTCTGTGTTTCTCTGGATGTGAGCCTGTCTGTCTCCTCTTTAGCTTCAAGACAACACCCTGTTCTGGCCTCCTATCTTAAGTCCCTTCCTTCTGTCCCCGTTCCTGGATGAGTCCCCAGCCTCACTATCCTGCTTAGGCCTAGGGGGTCCAGACCCAGCTGTGGGCCCACATGCCCACGGATGTTCACTTAGCAGACATTTATGTAAGGCCTGTAGTCACTGTGGCATCCATAGCTCTCTCCACCCCAGTGTGTCCTTAACACTCAGTCCTCCCTGTGATGGTTGCAGCCACCTGCCTTTGGAGTCTCCCCTTCCTACCTCCATCCACTTCCCTGCCCAAAAGGTACTTCCAAAGGTTTAACTTTGCCATTCTCAATTTAAAACCTTTTGGTGGCTCCCAAAATAATTCCAGCCTCACGGCCAAATGCCTGGCTAATCTGGCCCCCAGCCACCACCCGGCACAGCTGAACACACAAGTGTGTCAATGAGCACCTGGCGGATGAACGTGTGCTGGTCCATGTGTCTGAATGCGTCTCCGCGTAGGAGTGCCTGTATCCTGTGCCCCTGCCCTGGACCCAGTGCTCCTTCCTGAAAAATCTCCTCCTTCCTCCCAGGTGGCTAGACCTGTGGGCAGGACCCTGAGGAGTGGCCTGCACGTGCACTCGTCTTTCCCCTTCCTGCCTAGTTCCGGTGTCTGTCCGGAAAGGCAAACCCCTCCCTGTGAATGTCATGTGGGTGCCATATAAGGGGCCCGCAGTGTCCTCATGTCATGAGAGGGCCGAGTGCTTGGCAGAAACAATGACCGTTCCTTTCTTCTGTCCTTGCCTGTCTCTCGGGACCTAGTAAACAAGAAAGGTAGGAGTTGTTCCTTCTCTTTTCACACACCTCCCCTTCTACTTATCCCTGTGCACATGTCGGGCCAGCAGGGAGGGACGGTGCTTGGATCAGAAGCCTCTTGGCCTGTGGCTTTAAGCAGAAAGCTGTCCGGTCAGCTCTCCAGGCTCCCCAGCTCGGGACTGAGTCCTCAGCGTGAGGGGCAGACTCTGTCACTCTCTTGCCAGTTCAACTCTGTACCCTCTGCAGAGGATGCTCCTTTTCTGAGGCACATGCATAATACAGACTTCATTGCCTCCCCTAAGTATGCAGAGCTCACCAGCATCTTCACCAGGCTCCCAGTTCTCTGAGAAGTTACCTAAGTGCTGTAAGAGACTGTCTTGCGTATGTGCAAAGAGCACTTACTACACAGAGCAGTGGAAAGTGTGTACTGATACACACTTGAGCACAGTCACACATGTTCTTCCTCCCCAGACACACACATACACAGACCAGGTGGCCCCTGGCTATTGGTCAGCAGCTGAGTCCTGTGGTCTGTCCCTGTCCCTGGCCCTGTCCTTGTAGATGGGGAAACAGGCCATCAAGAGAGGATTCTACCCAGCTAGGGTGATGCCTTCCCCGTCCCTCCCCTGCTGCCCTGGGCATTTACCCTCATACTCTGAGAGCCAGACAGCTGGGCCCAGTCCCCTGTGATGTTTGTGTATTTTATGTGTCATTTGCATGTTTATTCCTGGTGGCTCCTGCCTCTGCTGTTGTGGCCTTCGGGATAGCAACCACTGCTGAGCAGTGACCTGCCTTCTATCCAAAGGATCCACCAGCTCTGTGACCCCTTCCTCCTCGCTGCACTGCCGCTCTGTCCACCCCACACTCCTGCTATCTCCCCACGTCCTCCCTGCCCTGTGTTCTCTCATGTTGAGGCTGTTCTGGCCCTGGCTCCTCCGTGCTCAGAGATCCCAGGATGGGGCGGGCAGTGGGAGGACTGAGCCATGGACATGGAGGCTTTGTGGCAGCCAGCCACGCCACACATCTCTGCCCTTGTCTGGATCTCAGGCTCTCACCAACCTCTCTTCTGTCTCTTTAGGAAAAGGACCCACTCCCCGTCATCAAAAGACGAGCAGTCAATTGGGCTGAAGGACTCCTTGCTGGCCCACTCCTCTGACCCTGTGGAGTTGCGGCGGCTCAACTACCAGACCCCAGGTAGGGTGGCTCTCACGGCCTGCTCCCCCAACCCCGACCAGAGGCCTGCAGGCTGTCCTGCAGGTCATGGGGGTCTCCACAAAGGGACCTCAGCTGCATGACCCCATTTCCTGCCCCTTTTGTTCCTTTTTGCCCTGCACCCATCCACTTTGGACTGAAGTGCCTGAGCTGCCCCCATATCCAGCAGCTGGCCAGGTGCCCCAGGGCCCAGGAGCCTCTTAGGAGCAGCAAGGATGCTTAGCCCCTGCCTGGTCTTCAGTCCGGGCCTGTGAATATGGGCTAAGGAGCCCCCAGAGCCCACATCCCCACCACATGAACGAGGGGCATGTTAGCAATGGGACATGCCCCACCAGACACTTGTGGGAGATGGGTGCCACAGCTGTCTTAGAGGCTGGCCCCAGGTTTGTCATGCCTGCCCACCTGCCCTTTCTTCCCAGCCATTTACTGGGCTGTCCAGCTGTTCTTCTCCCTGAAATGTCACTCCTCCCCCATGCCCCAGCAGACACAGCTCAGACCCCTCCTCCTGGGAGAAGCCCCCATACAAGACTGGGTGCCTCTCCTTGGCTCCCAGAACCTCTCTGCTTCTTCCGTCCTGATGCCTCACACAGAGGGCTAGAACTGTCTCTGTGACAGTCTCTGAGCTCTGTTGTGCTAGGAACTGTGTCTTGTTCATCCCCCATCCCTTGTATTTAGCACGCGGTGGGTTCTTGTTGAATGCTTGTGAAACGAACACACAGAGAACGGAATGAACGAGTGAACTAATGCGTACACACACACGGTTTGTGTATGCATGAGCCAGTTATTATTGCATATCAAATTACCCCAAAACTTAGTGGCTTAAAACAACAGTAACTATGTATTATCTCTCGCTGCTTTTGTGAGTCAGGAATTCAGACAGGGGCACAGCAGGAACAGATTGTCTCTTTTCCCGAACGTCTGGGCCCTCAGCTGGAAGACTTGCAGGCAGGCCAGGAGCTAGAATCGTTTAAAGCAGGGGTTGGCAAACTGTGGCCCATGGCCAAGTTCAGCCCACTGCCTGTTTCTGTAAATAAAGTTTTACTGTCACACAGCCACGCCCATTCATTTGTATGCTATCTGTGGTTACTTTCATACTAGGACGACAGAATTAAATAGATAGAGTAGATGCCAGATGTCCACAAAGCCTGAAATAATTACTGTCTGGCCTTTTATAAGAAAAATTTGCTAACCCCTGGATTCTAAAGACTCTTTTTCATTCACGAGTCTGGTGGTTGCTGAGTCCGCTGCAAGCCTAGCTGGGCTGTCAGCTGGAACACCCAGGTGAGGCCTCTTCATGTGGCCTGGGCTTCCTCACAACATGGTGACTGACCTGCAAGGGTATGTGTCTGGAGAGAGAACATAGCATGCCAGGCAGACCTAGCAGGCTATTGCACCCAACCTGGCATGACTGGATCTGTGAGGAATCAGGCACCAGGCTGGTGGGACCTGGGGGGCAGAGAAGCCTCTTCTGGGAGAGGATGCCAAACCATGTGGGCACTGGTTAGGAAAAGAGGGCGTGGGAGGTAGAGCCCTTCAGTGGAAGCACGTGCAGAAGCTCAGAGGCATTGCGTGGGCATCAGCTGATGAGCACTTGAGTGTTTCTGCAGCACTGGAGCTGGGGGCCAGGGCATCCTCAGCCAAGAGACGATGGCAGGGTTAGGCAGAGGTCTGGTCACACCGGGCATTGAACGCCAGGCTAAGGGGTTTGGACTTCATTTTGGGGGTACCAGAGATACATTAAAGGTTTTCAGCAGGGAAGTGATGGGGTTTGAATTGTGCTTTAAAAACACACTCTGGCTGCTGTGTGGAGAATGGGTTGGAGGGGGAGAAACTGGGGAAGGGAGACCGTGTAAGTAGCCAGTGAGTAGGTGAGAGGTGGCGGTGGGAATGGAGGGGAGGGGCAGACTCGGGAAACGTGAAGGAGGTCCAGGCCGCAGGTCTTGGTCTGGCGTCCACATGGGGGAGGAAAGGATGGCTCTGTGGTTGCCGACTGAGTAATTGTTGGGGAGGTGTCCAGGTGGCAGTGGGTCTGTGGGTCTGGGACTCTACGCTGGCATCAGGGCTGGAGCCACAGGTGTGGGAGGTGCCGAGGGGCATACGGTGGTCAAAGCCTGAAAATAGGTGGGGTCTCCCAGGGAGGGTGGGAAGAAGAGAGGGGCCGAGAAAGGAGCCCAGGGAAGGGAAGGTGGTACAGTGTTGAGGAAGGATGGAGGTAGCCAGGAGGTTAAGAGGGAGCAGCCAGACGGAGAGAAGAACAGGAGTGCAGTGTCCCTGAGGCCAGGGCGGGGAGTGCTGCGCAAAGGACTGGGATTTAGTGGCATAGAGCTGTGGCTACCCAGAGAGAGGACTGTTGGCTTTTGCAGGGGGACCTTGGAGAAAGGGCAGCCATCAAGTTCTGGGCAGAAGCGTTTCAGTGGGCCAAGGAGTGGCCCGCGTGGAAGGAGGGTCACAGCAGACGGGAGAGGGTGTGTGATTGACAAAGCAGGGCTCCCTTTTCCATATGGAAATTGCCTGAAAATAGCCAAGGCCAAATTTTGACATCAGAGGGGACAGGGTTGGTTTGGACTTAGTATTTAGTCATAAAAAGAGCCACTGAGGCCACCCAGGCCCCAGTGTTTTGGGAGTACTGGCTGCTGGGGGTGGGACATGGTCTGCTGGGAGACAAAGGCCTTGGTGGGACCTGTCTGCAGCCCCAGGCCCTCACTACCTGTGTCACCTGATCCCTCTGGCCAGCCGCTCCTGAGCCCTCTCAGCCCCTGCCACCCCTCACCGCCCCCCTTGGAGTCTGACAGCAGAGTCACCAGAAAAGGTTAACAGGCTCTCTTCTCTTGTCCTGCTGTTTCTGTTTTTTTTTTTTTTTTCTCTGCAGGTTCCAGTGTCCCCAGTTGCCCGAATACCTCAAGTTAGTTCTCAAAGTTCCCTGTGCGGGATACTTTGGCTTCTGTGTCTGTCTCCACTCTCCTTTCTCTCGGCCCATCGCCCCCTTCCTCCTCGAGTTCTCTCCTCCGCCTCTCTCCTCTCTGCCCACCTGGCTTCCTCCAATTCTGTCGTCTGTCCCGTGGGCCCCCCCTCTGTCTGTGTCTGACACCCTTCCAGGTGCCTCTGTTTCCTGTCTCCTCGTCTCTGCTCCTCTCTCCTTGTTCCCTGTCACCCTGCCATTCTCTCTGTACTTTGTGACATAAACATACTTCATCCACATACTCGGTCGCCTGGGACCATGATGTCCTTGAGTCTCCCATGGTGATTGGTGCCATCGAGGGGCAGGAGGGTTGCCCACGCACAGGGGCGATAGGAGAGCAGCTTCTGCCACCGACCTGGGATGCCCTCCCACCCTGGGGGGAGGAAGCCTCTCCTCCCTTTTGAGAGACCCACCAGGCAGGGTCCTGGAGCTTCCACTCAGTGCCGCGCCACCCACATCTGCTCCATGTGCTCGCAGGACAACACATCCCTCAGTCCTCTCCCCTCTCCAGCCACTGTGTGCTCCACCATCCCTGTCGCCGCATGTGCTGCCGTCTCCATGCTACCAGTGCCGAGTGCTCCATGGTCACACGTGTTCACATGTGCACATACATGCATTGGGGCTGTCTCCATCACCCCGAGCAAACCTCGTGGTAACGCTGGCTGTGTGCCTCACCTTCCCCAGGTATGCGAGATCACCCTCCCATCCCCATCACCGACCTGGCAGACAACATCGAGCGCCTCAAAGCCAACGATGGCCTCAAGTTCTCCCAGGAGTATGAGGTGAGACATCCCTACCCGCGGTGTGTGCCTAGCCTGGGCCTACCCCCATACTAGCTCTTGTCTTGTCCCAGGTCCCAACCTGGGGTTGGGGTGGGGGCTCGCGGCTCCCCAGAGCCCAGAAAGGAGAGCCAGCAGTAGCAGGACTCAGCTGGGGAGCTGGGCTCCTCAGGCGCTGGGCCTGGCCAAGGCCCTGCCCACCTCCCTCCTGTGGTCACCCTCAGAAGAGGCTTCAAAAGGCTTCGTGTGCCGCCAGGGTCTGGACACTTAGACACATGCCCAAATGCTAACGGAGATAGACACAAGGTCATAGACACACAGACACAGATCAGCCCAATGGCCATGGTAGCTGGCATCCATCAAGAGCTTCTTGCTGGCCAGCAGTGGGCCAGGCGCTGGGCAGGCATGCTCTCATGCAGTCCCCCACGGCCTTGTGAAACGGACACTATCATTCTCCCGTCTTACAGGTGGGGAAGTGGGGGCTCAGAGAGGGGAGTGACTTGCCCAAGGTCAAACAGCTGGTGGGTGGTGGTGCCAGGGTTCAAACCCAGGCCTGCCTGACACCCGGTGCCCTGCACGTGCGTGTGCTCATGTCTGCACTCAGAGCAGCACAGCTCATAGAGATGGGGAGTCAGGGGGCTCAAGGCTTGCTGCTCACACGCAAATCCCGCCCGGGGCCCTCCACATGCTCACCTTACCCTGGCCTTGACTCCTGCCTGCTGGGGGCTCAGGCTTCAGAGCCTGGGGGCTTCCATCCCACCCATAGCTGGTGGCAGGGGATGACTCTGAGTCTCCCCAGGCCACCCAGCTGGAGAGCGGCTTTGTTAGAGCAGGAGGTGATTTAAAGGAGAGATGCACGAGGTGGAGATGTCTTTCTGCCTCTTCCGCTGCTGTTTACCCAGCACTAGGTGCAGGCCTCCGGAGATGATCGGTGGGCAGGTGACCGATAGGCTGTCTTGGCCTCGCCTGCAAGTTAGCTCCCTTTGCAGTCAGATGTCTGCCCTCAGCTGCTTTTGGGGCACCCATCCCAGGGCACCAGGATTACCCTACCAAGGGCTGTGGGCCAGGTTCTGAAGAGGAAATTGAGCTTGGCAGGCAAATGGATGAACATGTCTGCTGCAGAGAAACCGTGTTGCCTCCACCTGTAGAGTCCCCACTTGTGCCCTGCCTGGCATAAGGCGGTGCTGCAGGGCAGCGAAGCTGTGAGTCGGGCTCCCTGCCTTCAGTCCCTTATCTGGCCAGGCAGGCCTCGCGTGGCCTCCAGCCCACACTCACTGTACTGTGCCCCACCCCTGCCCTTCCCTCCTGCGTGGCCCTGCCTCACTGTCTGGGCTCAGTGCCTCTGCTCGCGGCGTTCCCTCCCCCTCCTGCCCACTCCCTTCCTCCAGTCAGAGGCTTCCTCACAAGACCCTCCTGCTCCAGGAAGCCTTCTCTGGCTACCCAAGGCTGCTGTGGGCTCTCCCCCAGCCGGGATCGCCTAGTTCTGTTACTGCTAACGCTCACTTAGTCATTCATCACACGTGTGCTGTGTGCCAGTCACCGTGCAGGGTGCTGTGGCTATGGAGACAAGTGCCCTTAGGGAGCCCAGTCAGATAATCCACATTGAACGTGTGGCTGTGACCACGTTCCCTGGTACCAGATATGACCAACGTGGCGTGGAGAGGTAGGCTGACCTCGCCGAAGCAGCCTGATGGTTGGGGTGTGGGGGGGACTCATGGCAGCAGTGACACTGTCCTTTGGGGAGTAGCGAGGCTGGGGCCAAAATATGGAGGACATCATGTGCGTGCTGAGAGCTTTGGACCTCATCCAGCTGTAGAATGTGCGGATAATGATAGAACCTCTCTCACAGGAGAGTTAGATAAAGAAATACACGCAAAGTGTTATGACAGCGCCAGGCACACTGTAAGTTCTGAGACTTTGCCGTAATCGTCTTGCTATCTAAAGTGATGGGCCACGGAAGGCTTTTAAGGAGGATGTTGATATTCAGGTCTGCATTTTAGAAGGATTGTTCTGGCTGTGAGTGGGAGTGGGGCAAGGGGGGAGAGCAGGGAGAGGCCAAGCCTGAGCGGGGGTGGCCTGGCCAAGGGCAGGGGCAGCAGGTTGCAGAGAGGGGGAGCCGCAGGACATGGTGACTGGGTGGCGCACAGGGATTTGGAGGTCAACTAGCAGGTTCTGGCCCAGCTTTTGGGTAGCTGGGTCATGGTGCCCTTCACTGAGGTGGAGTCCCAGCAGCAGAGCCGGGCTGGGAGGGGAAGGCGGTGAACTCAGCTCTGAAAGGATTGAGATTGAAGGACCTGTGAGACCTCCAGGTGGAGATGTCCAGGAGGCTGCCTGATAGTCAGGGGACAGCTCTGGACCACAGCTGGGCTTCCGGACAGCTCCAGTATACAAGGGTAAGAACACTGTGAGCAAAGGCTGTAGAGTGAGAAGAGGGCCTGGAGGGAACCCTGGAGGAGCCCTGTGTCCTGCTATGGGAAGGGCGAGGGAAGGAGAGGAGACGGGGAAGGAACAGCCTGAGAGGTAGGAGCAGAGCCTGGCACGGGTATTCAGAGCCCTGGGCAGTTCCCAGTGCTGCAGTGGGGTGGGGAGGGTGTGTGCAGGGCTGCAGGAGGATGTGTGACCATTCTGGCCCCACCCCAGGCCACTCACCTGACAAAGGGATTTGGTATCATGGCCTCTGAGCTCCCTGGCCGGGGGAGGTGGTGCTTAATTTCACTGGCACCATGGAACAGAGGGGCTGGCTGGCTGTGGCCTGTGAAGCCAAGGCAGTGTGTGAGCAACACCTGGAAACCTGCGTCCCTGCAGGGGAAGTAGGAGGTAGACGTCAGCTCTCACGCACTCCATGGGCTTCCTCCATTCCCTGCAGTCCATTGACCCTGGACAGCAGTTCACGTGGGAGAATTCAAATCTGGAGGTGAACAAGCCCAAGAATCGCTACGCGAATGTCATTGCCTACGACCACTCGCGAGTCATCCTTACCTCCATCGATGGTGAGCCAAGGGCAGTGCCCTCTCCCCTCCCCTTACTCTCCTCCCCCTTGCCGGCCGCGGTGACATCTCATCCTGCAGAAGATGCTCGCCAGGCTGGGGTGTAGTGAGGCAGGTGGGCTGGGCTGGGGGCCCTGGGGTAATACCCTCCCACAGCCCTTGCCGTCCCTAGGTGTCCCTGGGAGTGACTACATCAATGCCAACTACATCGATGGCTACCGAAAGCAGAACGCCTACATCGCCACGCAGGGCCCCTTGCCGGAGACCATGGGCGATTTCTGGCGGATGGTGTGGGAACAGCGCACGGCCACTGTGGTCATGATGACGCGGCTGGAGGAGAAGTCCCGGGTGAGACTGTGCAGGGCCCTGCCAGGAGGCGGGTGGGAGATAACTCAGCCATCAAGTGATCTTAGGTACTTTCTGTCCTTGTGGGAAGAGATTTCTCAAGGGATTCCCTGAATGCTATTGTTTTTCTGGGGTATTGTCATGTTCCCCAGATACTGAGGTGTTTCTGGGATATAGCATGTTTCCCAGATGTTAGCGGGTTCCTGGGATGTTAATATGTTTCACCAGATGCTGTCATTTTCTGGGATTGTTAATGTGTTCCCCAGTTGCTAACATGTTCCCATGGTGTTCACATGTTTTCCCAGATGCTGGAGTGTTCCTGGGGCATTAACACATCTCCTAAGTTAATTAGTGGAAAGAGCTGCTGTTATCTGTTTTTACACTGTAAAGCATTGACTGGAACGTAAAATTTACAGAGCTTGAAAATGGCACATAAACATTATGAGTAAATTTGGCAGAAAATGTGCTTGGTGCGATCTAGCCTTGAATAAATAATTTTCAATTATAGCCCTCATTCCACCAGCTAGGAAGGGGTGGTGACATAGCATGAGGATCTGATGTGACTTGGTGAGGGTCAGGGGATGGGATCTGAGAGTTTGGGGCTGGGGGACCTTGCAGCCAGATAGGCTAGACGTCCGCCCTGCCTCTGCCTGCCTGAGCCTGTGGGCTTTCTCCAACATCTGCCCCTGCCCTGCCTGTCCCTTTGCAGGTGAAATGTGATCAGTATTGGCCAGCCCGAGGCACTGAGACCTACGGCCTTATTCAGGTGACCCTGCTGGACACAGTGGAGCTGGCCACATACACAGTACGCACCTTTGCGCTCCACAAGGTATGGCCCTGCTCCAGCACTTGTCTGCCATATGAGCCCTGTAAGGACAGTGGCCTGAGTGTGGTGTGCTGGGCAGTCAGTCGGGCAGAGGGGAAGCAGGAGCCTGGGTGTTGGAGAGTCAGGAGCTGGAACAAGTGTGGTGTGATGGCCTCTGTTATGAGAATGGTGTTGCAAGCTCCTTCAGGCTGCTTTGTGTGGCTTCTGAGTCCCATCAGGGAGTGGCAGATCGGGCCTCAGTGGCAGGTCATCCTGCCCTGAGTCTGGCAGGCAGACTCCTAGTCACTCCGTCTTCTCATTTTGCTCCCCAGAGTGGCTCTAGTGAGAAGCGTGAGCTGCGTCAGTTCCAGTTCATGGCCTGGCCAGATCACGGGGTTCCCGAGTACCCAACCCCGATCCTGGCCTTCCTAAGACGGGTCAAGGCCTGCAACCCGCTAGATGCAGGGCCCATGGTGGTGCACTGCAGGTGAGAGGGTACAGTGCCACCGAGGGGGTGGGGCGGGAGGTGGGGACCCATGCCCCAAGCTGAGCCCATGTCCTGCAGCGCGGGCGTGGGCCGCACGGGCTGCTTCATTGTTATCGATGCCATGCTGGAGCGTATGAAGCACGAGAAGACGGTCGACATCTATGGCCACGTGACATGCATGCGCTCGCAGAGGAACTACATGGTACAGACGGAGGACCAGTATGTGTTCATCCATGAGGCCCTGCTGGAGGCTGCCACGTGTGGACACACGGAGGTGCCCGCCCGCAACCTGTACGCCCACATCCAGAAGCTGGGCCAAGTGCCTCCAGGGGAAAGTGTGACTGCCATGGAGCTTGAGTTCAAGGTAGGGCCCGGGTGGGCCTGCTCGGCTCTGGGGCCTGGACTGGGTCATGGAGATGACCCGCAGGAAGCCAGGCCTGACCAGCCGCTCCCTCTCGGTAGTTGCTGGCCAGCTCCAAGGCCCACACATCCCGCTTCATCAGCGCCAACCTGCCCTGCAACAAATTCAAGAACCGCCTGGTGAACATCATGCCCTATGAGTTGACCCGCGTGTGTCTGCAGCCCATCCGTGGTGTGGAGGGCTCTGACTACATCAATGCCAGCTTCCTGGATGGCTATAGGTCAGCATGCTTGTCACTGCCCTGCCACGCCCTGTGGGTGCCTGCGCCTGTGCCTAGCTGGCTGGAGGCACAGCAGAGTAGGGCCAGACCAGAGAGGGCTGGGTAGATCAGTGAGGGCTTCCTGGAGGAGGGGTGATGTAAGCAGGGCCCCCAAGGGACTAGGCAGTCTTAGGGGAGACTCTGAGGGCAGCAGCACCTCCGGCATGTGCAGTCTTATGTCCACCCCAGACAGCAGAAGGCCTACATAGCTACACAGGGGCCTCTGGCAGAGAGCACCGAGGACTTCTGGCGCATGCTATGGGAGCACAATTCCACCATCATCGTCATGCTGACCAAGCTTCGGGAGATGGGCAGGGTGAGCCCACCCCTTCCCCTGGGCCCTTCTTACACCTGGGGAAACACCAGCCACCCTTGGGAGAGATACCCCTTTCGTTACTCTCTGCATTCACACCCCAGCCTCCCATCAGCATAGCCCTGGAGCCCCATTGTCACCACCTTAGGCATCCTGTCCCAGAATCCTCTGAAGGCTGGTTCTTCCCTCCCGTTCCTCCCCACCTGATCTTGGGGGCCTGGCCTTCTGTCCACAGGAGAAATGCCACCAGTACTGGCCAGCAGAGCGCTCTGCTCGCTACCAGTACTTTGTTGTGGACCCGATGGCTGAGTATAACATGCCTCAATATATCCTGCGTGAGTTCAAGGTCACAGATGCCCGGGTGAGTGTTTGCACTCAGGCGTGTCCATGTACTGCCCGAGCATACATGGGATGGGTGGCTGCCCATGTGGTACCTTTGCTTAAGCTGCAGGAATCTGAGGTGGGGCTGTAGGTTTGGGGGTGTGAGCACATCTGCCAGGGTGGCCTCTGGTGTAACTGTGTCACAGGTGCGTGTCTGTCATTGTACTACCTGGCCTAGTCCAGAGGGGCAGCAGACCAAAGCACAAACCCTAACGCTGTCCCATGCCCACCTCTCCCAGGATGGGCAGTCGAGGACAATCCGGCAGTTCCAGTTCACAGACTGGCCAGAGCAGGGCGTGCCCAAGACGGGTGAGGGCTTCATTGATTTCATCGGGCAGGTGCACAAAACCAAGGAGCAGTTCGGGCAGGATGGGCCCATCACGGTACACTGCAGGTGGGCTGTCCCCATGGAGGGCTGGGGCAGGTGGGGCCTGAAGGCCTAGCAGACCCACTGCCTGAGGTGTGCAGGACTCATGACCCAGTTGTGTCTCGGAGCAGTGCTGGCGTGGGCCGCACCGGGGTGTTCATCACTCTGAGCATCGTCCTGGAGCGCATGCGCTATGAGGGTGTGGTCGACATGTTCCAGACCGTGAAGACCTTGCGCACACAGCGTCCTGCCATGGTGCAGACAGAGGTACGCAGACCAGCGTGCAGGGCCAGGGTCTCGCCAGCAGCCCTGTTTGCAGTTTTCGGCTCTAGCTGCAGTTGCATATACACAGGCACGTGCATTCTTTCATGCTGCCGACGTTTAACACTGCCTGCTCTGCCTAAGGCGCTCAGGGGAGACATGAGTGAGATGGGTTCATTCATTCAGCACCTCTGTACTGAGCACCTGTGGTATGCCTGGCTCTGGGTCAGGATTGGACATAGCAGTCCTTATGGGTTACACAGTCAGGGTGTAACATGATTGGGGTGACAAGTGGAAGGCAGGCCAATGTGCAGGCCTGGGAGAGGGAAGGGAGAGGCTCTTTCAGGCTCCCCTGGACACTCACTGCTTGAGGGTCCAGGACCTGCTCTTGGCCAATAGAAGCTAACTCCATGGCCCACTGGCTGCAGTGTGAGTGCCCTTGGCAGTGTGGTGGGGTATCCATTCGTGCAGCCTACACTGACCAGCCCTCCTGTCCCCGTTAGGACCAGTATCAGCTGTGCTACCGTGCAGCCCTGGAGTACCTCGGCAGCTTCGACCACTATGCAACGTAACTACCGCCCCCCTCTCCTCCGCCGCCCCCACTGGGGGGCTCCGGAGGGGACCCAGCTCCTCTGAGCCATACCAACCATCGTCCAGCCCTCCTGCACGGATGCTGTTGCTGGCAGAGCACAGCCCACTGGGATCACAGCGTTTCAGGAACATTGCCACACCAGTCAGAGAGCCTAGAACACTCCTGGCAAGTGGGTGGACCAGCAGGGAGGCGCTGTGGCCCCTCTGTCCACCAGGCCCACCTGGAGCCCACTTCAAGCTCTCTGGTCCGCTGCCGCGTTTCTCATGCTTCATGGGGTGGGGATGGGGGCAAAGCCTCCTTTTTTATACATTAAGTGGGGTAGACTGAGGGATTCTGGCCTCTTCCCTCTGATTTTTCCTTTTGCAAATCCTTAATTGCAGAATGGGCCACTGTGGGGGTTGGGATTTATTTTGTTTTCTTTTTTGAGTTCACTTTGGATCCTTTTTTTGTATGACTTTTACCGCTGAAGGACAGAACATGCCTTCCTCGTGCAGAGCTGGGGCCGCCAGCCTGAGCGGAGGCTCGGCCGTGGGCCGGGAGACAGTGCTGATCTCGCTGCTCTTCCAGCCCTTCACACAAGATCCTATTTCAGCCAAATGCAGGGAAACTCAATTTTTTTTAAGTTTTGTTTTTCCTTAGGAGCCTTTTTTTAGGTCCTGCAGACAGTGGTGGGCGGGGAGGAGATAGGGAACACTCATCCCCAGTTGTCTATCCCAGTGTGTGTCTAACATTCACAGCCCAGAACCACAGACGTGTCTGGGGGAGCCTGGCAAGGCGTTCCTCATCTCCATTGTGTTTGCAAAGGTTCAAAAAAAACAAAAAACAAACAAAAAACACAAAAATTAAAAAAAAAAAAAAAACCCAAGAAAAAAGAGTCATTCCCGGTCTCTGCTTCAGACCCCCAAGAGGGGAGGCAACTCCATGCGCCTGGGGTTCCCAGTGAGCTGCCCGCTGACCTCGGGGTGCAGAGAGCCTTGCTTTTGTCCGGAGCATTGCAGTATGGTGTGGTTGTAGGCGGTGGGTCTGGCCACGTGGCCAAGGTGAATGGCACAGGTCAGGGTGTATGCCACGCCCCACACACATCAGGGCCAAGCGGGGGCGTGGTTGGCCTTTCAGGTCCAGGCCAGTGGGCCTGGTAGCACATTTCTGTCCTCAGAGCAGAGGCCAGATGATTTCCCTCCCTGGTTTGCAGCTGTTTTCAAAGCCCCTGAGAATTGCTCTTTTCCACTCCAAGATGCCCTCGTAAACCAATGTGGCAGGACTACTGGACTTCTATCCATGGTACTATAATCAATCTTTATTATCTCAGCTCGCTGAGGGGCAGGGAGAGGGCCTCTTCCTCTGGGCAGCACTATCTAGATAGGTAAGTGGGGGCGGGGAAGGGTGCATAGCTGTTGTAGCTGAGGGATGTGATGCAGACGTCCCCAAATCTAGCTAGGCTCAGTCAAGATCAACAATCCAGGGTTGGTAATGTTGGATGATGAAACATTCATTTTTACCTTGTGGATGCTAGTGCTGTAGAGTTCACTGTTGTACACAGTCTGTTTTCTATTTGTTAAGAAAAACTACAGCATCATTGCATAATTCTTGATGGTAATAAATTTGAATAATCAGATTTCTTAAAAACCAGGCCTCTGTCTGAGCTCCTTCTGGAACCAAAGAGTCTGGGCTAAGTCATTAGCTAGGGTGGGTTCTAGAGTCCCTGCTCCTGAGGGGACAGTGAGGCTGTCCTATTTGTGACAGGGCAGGCTCCAGGCATGGTGGCTACACACTTTGAGAAAGGAGCAGTTACAAACTGAAGACCAGGCCACCAAGAGCCAGGCCTGAGCCACCAGTGCCTACACAGAGCATCCTGGCTCGGGAGCACACCGTTTGCCTCTCCTACCCCTTAGGATGCTGGGAATGGAGTCCCTGCTCCAAAACTACACTCCCCGTCTCCCTTCGCCTCCTCCCCTGCTCTAAGAAGAGGGACGGCCCTGCGGCTGTATGGAAATTGCTTAGTGTAATTCTTGCAGTGTGGATACTGGACACCAAAAACAGTGTGTCCGTCTGGCCCCTGAACACACAGTAACGCCCACTCGTTGAGCTCTGTGGCTCTCCACTGGTGATCAGAAAGGTGCTACCAGGTGGTCAAATCATGGAACTTCTGGGGATAGAGATGAAGGAGACCCAGAGCAAGTAGGGAATGTCAGCCATGGCCACACTGGAGAGTGTCATAACTGAGTGCAACATGGAGGTGCTGTGGGTACCCTGAGGCAGCCCCTGACTCAGGGAAGGCTTCCTGGAGAAGGTGACAGGCTGGATCCTGAGTGTTTCATACAGTAAGTAATGGTTAGTTTTCAAAGGTGGAAAAAGCATTTCCAGTGGAGGGAACAACATGTTACAAAGGCTTGGAAGCGTGAAACAGACCAACAGTTACCAGAAACTCAAAGAAGTGTGCAGTATGACTGGAGTAGTGGGACACAGCTAGAAGGGTGGGCTTGGTGGAGCCAGATGGCGCAGCCCAGGGGACTGAGGGCATTGTGGAAGGGATGTGGGTGTCCCTGCAAGTGAAGTACCTCTGTAACATGCTGGGCCACTCCCACTGAAGCCCTCGCTGTGTGCCAGGATTGGCAGCTGTCTCAGTGCTGGGAGTGACCTGTGCCTGGCACCGGTGTCTTCTGGGTGTCCCCAGCACTTCGTTCAGTGCCTGGCATATTTCTGTTTGTTCAGAAAAAGGACACCATCATTGCTTGATTCTTGATGGTATTCGAATAACTTCGCTAAATAAAAGAATAAGGTATTAAACATTTTCAAGTGAGGGGTAAAAAACCAGATATTCACTTGAGGAACACCAGGATTCGGGGCTCTGTGCTGAGTGCGTGGTGGGCCTGCTTACTAATCCTCAGGACCAGCCAGCAGAACAGGCCCTCTTCTCTCCACAGGGAGGGAAACTGAGGCTTATGTGGATTCACTTGGCAGAGACACAGGGCAGGTAAGTGCCAGAGCTGGGACCTGAGCTGCTGGTGTCTGCTCAGGAGTCCCTGCCCTTTCCGGAGCAGGTGTCTGCCTTCCCCTTCCCCAGCCGTGCCGGCAAGCCCACGCTTCCTCCAGGGCCCCCGTCCACTCAGCGCTGGAGTCAGCATCTCTCACCCCGTCACCCCCACATTCAACTCACCGCCACACCCGCCTGCTCGGCTGCCTTGCGCGTGCCCGTTTGGTTGTCTGTTTCCCCTGCTGTTTCTCAGGCCACTCTCTTGCGGGCCATACTTTCTACCCAGTCTGCCTGCCCCAGCCCGGCCCCGGCCAACCCACTCCAACACGGCAGCCAGCATCGCTGCCGGGTAGACCCTGGCAGGCCCTCACGGTCAGCCCTGACTCCTCCATGGGTTTCTGGGCTCTGCAGGACCTGGCCTCTGCAGCCTCATCTTTCCTCCCCCTTGGCTCCCTGCCCCCAAGCCATGACAAAATCAGTTCTTTCGTGCCTGCCTCACCACTCTGTCTCAGCTCCAGACCTGCCCACAGGCTATTCTGGAACATCCTCCCCCACCACTCTACCTGGCTAACTCCACGTTCTATAGGTCTCAGCTGCAAATACTTCCTTCAGAAGCCATCTTTAACTATCCTAAGTGAGGTTAGGTGATCATGCTGTGCAACTGTTTGAAATATTTTGTATAATCCTCACAACAATGTATGAGGTAGGCCCTATTTTGCCCATTTTATCTATGAGGAAATTAGGTCTTGTCCATTCATTTGACAAACACCTAATGAGCATTTGCTATGTGGTAGTCGCCATCCTAGCGACTGGCATGTGTCAGTGGACTGAACAAAGACTTCTGCCCTTGTGGCATTTATCCTGTAGTACCAGGAAGCAGAGATACATGTGAGAAGAAATACATGTATTCATAGTTTGTTGAAAGGTCATTAGCACCATGAGGGGAAATACACTAGGAAGGATCAGGTGTTGGGGGGAGAATTGATTACCAGTTAGGGTGGTCAGGGAAGCCTCCTTGGAAGGGTGGGATTTGAGGACAGACTTGAATCTGGTGAGGGACTTTGCCTAAAGAGCTTCGAGGTGAACATCCAGGCAGAGGGAGCAGCTGGTGCAAAGGCCCTGGGCGGGAATGTGCCGAGGTTAGTGTGGCTGTGACACCACCAGCAAGGGGCAAGAAGTAGCAGGGGTGAGGTCAAAGGGGAAATGGGGGCTAGCTCTTGACCAGGGGAAGACGGACAGAAACCCAGGTGTGGGGAGAAGTGGCCCGATTCTGGTTCTATCGTAAAGCAGAGCTGATGGGATCTACTGATGGACTGGAGGAGAAAAAGAGGAGAGTCAAGGTTGACCCCAGAGTTTTGACTGAGCACCTGGAAGGATGAAGTTACCACTGAGACAAGGAAGGCTGTACAGAAGGGTCGAGTACCCTACTCAAGGGTCCACTTGGAATTTGGTGGGGTTGGTGTCCCTCCCAAGTCTGCCTAACTCCAGGGCTCTTTCCACACTGCTACCTGCTTAAAGCTATTATAGAAACAGAGTCAGATGCGTTAAGAAAAAAATATTTGGAAGAAAATATACCAATAGGGTTGTGAAGATGGGTGATTTTTTTCTTGTAGTTTTCCAAATTTTCCATAGTTAATATTTTAATTTAAAAAAAACGAACTTTTAGGCTGGCCATGGTGGCTCACACCTGTAATCCTAGCACTTTGGGAGGCTGAGGTGGGATGATTGCTTGAGACTAGCAGTTCAAGACCAGCCTGAGCAACATAACAAGACCCTATCTTTACAAAAAAATAGAAAAATTAGCTGGGCGTGGTGGCGCATACCTCTAGTCCCAGTTCCTCGGGAGGCTGAGGCAAAAGGATTGCTTGAGCCCAGGAGTTTGAGGTTACAGTGAGCTATGATGACGCCACCACACTCTAGCCTGGGCAACAAAGGAAGACCTTGTTTCAAAAAAGAAAAAAAAGACAAACTTTTAAAATTGTACAATTAATACTTCTTTATTTTTAAAAGCAACAACAGAAACCTGACTAGGATACAGGTGTAGAACATTAAAAGTTCTCTTTCTTTTCCTGTCTCCCAACTCCCTGGAGGAGTCACTATTAAGTTACTTGAGTCTATCCTGGGCATTTTCTATGCATATACAAACAAGTATATAAGCTTTATTTTTTATATAACTAGAATCTTAGTCATATCTTGATGCAAATTGCCCTTTTCATTTAAATATACTGCGGACTTTCCATGTCAGGAGCTCATTTTTTTAACTGCTACATTCTATTTGGTTATGGATATACTATAATTTTTAAATGATTATTAATACAGCTTTTATATTAAAGAAGAAATGGATGTAGATGATAACATAGATAAAAATAATTCAAACACTCTTGAGGGGTACAAAATAAAAGGTAGGCGTTCCCCTTTCCTCTCCCCAACTCTAGTTTCATTCCTGGGAATTTCTGATTTTAATTCTTCCAGTGGCAAACATATGCCTTCATAGTGCCTCTTGGCTCCTTGGCTGTCAAATGTGTGGAATTTAGTCAATTTACATGACCTCCCACCTCTACTTCCTGATTTTGTTAGAGAGATTATTTTAATTCTTCTGGAGCTCCCATCGTGACTTTCAACACTGTATTTAAACATCTATTTCTTGATTTATCATCTGGAGGCAGTATCTGTTGATTATCCTCTGAAAAATGAGAAAACTAGCTCACTGTCTTTGAGTCTCCCTCCTCCAACTACCATTTTTTATTTCACATTGTCAAGGTTTATAATACCTTCTGTTCTGTTAATCTTTCATTTTAAAAATTGAAAACCAATAAACAGCATTTAATTGTATGTTTATGAGAAATCTTCCCAGCATCAATTTCAAACAATCCTCTTCTGATTTTTTCTTTGTTTCCTTCACTTGTGGATCATCCTCAGCTGCTGTGCTGCTTGTCCAGCATGTTGGTCTTTCCTGGATTCTATAATGTTTCCTTTGGGTGGAGTACTCCCCCTCACCTTATTTTTTTCACGGAGGATTATAAACTTTCTGATTCTTGCATGACTGAAAATGTTTTTTAGACTCACCCTTGCTTTTAACTTTTCCTGGTTAGGCTTCTTTATACAAAAGAATTTCCCCCAGAAACTTTTGAAGACATTGTTTCTAATTCTGTATTAACTAGTTGTTGAAGGAACGGGGTTGTCAGGCAACGAATTACCCTGATGTTTCCCCCATGGCCCACTTTGATTTTGTATTTGTAGATTCTAAGTTTAAAACCTGTTCAGGCCTCTCTTGGAAAGAATGATCCTTGACTCCAGTATCTTGGGCTGTGGTTTTCTTAGCTCCAATTTCTCCATCAATCTGATTCCATCTGTTTACTGTCTTTCGGATTCTTACTTTCAAAAACATTTTTTGATGTATGGTTACATGAGAGTAAATTGTTTGGTTTTGATTTTTTTCCCAAATATTTTTTGGATCACCTTTTTCCCTGCACTGATTTGTAATGCCTCCTTTTATTTATTTATTTATGTATTTATTTTGAGACAGAGTCTCACTTTTTTGCCTGGGCTAGAGGGTGGTGGCGTCAGCCTAGCTCACAGCAACCTCAAACTCCTGGGCTTAAGCGATCCTACTGCCTCAGCCTCCCAAGTAGCTGGGACTACAGGCATGCGCCACCATGCCTGGCTAATTTCTTCTGTATATATTTTTAGTTGTCCAGATAATTTCTTTCTATTTTTAGTAGAGACGGGGGTCTCACTCTTGATCAGGCTAGTCTCGAACTCCTGAGCTCGAGCGATCCACCCGCCTCAGCCTCCCAGAGTGCTGGGATTACAGGCGTGAGCCACCATGCCCGGCCTGTAATGCCTCCTTTTAAAACCACATATGAAATTATTATATGTTACAGAATCTACTTCTGAGCCATCGAGTCTGTTTCATGCATCTGTCTGTCTAGGCTAAGCCAGAACTATTCATTTAACTTACTCTATTTTCATTCACTGCCTGAAGCAGTGATCATTTAACTTTTGTGGCATTGTTTATTACCTGACACAGCTAGTCCCCTTTCACTATCTCTTTTTTCAAAATTAATTAGTGTTATTCCCCTATTTTTCTTCCAAATGGACATTGGATTATTTCTGGAAATTCCCCTCCCTCAATTTTCATGGCAGATTTTTGTTGTACCTCAATAAAATTGACAATAACATAACTGAAGCATATCTGTGTTTTGGGGGGGTTTTTTGAGAGTCTCGCTCTTGCCCAGGCTGGAGTGCCATGGTGTCATCATAGCTCACAACAACCTCAAACTCTTGGGCTCAGGTGATCCTTCTGCCTCAGCCTCCTGAGTAGCTGGGACTACAGGTGTGTGCCACCACGCCTGGCTAATTTTTTCTATTTTTAGTTGTCCAGCTAATTTCTTTCTATTAGAGATGCGGTCTCGCTCTTGGCAAGGCTGGTCTCAAACTCATGACTTCAAGCAGCCTTCCCTCCTTGGCCTCCCAGAGTGCTAGGATTACAGGTGTGAGCTACCATGCCCGGCCGCATATATGTGTTAAAAGAAAGAAAAGTGGGCTGGAGTCTAAATGAAGCTTTAAAATTTGTGATCAAAAGTAAGCTGTGTGCATCCAGCTCCACAGAAAGGGAGGGAACTCTGTCTGACACATGCACGCATCCCAGTATCTAGAATGAGAGCTGTCTTGTAACTCAAGGATACTCGTGACCTCCCACTGGTCCCCTAGTAACGGCAGACTGGCATTTTAGACCGTTGTCCCTCCTGGTCTTTCTAACCTCAGACACGGCCCATCTCTCTTTGATCCCTTCACTCCAGCCTTATCTAAACACTTGTGTTTTTTAAAGCATACCATGCTAGACATTTGTAACAATCAAGGAGTTAAATCCCTAATAGATAAAGCTTCTTTCAAATCAGTAAGAACAAAAGTAAACACCCTAATAGAAAAATGGACATGGACACAAATAGGCAGTTTGAAACAAAGATAGACAGATCCCAGTAAAAATATGAAATATGTTCAGCCTCACTATTAACCAAAGAAATACAAATTGCAACAAGAATGAGGTATAGTTGGCCCTCCATATCCATGGGTTCCGCATCCATAGATTCAACCAACCATGGATTGAAAATATTCAGGGAAAAAAATTTGTGTCTGTACTAATGTACAGACTTTCCTTCATTATTCCCTAAGCAATACAGTATAACAACTATTTACACAGCATTACCATGTATTAGGTATTGTAAGTAATCTGGAGTTGATTTAAGGTGCATAGGTTATATGCAAATACTGCACCATTTTATGCTGAGGAGGACTTGCGCATCAGCAAGGTTTGGTAACTGCGGAAGGTCCTGCAAACAATCCCCCACAGATACCGAGGGACGACTGTGCTACTGTTCGACTATCAGATTGGCAAAAAGTATGCGTCAGTATTGTAGAGAATTGGGCACTCACTAGTAAGAATATAAACTGGTTCTATATTTTTGGAGGAAAATTCACAGTATCTGTCAAAAGCCTTAAAATATGCTTTATCTTTAACCCAGCAATACATATTTAGGAATTTATATAAAGGAAACAACTGGACAAATAATTTAAAATCTATGGGCTTTCCTTCAAAATTTCAGGAAGAGAAAAAAATAAAGAATATAAAAATAGTAAAATATCTATGGGCAAAGATTCACTGCAGCATCTTTCATAATACTGAACAATTGGAGGCAGTCCAAATTAGACATAAATATATAGTCTACAGCCTTGCTGAAGTGCATCCAGAGACCGTCAGTATCTGCACCACCTGGGAGCTTTTTAGAAATGCAGAATCTCAGACCTGAATCAGAATTTGTATTTTGACAGTTTTTTATGGCATTTGTAAGAGCATTAAAATTAGAGAAGAACTGGCAAGGATATATACCAAAATGGTAGCAATTTTCTGGGGGGTGATGTTCCCTATTTCAAATGCATTTTCTAGTTTTTCTACCTCTGACATGCACTTTTTTCATAAGCATATGTCACATGGAAAAACACACCATGCCATGGTTGCACGCTATTCCCTTGTCTGGAGGCCCTTCGTGTCACACTTCATCCAAAATCAGTCCTCTGGGGATCTCTCCTTCGCCCTTTCCTCCCCCACCCTCTACCAGTCTCACGTCCAGCTGTGGTGTTGGTACCCATAGCACTATGCTGAAATTATTATTTTTGCTTCTTCAGCTGTTCAAATACTAAAATAGGGGAAAAAATACCAAGAAAATCATCCAGGCTGCAATGCGGAAATGAAATGCAAATTGGCGTTATAATAAGGGTTTGATTCATCTGTCTCCTTCGCTGGACTGTGAACTTCTGGAGGGTAAAGACTGTGTCTCACTTGCCTCCAAGCTTAGAGCCTGACCCAAAGTAGGATCTCATTGTTTGCTAAGTAGATGAAAGGGCAGATGCTAGATCAAGCCCTGAGGCAAGAAGTCAATCTGATTATCACAAGGAATTATGGCTGGGGCTGCCAGCACTCAGGTCCTCAGAATCTCCACTCCTAGATCTTCAGAGGCCATTCCTTTTGCTCCATCCTGAGATACAGCGTCGTCAGCTCCAAGAGGGACTTCCCATCTCTTAACCACAGTTAAGAAGGGCCTTGCATCTACCATACCAAACTCCACCCTTTTTCTCCCAGTCCCCTACACCAACAGCAGGAAGGGCTCAAATCGAGATTCACCAAGCAGCCATGTGTTTAAAATAAATAAAGGTAGCCAGGCACAGTGGAACGTGCCTGTGGTCCCAGTTACTCAGGAAACTGAGGTGGGGAGGATCCCTTGAGACTGCAGTACCTATGATTGCACCTATGAATAGCTGCCGCACTCCAGCCTGGGCAACATAGTGAGACCCTGTCTGTAAATAAATATATAGAGCTTGGTGGCTTATGCCTGTAATCCCAGCACTTTGGGAGGCTGAGGCAGGAGGATCACTTGAAGCCAGGAGTTTGAGACCAGGCTGGGCAAGATAGCAAAACCCAGTTTCTATTAAAAAAAAAACAAAAACACAAATTAGCCAGGCATGGTGGTGTGTACCTGTAGTCCCAGCTACTCGGGAGGCTGAGGCAGGAGGATCACTTGACCCCAGGAGTTTAAGGCTGCAGTGAGTTAATGATAATGCCCACTGCACTCCCACGTGGGTGACAGAGTGAGAATAAATAAGTCAATCAATCAATCCTGGACTGTACTTTGAGCTGGGGGAAGGTTTTTGGTCTCAGAACTGGGGTACTCCTCAGTCTCCCCCAAAGACCTTGTGTCCCAGACCCTATTCCAGGGCTGACCCTTTGTAGCCTCTTCTGTCTGACATATTTTCAGGACATTCTCTGCAGTCACCCGTCTGAGCTCCTATGTGGTCCTAAAGATTTAAATCCAAAAAACACATGGTGTGTACCTATTATGTGCTGTAATACCTGCTAGCATTACTAAGCCCTTAAATGTGACAAGCATTTTACCTGCACTGTTAAATTTTAATTCCCCCCCTCAAAAAACCCTGTATAGCTTGTAGTATTATCTCCTTTTGCAGCTAAAGGTTCTGAGAGGTCAACCAACTCATCCTAAGTCACACAGCTAACAAGAGAGCAGAACCTAGATTTGAACCTAGATCTGCATGACTCCAGAGCCTGAATGCTTAACTACTGTGCAAACTGCAGTCCATCTGGCTTCATTTGTCTATTTTTCCACAAATAATATTCCAGGAATATTTATTGAGCACTTACTATGAACCAGGCATTGTCCAAGGTGCTGAGAGTCAATGGTGAAAAAACAAAAT
Organism: Eulemur rufifrons; assembly: GCF_041146395.1. Lineage (NCBI taxonomy): Eukaryota > Metazoa > Chordata > Mammalia > Primates > Lemuridae > Eulemur > Eulemur rufifrons. The sequence continues at coordinate 31,528,414 of NC_090990.1, forward strand.
CTTTACCCTTAGCTTAATCTGGTGGGAAGACAGACATGAGTCAAAGAAATCCTACACACATACATAATTACAAACGCTTATAGTTGCTTCACAGAAAAAGTGCAGAACACACTGAGAGCAGCGTGGGGCTGCAGGACCCGGACTAGTGTGGGAAGTCAGAGAGGCTTCTGGGAAGAAAGCAGTGCGGCTTGGCAGGGTGTGAATGTCCTGAGGTGGGAGGGAGCATGGCTGCTGCAAGGAGTGTTTTAGAAAAACAGAAGAAAGGCCAGCATGGCTGGAGCCCAGAGAGCAGAGGAAGAAAGTGAGGCAGGATGGGGTGGAGAATGGACAGGGGCCAAGTCACTCAGAGCCTTTTAGGCCAGGACGAGGGATTTGGGATTCATGGTGAGGGCACAGGAAGCTTTGAAGGGGTTTTCAATAGAGCAGTGAATTCATTGGGTTTGCTTTTTATTTTTATTTTTTTTTTTGTTGAGACAGAGTCTCACTTTGTTGCCCAGGCTAGAGTGAGTGCCGTGGCGTCAGCTTAGCTCACAGCAACCTCAAACTCCTGGGCTCAAGCGATCCTACTGCCTCAGCCTCCCGAGTAGCTGGGACTACAGGCATGCGCCACTATGCCCGACTAATTTTTTCTATATAGATTTTTAGGTGTCCATATAATGTCTTTCTATTTTTAGTAGAGACGGGGTCTCGCTCAGGCTGGTCTCGAACTCCTGACCTTGAGCAATCCACCCGCCTCGGCCTCCCAGAGTGCTAGGATTACAGGCGTGAGCCACCGCGCCCGGCCGGGTTTGCTTTTTAGAAAGAGCACTCTGGCTGCTCTTTGGAGAACAAATTGGAAGTGGGAGAGCAGAAGCAGGGAGTCCAGGTAGGGTGCTGTTGCAGTGGTACAGGTGGAGGGTGACAGTGGCTCGGAGTGGGATGGTAGTGATGGGGGATGTAAGAGAAGGGTTCAGAACACAGTTTTGAAAGTAAGGCCAATGGGATTTGATGTGGGCTGCTAGAGAGAAGAGTCAGGAATTACTCCGGGCACCTGGACGAACGCACGTATCTTTTCTGAGGCAGGAAACACTGAGGGCAGAGTAGGTTTGGGAGAGAACCAGGAATTTGCCGTTGTTGAGTTCGAGATGCCTGTAATTGCCCAAGTGGAGGGATGGAGTTGTCATCTCTGTATTCCCAGAGTTGGCACAAAATAGGTGCTTATTAAAAAGTCTTTGAATGAAAGAATGCACAAGTGGGTAGAATTTGAGCCAAGTCGTAAAGAATGGATGGGATTTGCCCTTGAGAGGAAGCTATTTTAGTGCCTAAGATGAACAAATAGAACTGTTGGTGGAAGCAGAGGATAAAGGAGTGAATGTGATGTTGAAGCGGCCGATGGGGCACCTTGCTGCTGCTCACCAAGGTTTTTTCTTGCGCCTTTGCCTTTAACACTGAACCATCTTCTGCAGAACAGTGAGAATAAATCAGAGCTAGGGGGAAAAATGATGTTTTTGTTAAACTCAGTGTATTTGTGGGTGTGTGTGTGTCGGCCTTAAGCATTTTTGCATTTGTATTTCTATATTTCATAGGCTAGAAGGCCCTGGTCTTTCCAACTGACCTTGTCGGCAAGGCTGAATTAAGGCTGAGTTCTCTTTCTTATTTACATGGACTGACATGGACTGAACTGGCTGCACAGCCTCCCTCCCCAGTGATCCAGGCTGACCAGGTCAGGGTGTACCAGCGTGTTCCCAATGCTTAATATCATGGCTTCTTTTCTGGGCAGCTCCTTTCACGCCCCTGCTCAGAGCCTCCCAAAGTACCAGAGAAGAGTTTTTAATTTCAGCAGCCAGTGCCCACAGGCAAGGGCTGGGTATGACTGACCCAGAGGTGAAGGCCAAAGGCATCATTGGTATACAAACGTCGTCCTTCTGTTCAATTATTCATTCAGTTCACCGTTGGTTCTTTTATTCAACATATATCCTCAGTTCCACTGTTCATTTCAAGTTACTTAACCTCCCTGTACCCTGGTTTCCTCAGCTTTAAAATGGGGACACTAATAATGCCACCTTCAAAAGTTTGTTTTGTGGATGAAATTAAGGAATATCATTCATTAACGCAACAAATATTAACTGAACACATACAAAAAGGGCTGTTCTAAGTGCTGAGGATAGTGGTGAACAATACAAAGATCCCTACCCTCATGGAGCAGACATTCTAATGGAGATAAACAGTAGAAAAATACACAAAGCATATAGTGGTGGTCAGGTTAGGGTTCACTGAGGAGGTGACATTTCAGCAAGGCCCTGAAGGAGGGGAGGGAGCAGGCCATGCAGACCGGAGGAAACAGGGAACTGGAAGAGTGAGCTGGGAGAGGGGGTGGGGGAAGTTTGTAGGCTGTTAAAAGGATTTGGCTTTTCTCCAAAATGAGATGGGCAGTCATTTAATGGTTTTAAGAAGAGAAGTAACATGATCTGGCTTCTAGTATTAAAGAAGCACTTTGTCTGCTGTGTTGAGGAGACTGCAGGGGCAAGGGCAAGAGGCAGGGAGACATGCTGAGGAGGCCATGGCAATGATCCTGTCCAGGCTAAGGATGGCTTGGACCAGCGTGGTAGCAGTGGAGGGGAAGGTAAATGCTGAATTCTGGATATATTTTGGAGGCAGAGCTGAATTATGTAAACATTAATGTCATTGCACCAAAATTACAATTCATAAAATAAATTGAACTTCATCAAAATTAAAAAAATGTGCTTCAAAAGACACTATAAAGAAAATAAAGACAAGCCACAGAATGAGAGAAAATATTTTTAAAGCCTGTATCTGATAAAGGACTTGAATCTGAATATACAAAGAACTCTCACAACTCAATAATGAGAAGATAAACAACCTAATTAAAAAATGGACAAAAGATTTGAATAGACGTTTCATCAAAGAGGATATATGAATGACTAATAATACATAGAAAGATGCTTAACATCATTAGTCATTAGGGAAATGCAAATTAAAGCCACAATGAAATACTACTTCATGCCCACCAGCATGGCTATAATCAAAAAGACAGACAATACCAAATGTTGGCAAGGATGTGGAGAAATGGGAATCCTCATGTATTGTTGATGGGAATGTCAAATGGTACAGCTACTTCAGAAAACAGTTTAGTAATTTCTTTAAAAGATAAACATAAATTTACTACACGACCCAGCAACCATTCCACTCCTAGTTATCTACCCAAGAGAAATGCAAACATATACTCACACAAAGACTTGCATGTAAATGTTCATAGCAGCACTATGCATAATAGCCAAAAAGTGGAAACAACCCAAACGTCAATCAACAGTACAATAGGATACTATTCAATAATAAAAAAGAACGAAATACTAATGCATGCTACAACACGGGTGAATCTCAAAAAAAATTATGCTGAATGAAGGAAGCTAGACACAAAAGACCACATATAGTATGGTTCTATTTATATGAAATGTCCAGAAAAGGCAAATCTATATAGACAGAAAGTAGATTAATGGTTGCCTGGGGCTGGGGGGTGGGAATGGAGATTGATTGTAACTGGGCACAAGGGATCTTACTGAGGTGGCGGATTTTATTGAGGTAATGGAAACATTCCAAGACTGGATTGGCTAATGGTTGCATGACTTGGTAAATTTATTAAAAAATCATTAAATTATACCCTTAAAAAGAAAAATGTTAATGACAACATATATCTAAATGTAGACAATTTTTGTTCATTTAGCACAGTGTTTGAAATATAATAGCTCAATAAATGTAGTTAACTTTTTAAGCTAATAATATTGCCATTATTAATATTTATGTCATACGTACTATGTGCTAGGCATTGTGCTGAATGCTGGGCAAAGTGGAGCTCCAGGAAAGAACCCTGGGCTAGGAACATGGCATATACTTTATACTATGACATAGTTTTATTTCCAAATCCAGCTGCCATTGTTGGCAAGTCACTCTAAATGTTGTTCCACCCTGTTCTTTTCCTTTATAGCAAGCACGATTTTTATAATTATATTTCTTCATGTGATCGCTTGCTTCATGTCTGTCTTCCTCCCTATATTATAAACACCATGACAGCAGGGAAAGGTCTGCTCCACATATTACTGGCAGGTGGGCAGATTCTGGTAGACTTTGCTGGCCTGATAGAAGGAACAGGTGCTGCTGATACTGGCCCCTTCCTCCTTATCCCCATGAATGTGGACAGGATATCTGGAGCTGCAGCAGTCACCTTACAACTAGGTCCAGACCTCTTATTATATGAGAAAAATAAACTTGTATTTAAGCCACTGTTGCCTAGGGTATTCTATTTCTGGCAATGGAACACATTCCTAAATGATACTACCAATAAGACCAAAGTAATACTCTTTTTTTTCTTTCTTTCTTTCTTTTTTTTTTTTGAGACAGAGTTTCGCTCTGTTGCCCTGGCTAGAGTGCCGTGGAGTCAGCCTAGCTCACAGCAACCTCAAACTCCTGGGCTCAAGCAATCCTCCTGCCTCAGCCTCCTGAGCAGTTGGGACTACAGGCATGCGCCACCATGCCTGGCTAATTTTTTCTCTATATATTTTTAGTTGTCCAGCTAATTTCTTTCTATTTTTTTAGTAGAGATAGAGTCTTGCTCTTGCTCAGGCTGATCTGGAGCTCCTGAGCTCAAACGATCCACCCGCCTCAGCCTCCCGGAGTGCTAGGATTACAGGCGTGAGCCACCGTGCCCGGTCACAAAGTAATATTCTTGAGAGACTTTTGTCCAGTGGAGGAAGATGGACGTGTAAACAAATCCATGCTTTTGTAAAAGACTTGCTTTGTGGAACTCTATACAGGGTGAGGTAGTGGACTACATCAAGGAGTCCATACTGGTTTTTGGCTTAGGCAATTAGGTAGATGGCTTGGTCAACAGAGACAGGAAACCTATGAGTTAGAGCTTCTTTGTGGAGCAAGATCAGTTCTTTGTTGGGCATGTGAGTTTTAGGTATCTATAGGACATCTGGGGGAGGGATCCAAAGATAACAGCGTATATGAATCTGAGCTCAGGGGAGAAGACTGTGCTGGGGTATGGGATGGATGTCATCCCTGTGCATGTCTGAGTGAAGCCTAAGAGTCAAAGTGTATCGAGTTCCTATTTCAGGCTTTGTATCATTACCATCACCATCATTGTCCATCATCGGAGCTAACATTACTGAGCACTTACTATATGCCAATTAGACTTCAAACTGCTTTACCTTATTATCTCATTACCTCATTTATCTCATTCAATTCTCACAACCAAGAATTGGAAGGGAAGTACTGTTCCAATTTTAGTTATGAGAAAACAGGAGTAGAGAAATTAAGTTGCTTGCCCTAAGTCATACTGCTAGTGATTTCTAGAATCAGAAAGATCTAAGGAGAGCGTGTAGACTGAGAGAAGAGGGCAAAGGACAGAGAACCATGAGGACATCAACATGTTTTTTTTTTTTTAATTTAAAAAAGGTTTAACATTTAATTTTAAAAACTAAGGTATAATATATATATCAAATGTTATGTACAGCTTAAAAGTGTACAGATCAATGAATTTTTACAATGAGAACACACCAGTTAACCACCATCCAGATCAAGAAACAGAACATTACCAACACCCCTAAAGCATCCCTTGGGCCAATCCCCCCATCATTCCCTGTCCCCCACCTAAAGGTAACCAGAACTTTGACTTCTATTGCCTAGATTAGTTTTGCCTAGACTATCAACATTTAAAGGGTGGGTAGGAAAAGATGAGCTTAAAAATAAAACTGAAACAACCTGGTCAGAGAAATGGGAGGATGTCAAGAGAACTTGATCTCGGCTCTACCTATCATGTACACACACCAGTTGGAAGCTAGTGATAAAATTAAAGGGGCCTTGGAAATCCTCTTTGGGGGAAATATAGCAAGCTGAGTTCATAGAGCAGTTGGTAGTGACAGCAACTGTATCCATGTCTAGGTCATGGTGGAGTCTGTGAGACAACCTGCAACATCTTGTGCTTAGTGGCAGCAGCAAGGACAGTGGTGGATGCAATTCTGTTGCATGATTTGGTGTGGTCTTCTTTATGTATCCTCTAAAGGATTCTTCAGACTCTTAGCAATTAGCAATTATTTGAGCTACCCAATATAATTTTTTTTTTTTGGAGACAGAGTCTTGCTGTGTTGCGTTGCCTGGACTACAGTGCCGTGGCGTCAGCCTAGCTCAAAGCAACTTCAAACTCCTGAGTTTAAGCAATCCTTCTGCCTCAGCCTCCTGAGTAGCTGGGACTACAGGCATGCGCACCATGCCCAGCTAATTTTTTCTATATATTTTTAGTTGTCCAGCTAATTTCTTTCTATTTTTAGTAGAGACGGGGTGTTGCTTTTGCTCAGGCTGGTCTTGAACTCCTGACCTTGAGCCATCCTCCCGCCTCATCCTCCCAGTGTGCTAGGATTACAGCCCTGAGCCACCATGCCCAGCTAAATCTATTACCTAATACTGTCTATTCCCTTACTAAGTCAAAAGAGAAAAACCTTGTAATAGTTGTGGAAGACTATTGGTTGCTTACCCAAAGGTCATTTTTTTGAAACAGTCATTTCTGTTTTTGAAACAGTCATTTCTGTTTTTGAAACAACTGTTTTTTGTTTTTCATTTTTTCAGGAAGCATGTGCTGAGCCTAAGGGGATACATCATGATTGGTCCATACCATTCATGCAATGCCATCCTTTTTGCCAGCATACATTAACTCTCATCTTCACAACAATCCCGCAAGGCTGGTATTGTTTTTTCCATCTTACTGATGTGAAAACCCAGGCTCAGAGAAGTGACTGGTTTTGAACACAGGTCTCACTCCATACAGCTCTTTGCAATGCACTACACCATTACTCATCCATTGGCAATTTGGTACACTTTTTATGACTCTGGTTGTGGGTATTCTGCTTTCCTATTTGAATAATAAGGGTGTTCTGTAACGCCTCATTCCCCATCACCCTTGAAAATCCGGGAACTCCTTAAGGTGACTCACTACTCCTTAGGAACCACTCCTAATGACATCTAGGACCCTCTCAACCTCCTGAAGTGCCTCTAATGACTCCCAGGATGCCCTCTCTCTGTCCCAAGAGCTGATCCTGATGACCCCCAAATCCCCATTCACCAAGGAACTGCCTTTTAATGACCCTAAGGACACCTTCCCTTAGAACCTGTCCTAATGACCCTCAGGGCTCCTTTCGCCTCAGGAACTGTCCCCGCTTGCCAGCGAGTGTGGGGATTCCAAGGACATAGGATTTTGTTTTAAAAACCGAGACAATGGGCCAGGCGTGGTGGCTCACGCCTGTAATCCTAGCACTCTGGGAGGCCGAGGCAGGAGGATCACTCAAGGTCAGGAGTTCGAGACCAGCCTGAGCAAGAGTGAGACAACTCCCCCTCCGCCCCCGTGTCTACTAAAAATAGAAAGAAATTAGCTGGACAACTAAAAATATATAGAAAAATTAGCTGGGCATGGTGGCGCATGGCTGTAGTCCCAGCTACACGGGAGGCTGAGGCAGAAGGATCGCTTGAGCCCAGGAGTTTGAGGTTGCTGTGAGCCAGCCTGACGCCACGGTACTCTACCCAGGCAACAGAGCAAGACTCTGTCTCAAAAAACAAAACAAAACAAAACAGAACAAACAAACAAACAAAAAACCCGAAACAACCCCAAGACAATGCTGGACAAACTGGGACAAGTTGGTCACCTTTTCAGAACTCCTTGACCGCGGAGGCTGCCCCTACGGACCCTCAACACACTTCCACCTTAGACAAAGGAGCTACTTACCCCAAGAAAACTTTGCCCCATCTTTTCCTTACAAACATCCTATAGTAACCTATAACCACCTAACCGACCAGCCCATTTCTAGGTACTCGCTTCTTTCAACCCTGATTAGTTATGGGTGGCCAGAGCCCTCCTATGATTGGCCAACTCCTCGATCTAGCCGAGATGCTCAGTGGCCGCGTTCCCGAATGGTACAGCGTTTCCTCCTGGCAACAGCCCCAGCCAGCGCTCATAGGCTGAGCAGATTGATATCGCCGGACTTTGGGGCGGCTGCAGCGCGTGCTCATTGGCTGATTGAAGGCTTATAGCCCCCCTCGGATTGGTTGACTCTGTGGGGCGTTGTACGGCTGCGCAGATGCCGACTTTGGAGGAGGCGGAGCTTTGTCCTTCGCCTGCTGGAAAAGCAATAGGATCGGCTAGTGGCGACAGCAGAAGCCGAGCCTAAGCCCTGCCGGGGCTTGGGACTTTAGGTGAGAACCATAGGATTTTGGAATCCTTTAAGTTCGTTGCTGCTGTAGCCGTGACCGTGAGCTTCGGTGGGGGAGGGGCGGCGGGGGCGAGTCTTTCATCGGTGAGTGATAGGCATATTTCTCGGCCAATAGGAAAAGGAACTTCTAAAATGGATTCTGAGATTGGCCCTTTCCAATCTTTTATGGCCAATGGACGTCAGGACAGGGGGGCGAGTCCTCTGGGCCTTATTTTCTTCTTCCTGCGGCCGGGCCTCACTCGCCTAGGCGGCGGGGCCGAGAGGGGCTGGACCTTTAAGCGGTGAGGTTCGGGGACCTTGGGCGCGGGGTCTGTCTTTGCAGTGATACTCGCGGGAGCGACTGCGGAGGAAAGCTGCGGGAGTTTTGAGGTGGTTGTTAGCAATAGCTACCTTTATTGAGTGGTTAAGTACCGGGCCTAGCGTTTCGCTTGCATCATCTGAGCTAATCACAGCAACCGTGCAGGGCAGGGGGTTGGAATCTCCATTTTACAGGTAGAGAAACTGAGTCTCAGTTAACTCACACAACCAAGGCCACACAGCTGATAAACGGCAGTGACCCGATCTGTGTTCTGAATTTTGACTCCGAAGCCGGTGCTCTTGAAACACTAGGCTTTGTTGCTGGATGCGGGAGGGTGTCAGAAAACGGGAGCTTTTCCCAGGGAATAGGCTGGGGTAAGGGAATCCTAGAATTGAAGAAAGGGGATGAACAGCTGAGGTGAGGGTGAGCAAATCAGTTATTCAGCAGTTACGGAGTGCCTACTCTGTGCCATGCATTGTTCTAGGCATACAAAGATGAATAGGGCCAGAGGCTGATGAAGCCCCATTAGGGCCCCTTTCAAGGCCTGGGGAGGCCCCCATATTGTATTCACGTGATTGTATGTTTTTATAAAATTTGCAAAGGTAGGATATTTTGAATTCTTTATTTTAAGAGTTTCCTCAAAATTGAATAAGCTTCGGGGTTCTCCATGCTTGGATCTGCCCTTGCAAAGAACAGTCTAGGTGGAGGTTAGAATGTAAGTAGTATAGGGTAATGGAAGGTGCACTAGGAGTGCACTGTGGGCAAATTTCCTGGTATGTAAAGCAGAGATAACAGTATGCCTGCCATGCAAAGTTTCTGCAAGGTTCATAAACAGCTCCCGGCCAGGAACACACCCTATTTTTGGTGGAATGGAAGGCTAAGAGATGTGGGCAATAAGGGTTTGTCTTCTACCTTATACAGTTCTGCTCCATGCTATCTCTCACATCTGTTACTAGATTTCTGGTAGATTGGAGGCAGTTTCCTTTCTTCTGAGCTCTCAAGGGGACCCTTGTAGCTGCACTGCCATTGCTTTGGGCCCCAGATTGTGGGAGCAGAACTGCTGGACCCTTAGTGAGGAGGTTTAGTAAAGGAAGGACATACTGTTTGCTTCTAAACTGGCTCCTTTTGACTGGTATGCTTGGTACATTTGAGATTGTCTGTTGTGTTACTAGGCAATGGAGATGCACCCACTTAGCTGAAATCCTCTTCTAAAAACATAAAGGATTTATTTTGCTTTCTCTAGTCAGTTATGAAGTTTGTCCTGTATTGCCTGTTTAAATTTTGTCCTTTGAATTCTGGGTACAGTGCAATTGAAACAAGTTCCAGCTTGATTTGATTAAGTATTGCTGAAACTGCATTTTGGTTTAGTTATCAGAACAATTTCACTTTAGGGTTTTAAAATCGTAAATCACACTGCTAATATCAAAGTACTTTAGAACCCTTAAACTTATCCTGTAGCCAACTAACTTTTCTTAGGAATCTATAATCCTGTTTTAAAGCTGTGCCGTGGGAAGGAGCTCATAGGTGGCTTTTCAAATCAGGTTGTAGTATATTATGTTTAATAGTTTGAGAAGTGATTAGCAAGGTGTGAATAAGGGAATAACTTGAAAAGGAAAAAGTAAAATACGGGCAGGTCAGCTGTAGTAAGATAGGACCAACAACCAAATACTTACAGTTTCCTTTTTTTAGCTGATACAGTGTCTCTGTTTAAGTGAGATTTGGATACATGCAGTTTTGATACATCAGTTTCTTTTTAAACAGAACCTTTTCTATTTGTATGTCTAGTTCATTTAAATAACTTTTCTAGAGGCATATTCCAAGTGTGAGGTCTTAATGCTTCTTCAGAATTTTTACACCATCTTTTACTATTTTCAGTACTGATATTCCCAGCATTTAATTTTAATTACATTTTATATAATTTCATGCCTTTTTTTTTTTTTTTTGAGACAGAGTCTCACTGTGTTGCCCAGGCTAGAGTGCCGTGGCATCAGCCTAGCTCATAGCAACCTCAAACTCCTGGGCTCAAGCAATCCTCCTGCCTCAGCCTCCCTAGTAGCTGGGACAACAGGCATGTGCCACCATGCCCAGCTAATTTTTTCTATATATTTTTAGTTGTCCATATAATTTCTTTCTATTTTTTTTTAGTAGAGATGGGGTCTCGCTTTTGCTCAGGCTGGTCGCGAACTCCTGAGCTCAAACGATCCACCCGCCTCGGCCTCCCAGAGTGCTAGGTTTATAGGCGTGAGCCACCGCACTCTGCCAATTTTATGCTCTTAATGTATTTCTTTAGATTCCCGTCTGACCAAAGTGATCTCAAAAAAGAGGGAAAATGGCTTCTGAATCTGAAACCCTGAATCCCAGTGCTCGGATAATGACCTTTTATCCAACCATGGAAGAGTTCCGGAACTTCAGTCGATATATTGCCTATATTGAATCCCAGGGAGCTCACAGGGCTGGGCTAGCCAAGGTAAGGAGTTGGGATTGTTCCACATGGCTTTTGTGAGGGCAGCTGTTAAGATGTTTCCTAAATGAAGACTGGAACTAAGTTTACTGAAAGTTGGGTGTGGTGATGACTTTAGCAAATGCTGTCCATTTGCAAGTTAATTCATTTGTTAACATGAGAAACATGTCGGCTTTTAGGTAGGGTGAGAGCTGCTTGGAATCTCCAAAAAGGGGAGGTTAAGAGCTAGCATCTCCAGACCTGGCTGCGGTGGTGCTTCAGGTCTCATGGTGAAGAGGCTGAAATGAGAGCAAGAGAAGTAGATGGCATGAGTACTTAGTAACAGTTAAAAAAAATCACTAAAGCACCCAACTCCACCATGAGTTTGCCACCTACGGAGGAGAAAACTATACGAGTATAGAGTTGACCACATCAAGTAAATTTATGGGGGTTTTGTTTTGTTTTGTTTCTTTTTTTAAAGAGAGCTCTAGGCTGTTAGATTGAGGAAGAATCAACTCTTCAACCTCCTTCCTGGTGCCCAGATAAAGTACTGAGGCAGGGAATAAGTGTTACTTACTTTAGGTCATTGCAACTAGGCAGCTAGTTGGTGGCAAAACTGGATCAGGGTTAGCATATCTGTGTTTGGATGAGCATGGGTAAATTAAAGTAACTTGCCAGTAAAATTGACTGTAAGGTTGGATAGCAACCTACATACTTCCTGAACTCTGACTGGCTTACCAGGTTTTTCATCTGTCTGTTGTGTTCCCTACAGGTTGTTCCTCCAAAAGAGTGGAAGCCACGAGCATCCTATGATGATATTGATGATTTGATCATTCCTGCCCCCATCCAACAGCTGGTGACAGGGCAGTCTGGCCTCTTCACTCAGTACAACATACAGAAGAAAGCTATGACTGTTCGAGAGTTCCGCAAGATAGCTAATAGCGATAAGTGAGTGCAAACAGTTTCTTACCTGTCATAGTGTCTAGGAGCTATTGTCTCATCTTCCTAGCATCTCCAAGATTGCTACTGTCCTACTGAAAAACAGTTTCCTCTCTTCTGGCTTCTGTTTCCCTCTCTACTCTTTTTATGGAAGCATTTCCTCCTCTCAGTACTGCGTCACAATCTAAACCTGTCCCTTTTCTCATATGAAGTAATCTCATTGTTTTCCATCAGAAGTAGAATCATTTTCTGACTCTGGTAAAATTGTAAAGTTGCAAAGGAGAAAATCGGAGGTCGATCAAAAGGAGCTTTTGCTGTATGTATTGACACCACCTGCTTATCAGAAAGGCTTCAGTAGTTTCAGTTCATCTCTCCTCTAGGGATCCTTTGTCTTTAATCACGCCCATCCAGCTGCTAGCTCATTTCCGTTTTGACATTAACAAATGTAAATAAACTATCAAGCTGGTTGCTATATTCTGTCACTCCGTACATCATCTGTGCATTCTTGACTCTTTTAGAAATGTCTTTCTTTCTTTAGGCCTGCTGTTTCCAGTTGTTTTTCCTTGCTGTTTTTAATATTTAGCTCTCATTTTACTTCGCATTCATGGAGAATAAATTTTGTTTCCTTCATTTCGCTCTGACTACTTCTAATCTTCTTTCTTGGATCTTCTCAGTTTCGACTATACTCCTTAATTTTGAGTTTCCACACAGGGTTGCCACCTCTTTCCCTTGCTTCTCCTCCTGACCTTTTTGATCCAAGTGTGCCTTGATTTCAGCCTGTGAGACATACCTACGCCTTCACCGTGCACAAGCCCAGAGCAGCCTCTTTCGCTTGCCAGCCTTCACACTTCTGGGGATGGCACTTCATGTGCTTAATCATCTCTGTCTCATGTCAGGTCTTGCTCTTTCTATTTCTACTCTCAGCCTTCTTTTCATTTGATTTATCACAATTCTAATTGAGGTCTTCCAGTTTTGTTGACAACTTTTAAAACATCTACATTGCTAGCCAACCTGCTGGCCAATCAGAGAATTTATGTTAAAGTCTGTGTGACTTGCTCTTCAGATGAAAGGCCACATCATCCTTCACGTCATGCCTGATGTCTGATTTTTCCCATGCATGGGGACCAACCTCACCTGCCTTCTGTTTCTCACACGGAGGGGCTGTAGCTTCCTCTCTCTTTTTTTTGTTAACAGGTGCTAGGCTTTTTCTTCTTTCAGGTTACTTCCTTTTCTTTTTAAATTCACCAGCCCTACCAGGGGTGGGGAACCTGGGGCCTCAAGTGATTTGTTTTGTAAAATTTGTATTCAGTCAAAAGGCCACACTCAAGGATCCAGAAGGTCACATGTGGCCCCAAGCCTGCAGGTTCCCCACCCCCTGCTGGAAATTCTTACCTTTGATTTCTATTTAAATGTCCAGGTAGCTTTAAGAAAAGCCAGTAGGTAAAAACTTGAATTTATAAAGCACATCAGTTGGAGGTAGAGGAGTTATTTATATTTCAAAGAGACCATTATGTTTCTAAAATCTATTATTTACTAGATTGACATTAAAATGCAAGGCAGTATGTAAAGTAAGATTTTTAAACTCATTTTCATTATCTCCACACCATTTCATTTTGGGTTTCGTGTCCACTCTTCATCCACTCATGATAATTTTTGCCATTTTAGTTACAGTGTGCCTTAGGTTTTCTACCTTTTCAAATACCTGTAAGGTTTCTGTATTACTCCTTTTAAATTGCTACATAAGAATTTTTAAATGGTTTGAACTTCTTAAAAAATACTTTTTGGGGTAAATTCTCAATATGTGATTATTAAGCTAAAGAGTATAGATATTTTTATGGCTTCAGATAGAGATGCGTAGATATGAATATGTGTATATGTATGTATGTATATTTCCCTAAATAGAATATTGATGTGTAAAAATCTATTTTTATATTTTTAGGACTTATATATTTTTTCTAAAATATTTTACGTTTTGGGGCATAATTATTTGTTGAGTGTTAGCTGCTGCATAAGGTGCTGGGAATATAGCAGTGATATATACAAATGAGCCTTCTTCCTTTATGACAGTTTAGAGAAGTGGATGCTGTTAGAAAGTCTTAGCTTTTCACAAGCTGGTGGGTTTCGGCTGTCTGTGGATGTGTTGGGATTTGTGGTTCTTGGTTCTCACAAGTCTGGAAGCCCATTTTCTCCCTGGGTGGCCAGGCTGCTCCTGAATCTAGCAGGGTGTAATTTAAGTAGAATTGAGGGTGTCATGCTTCTTAAGGAAGATGGGTGTACGTCTGTGTGTACATTACCTTCCTGAGTCCCAGAGCTCATGGAAGGGATATTAATAAGGGTGTTAGAGCCTTGAGGGCCAAATTATGTCTTGTTCATTAGAAATGTGTTGTGTTCCTGGAATAGGGGACTATGTCTTACGCTGTTCATAATGCCTAATAAACCCCTGTAAATGGTTAATACTTTTTTTTTTCTTTAACTTTAAAAGGTACTGTACCCCACGCTATAGTGAGTTTGAAGAGCTTGAGCGGAAATACTGGAAAAATCTCACATTCAATCCTCCAATCTATGGTGCAGATGTGAATGGTACTCTCTATGAAAAGGTGAGACTGACCGGAAGCCCTCTGCAACATTTTTGTAATTTTCTAATGTAATGCCATTTTTTTCTGCCTAGTGCAGAGTAGGCTCCTAAAACCTGTTTGGTGAATGGGTAGATGAACAAATGAATGATCTACCACCAGCTGATGTGCAGAGCTTGCTTAATTGTGGGTATTTTTGCATGTGACTGAATTTTATTTCTCCCACTTTACATGTGAATTGAATGATGTGGTGTTCTGTTCAAGGGCTGTTAGCATAGTCAGTGGGTGGTAGTTGATGAATTCTTGAAAGGGTGGGGCGAATCAGAAAATGAAATGGAGGAGCGGCAGTGTGGTTTCTGCAGAAAAAAGATCACTGACTAATCTAATGAAAAGGGCATATATTTGAGAAGAGAAGTGTTTTGATTTTTCAGAACCCTCAAACAAGATTCTGTAGCAAAAGCCATTTTAACTGATTGCATTGCCTTGGGACATAGTGCTTTTGGGATAAAGAACTGTCTTACCTGGGCATGGTCCCACCGCCCATAATCCTAGCACTTTGGGAGGGCAAGGCGGGAGAATCACTTAAGGCCAGGAGTTTGAGACTAGCCTGGGAGGCAACAGCGAGACAAAAAAAAAAAAAAAAAAAAAAAGGTGAGTGTAGTGGTACGTGCCTGTAGTCCCAGCTTTTGCAGAGGTTGAGAGAGGAAGATCATTTGAGCCTAGGAGTTTCAGGTACAGTGACCTATGATGACACCACTGCACTCTAGCCCAGGCAACAGAGTGAGACCCTGTCTCAAAAAAAACGACAAAAACCCAAAACTCTTAAATATGGTAGGAGGGGAAAATATTTGGGACTGTCTTTGGATGATTGAAAAATCTGTAGAGTCTTTCAGAGATTATCACTCATGTTAATTTTGATGTTTTGGTTGTTTGTTTTTGTTTCTTTTTTTTTTTTTTTGAGACAGAGTCTCGCTCTGTTGCCTGGGCTGGCGTGCCGTGGCATCAGCCTAGCTAACAGCAACCTGAAACTCCTGGGCCCAAGCAATCCTCCTGCCTCAGCCTCCCGAGTAGCTGGCACTATAGGCATGTGCCACCATGCCTGGCTAATTTTTTGTATATATATTTTTAGTTGTCCAGCTAATTTCTTTTTAGTTTTAGTAGAGATGGGATCTTGCTCTTGCTCAGGCTGGTCTTGAACTCCTGAGCTCAAAGGATCCTCCCACCTCGGCCTCCCAGAGTGCTAGGATTATAGGTGTGAGCCACTGTGCCCAGCCAATTTTAATGTTTTTATCAATTATTGGAAGAGTTTTAAAAGTGAATTCCAAGTTTGTTGATAACAGTTTTTTTGGGTAGAAGGTCAAGCTCATAGGGATGAATGGCAGGAAGATGCTGTAAGGATCCAGGATGGGGAGGTACAAGGCAGGGCTTAATAATCCAGAAACCACTTACGTGCGGTGAGCTCCTGGCCAACCATTGCAATGCAGGAAGAGGATATTACAGACTTTTATGAAGATGCTACCAAGTGAAAATTGGGACTGAAAAAGCCACAAAATTGCTATAGTTAATTCCCATGCTTTGGTTTTTTTTTTTTTTTTTTTTTTTGTGGTCTGAGTTCTTTCCTATTTTGACCTGTTTCTTTAGCTTTGGTTCAAATTCTTCCTCCGGGGCTTTAAAACAGGTGCCTGTCATCTCTTTATGCATCTTTCTACACTAACCTCGTTCACAGAGCGGTATTTGCACTTTGAAGGTATGTTGGCATCAGTTCCAATGGTAGCTGCGAAAGTGAGTGAGGGATGCTGCGGTCTTCATGTCCGTATTATTCCGCACGTTTGGCAGAGATAACAGCTCCCCTGTGACCTATTCTGGGATTTATAAGCTCAGAGCCTCAGCTCATATTCAAATGTAACTTGCCCTGGACTGTCATTTCTTTTGCAGCATGTCGATGAGTGGAATATCGGCCGGCTGAGAACCATCCTGGACTTGGTGGAAAAGGAGAGTGGGATCACCATTGAGGGTGTGAACACCCCATACCTGTACTTTGGGATGTGGAAGACATCCTTTGCCTGGCACACCGAAGACATGGACCTATACAGCATCAACTACCTGCACTTTGGAGAACCAAAGTCCTGGTAAAGTCTGCCTTCAGCTGGCACTGGGCTTCCCATGCTAGAGCAGGGGCTCACCTTTAACATGCATGGGAAACACTTTGGGACTGGTTAAAATGCAGATTCTGGTTCATTAGGGTTGGGGTGGAGCTGGAATTCTACACTTTAAACACACTTTCAAGTGCTGGGATGCTATTGGAGCTCTGGTGCTCAGACTCCCTTTTGAGTAGCTAGGCTTTAGAGAGCAGGCACTTAATACCACTGTATGGAAGCATAAGTTGGCTGAGTTACGGAAAGCCACAGGGGCTCTTTCAGGCTATTCCACTGCTTTCTAATTTCTTTTTCTGAACAGGCCTGAGGCATTTCTTAGAGGCAGACTTCCAAGACTGGAGTCACTCCTTCAGATGATAGAAAGCTTTCTTTTCCTCATGGAAAAAATATTTGGTGAGCAGCAGTATGTGCTTAACACAAGAGGGGATGCAAGGCTACTCAGCGTATATTTCCTGCTCTCCAGGATGTTACCAGTCCTGTTGGGGAGACAAAGATTGGTCCTCTTTCCTCCCTGACCCATCTCTCAGTGTCGGCACTTCAGCAGAGGTGCTATGGATAGCAGTAGTGAATAAGGCAGATGAGGTACCCGCCCTCACACAGATAGGAGACCAGTCAGGGTACAGAAAGTGAGAAGTGTGCAAGAGTGATAATACGGTGTGAGGAAAGCTCTGATGGGAAAGTAGTGGGTGCTAAGGTCCACATACGAAGGGCACTGGGGTGGGCTGGGGTGGGGATTAGAGAAGGCTTCCTTGGCAGAGGTGACAACTAAGCTGAGACCTAAAAAATGAGAAGGGTGTAGCTGGGTGGATGGTGGTGGGTTTGGGAGAGGGGAGACTGAGGGAAGTGTGTCCAGGCGTTTGGGACCACACATACAGTCCCAAAGCTGCTAAGTTGAGAGAGCATGTGTTGAGAGAGCTAGAGGAACTCCACTGTAGTTTGGGTGCCATGTGCAAGGATGGGAAGTGGGTGCTGAGGCTGGAGGGGACACCATGGGCCGGGTTTTGGGGAGTTGTGAAAACCGTATCCATCTTCATTTTTTTTTTTCGGCATCTTCAGCCACATCCTTTCTCAGGGATTTTCGTTTCTTCTTTCACATGCTTTCCAGTTTCTGACCTGGGGAATAAAACCTTTGAGCCTATGGTTACTCCCTATTGACCCATTTTCCTTGGTTAGATGGCCAGTCTTATAGAATCTGTAAATGTAGCTTGTGTATCTTGACCATCATTGTTTACTCAAAATTCCCTCATGTTGGGTTTCCATTCTCATATCAGGAGAAGGTTTTCTAGTTATTAATTATATACACTCTTTAGGTTGTTTGAATGGGACCTTCAGGGACTTCTGTGCAAGGTTGCTTCATGGATCCCAAGTCCTTTAGGTGACATTTTTCTCAACTCTTCTCCTCTGTTTTGTATGATAATGTAATGAAGCTAGTTGGAATGGGAAGATTTGTTGTTGTTCTGGAATAATCTTTAGAATAGATTATAAAGGTTAAAATAGTTACTGTGAGTTTCAGAATACAAAGTTTAACAGCTTTGCAAAAGTTTTAAAAGTTCTTTTTTTCCTTTCTTTCTTTCTTTCTCTCTCTCTCTTAATGAAATGCAGTTTCTGTGGTGTTTAGATACCCTACTGGATAGAGGAGTAATTCATTATTGGGTAATCAGTGTATGTAGCTATCGGGGAGTTGGAGGGAAAATGGGCTCATTCATCAGCAGACACAGGGCTAGGCCTCTAAGAGTCTGATCCATCTTCACCTCATTTTCCATCCTTCTAGCATACCCCCAGTTAGGCCTTTCAGGCTCTGCCAGGAGCATTTTTAGAATTACGGAGGTTATAGAAAGCGATCCTTCTTTTTTTACCTTTTAAAAATTTTATTACATGAACAACATTATAAAGGAGAGTAACATTGTATACCATAAACCCTGGTTCATGGTGAATATTTAATGTCTTATTAAATGAATGACTTTAGAATAAATAAATTCACTCACACTTCTATGGGGGCTCCCACCCCTCTCTCCAAATAGTCTAATATTTCATTTTTCCAGATTCCTTTCTAGTGCTTGGGAAGTTTAAAAAATCTGCTATTTCAAGGTGTTTTGAGAGTGGAAACAAGCCCCTTAGGTCCTGTACCTGACCCCTGCCCAGGGTCTGATGCTCTCATGTGATTGCAGGTACTCCGTTCCACCTGAGCATGGCAAGCGGTTGGAGCGCCTCGCCAAAGGTACTGTGTCTCCTCCCTGTGCTGGGTTGGACCCTCCTGCGAGCTGTGCTCATTGCTCTAACATTTGCGTTTCTTGTGGTCAGATTCTTACATGGCCTTTCACAGGCCTGCAGGTGGGGGTGGGCTGGACTGCCAGATTAGTTACCTTAGCAGAGCAAGGACAAGCAGATTCTTCCCCTGCTTCATCCCGAGAAAGCATTTCCTCATTCCTTCTTTGGCATCTTTGCTTCAGTTTTACCAACCACGGGTTTATTTGACCGAGGATAGTCTATCAGTCATATTGAGTCTCATTCTTTTTGCCAAAAACCCAAATGTTAAAGTCAAAATTGAATTATATTATGCTATGATTCTTTTAAGGGGACTTTGATAGATTTGTCCCTTTAAGAGAGCCTATTTCAAGAAAACCTGGGTAAACTATACTGTAGCTGTTACTGACAAAAGATTGAGGATACAGGTGACTGGAGAAAGGTCCTAAATAGCTTCAGAGCTCTATAAGAACAGAGGCAGCTTGGGGGATCTTAATCCCCCAAACAGAATTTGATTACCCATGTAGCGCCCTATGTGGGAGTGAGTTTAGAAGCTCATTGCAGAATCCTAGAATTGGTCTGGAGCTAGAGGGATCCTTGGAGTTCACACTGGTGATTCATCCTCTTTATTGCCCAGATGAGATGCACGTGTGAAGTGAGCCCGTTGCAGAGCTAATGTGGAGCATTGTGTTAACCCATACCCATTTTCAACTGCACAGGCTTTTTCCCAGGAAGTGCTCAAAGCTGTGAGGCTTTTCTCCGCCATAAGATGACCCTGATTTCCCCTTTAATGCTGAAGAAATACGGAATTCCCTTTGACAAGGTGAGCTGATTTTACATACAGAAGTTCTTGGGCTTACACACACACCTTCTTTCTGGTGTTTATTTTACAGTTTTCTTCTAGTTCATCGCTCTATACCAGGTATCCGCCAAAGCTAAACTGTATACGAACACTTTGATCTAAGGGTATTAAAGGTGGGGCTACTGTACCTTTGTGGTGCCAAAGGACGAGTCTGATCTTTTTGAACAGTATTAATTTGGAGGAATTGTTAAATACAGTCATAGCATCTGATTAGGTCAAGGCTTTGCATTTTACAAAAGATACCAAGACACCAGTGGTTTTATGACTTACCCTTGGTTACTTGGTTAACTTGTGGCTGAGCTGGAGCTCAGAGTGCCAGTTCTATAGTATTCTGCCGTTTGAAGCAGCTGCTTCAAGTCTGCTTTTGTGCAGGTGACGCAAGAAGCTGGAGAGTTTATGATCACTTTCCCTTATGGTTACCATGCCGGCTTTAATCATGGCTTCAACTGTGCGGAGTCTACCAATTTTGCTACCCGTCGGTGGATTGAGTATGGCAAGCAAGCTGTGCTGGTAAGCCCACTTTGATTCTTTCTGTAACACCATGACTAAAAATGTCTGGTTGAGCAAATTCTGGTTAGATACACTGGCTAGTGATTAGAACATTTCCGTAAACTGTTGAAATTCAGAAACAGACTGAGTAGGAATGTGCAAAAGTGCCAACATTTTGTGTTCTTGAGAAATTTTTTAAAATGTGTTCAGATTTGGGAAGTATAAAATGAAGTTTTGTGCTCAAGTCCATTAGGCATTAAAACCACACACTCACATGTATCAATATTTCTTGATTCGGTGACTCTGAGAATTCTCGTTGAGAAATTCTTAGGGGTTTACTTTTACTCTAGGCAGGCAGCAGGGCTGGATGTTTGGGCGTAGTAGACTTGATTGTGTGGGCTGGCTTGGGCAGATGTCAGAGGGCAGGTGGCTGTTGACCATCCTGGAACCCACGTGCAGAGCCTCGTCTCTAACTACCCTCCATGCACCCTAGTTAGTGCCTGGGTGGACTTGGCCCAGTGCCATGCATTTTCTGCCGCTTTTGGCCTGCTTCCCTTCATGTTTGAAGGCTCTGCAAGGACAGCATGCCCTCAGTCTGTGAACCAAAACAATTTGGTTTTAAACTGTCTTGTGCTTTTTTTCCAGTTGGAGGGAGGCCATAGCATATGGGGTTGAGGTGGAAGCAGTTAAGGCGTGCTCACCTAGAGCTCTTTTGGTTACTCGTGACAGTGTTCCTGCAGAAAGGATATGGTGAAGATCTCCATGGATGTGTTCGTGAGGAAGTTCCAGCCAGAAAGGTACAAACTTTGGAAAGCTGGGAAGGACAGCACAGTTATTGACCATACTCTGCCCACGCCAGAAGCGGCTGAGTTTCTTAAGGAGAGTGAACTGCCCCCAAGAGCTGGGAATGAGGAAGAGTGCCCGGAGGAGGACATGGAAGGGGCCGAGGATGGAGAGGAGGGAGACCTGAAGACAAGGTAACCCAGCAGCCCTGTGGGCCTGGCTGAGGGAGGGATGCCTGGGTAGCTTCTGTAATCTGCAGAGAGGCTGTTTCTAAGAGGGCTTTGGAGCCAAGGGAGTTTCCTTCTTGGTAAAGGCTCCCGAGTCAGAGCCAGAGCATTCAGGCACTTCCTGAATGAGAGCACCTGCAGGAAGGCCAGTAATCTGCTGGAGCAAGGCGTCCTTTATGCAAGGGGAGGGCTCCCTCTCAGCTAGAAAAGTCACATTTTCTTATTGTCACATCCAAGTGTTTTTTAAAAAGAAAAATGTCGTAGCAGGAGTGAGACTCAAGGCACTGGTAATGGTGTGATTTAAGTCTGCCAGTGTTGTCAGTGTCTGAGCCAGAGGATTTGTGCTCCAAGGAGAGTTTATTATCCTGGGCCATATGGGAAAAAAAGAAGGAACGTTTATCTGGTACCTACTACATGCCAGGCACTGTGCCAGGCGCTCCGCATACCTTTTCTTAATCCTCACAACAAGTCCACGAGGTGGGTGGTGATATCTATATTTTACAGATTATGGAACAAGCTCAGAGAAGTGAAGTCCTTTGGTTCAAGTCACACATGTAAGAGGCGGCCCTGAGTTTTGAACCAGGCCTAACAGGCTCTGGCCAATGTTTTTGGTTGTGTAGATGTGTGTGAATGTGTTTGTGTGAATAGTTAGATATGTGGGCCCTTAAAAAGTCTGCCCTTTCCCTTGTAGCCTGGCCAAGCACCGAATAGGGACAAAGAGGCACCGCGTTTGTCTTGAAATACCTCAGGAGGTGAGTCAGAGTGAGCTCTTCCCCAAGGAGGAGCTGAGTTCCGAGCAGTATGAGATGACGGAGTGCCAGGCCGCCCTCGCTCCCATGAGGCCCACCCATAGCTCTGTGCGGCAAGTCGAGGATGGCCTTACCTTCCCAGGTTAGTTGACGGTGGTGTTTTTTCCATAGCTCTAACTGGTATCTGTCTGTTCTGTGTTAGACTCCATATTGAGTGCAGAGTCAGAAATAAAAAGGGGGAGAGACAGGTCTGTGAGCAGACAGCGTAATTGAGGACATTGCAGTGGGAAGGGCTTTGGTTAGGGATATACAGGGCAGACAGGCAGTCACGCAGGGAAAGCCTCCTCCCTCTGCCTGGTGGCGGGGTCAGGGAAACACTGAAGGTTTTGGTGAAGGTGAGTGACTCTTATAAGACAAGTACCTGGGAACTGTCCAGGCAGACAGAGGGTGCAGGGTGTAGAAAGGGCATCCCAGAGAGGAGCAGCCTGCATGGGCATGGAGAGGTGGGTCCTGGTGGTGACTTCCTCTCATTTGAGTGTGGGGGTGGGATGGCGGGGGGAGTGGGGGAGGCTGGAGAAATCGGGAGACGATGAAGCGCTGCCTGCCATTTTAGAGTTTGCTCACTGGAGACTTAAGGAGCCGTTTGTATTTTAAGGGAGGAATAGTGTGGTCAATAGTATTTTAGAGCAGTCACTCAGAAGGTCACTGAGGCTAGATTTGTTAGGGAGAGGCTTGTATCAGTGTCGGTCAGGTGTGACACGAAGACTTGGTGTGTCTGCTGACAGCCAGATAGCACCGTGGACTTGGACCCTGAGGCTGGGCTGGCTTCTCTTCAGTGGATTTGCTTTTTTTCTCCTCTCCAAATTTATTTATTTATTTATTTATTTTAAGTTGAATGATAAAAATGTATGTATTTGTCGTGCATAATGTTTTGAAGTTTATATATGTTGTGGAATGGTTAAATCTAGCTAAAATATGCATTACTTTACATGGTTATTTTTGTGGTGAGATCATTTAACATCCACTCTCTTAGCATTTTTTAAGATCTTTAGCAGATTTGCTAGCTTGGGGTAGCCAGGTCTCTGCTGAACTCAGGCCTTCATTTCCTGCCGGAGACTTCTGTGGAAATGGCAGCTGCCCCTTCCTGAGTTACTGGGTGTCTGCTGTGTGCCAGGCTGTGCTCCCACCGTGGACACAGGAGTGATATTTAGGAGCCCTGGAGATAAGTGGTAGCATCCTTACATTACAGAGGAGGAAGCCCAAGGCCCAGAGAGGCTGGGCAATTGGCCCTGGGTCATACAATAAGCCTGTCAGTGACAGAGCCAGGAGTTGAAGCCAGCTCTCACTCGCCCAGCTCGCGTTCCCTGTGCTTTGCCACTCTGCCTTTCATCAAGTTCACTTGTGCAAGAGGAGCTTGACTTTGTCTAACGTGTTTGTGTATTTCAGATTATTCTGACTCCACTGATGTCAAATTTGAAGAACTCAAAAACGTCAAACTAGAAGAGGAGGATGAGGAAGAAGAAGAAGCAGCAGCCGCCTTGGATCTTTCTGTGAATCCTCCTTCTTTAGGGGGACGCCTTGTCTTCTCAGGTTCCAAAAAGAAGCCATCTTCTAGCCTGGGTTCCAGTTCTTCGCGGGATTCAATCTCTTCTGATTCAGAAACCAGTGAGCCTCTCTCCTGCCGAGCCCAGGGGCAAACGGGAGTTCTCACTGTGCACAGCTATGCCAAAGGGGATGGCAGGGTCACCGTGGGAGAGCTGTGCATGAGGAAGAAAGGAAGCACTGCCAGAAGTATCAGCGAGCGGGAGCTGGCAGAGGTATGGCTCCGGGCAGTGGTGTCAGAAAGGGAGCCGCTCTGGAAGGCATCCTGCGGAGGGGAAGTGGATTAGTGGGGCAGAAGTGCTGCAGGTGCCTCCAGCCTGCAGTGGTTGTGTCAAACAGAAAGCCGGGTGGCATTCACTCTCTCCCAGCTTGTTCTTTCATGGGAATTCCTTTTCTCTCATCCCTGTTGACTGTTGATCTGATAAATGCATTACAGCAGCCTCAGTGGCAGAGCAGGTCCTCAGCCCAGCTGGATGTGCACTGCCTTTTCAAGCGGGGTAGGCAGGAGCCCTGTGACCCACCATGCCTTAGCAGCACGAGGGTTAGAATGGCAGCAGTTGCAGCCCAGATGTTTGGGGGTTTGAGATGAGATGAGCTTTCTTACCCTAAAATTCAAGGTTTTTTCTTACAAGTCTCAACTGACCTGTAGACTCCCAGGATATCGTTGATAGAGCGTCCTTTTGGAGACCAAGAAGAATTCCCAAAGCAGTACATACGAACATGTCTGTTCAGGCTTTCTAAAACTCACATTGTCACCAAAGACTGTTCCCTCTTTGTATTGTGCAAAGTGGCTCTTGGTGGGCCTGCCACTCTGAGTGGGGTACATAGAGCCATGTTGGGTGCGACTGGACTCATGCTACCCAAGGGAGCTGCTCTTGTTCCCCAGGCTTACAGCTTTTGTGGGTCAAGGGGTGACAGACAGTAGGAGCCAGTGCAGAAGGTCCTCTTCCCCATTCCCTTACCTTTAGTAGGCTTTTTTTACTTTTTTTTTTTTTTTTTAATTTAGATAGATTGGCCTTGGGGCCACTTGGGGCCTCATGGATCCTTGACTGTGGCCTTTTGACTGAATTCAAATTTTACAGAATAAATCTTTTTATTAAAAAGGGTGCAGCAGAGAAAGAGAAAGATGCAGCTTTTCTTCCGTTCTTTGGTGCTTAAAAAAGAACAATCTTAAAATCAGAAAGCTGCAGGTTCCCCACCCCTGATTTAGGGGGTACAAATGTTTTTTGGTGGATGAATTATCTATTAGGTTGGTGCAAAAGTAATTGCAGTTTTTAGCGTTGCTGAAATTTGCCGTTTGATATTGGAATACCTTCTTAAATAAACGTGGTTATGTTACACATCATTTTAATGCGCGTTTCTCGCTTTCTGTTTTTTTGCTAATGACTTATTACTTGCTGTTTATATTTATTTTAGACTATGGAAATGTTAGACAAAAAGCAAATTCAAGCAGTTTTCTTATTCAAGTTCAAAATGGGTCATAAAGCAGCAGAGACAGCACAAAATAACAACGGCATTTGGTCCAGGAACTGCTCAGGAATGTACGGTGCAGTGGTGCTTCAAGAGGTTTTGCAAAGGAGACGAGAACCTTGAAGATGAGGAGTCCGGTGGCCGGCCATCAGAAGTTGACAATGACCAGTTGAAAGCAATCATCAAAGCTGATCTTCTTACAACTTCACGAGAAGTTGCCGAGGAACTCAACATCAACCATGTGGTTCTGCATTTGAATCAAATTGGAAAGGTGAAAAAGTTTGATAAGTGGGTGCCTCATGAGCTGACTGATAATAAAAAAAATTGTCATTTTGAAGTGTCATCTATTCTTGTATGCAACAACAGGGAACCATTTCTCAGTTGGATTGTGACGTACTATGAAAAGTGCATTTTATATGACAACCCACGATGACTAGCTCAGTGGCTGGACTGAGAAGAAGCTCCAAAGCACTTTCCAAAGCCAGATTTGCACCATAAAAAGGTCATGGTCACTGTTCAGTGGTCTGCTGCCAGTCTGATCCACTACAGCTTTCTGAATTCCCACAAAACCATTACATCTGAGAAGTCTGCTCAGCAAATCAATGAGATGCATCAAAAACTACAACACCTTCGGCTGGCATTGGTCAACAGAAAAGGCCCAATTCTTCGTGACAACACCCGACCACATGGCGCACAACCAAGGCTTCAAAGGTTAAACGAATTGGGGTATGAAGTTTTGCCTCATCCACCATATTCACTTGACCTCTCGCCAACCAACTACCACTTCTTCAAGCATCTCGACAACTTTTTGTAGGGAAAACACTTCCACAACCAGCAGGATGCAGAAAATGCTTTCCAAGAGTTTGTGAAATCCTGAAGTCTGGATTTTTACACTATAGGGATAAGCAAACTTTTTTCTCATTGGCAAAAATATGTTGATTGTAATCGTTCTTATTTTGATTAATAAAGATGTGTTTGAGCCTAATTATAATGATTTAAAATTCCCGGTCTGAAACTGCAATTACTTTTGCACCAACCTAATAGTAGTGAAGTCAGATGTTTTCATGTACCCATCACCCAAAGAGTGTACATTGTACCTGACAGGTAATTTTTGATCCTTCATCCCCCTCCTGTTCTCTCTCCCCTTTAGTTTTTAAAAAATGTATTTCTTGAAAGTTTTCGTTATGGAAAATTTCTAAAGTATGTACAAATAGAATACCATCAAGGATCCCCCACGTATGCTCATCATATATATGATTGTTAATGTTTGGCAGAGTTGCTTTCCATTTTCTTTGATACTCGTCCATATTCAGATTTCCCTAGTCTTGCCAGTAGCCCCCTTTTTATGGTTGGTTTGTCCTCTTGTCTTTAGTACTCATGTACTTTTTCTCTCTGCCTTCTCTGCATCTCAGGGTTCTGCTTTTGTAGACTTAACTTTGACCATGGAAATGTTCCTCTTTTCATCTTGGTGGTTGTAGGCTAATGAGTGGATAACCACAGTGTTTCCTTCTCATGGCCCTGATTACTGCTCTGTGTGCCCACTTACGGCAGGTTGTGCAAGAGGGGTTTTCAGCTTGGAAACCAGACTCCCTTATGCTTCCAGGTGCTACCTGGCCATTCTTCACAGAGGCCCTTTAGCCATCTTCATCCTGCTGTTGCTCTATAGTTCATACTGTCCTCTTACAGTAGCTGCCTTTCTTGTCTCCGGTTGCAATCACAAGCAACTAAGAAGTAGCAAGGACTCACTATATACTAAATACATGCATTGTGCAGTCTGTGTATTATTGATAAATTACTCTTATTACAGAGTCAAGTTTATTTGCAGGTTTTTTTTTTTTTTGGTGGGGGGGGTGCAGGAGACCAAAAAAATAACACTCACCTTTTTTTGTCCCAAATTTGGAACCAGTTTAAATAATGGATACAAGAATCAGGCGTATAGAGCTTAGAATGTCTCTTTATTATAAGTCAAAACGATCAAAGAAAGTAGCTTTTAATCTGACCAAATGGCCCTGGCGCTCATTTAATCTTACTGGGATCACCTACCAGGTCACAGGCAGCCCTAGTTGTCCGCAGGCCCCTCATGGCGGTAGAGCATTTCCCCTCTCAGCTTCCATGTGGTGCGGATGCAGACCAGAATGCAGCTCTTCTGCGAAAGGCAGATCCTAGCTAAGTGAAGCACGCTCACTTCCAAGGGGCAGGAAGAAGAGCCAGGGATCCGTCCACTGGGGAAGGAGGCTTTTCTCTAACATGTCTCTCATTCAGTGCCCTGCTCAAAAACCATTGAGTGCCCTTATGGTTCATTTTATTTCTGTATGGACTTTGCAGCTGTAGCCTGATGGTAATAGCCCTGTCCACTCTGTCACCAGCCATCCCTCCACCCCCGACATGTGCTGGCTTGTTTGAACTACTGAAAAATCTCTGAAAACGTCTTGGCTGCTCTGCCTCTTCACTCTACTTTGTAATCATTTATGGCATGCCTGCTCTGGGCCAGGCTGGCCTGCAAGGAACTCGCAGTCTAGAATAGTAAACGGATAGGAGCAGATAATTCCGGTACTTAGTAGTAAGTGTTGTGGCACAAGCGGAAGAGTTAGCAGCTCAACTTGGGGTTGGAGTGCAGAGTTCAGGATGTCTAGAGAGAAGGAAGCATTGTAGCTAGGTCTAAGGTTAGAGAGAGGGTGCCACATGGATGGAATGAAATTGGAGAGAATCTGGGAGGGGAGGGTGTTCTAAATGGTGATGATAGCTCATGCCAAGGTCAAAGCACTTGGGGATCTGCAGTGGTTTAGTTTGTCTCAGGCACAGAGGACTAGAAAGGGCCTCAGGAGGTGGTGTTGGAGGGTGTTGGGAGCCAGAACCTGGAGGGTCTGCGTTGTTGCTCTGTGAAGCAATTTGACTTCACAGTTGTGGTTTGGGGAGCAGTGGAAGGTTCCCTACCATATGCTTAGAGATTGAAAACTTCCATAACACGTTTTTTTTTTTTGAGACAGAATCTTACTCTGTCACCCTGGGTAGAGTGCAGTGGTGTCATTGTAGCTCACTGCAACCTCAGCCTCCCAAGTAGCTGGAACTACAGGTGTGTGCCATGATGCCCAGCTATTTTTTTCTGTTTTCGGTAGAGACGGGGTTTCGCTCTTGCTCAGGCTGGTCTCGAACTCCTGACCTCAAGCATTCCTCCCACCGCGGCCTCCCAGAGTGCTAGGATTACAGGCACAAGCAACTGTGCCCAGCCCTTATAATACATTTTTTTAAATGCACACACAAAGGTGCAGAGCAGATAATACAATGATCCCACAAATACTCATTCCTTAGATCTAACGGTTGTCAGGATTTTGCCACATTTGCTTCACCTTTCCTGTTTTTAATTTGCTGAAATATTTTAAAGCAAATCTCAGGTATCATGTCATTTCTTCCCTGCTTCAGTTTGTATCTCTAAAAAAGCAGGCCATTTTCTTAGATAATCACTATGCCATTATTATACCTAAAAATTTACAAAAATCCTTTGGCATCATCTAATATTTAGTCCATAACCAAATTTCCCTAGTTGCCCAAACAAAATCTATTTTACAGTTGGTTTGTCTGAATTAGGATTAAGTCAAGGCCAGTGCCCACTCGTATTCCCCGTCCCACTGACTTACTCAACAACCTGTCAGCTGTCCTTCAATTGTCCAGTGAAGGATTTTTTAAGCACTGCACTGAGAAATCATTCTGGAAGCAGTACAAAGATTTGGGGGTTGGGGAAGAAGGCAAAATTAGAAATGGTTAACAGAGGTTCTCTTAAAGGTGGAATTATGGATGATTTCACTTCCTACATTTATACATCATTGGAATATTTTTTATGATTAACATGTTATTTTTATAACTAAATACTGCTACTTTAGGAAAGGAGGAAAAAGATTTGGAACAGGGAAATGAGTTAGAAACCTGTTCCTTTAGTCTGAGAGAGAGGTAGTGGGGACCTGTGGGCCTGTGGGCGGTGGTGATAGGGATGGGAACAGAAAATGGACTTGAGTGCTACTTAGAATGTAGGGGTGTAGGATTAGGTGCCTGGGTTGGGGGTTAGTCAGGGCAGTGTAGGAGTGTAGGGGTTGACTCAGGTGTCCGGCTAGAGTTACTAGCCGGATGGATGATGGTTTCATCCTTGTAGAGTAGAGGTTACAAGAAAAATCAAGGGGTTTTTAGTGCTGGTCGGGAAGTGAGTTCAGTTTGGGGCATGTGGGGTGTGACCTGCTTGTGAGGTAGGCTGTGAAGATGTATATACACAGATTTAATGCAGCGGTGGGGGGGTATCTATAGTTTTGCAAGTCTATGTGTAGACTGAGAGGGAGCAGCTGGAGATTGGGGGGAACTAGGAGAGAATAGTGTGTCCAGAGTCAGGGCAGGAGAAAAATTTAAGACAATGGGAGACGGCCAAGCGTGCCCTGTGTTAAAGGGCAGAGTCACACTGAGTAGAAGTTGAAGATAACAAGGGAGAGTGGAGTGATTGGATTCTGGGGATCTAAGGATGTGGGAGGGGATGGCTGCCCATGGGTTTATTGTACAGTTCACTGGAATAAGTACATCACATTGTTGTGCCACCGTCACCAGAATGCAGATGGTTTCGAGGCAGGATGAGACAGGCAGTTGTCTCCCATGGTCTCCTAGAACAGTCAGATGCCTACCTGTGCTTAGAGTAACCCTCCCTTTTCAAAAGCCACTATTCTTAGAAACTTCATTGTTTCCCATCTAATTCCCTTTCTTCTTTGAAACCCTACGGTGCTTTGCTTTTCAGTGCAGTTGTCATAGGCTGGTGGAGAAGATAACTTTCTAGAAGTCAATCTCTGTGCCACAGTCATCCTTCTTGAGGCACCAATATGGTCCCCAGGGCTTGGCCATGAATTCTCTGTAAAGGTGTAATGAGTGAATGGAAGGTCAGGTTTACTTTAGTAAAAAGACGCCATCAGGATTAATTGGGGGAGATCGAGAACTGATAGTCAAGGTTTAGGGGCAGAAGCTGAACCTTTCCCTGGAGAGGTCTAATAGCATTGTAGCATATTCGGAGACAGCTGGTTCTGGAGAGGACCCTTTGTTCCCCACCCCCATTCTAAGCATCCCTAAGCTGTAATTTGGGCGTCTTGCTGTTCAGTTTATATGCCACCATCTATGTCAAGGTCCTGTTTTAACAGGGCAGTCTGGTAATCCATTTTTGCTAAAAGTGCCCTGGTTGACTGCGGAAGCATCCAAGCTGTAAAGTTTTCATTTAACTGTAGACTGAGGCACAGTGACGTGTCTGCTGTAGAAGTCCTTGTAAGTTCGAGCTGCTTTAAAGAAGTGAGTTCCCCAAACAAGGTGAGAGAACAATTGGTTCTCCTCGCTGCAGAACAAGCCCTATCAGGAACACTGACCTTGACCCTGGGTGCCAGATGTTAGAAGGGGAACAGAGAACTTGGGAGCCTTGAGCTCCAGCTCTACTGCAGGTAGGGCCTGGGAGATTCAGCTACCCCATCTAGTCCTCACACCTCCTTTTGGGAAAGGGTTTATTACCCCCATTTTACTAGTTAGGTTGCTACTTGCCCAGGCTAACACGTCTAGTTGGTTGAACTGGGATTTGAACTCAGCCCTTTCTGTTACATACTGAGGGAATTTAGAAGTTGGAGCAGATCTCAGGGAAAGGCAGCACCGTGAGAAGGGCGTGGATGCCATGAAGTGGGAAGAGTATTTAGCTAGGAGGGGAGAAAATCTGAAAAGATATTCCGATATCTGAAAGGGCCTGACTGCCTTGGTCAGAGGCATCGTGATGGCAGTGGAAAGGGATGGACTTGGACACCAGGTCTCCCTCTGGCTTGGTTATGAGCCCCTTGAGACTAAAGATCATGTCTCGTTCATCCTTGCACTGCCAGGGCACCCGGCACAGATGGGGGTGTGTTTACCGGGTACCCAGGAGGCGCTCTGAACATACAGATAATGGAAAAGATGCCCTCTTCCTTTCCCAAAGCTGCATTCTGGTGTTCCTGGTCGTGACCCCTTCTGCCTCCTCCTGAACTTGGATCTATAAACGATCTGTCTCTACCTCCTACCCTGTATTAGTTTTCTATTGCTGCTATAACAAGTTACTGCAGACATAGAGGCTTTAAAGAACACACATTTATTCTCTTACAGTTCTTTGGTTCAGCAGTCAAAAGTGGGTCTCCCTGGGCTAAAATTAAGGTGTCAAGAGGGCTGTGCACCTTCCTGGAGGTGCTCGGGAGAATCCGTTTCCTTGCCGTCTCCAGCCTCCCTGGGCCACCCACGTTCCTTGGCTCGTGGCCCTCATCCTCCATCTCCAAAAGCAGCAATAGTCAGCCACGTTTTTCTCCGGTCATGTCACTGTGACAGACTCTTCTGCTTAACTCTTCCGTTCTTACACCCCACTGGGATTATACTGGCCCCACCTGGATAATCTCCCTATTTTAAAGCCATCTGATTAGCAACCTTAATTCTCCTCTGTCATCTGAACATATTCTGTCTACCACTTATCCTAATATCTCCCTTTCACAAGCTTTTTCTCCTTTGCCTATAGCACCAGACCCAAATAGCCCCAGGCCTAAAATAAAATTCTGGAGGAAGTTTCCTTCTCAACGATGATCTCACTTCTTCCCTTGAGCGTCTCAAAAATAGTCTTTGCAATGTATTAGTTCGTTAATGTTTGTCTGCTAGAACTTACCTTGAAAAAAAGTCCTGACACCTCCCCATTGCTGAGTTCCTTGTTCACTTCCCTGCTCAGCTCTTCTGTGTTCCTTGTCACTGTGGATTTCCCCCCCTTTGGAGCCATCCCCTCCTTGGCTTGTTGGTATCCCTCTTACCTGTCTGCTTCTGAATCTCCTTTTCTCTCTTCTCTTCTTCCTCCTGTACCTGGAAGGCTTGGTCTTCAGTCAACTTGTCTTTCGCCGATAGATAATCTTATCTGCTCCCACAGGTTGGTTGTTTGAGACAGTGTCTCGCTCTGTTGCCCAGGCTGGAGTGCAGTGGCATCATCATAGTTCAATACAACCTCAAACTCCTGGTCTCAAGGGATCTTCCTGCCTTGGCCTCCCAAGTAGCTGGCACTGTAGGCACGTGCTACTACGCATGGCTAATTTTCACTATTTTTTTGTAGAGATGGGGTCTCACTATGTTGCCCAGGCTGGTCTCAAAGTGATCCTCTTGTCTTGGCCTTACTCCCACAGTTTTAATTCTGAACCTGGTGCTGAGGGCTCCCAAGTCTACAGCTCTTGCTCTGACCTCTTCTGACCCCCCAGTCTGAATTTCTTATTACCCTCCTGGGTATTTCCAAAGTAAGGACCTATAGATACAGGATGTGTGTACTACACACAGCATGTTCAACATGGTTTGTTATTATCCCCCCCTCCTTGCACATGAGTCCTCTTAAATATCTAACCTTGGTGACTCAGGCTAGAAATCCCCACCACCTCTGGCTTCTTGATTCTCATCCCTTTTCTTCCCAGTGTCTGCTATATCCCAGGCCTAGTCCTCTTACCTAGGTGTCTTCAAAGTGGGGACTACAAAGTTACTGGGGAACAGGAGTAAAATAAAATGAACTTTATCTTTATCTTAAACTTTTATGGTCTTTTTGTTTTAAAATATGCATAAGTGCATTAGTGCATTAGTATATATGATTTATTAATAAGTAATACATATATTGGGGTGCATGCCCCTAAATTTTTTGTTTGCATGATAACACTATTAAAAAAGTTTGACAAGTGTGGGTTTTCCAGTTTGTTTTAGCCAAAGAACTTTCTTTAAGTGAAATCTTACTCATTTGAAAAAATCAAAAGCAGAGCTGTTCTGCTTAGAAAGGAGGTAAGGCCTAGAGCCCTTCTTATTCACTCTAAAAGAGGCTCCTGAGGGCCTTCTTGATGTATATTTTGAAAACTGCTGGTTTAGGCAGTTGATCTTGCTCAGGTCTGATTAAAAGTCTGATCACCAGGCTTGGTGGCTCCTGCCTGTTAATCCTAGCACTTTGGGAGGCAAAGGTGGGCAGATCACTTGAGCCCAGGAGTTCGAGGTTGCAGTCAGCTATGATCACACCACTGCACTCTAGCCTGGGTGACAGAGTGAGACCCTGTCTCCAAAGACGGGGGTGGGGAGGGCACGGTGCAGTGGCTCATGGCTGTAATCCTAGCACTCGGGGAGGCTGAGGCAGGAGGATCACTTGACCTTAGGAGTTGGAGACCAGCCTGAGCAAGAGCAAGACCCTATCTCTACTAAAAACAGAAAATTAGCTGGGCGTCATGGTGTGTGCCTGTAGTCCTAGCTACTCAGGAGGCTGAGACAGGAGGATCACCTGAGTCCAGGAGTTTGAGGTTGCAGTGAGCTATGATGATGCCACTGCATTCCAACCTGGGTGACAGAGTGAAACTCTGTTTCAAAAAAAAAAAAAAAAAAAAATCTGTGATCATGTAAGTCTTCATAGACACCAGTAGTAAAAGGTCCCTACCATGCTCACTTCTCCACCACATTCCCCCACACTGCTATCAGCATCACTCACTCGTGTAAGCACAGATCACATTCTGTTCATTCATTTCCCCATACCTCCTCGTTTCCTGGGTGGGCCTTTACATGCTGAATGGGCAAACGCACACTGAAACTTGTTGATAAAATCTGTTTGGAAGAGCAGGCTCTTTTTTACCTGGACGTGGCCTGCTCAGAATTTTTTTCTTGGCATTCCAAATGTGGTCCTTAAGTTTTGGGGCTCTGTGTAGTTGCACGTGGAGTCTGTAGGCCCAGGGTGCCTTCTGTGAAGTGGCACTTCTCTGCAGCATTCTAAGGCACTGGTTTTTGTCACAGTTACAAAGTGGCCTTTTTCCAGGCCTCATTTCCTCGCTTAATGGATTTTGCAAGCCCCGCATCTCCTAATGTCAGTGTAACCAAGTTTTAAATATGTTGAATAGAAAGAAACCCTTATGTAGTAATATTGTCAATCCTGTACGTTTTAAACCTAATTATATTTGTGTTGACATTGTGTAAGTGCTGTGTTGAATCAACCTTTCCCTTTGCAGCTAGGCCAGAGTTTGAGGTGCACTCTGTGTCCTGGCTGATGTTTTCCCCTGGAGAAGAAACTTACTGAGGAATTAACAGTGTCAGATAGAGCTGAGGTCTTGGCAAGGTATAAGGAGAAGTTGACCTACTCTACTTTTAATGGTTCAGTTGCTCCTCAGCCCTTTGGATGTCCTCTAGATACGCCAGATGGCCCAGCTGCGTGGCACATTGTAACGGGTGCTGCTATCCTTCTGGTCCAAGAAAGGGGGCACCTGGGCCCCTCTGGGGCTCTCGGATGCAGTCTCACGGCAGTGAGCTGCAGGGGCACGGCTCTCCTGTATTGCTTGAGCAGGATTATTTTTGGTACATTTCTTTCATTCAGGCTGCTTTGGAGAAGGCCAGGAACCATACTTCAGCAAAAAATTTGCCCTACAATTTTTATATAATCCTGGTTTAGACTAGTTTGGTACATTGTACTCTCATTTGGCTTTTTCTGAGACGGGTATTTTCTTTTTTTTTTTTTTTTGAGACAGAGTCTTACTCTGTTGCCCAGGCTAGAGTGAGTGCCGTGGCGTCAGCCTAGCTCACAGCAACCTCAAACTCCTGAGCTCAAGCGATCCTCCTGTCTCAGCCTCCTGAGTAGCTGGGACTACAGGCATGCACCACCATGCCCGGCTAATTTTTTCTATATATATTTTTAACTGTCCATATAATTTCTTTCTATTTTTAGTAGAGATGGGGTCTCACTCTTGCTCAGGCTGGTCTCGAACTCCTGAGCTCAAACGATCCGCCCGCCTCGGCCTCCCAGAGTGCTAGGATTACAGGCGTGAGCCACCGCGCCCGGCCAAGACGGGTATTTTCTGTGTTTGATTTTATATTTCTTTGTGTTTCTCTGTGCCTCTCTGTACTTTGGTTTTCATTGTACGACTCACTTGGGCTGTGTCTCAAGTTGAGGCAAGACTGATGTGATTTCTTCTGGATTGCCCAGGTTGCGGATGAATACGTGTTTTCCCTGGAGGAGAATAAGAAGTCCAAGGGTCGCCGTCAGCCCTTAAGCAAGCTCCCCCGTCATCACCCACTTGTGCTGCAGGATTGTGTCAGTGACGATGGTGAGTGTTGTCTTCTCTCTTCACTAAGAGGAAAGTAGCTCACTGCATTAGTCCTTGCTTGGACAGGACATCAGAAGGCCAGGCAGAGGGATGAGGGTGGGCCTGTGGCTTAGCTGTTCTCCCAGATACTCCATAAAGAGGACAGGATATCCTTTTATATCTAATTTACTAATCAGATCTCATAAGTTTGATTATCTTAGAATGTACCTTAATATGGGATAACTGCAGGCAGGTTCTTTTCCTTTCTTCTGCTAGGGAGATAAAAGGTTGATTTTTCAGGATAACAAATTCTGTCGATGCTGAGCCCTGTGCTGGATGTGTGGCTACAAAGATAATTAAGATAGGTCCTTGCCCTCAAGACACTCACAGGGTGGTTGGGCAAGCTGACAGGTTAAGCAGATCTGAAGAAAGAAGAGGTGTTGATCCAGCATGAGTAACCATGGGGAACAGAAACAAAAAGGGTATATTAAGAGGAACTGCAGTCAGCTTGGTGTGGCTGGAGTTCACGGGCAAGGCCAGGGAGGGATAGGTGGGGTAGGAGGAGTGAGGCCGGATCATGGGCAGTGTTATATTCGAGGCCAGAGTGAGGACCTTTTCTCACAGGCATTCAGGAGCCATTGACGTGTTTAAGCAGAGAAATGACAGGGTCAGAAAGATTGCTCCTAGTAATGGCATCTTGAGGGTGGCTTTGAGAGGACCAGATGGGCTTTTGTAATGAGCTTTGTGAGACAGGAGGGTCTGAACCAGGATGGTCCTGGTAGGGATGGGAGTGAAGGTGTTTTGGAAGATAAAGGCAGCTGGATTTGGTGACTGACTGAGGAGCTGAGGTGGGAGGTAGGGGAGAAGGATGAGTTGAGTGCCTCCCTGGTTTGTAGCTTTGGTTGGGTTTTGGAAACCTGAGTTCGGGGTCTGTGGGGGTTGTAGACTTGGGGATTGGCACAGAGATGGTATTTGATGTCATTATTGGGATAAACAAGGTCACTCACGGAGACGTCGCAGAGGGGTGGGAGCAGAGGCTGGGCTACGTGGACAGAGCAAGGAGGGGAGCCTGCAGAGGAGACAGGGAAGTGGGGAGCAGGCAGACGAGTAAGAACCGGGAAGCGTGGCACTGAATCTCCAGGAGGGACTGACCGCAGAGTGGTCTCCCGTGTTTCCTGGAGCCCGGAGATCCAGTGAGATCTGCTGGTGAGCCTTGCCATCCGCTCTGCCAGTGACAGGGCCCAGCACCCTCAGGGAGAGCAGAGGCGGTTGTGCTTGTTGCCCTTTCCCACCGTGTCCTCTCCTTTCTGGTCTGCTGTCGGTGCCCCACCTCCGCTGGATAAGCTGGGGGAACATCCCTGAGATCCTCTAGTCAGAAGTGTGGGCAGACCCTGCGTCAAAGAGGAAAACAAAATTACCCATCAAAGATGACCACTGTGAACCTTTTAACGTATTATCTTCCTGACTTTTCTAGTTAGATATTAAATTATGTCCATGTATGTCTTTTTAAAGTAACAATTGAGATCATAATATACTACCTCCTCCCATTTTCTTATGATGAAAAATTTTTAAATGTGGATAAGCTGAAAGGATAAACACCTTATATGTTCTCCATGTATATTCAGCAGTTGCTGCCTTTTTGCCATAATTGCATTTGTCACTCCATGTGCTTTATCGACATCCATGACATATTTTCTGTATCTCTTGACAGCAAGTTGTAGTCACCAAGTCACTTCACTGCAAGTACACCAGTAGGCACCTCCTAAGAAGGATTATTTCCTGTGTAAACACTGCGCTGTTATCACTCCTGGGAAAATAAGCAGTAGCTCCATAACATCATCTGGTCTTAGTCCGTAGCCATCTTTCCCTGCTTCCCAAGAATGTATTTCAGAGCTTCCTTCCTTTAAGCTGATACAAGCCAAACTGAGGTCACACATGGCATTCAAAGTTATGTTTCTTTAGACTCTTTCAGTCTAGTACGCTTCTCCCCCGACTTTTCAGAAAACATTTTCAAGTGAGGCATCACAACTGAGTGAAAATGCACACATCTTAACTGTACAGCTTAATGAAATTTTATATATGTAAACTGTAAAATTTTGATTCCTGCAATTTTCACTTAACGGAGTGAACATTTTTCCTCATCATTCAGCATTCACAAATGGAATGAGTTTTGGCCACTTTTGGCTTTGTAAATGGAATAGATGTCAGTGTGTTAATTTTTTAACTGTAGGTGTGAGCCTGTTTCTGTTTCTTCCAACCTATCTTGGTCACTCTTGTTTTGGCCAGAATAAAGAATAGAATCTGCGCTTGGGTTTTGAGTGCCATGGCTCCTGACTGGGCCTGAGTGGACGGGGCTTATAGGGGTTGATTTCAGTTGTCTGCATTGGTGTCCTTGTGCTACAGTAGCCTTCACTGAGGCCACACACAATGGCAGCTGCCAGATCCTTTAGATTAAACATGACTATGAAGGTGGAGTAGAAAACTATTTATCTGCACTGAGCTGGTGTTGCCAGAAATGAAGAAATGGGCACCTCATGCAAGTGTGTACCAGACCTTCCCTTGGGCTGTTTTTCGTAGATTCAGGGGCCTCTTCAAAAGCACTGCTGTCTGGGGAGAAGCGAGAAGCTCCTTGGAGGGGCTATAGGTGGGGACTGCTGTCTCCCCCCGCCACCACAGCTAGCTGCAGTGGTCTACTCAGGGGGCCTCATGTGGTGGGGCTGGCACAAAGCCAGTCTCCTGTCAGGTGCTGCATACCTGGGGCTTGCTTTGGTCACACTTGCCAAAGAAGGGCATAGCAACGGTAGCTTCTCATACCTCTCAAATGGGGGAGCATCTCGAAGAACACTTCAGACATTAGTTTATTTTGATACTTGCTTCTGCTTCTATCAGATTGCCCTCATTTACTCATAACTTTCAGAATTTTGATGGGGTTTCCTTTACTTCCTTGTTTCTGTTCCTTGTTTCTGCCGGGAGCTGGTGGGCTGTGCCCTTATCTCACTGATTTAGGGGGAGCTGGGAAGCGTACTACCTTAATCACTCACATGAGTTTTGTGACCAAACTTGTTTGTTTTCCATTTAGCAGTGTGTCCGTTTCTTCTAGGAAGGTGCACCCAGAGGGGATTTTTCTTCCCCACACAGTAGTGAGGCCTGATGAGTTGTGTGCTCTGCTGGCTAAGAGCACCTAAGAGACACAAATTGTCATGTAGACCAGGAGTCTGTGAAGAACCAGGAAGTAATTATTTTAGGCTTTACAGTCCTTATTAGTCTCCGTGGTCATCATTATTGTCTTTTTTTTTTAATTTATTTTTTATTTTATTTATTTATTTTTTTGAGACAGAGTCTCACTCTGTTGCCCGGGCTAGAGTGAGTGCCGTGGCATCAGCCTAGCTCACAGCAACCTCAAACTCCTGGGCTTAAGTGATCCTACTGCCTCAGCCTCCCCAGTAGCTGGGACTACAGGCATGTGCCCCATGCCTGGCTAATTTTTTCTATATGTATATATATTTTTTTTAGTTGGCCAGATAATTTCTTTCTATTTTTAGTAGAGACAGGGTCTTGCTCTTGCTCAAGCTGGTCTCGAACTCCTGACCCCGAGCGATCCACCCGCCTCGGCCTCCGAGAGTGCTAGGATTACAGGCGTGAGCCACCGCGCCCGGCCCTCTTTTTTTTTTTTTTTTTTTTAATCTCCAACCCTTTAAAAATGTAAAAACAAAGGGAGGCATGTTGGTGCCCGTTTTAGTCCCAGCTACTCAGGAGGCTGAGAGAGGAGGACCTGCGTGAGCCCAGGAGTTAGAGGCTGGAGTGTACTGTATATGATCATGCCTCTGAATGGCCACTGCACTCCAGCCTGGGCAAAATAGGGAGACCCTGTCTCTTAAAAAAAATGTAAAAACAATTCTTAGCTTCCCGAGTGGGCTAAGACCACAGGCTGCTGTTTGCCAGCCTTGCTCTAGACTCAGGGCATTACATCTGTGACTCGGAGAGGATTCATCTTGAACGTGCCTTCCTCTGGCAGAGCAAGGAGGGGTTAGGGAACCCTTAAAATAGGCAAGTATCCCACTGACCTTTCCAGAGGGAGCTAGAGAGTCCTGACCAAGGACCATGATGTAACAGCTTTTTTTTTTTCTTTTTTTTTTTTGAAACAGTCTAGTTCTGTCGCCCTGGGTAGAGTGCAGTGGCATCATCATAGCTCAAAGCAATCTCAAACTCCTAGGCTCAAACGATCCTCCTGCCTCAGCCTCCTGAGTAGGTGGGACTATAGGCACACACACCACCATGCCCGGCTAGTTTTTTCTATTTTTAGTAGAGACGGGGTCTCGCTCTTGCTCAGGCTGGTCTCAAACTTCTGACCTCAAGCAATTCTCCTACCTCAGCCTCAAGAGTGATAGAAATGTAACAACTTTTAAGCTTTGTCCCAGTTCCCTATTCTTTTCCTTCCTTGCTTCCCTTTAGCATAACTAAAGGGAAAACTCTAAAAGGTAAAGAAAGGGCTTAATGTGCCGACATTTTGGAGGCAGCAGATAACATGGTCTCTGAGAAGAACCCCTAGGGGAGAGGGGTTGAGTGGACGGCTGTTACGGGAGAACAGGGCAGGCCAAGCTCCTGGGGCAAGAGGAAGGATGGAGACCGTCAGGCAGGGCTCCCCACACCAGCATGCAGGCCTTGAAGGAATCTGTGGACACTCGCATTTGCCTGTTGCCTTTATCACCCTTAGGTGTCTTGGGTTT
The DNA here is from genome assembly GCF_041146395.1 of Eulemur rufifrons. Classification (NCBI taxonomy): domain Eukaryota; kingdom Metazoa; phylum Chordata; class Mammalia; order Primates; family Lemuridae; genus Eulemur; species Eulemur rufifrons. The sequence goes on from NC_090990.1 coordinate 31,568,310, forward strand.
AGTGCAAACTTAGGACCAGGAGTCCTGGCTGAGCTCATCTGCTCACCAGGCAGAGCCACAGATGTGCAGGGTTGGTGCTGACTCACGTTCCTGTTCCCTCTTCTAGAGACACCTGAACAGCTGACCCCTGAGGAAGAGGCTGAGGAGACAGAGGCCTGGGCCAAGCCCCTGAGCCAACTGTGGCAGAACCGACCCCCAAACTTTGAGGCTGAAAAGGAATTCAATGAGAGCATGGCCCAGCAAGCCCCTCACTGCGCTGTCTGTATGATCTTCCAGACTTACCATCAGGTAAGCCCGCTCCACCCCAGCCCTCCATCTACCCAGGACCAGCAATTGGGGGAAGCTAGATTGAACTGTGTGCATAGCTTGTCACTGTTTGTCTTGGAAAGGCTCTTTGCCGTAGCGTTCTCTGCCCCATGTGTATATTGGTCAGGCTCTGCCGGGCAGATAACCCAGCGATGTGGGTTTTCACTGGATAGTGCTTTGGAGGTGCGTTGAGGGTATGGCTCAGGCTCCCCCTTGCACACGCACTCATCACAGACCTCAGTGTTTGCAGAGCAGTCTGCTTTTTTATCATCATTCTAGTCAGTGATTATTGCTGCCAGGTGGTTGTAGTCCTGGCCAGTGAATGGAGGACTGTAATTTCTTTACTGCAGTCTGTACTTGAGATGAAAAGCCAGATCCTCTAATCTTGTCGTCGTCTTTCCTTTCCCATTGGCACAGTGGGTGTTTCCAGTAGCAGAAGGAACTTGGGAGGGGCAGAAGCAGAGGGCCCAACTGAGGGAGAGCAGGGCAGGGAAGCAGGGTTGCTGAGCTCAGCTGTGAGCTTCCCACGCTGGGGCACTGACGGCTTCCCTGTCATGGATCTCTTTGGGTCCAGCTCTCGGAGGCCAAGAGGGCACTCACAGCAGCAGGTGCTAAGGGGACCAGCTCAGTCTCAGCTGAGGCCTGCACAGGGTGGCCAGCAGGTAAGTGGTCCCCCTGTGCTGGTTAAGGTGGCATGGCTGCCACTGAGCCTGGCAGGGCCCCAGGTTCATGCTTGCCGAAAACTGGAATCTCAGACCAACACACTTTGGATTAGTAACTCACTACATCTTTCCACTGACAAAAAGCAAAACCAAAGAACTGTATGTGCCGTTGCCTGTGAGGAAGGTGAATAGCCTGGTTGTTAACCATCAGCAGATCTACTCAGTGAAGGTCAGAGTTTCACGGGTGTTGACATGTTTCTGGGCCCCGTCCTTGGGGTAGGGAGGCGGTGAGGGTGCCATCCAGTGGCAGAACCAGCAGGTATTTGTAGTGAGTATAGTTTGCCAGGGGAAGTATGTGGACATGATGTTCCTCCCGGAGGGGTCGGAGCCAGGAATCACAGGTGGTGCTCTAGCCATGTGAGGGCGCCGCACCTCGGGTGACCTGCTGACACAGACCACCAGAGGCAATCAGTGCTGGCCCATTAGGAGCACCTGCTCTGGGTGCTCTCCCTGGGCGGGGCCACCATACACTGTAGCCCACAGGGGAGCCCACAGTAGCAGCCCAGCTGCCAACATCTCAGTACATTTTATTACCTCTTAGTTTGGGAAGATTGAAATCCCAGTTGCCTCTTACCTCGCTCCCTTTTCTCAGTTGTCCCCTAGGGGCCTTTTTTTGATGCTGCTGTGAGAAATTGAATTTGAGTCATTAGAGGTAACTTCAATTAACAGCTCTGGGATAACGGCTGTGCACCCAGGAGCCATAGCCACAGTCATATCAGTAAGAGCACCAGCTTTCTGCTGATGGAGCAGGTGGGAAGCTAAGAGCATAGGTGTGTGTTCACTGAGGTGTGCACTTGTTCTCACCCCTTAGGTTGAGTTTGGAGGCCTTAGTCAAAACTGTGGAAACGTTCCAGATTTAGCCCCCCAGAAGCAGAGGACCAAGCCATTGATTCCAGAAATGTGCTTCACCTCAACTGGCTGTAGCACGGACATCAATCTTTCTACCCCTTACCTCGAGGAAGACGGTACCAGCATTCTAGTGTCCTGCAAGAAGTGCAGTGTCCGGGTCCATGCTAGTGAGTGCTCCTCACCTTTCTGTGTCCTGTCCCAGGAGCACAGGCCTGCTCCCTGGAAGTCCTTGCTACCCGGTGGCCTCCCAGTCCCTCTATGCAGAGTTTGCTTCTGTGTTCTGGGGAGTTTGTTGCTGATTGATTTTCATTGTCTCCGGGGGTCCGTACTTGTACCAGTCATCTCTGTGCTGTCCTGTTGGTTGCAGGTATATGGAGGTGATTAGTTCCTGCTACTCACTGGGTGTTTGTACCAGTGAATCTACAGTTTTGACTTTTTGAGACTTTGGGCCATACTATATGGTTGAGCCCTGGAGACTCAGACTCTAGAATTCAGGGGTTTCTATAAGGTTTGGTTGTAGCTTTGGGGGTGGTCTATGGAAAAGAATTGTAAATCCACCTTCTGACTCTGACCTCTGGGTTTAATTTGCTCATCTTGGTGCCCCTGTTAGGTTGCTACGGGGTCCCCCCTGCAAAGGCTTCTGAAGACTGGATGTGTTCTCGGTGTGCAGCCAATGCCCTGGAGGAGGTGAGTCCTCCCACACCGCTGCGGAGACTTGGAGTACATTCAGGGCTAGACTGTTCATGCTGGGCTTTGTATTCCCAGCAGTCCACACAGGGCCTGCTGCACAGTTATGTCAGAGAGTACCGTGAGAATAAATCCTGTGACAGTGAGAGTGGTTGCTGCTCACTTGTGGTGTCTGGAAGCTTCACTCATGTTTGCTCCATAGGTGAAGACCAGGCAGAGGCCTTTCTGTAGTGGAAGCATAAGCATTTATCCATTTTGGGGTGGAGCCTCAGAAAGGGGCTGAGATAGTTCATTTTGCAGCTTTCTCTTCATTGTACCCCTTGGAACCTGGCAATACCCCGCATAAGAAGCAGTCAGAGCCTTGTAGTGCCTCCAGTTTGAGCAGAGCATCTTCTGTGCCTTTGCCAACAGTGGTTATTAACAGTAACAGTGGAGAGGATTATGTTAAGGCAAGCGAATACTTGGTACACTTTAGCCCCGAGTGGCCTCTCCTTCCTGCAGGGGAGTCCTGGGTACAGGGGCTGTGTAGGTGAAGGCCCACATGCCGTCATGCTGCTTGCTTATGTGGCGGGGAGGGCAGATTGGATGTTAATGACTAGGCAGTAACCGCTTTCTTTCCTCTCCCTTCTTGGCAGGACTGCTGTTTATGCTCATTACGAGGAGGGGCCCTGCAGAGAGCAAATGACGACAGGTAAGTTTTCTGAGTAGCATCCTGGAACAGACAGGCTCATTTCTGAAGCAGCATGCGGCGGCATGGCGCGGGCAGTGGCTGTTCTTATGAATGACTGATGAGGACTTGGGAAGCACTGTGTGGAGCTGGGCTAGCATCTCCAAGACTAATTTTAAAACTGGAATGCCGTGGGGAGCCAAACAGTCCAGACCTTTCCGACTCCAATTTCCCCTCTGCAGCGGGGAGGGAAGTGGCATCCTCCTTTGGGAGGAACTAATAATGGACTCACGGGAGCATGAAGACCCTGTGGAGATGATGTAGAGACTCCGTGGGCTGGATGCGAGAACATTTGCCTCATTACGGCTGGGCCGGTGTGCAGAGGTGGCCGTGGGCTGGGGAGCACTTTTCCTCAGGGCACTGTCTCCTGGTTCAGACCTGCTGGTGGGAATGAGGCGAGCACCCTCAAGGACAGCAGGACGTTGAGGAGAGCTCAGCCAGGCCCACCCCTGTGGAATCAAATCTACAGACGTCACTGGGCTTCTCAGCTGTCCGGAAGCTCTTTGTCATGGAGCTGAATCTTTGTGCTAAGTCTTGTGTTTAGTTGTTCTGAGGTAGAAATGTTAGATGAATGAGGTTTTTGCCCGGGGAAGAGCTGGCTGTCTAAGGGATAGTACACACAGGTCGGCAGTGAATATCCTGTTTTGAGGTAAAATCTTGTGGGAACTTGCAATGTACCTACCGCCCAGCCTCCTGCCTCCCTGGAACCCCCGTCCTGCCGTTCCAGATAGATGGCTCTTCTGCTTGCTGTCTCCACTCCTTTAAACAGGCACTCACTGCCATCACTGGAGGTCACTGTGTTCCTCACAACTAACTGTAGGGCAGTGCTGGTAACGTCCTTCCTTATTTGGAGTGTGGATGGCTCTGCTAGAGCCTCTCACTCTCACCTTTTAATCCCTGTTCTGCCCTCCAGGGCCACATAAAACAAATCTGCTCCGACTCCCACACGACAGCCCCACCAGTGCTGCCGACAGCTTCCACGTAGACCCAACCTTGTCTGTTACAGGTTTTCACATGGCCTGATTTTAAGAACTTTCACCATTTTAGTTGTTCTCATCTTAGCACATGTCAGTTTCCCCAAATGGCCAGAATTTACCTTAATTCTCTAAGGATGTCTGTTGAACAGACCTTTCAGAGTAAGTGGGGCTTTTAGCCCAATGTCCTAGCACCCTGGGAGGTCGAGGTAGGAGGATCGCTTGAGCTCAGGAGTTTGAGACCGCCTAAGCAAGAGCAAGACCCCGTCTCTACTGAAAATAGAAAAAATTAGCTGGGCATGGTGGCGTGTGCCTGTAGTCCCAGCTACTCAGGAGGCTGAGACAGGAGGATCACCTGAGTCCAGGAGTTTGAGGTTGCAGTGAGCTATGATGATGCCACTGCATTCCAGCCTGGGTGACAGAGTGAGACTCTGTCTCAAAAAAAAATAAATAAATAAAAGTGATTCAAAGATGGATAAAGGGAGCAGAAAGGAGAGGCTTCTTTGCCTCTGAGGGAGAGGACTGGGTAGAGGCCTGGGGAGAGAGCTGTGATTGTTGGCAGATTGGGGCACAGCCGGGATGTTTTCAGGAAGCACTCGGGTCCTGTTGTACAGGGGGTCTTTGTAAAGTCCTCCATTGTATTCTCACTCTCTGAAACCTGCCACACAGTTAGCTGTGGCTCTGCTCGTTTTGCAGCAAACTGTGAGTGAGTGGTGTAAGAAGTGTGACCCTGTGCTAACACAGGGCAATACAGTGGGGAACTGTTTCCGTATAATCACTGTGGAGACACTTGTGATTCTCGCCTTCCTGGGTCCTGGAGCTTGCTGGGTGAGGAAGGATGCACTGTCAGCAGGCCCACGTTAGAAGAGAAGGCCACAGAGCCTTGGGCCCAGAGGTGACTGAGCTAGCCTTTGCCTTTTGGCAGGTGGGTCCATGTTTCATGTGCTGTGGCAATTCTGGAAGCAAGGTTTGTCAACATTGCAGAAAGAAGTCCAGTGGATGTGAGCAAAATCCCCCTGCCTCGCTTCAAACTGGTAAGGAAGAAGAGACAGGCTTGCAGGCTCTACAAATTACCCTACCTACAGGTCTCCGGGTAGAGGGGAACAAAGTATTTCTGCTTGGCCCAGTGGCCACCCTTGCCCCTTGGTCTTGGTCAGAGTTTGTGATTCTCACCCTGTGGTTAAATTACTTAATGGGGACACCCATAACCAGACAAATTAGAGCTGGCTGTGTGTGTCCTAATGTTTTGGGAAAGGGACTGGTTCCTGCTCATTAGGCTCTGCATTTGAGAAAGGGGAACAACAGAGGCGGCTGTACTGTCAGTTCCTGGCGTCATTGGCTTTCTTCCCCTGTGCTGCAGAAATGCATCTTCTGTAAGAAGCGGAGGAAAAGAACTGCTGGCTGCTGTGTGCAGTGTTCTCACGGCCGTTGCCCAACTGCCTTCCACGTGAGCTGTGCTCAGGCAGCCGGAGTGATGATGCAGCCAGATGACTGGCCTTTTGTTGTCTTCATCACCTGCTTTCGGCACAAGATTCCTAATTTGGAGGTGAGGGAGGCTGCCATTATGGAATCCTCTTGACAGTTTTTGGGATCATTTTCTCGCATGCTCTCCATTTATTGTGTTAGCAAATATTTCCTCAAGCATTATGCTTTATGGAGAGTGCTAATGAGTAAGGGATTAAGAGATGGCTCCTGTCCACCCCTACTCCCTGCCTAGTACTTCATAATCCAGTGGCACCAAACTGCTTGTGGTTGATTCCTTTTGATTATCTGTTTTCTTGTTGCCTCTCCACTGGGATAAACTCCTTCAGGGTCCATATCTTATTGATCTGGGTGTCCTTATTACTTAACCCAGTGTCAGGGACATGGCAGAAGTTCTGTAAATGTTGAGAACTAATGGGGAGGGCTCCTGACAGTTAACCACTGACTATACAATAGAGATTTTTGCAGTTTTTCTCTAAATAGCAAAGCACAGAGAAAGACACGTGCATTGTTAGCTGGAGGAGTTATGAAAGGGTTTGGGTAGAAAGTGGCATTTGAAGTGGGTCTTAAGGAAAGAGAAGGAATTGTGAGCAGGCAGCCATTCAAGGCTTCAAAACAGAATGAGCAAGTCTCAGAAGAACGAACATGAGAGACTGGTTCTAGGAATGTGGTGGGGCTGACACTCGAGAGGTAATGAAGGCCCTGGGACTGCCATGCTTAGGACTTTGGCCTCTCTTCCATCGGATCAGGAGAACTTTTAGGATATTATGATTTTGAACTATATTTTTAAAAAAATCACTCTGGTAGTTGTTTGAGGAAAGGATTCAAGGAATAAGAATTTGAGACAGGGAAACCAGTTAGCCTAGGAGAAAGTGAGGTTTGAAGTGGTAACACACAGGCAGAGCATTAGGGTCGCATCTGACCCTGCGATCCTACAACAGGTAGAATCGACAGGGTTTGTTGACCCTCATGGGTTGAGAGGATGGAGAGAGGAGGAGGTGGAAGTGGTGAGGGATTATGAATTAAGATAACTTAGGTTACTCCCTTGAGAGACGGAAGGATGCTAATATTAGTATTAGTAACTGCAATCAGGAACTGAGACGGAGCAGGGTGTTTTGCAGCGGAAGTGGGGAGAGATGGAAAAAAGGAAAGTACATGTAAATTTTGATATTTCTGCAGCATTCTGGTTGAGGGTAGAGCTAGTGCGAAGACCTGGTAGAGCTTTTTGCCTGGCGGGGCCAAGACCCCAGGTCACCTATTGAGTCTGTCCTTTGGTAGTCTGTATATCTGAGCTGTAGCATCAGTAGATGCTATTTGGTCAGCCCTGGCAATAACAGGGAAGTCACAAGAGTCTGTTCAGGGAGTTTGGGGTAAGGTAGTATGGTATAAGAACCAGTTGTGGACTAGGAGCTAGGGAGGTTTTAAAATTTATGGCGGAAAATATGATACTGGTTTCTTCCAGTGTCTTAGGTGGGATGTGTATATCTGTAAAGGCCAATTTCAGCTCCCGTCTCTTCTTTCCTTTTTACTTTCCCATTTCCATGCTTATCATTGCCCAATAGAGAGGAACCAATTGATCTTGGTCCCTATGTGCCAGGCCTGTCAACTCAATGTGTGAATAACCCAAGGCTCTGTTTTTTCCAGCGTGCCAAGGGGGCCTTGCAGAGCATCACTGCAGGCCAGAAGGTCATTAGCAAACATAAGAATGGACGTTTCTACCAGTGTGAGGTGGTCAGGCTCACCACTGAGACCTTCTATGAAGTCAACTTTGATGATGGCTCCTTCAGCGACAATCTGTATCCTGAGGACATAGTGGTAATGTCTGCAAAGAGCTTCTTGGGCAGTTTGGCATAGGGGGATGTTTCTAGGTCTGGCTGGCAAACTGGCTGTAGGTCTCCCTGCCTTTTCTATCCAGGTCCCCTGGTCCCATCAGTCGATCCCCAAACAGAAAGAAGCATTTGTATTGGTCTTTCCTTGCAAAGAAAATTACATGCCACTAGGGTACCCTGCTTCCCCTAGAAGTTTGTGTGAATCAGGATTTTCTGTAATTCTTTGAAACATGCACATATTTTGGTCTAAACTAAACTATGTTTTAAGGCATTCTAGTGCAGTGGAAAAGCCTGCACTAGTCAAACCCATGTGCCAACATCAGCTTCACTGCTTAGTAGCTGGAAGATTTTCAGACGTATCCACCTCTTTTCTACCAGTCCCTCTTAGGAGATATGCAGAGTCTGCTTTTGTCTCTTCACAGTTGAAGGCTTTGGGGCTGAGTAGAAACTGCTTGGAGACACCTGGGCCTGCCCATGTTAACAACACCTGAGACACTAGAGACCCTGCCTGGACCCAATCCTAGGTTTCCTGGCTCAGTATTCAGGACTTAGTTCAAGTTTCCCCTACCCCTACCCTGCCTTTTCATGTGGTAGACTAAGTGCCAAGGTGGAGAAGAAGGAAACCATTTCTTCCTTTAACAAATCAGGTATATCCCATGTTTATACCATTAGCAACTTAACTGCTAAAAGCACATTCATTAGTTATAAGGTAGACTTTTAGTGAAGATGGTATTAGTAGTATTCATAGCAGTAGTATAGCTCTGATTTATTAAGCTCTTACAGTATGCCAGGCACTATGCTAAGTGCTGTATGTCAAGAATCTCTTTCACTTCTCATACCAACTCTGAGAAGTGGGTGGTATTATCTCTAACTCATAGAGCAGTAATCTCAGGGATCCCTTTTTATAAAAGTTACTGAAAACCCCAAAGAGCTTGTGTTTTTGTGGGTTATATCTACCAACATATACTATATTAGAAATTAACACTGAGACTAATTAATGTAAACTAATTCACTTTTTAATAAAAAAAAATTCTAAAACAAAAACAATTGAGAAGAATGCTATTTTTCTACAATTTTGTAGATCTCTTTAATGTCACTTCTTGATTTAATCTGTTCTGATATACTGTTTTGGTTAAACTATAGGAAGAAAATTCAGCCTCACACAGATATGTAGTTGGAAAGGGGAGGAGTATTTTGCACATCCTTTCAGATAATTGTGATTATTCTTCTCTGATGCTCTACCAAAACTCAAGTGGCAGTTTCTTAAAAGTTAGTTGCAGTGTGGAATCTGAAAGCAGGTCAATGAACTTTTCATACTCTGTTATATTAAAATCCATTGATCTTACTTAGAATGCATCTTTCACTTCATGCATGATTTTATAACATCATACATTGGTCATTTAGAAAATATGGGTGGATTGGACTATAGAGATCTTCTAAATGTTGTTAAATGTTATATGTATTAACAGATCACATTGTTAGTATCATTAATCTCATCAGAAAGCTTTAAATTTTGGAAAGCTTCAAGCTCACAGTGGTGAATGCAACTTTTCTGAAATTCTAATTTTATCTTGAAAGTGTGAATTTTATTATTGGTAATAGATACTGACTCTTGTTTTCCTTGAAATGACAGGCTCACTCATTCATTTCAAGTTGTCTGCCAAATCCCCAAGTCTGAATACCATAGTTTGTTAGTCATTTTTTTCAAATAAAAACTGGTGTTTCACAAAAAAAGAAGCTAGTATAGCTCACAAGTCAGACAATTACACAGGTGTTTTTTCTCTCAAGACAACCATCATACTTTGGTCTGCAGCCAGAGTGTCTTATGAGTATTTGTACATGTACTCAATGATTAAGGTTTAACAAAATTAATAATCTTTACTGCTCCATCAAGGGACATCGTTACGTGAAACCAAGTTTCTGCTTTTTTCCCCCTAAATTATGAGTGCACAGTGGTGAAAAATGTAATAATAATGAGTAGAACTTGGGGCCAGTGCCTTGATTTGTGTTTAGGTGCCAGCAGTTGTACCCATCATAGATTTGATACCATCACTGCAAATGTTAACACAATGAAAAAGGCTAGTGTTTTAACGTTATTATGGAAATAGTCATGGCCTCACATGCTCCCTGGAAGTGCCTCAGGAACCCCTCAGAGGTTCGTGGACTACACTTGGAGAACTGCTGTTACAAGAGGTGGAAATGAGTTGCAGAGAACTTAAGTGATTTATTAACTGTCACATAAGTTTGACTAGCTAAAACTTCCACCGCAGATTTAGGGGGCGGGGGGGCTGCAGTTTCTGCTTAATTGTTAGATTGATACAAAATATATTTATTACCTACTCAGTAAATGAATTGTCAATACAGTATAAACTGTTTCTGCTCAATAAATGAACTGGCAGACGGCAGGACAGGACAGACCTTTTCTAACTCTTGTCATGTACAGTCATTGGTAAGAGCAGTTGTGAATATCCACATCCTTTTTTAGACTCACTGCCCCCTGCCCCCCACTCTTCTCTGATGTGTACTTTTTACCATGTCTCTAAGGACCTTCTCTCAGGTCTACCCATCAGACCTTTCATTCAACCCACATGCATGTACATTGACCTCCCACTATATACCAAGCCCTTTGCTGGGAATATGGTGAGGACTCACCTTAGGATATCTACCCACTTCTGGAAGGAGTAGAACTTCTAAAATACTTTGCCAAGTCCCATGGTGGGTGATCCTTTCTTTTCGTACCTTTCCTATTAAGAACACATTTTGAGTACAGTTGTAGCATTTCAACATGGCAGAGCCCTGGGCAGCCCTTAGAGGAAGAGTTGAGGGAATGCAAGAAGGACTCTTGATTACAGCACCTGTCTTCTATGTTTACTAAATTATTGTAGCCATTCTTTTTTGTCACCTAGAAGCACCAGGGGACAGAGATATGGGGCAGACTTTGACTTAGCAAGCACGTCTTTTTTTTTTTTGAGACAGAGTCTCACTCTGTTGCCCAGGCTAGAGTGAGTGCCGTGGCGTCAGCCTAGCTCACAGCAACCTCAAACTCCTGGGCTCAAGCAATCCTCCTGTCTCAGCCTCCCGAGTAGCTGGGACTACAGGCATGCACCACCATGCCCGGCTAATTTTTTCTATATATATTTTTAGCTGTCCATATAATTTCTTTCTATTTTTAGTAGAGATGGGGTCTCACTCTTGCTCAGGCTGGTCTCGAACTCCTGAGCTCAAACGATCCGCCCACCTCGGCCTCCCAGAGTGCTAGGATTACAGGCGTGAGCCACCGCGCCCGGCCTGCAAGCACGTCTTTATTACATCTTTCAGCCTAGAGAGAGATGCCTTGCTTGGAGTATTGGAGCAGGAATTTGTCCTGGTTCATTCTCTCCTGAGTAGATGGTAGTTACCACTGTGCTCAAATGGACTTTTTTTCACTCTCCTTCCTTCCTATTTCCTCAGAGCCAGGACTGTCTCCAATTGGGTCCTCCTGCTGAAGGGGAAGTGGTCCAAGTGAGATGGACAGATGGCCAAGTCTATGGAGCCAAGTTTGTGGCCTCCCACCCCATCCAAATGTACCAGGTAGCCAAAGGTTCTTGCTGGGAGAGGCGGGGCATGTAATTAAATCATCGCTTCCTGTTGGGCCAGAGGCAGTCTGCTCTTGGAAGAACTAATGAGTTGGTAACCCTTTCAGAGCTAGGGGTCTGCCCTGTGTCCAGCTTGCCAAGTGTGGCTTCAAACATGGTAGCCCGTATTTCAGTGTTCTAATTCCTTCTTTTGGCTGCACGAATTGCCACTGCATATGGTGCACCAGGGAGAGAGTCAGGGATTTCCTAACCAAAAGGCTTTTGTTTCCTTGATAGGTGGAGTTTGAGGATGGCTCACAGCTTGTAGTTAAGAGAGATGATGTGTATACGCTGGATGAAGAGCTTCCCAAGAGAGTCAAGTCTAGACTGGTAAGTGTTTGTTTTTTTGTGCCCTTGGTTCCTGTCTGGGAGGGAGGGAGGGAACAAGGCAAGGATCTGTCCCTGTGTTTTTCTTGGGGTAGTTGGCCATAAAGTGATTGTTTCGCTTGCTTATTCTTCTATAGTCGGTAGCCTCAGACATGCGCTTCAACGAGATTTTCACAGAGAAAGAGGTTAAGCAAGAAAAGAAACGGCAACGAGTTATCAACTCAAGATACCGGGAAGATTATATTGAGCCTGCACTATACCGGGCCATCATGGAGTAGGTGCTTCCAGGGTCCAAGAGATTCCCAGCCATCAAGGCAAGAGCATTCTGGGGTTCCACAGCACAGCAGACACTTGGAACTCTGAAGTCTCTAAAAGTGAAGTTGTAAAAAGAAAAGGAATGAAATAACCAACACCATCATCTTCTCACCCCACCCTCATGGCATTCCGCTATAGTGAAAGGACAAGCCGTTTCTGGACATGTGGCAGCAGCTGGTGATCTTCCAGCTGAGGGGCTGAGCACTGGAATCCTGTGGCTGCACTGACTGACCCCAGTCCATAAAGGGGTCCACTGTGCTGGCTGGACTGATTGCCCTGTTCCTGGCCTAGGACTTAGCTTCCTAACAGTCGCCTGCACCAACTAGGCAGAGGTGCTGGTGCCTGCCCCCATGCCCACTTTTGTATTTATGTGTGTGTGTGTGTGTATGTTTGTATGTATGTATGTATGTTTGTGTGTTTGGTCTGGACCAGCTTCTGCCAGCCCCTGGCCTTTACTTTCTTCCTTGCCTATGTAGGGCGAACAAAATGTGAAATTCTGCCCTCAGATGAGCTGAGTAAGGGCCCCTGGGGTTGGCTGGAGATGGGTGTGGCATCTGTCTCGGCCAGAGCAGCCTCAAGAGAGTGCTGGCAAAGCTGCAGTATTGAGATGCTAAGAGTTGATGCCACTTCTTTGTCTTCCCTTGAAGGAGAACATAGGGATAACATGGGTGTGTGCCCACAACACTAGGCACAGAGCCCCTGTGGCACAGTATTAGTGGGTGTGGGTGGGGACTACCCTGAAGGGGGGATTTTAATGATGGAAGCAGGCAGAGCCTGGTGGGTGATTCTATCAACAGAATATTGCAATCATGCAGGGGTGCAGGGCTGGGAGGGTTAGGTTGAAGTAACTGGGGCCACTGGAGGCCCACTGGGGGTGGGAGGGAGCTGATTTAGGGGTGGGGGTGGGACTAGAGGGCAACACTGAAGGGGTTAAACAGGTTTTTGCTCCTCATGAATTTGTTTGCCTGGGCCCAGGATTGTAGGGCTTCACACCTATACCTTGTGTATACAAAAATAAGATTTATAATACTTCTCCTTTTTTTGTTACGTATGAACGCTATAAACCAAATTATTTTGAAAACCGGTGCATCACCTTGTCCTTAGCAATAAAATGTGTTGAGCAGAGGATTGGCTGTCTCTGCCCCAAGGAGCCCAAATGGTCCAGGGTCATGCTGGGGGTGTATCCAGAGTCATAGGCTCTGGGACAAGGCCATGCATTACAAAAATCAGTAAGGCAGGATCTAGGAAGCTGTTCCAGAGAGATGGGTCCCTTCTTTGTCAAGCTCTGTGTTGGGCCAAGCATGGTGGGACATGGGAGCGGGGACACTTTTGGCTATGAGCACCTCTGCATTGTATCCCCCTGCCTGGGAGATGGGCAGGAGGAGGTAATAGAGAAGCACCAGACGCCCCAGTCCTCTCAACAGCCTAATCTCTTGCTTCAGTGGCCTAAGTCCATTACAGCATCTGTCTTCTACACAAATTTTGGAACCAGTTTGAAGGAGGGAGTGCATTTTAGGTGCTTGAAGAGCAAGGGACTCAGCCCCTAGTGGGGTCCTGAAGCTGCTCTGAGCTATCTGTAGTTGGTGAGAAGCTTCCCTGGAGGAAGACCCAGTTCCCTTCACCTTGTGGGTCCCTGAGGTTGAAGTGGACAAGGATGGCGAGCTGCAGGGCAGGGAGGGGACAGTGAATAACAGGACTTGGGTGCAGCAGAGCTGCTCCAGCTGGCCCTTGGACAGCTAGGTACTATATGCCGTGGCCCTGTCTAGGTGCAGGAGAGGCTTGTGTCAGCTCAGCTACTCTCAGTGCTTCCTTGTGTCCCTCGGGGTTAGGAGGTGGTTGCTACTTGGTGTCTGATTGTGGGAAAAGGGAGGAGCAGCAGTTTTCAAAGATGCTTTTCTATGCCAATTCCCTCCTGGGGCCAAGAAAGGAAGGTTGACTTTTTTGCCCTGCCCCCACATTCCCAGGGGAGGCTGGGCAGAGCCAGGCCTTAGTGGATTGGTGATTGAGCCCTGGGAGCACGCATCTTTGGAGCACTTCCCCCGCCTTTCTTCACAGAGTCTCAGACCTTCCTGCCTCTCTCACTGACGCCAGTGTCCCCAGTCTTACTGAAGGACCTGCAGGGCTGGGTGCCTGGTCTAATCCCAGCAGAGTTCTTAACAGCTGACCATTTTTCTAGAAACTGTGCAAAGTGATAACCCTGAGGAAACAGAAACTCAGAGGTGACAGGATTTTCCCATATCATATGGAACCCGCCTGTTTTCTCCCCCACTGGCTGCCTTCGCGGTCAGGTCTGGACCTTAGAAGACTGACCCCGGGCAGAAAGGCCCGCCAGCCAGGCTCCTCCCAGAAGCTTTTTTGCCACAAAGGACAAGCTGCCTGCCCTAAAGGTAGGGTCATTGTGCTGGCATCCTAGGATTACAGTTTAAAGTTTCCCTGACCCCTCTGAGGAATTAAGTTTTAAATTGTGCCAGGGCTCAGCTGCGGGAATGAGAGAGTGGGGTGGGAAACGGCTGTAAAGTGTATGTGGGGCGGAATGCCCACGTGCCCGAACTACACACTTTCCACGAGGCTCTGAAATTAACGTACAAGAGTAGCCTGGACCTCCGTGGCCTTACCCCACAGGATTGGGCACGGAGGTCCAAAGCCTTGGGCCAGATGGAGTGGACTGGCGGCACTCGTGACACGGAGGGCGAGATGAGGTGCCCCTCGACGTGGAATGACCGTAACCACCCTGCACTTTGAGCTCCGCGCACGGGCAAGGAAACAGGCTCTCCAGGGCCTGGGTCCTCGGGGCCGCCCGAGCAGGCCGCAAAGCCGGGGAAGGAGAATTCCTCCAGACGGCCGGGTGTGCCCTGGAGGGGACCGACGCGAGGCAGGCAGGACCCGCTCGGCCCAAGGGAGCCCCGCGCCCCCTAGCTTTCTCCAGCCGGGGTCCCCGGGGTGGGCGGGCCGGAGAACTCCGCGGCTTCTGTGCCTACTGGGCAGCTCCGGCGCGCGCCCGCCCACTCGGGCAGCGCAGCTCCGCATTGGCCAGCCCGGCGCCCCGCCCGGCTCCCGCGCGCCCATTGGCCGCGGACGCCCGACCTGGTCGTGGCCGCGCGCTCCGCCCGCCGCTGCGTCCCCACTATGGCGGCGCCCATGCAGCCCACCGCGTCGTGGGCGCCCGCCGGGGTCCCCCGCGGCTGCCGCCGCCGCCTGCGCCGCCGCCTCCGCCTTCTCGCCCCGCGTGGGGCCGGGCGCCGCCTCCCCCCGGCCTCCCTCTCCGCTGCGGTAAGGGCCTGCCCGGTGCACTTTGGGGCGTGACGGCGGACCGCGGCTAACGGTCGCCGCGCTGCCCCGCCCCTCCCCCGTCGCCCGCGGTCCCCGGGCCGGGCGGGGCGCGAAGCCTGCGCTAGTGCTGGGGAAGGAGGGGTCGAGGTACGGCCCCGTTGTCCCACGGGCTGGGAGCCCAATCCCTAGATGACCTCGACTGGGTGGGGGCTGCCAGGCCTCGGGGGAAAGGCGGGCCGGACGCGGGCCGAGCGGTCTGAGGTCAACTCCCAGCGAGACCCCGCATTGCTGTGTACCTGGGCTCAAAGCAAGGACACTGTCATTCAGGCCCCGCTGTGGCAAGAGGAAGGAGAAGTACAGGGAAAGCCTGAGCCCGAATCAGCAGCGTATGGGTCGCGGTTGTCATTGCTTACTGCTCTATTTGGGGCCAGATGTTCAGAGGGACCAGGGTCAATTTGATTGGCAAAGTACGCCTTTCTTGCTTCCTTTCCTTCTGACACTTTTCCCCATTGTCTCCTCCGTGATTTTGCTCGCAAGAGGAAATATCTTAGTGAGGAGAGCAGGTTTGGTTAAGAGAGTGTCTCAAGAGTATTTTGGATTCCTTTTTACAACAATGCCCATTTTTATGATTCCTCAATAAACCTCATTTTTGTTTGTGTTTCTCTCACATACGGGGAGGGAGTGAAACGTGAGAACTGAATCATTGCAATTAATTGAGGGAGGGACTAATGAAGGCAGCTGTTATTCCAGAAAGTAAAATATACCAACTTTTCTATGGATATATTTTGAATTGTCTGTACTGTAGATAGTTGGACATGAAGGTAGAAAAAACCACTAGGTAACTGAAAGTAAAACAGTCCTCATGACAAATTAGGTTGTTTCTAAGACAGAATCATTTTGGGGCTGGGCGCAGTGACTCAACCCTGTAATCTCAGCACTTTGGGAGGCTGAGGCTGAGGCTCGAGGATGCCTGATGCCAGGAGTTCAAGACTAGCCTGAGCAACATAGCCAGACCTTGTCTCTAGAAAAAATAGAAAGATTAGTTGGGCATGTTGGCACATGCCTGTAGTCCCAGCTACTTGGGAGGCTGAAGCAGGAGGATTGCTTGAGCCCAGGAGTTTGAGGTCGCAGTGTGCTATGACAAGGCAACTAGACTCTAGCCCTGGCAACAGAGGGAGACCCTGTCTCAAAAAAAAAAAAATCATTTTGGAGTGATGATCACTGAACTGTTTGGTGTACTTTTACGTTAACAGTCAGAGGGTTGAAAGGAAGCTGGTGCAAAAATTTGTGACTAAGTAGTATTTTCAAATAATCTCTTAGGCAACAACAGCTCCTAAGAGTAGAGATTCTTAACTCAAGGATATTTTGAAGTATTAAGTTGTGAATCTCTCCATTTCACATGTCTGATATCTAAACATGGTTTAATAAAAGTAAATTATTAATGATGAAATAAGACATTCATATTCTTAGAGACTAATTGACTTTGGATCAATCAATGAAGTGTCTCCTGAGTACATATTTTGTGCAAGGCATTGACTGAGGAGGAACTCAAAAACATTTAAAATATGAAACTTGTTCTGATGGGCCTATAATATAGTTGTGGGAATAAAGCATTCACATGACAGTGGTAACTAATGATATGGCCTCCAGAATTCCAAGACAGTAGGTACGAGAAATCAGGAAAAGGAGAAATCCATGTGTCTGAGGAAGGTTTCACAGGGGAGCCGAGTTGAGCCATGAAGATTGGGTAGGCCTGGTTGGCTGAAGAGGAAGGAGAAATGAGCAGATGAGAAAGTGAAGATGGTAGAGGCACAGGGGCAACCTGAAATGCTCATGGGTGTTTCCAGGGAGTTTCATATTGGAAAAAGTGGGAGATGAGGGTGTACAAAAAGTAGGTTGATGGCAACAATCCTGAATGGAGCAAAGGATAAACAGGTAGTGGTATTTATTTCAAAGGAAGCTGGAGCTAGCTAACCATCAGAAAATAAAGACAGTACCTCTTTATTTGACATTGTCAATTTTTTGTTTAACTTCAGCTATTTGGAATAGCAATTCCCTTAACTACCCAGGATCTGCACCTCAAGTTCATTCTTGCCTTTCTTCTTTTCTCCCCGTGTTCAGTTGGTTGCCAGGTCTTGCTGATCCTACCTCCATACTATTTCTGGCATCTGCTTTTCTCCACTACTACTGTCATCGTACTAATTTAGGGCCATTGATACCATTCCTGCAAATTACCACAGAAACCCTCTAACATTTTTTTCTTCCCTCCCATCTATTGTGTGTGCTACAATCACTTCCAGGTATGTCACTTCTCTGACCAAGACTTCAATGGCTCTCCACTGTCTGTTGAGTTAGGCACAAGCCAGCCTGGCACGGACAGTATGGGCAAACTAATTTCTTGCCATTCCCTTAGGTTTTATTACGTTTCGCAGGTCAATGGGAGTATTTGCTCTTTGTGCTCCATATCTTTGCTCATGTTGGCTTTTTCTATCTTAAATGACCCCTTTGAATCTCTAGTTATTGTTCTTACCCATGTTTCAGGGTCATTTGATATGGAACTTCCCTTGTGAAGTTTTCCTGTACTTTTCTCCCCATCTAGATGTCTCTCTCCTTTAAACCACTATAACATTAGAGTCTGCTTTTTTGCTATAATTGCCTTAATTCCCCATCTACAACGTAAGACTGAAGCTTTTTTAAGACATGGACTTTTTCATCATCCAGGACAATGTTTTGTACATAGTAGGTACTTGGCAAATATATTTTCATTGAAAATAGCTTTTTTTGTTTTTGAGACAGGATCTCACTGTTGCCCTGGCTAAAGTGCAGTGGCATTATCATAGCTCACTGCAACCTCAAACTCCTGGGCTCATGCGATCTTCCTGTCCCAGCCTTCCGAGTAGCTGGGACTACAGATGTGCGCCATCACGTCCAGCTAATTTTTTTTTTATTTTTTGTAAACAGGGTCTCGATATTGCCCCACCTGGTCTTAAACTCTTGGCCTCAATTATCCTCCAGCCTTGACCTCCCAAAGTGGTAGGATTACAGGTGTGAGCCACCTCACCCAGCCTGAAAATAGCTTTGAACCAGGATGGATACAAAGAAAATTCTTTGTGCAAACAAAATGTTTGTCATAAAATCTATAAATAAAGTTATGTATATGAGAGAATCCCTTACTGAGAGATCTGGTATATTGGTATGGATAGCTTGGATTAGGCTGCACTAACAAAAATCTCAAGACTTCAGTGGCTTAACAGAACAAAAGTTGACGTCTCATTCATGTGACATGTCCAGCATGACTGCACAGGAAACTCTTCTCTTTACAGTCACCCAGGGACCAAGGCTGATGGAAACTCCATCTTAACATGGTGCTTCTGTGATCATTTTAATTCCATGAAAAGATGGTGGTCACATGGACAAGTTTCTGTCCCAATGTGGCACATGTGACTTTCATTCACATTTCATTCCCCAAAGCAAGTTGCATGGCCATGCCTAACTTTAAAGAAGAGTAAGGAATTGCAGTCTTAGCATATGCCTGGAAAGCAAAGAGCCAGAAATATTTGGTGAACAGCACTAATGACTACTACATCATCTATGCGTATCATGCCCCATTGAAGATTAGAGGTAGCAAATCAGATGGCCTGTTAGAGATAAGCATACTGACAATATCACCTCTAACTAGACATAGGGTAATGGTGGATTCGGAGTCAAAACTCTATTACAGGCACTTGTAAATGCTCATAGGCCAAGGCTGTTGATACAAGGGCAATCTGTTAAATCCCAGTTATAATAGTCATTCCTGAGGGAGTGACTATTTTACAACACTATTTTACGGCACTCTTACTAATGAACACAGGAATGGTTCTGAGGTGTCCAAAAAAATTATATTCAAAATATTTAAGAAGTCAGGAAGTATATAATAATTTGAGGTGCATTTTCAGTCAAATGGTTAAAATAAAGAATTTTAGTTTAACCTTATTGGTTTAATTGAGCCTAGCAAACTTGGTATTTGGGGAGATTCTACTTTTGACAATGAATAGAAGCAGAGTGCTAGTTGGAGCCCTGGTTTAGGAGGCAGAAGTTCTAGGTTCAAATCTTGGTTCTGCCACTAAGTAGTTGTCTGACATTGAGCAAGAGTCTTGTTCTTGAGCCTGAGTTTTCTCGTCAGTGAAATGCATAGCGTGCTTGTGAGAATTAAATGAATTAGTTTATGAAAAGTGCTTTACATCATGCATGCTACAGAGTAAGCACTCACGATCATCAGAGCAGCAGCAGCAGGGTTTGAAGAAACTTTGAGGAATCAGGTAAGGAAGCCCCAGAGACGTAGGTGCAGATTCTCCCAGACATTCCTATCTTTTTTCCCCTTCCTTGGATAGCATTCCTACCATATGTCTTATTTTCATACTTTTATTTAGTTGTACACATGTCTGTCTCTCCCACTAGACTAGGTGCTCTAATCATTCCACAGTTATTTACTGAACATGATCTCTGTGCTAGGTTATGGCTTGATAGGTATGAAAGACACGTCCCTGGTCTCAAAGATCCTCCAGTCTGGTAGGAGCAGAAGCAATTAAACCAGCAGTTAGAATACAATACAATAAGGGCTGTGATTGAGGGTCTTGTGAGATCTCCTAAAAGGGTCTCTGATGTTACATGGGGAATATAAGTAGTGGTTTTCTAGAGAAGTTCACACCTAACTAGAATCTTGAAGAATCAGTAGTTATTAGCTGGGTAGATGTGGGTTTAAAAGGCTTTTCACACAGGAAACAATGTACTGTGGCCTAGAAACAGAGCGTGGCTACATCCTGAAGATGCCTGTGTGGCAGGGGTACAAAGCATGTTTGGGAAGCGTGTGGGAAATGAGGCTTTAAAAAGTTGGTCAAGAACAGGTTGCGAAGGGCTTTCGGAGTTCTGGAGTTAAAGCTTTATCCTGAAAGTGATGAGGCACCACTGAAGGATTTGAAGGTAGAAAATGACTTTATATCAGTTTTGTCTTTTAGGAAGATCACTGTGTGTGGAAGAGGCATCATAGTGGATATCCTATTTCCCTGACATGGGAAGTTCTGAGGTTTGCAACCATAGTACCATGCCTACTACACGGGAGTCATAAAATATTTATGCACAACAAGAGATTAGACTGAGGTGAGACTGGAGGGGAGGATACAGTTAGGCTGTGGCAGTAATATGAGGGACGTGTCCATATCCTTCCCAGGGCTAGAGCAGACCATATACAAGAGTCGGCAGACCAGGATTTCAGCCACAGCTTCACCAGTTTCTGTTGTATCACCTTGGACAGGCTTCACAATCCCTTGCATCTTCTTGGTTTTCAAGTTTGGAAAATGGAGATAAAAATTCCTACTTTGCAAGGTTGCTGTGAGGATTTGAGGGAATAGATGTAAAAAGCCTGGTCCTGTGCTATTAGATACATAAAGGACTGCTTATAATAAGAATAATAGTTTTAATATTCCTAATGTTTAGTATATTACCTGGTCCAGGGTAGGTGATTATTAGCCTTAAATCTCACCACCTAAAGATACCCACTGCCAACATTGTGGTTTTATTTATGCATTTTAAGTGACTGATGATGCTGGGCTATGAGTGTTAAGCATAAGGGAATTATTCTGAGATCAAGAAGAGGGAGTTGATAAGAATACAATACCAATCTAAACATTGTTTAAATGCCAACGGAGTATGGATGGCCATTCAGCTGTTCCAGCCCTTGCTCAGAAGTGGCGCAGTGTGTGTGCACACACTCCCCTGCCGCTGACGTGGCCAGGATGTGCTCTCTGCGTGGGCCACTAAAACACACACGCTTTACTTCTCCTCAGCCTGTCGGCGTTGACTTCTTGCCCTCTGAAATTTTGCTCCTCCTCGGTCATCTTCTGATGATTTTTTTAAAGATGATAATGGGAGTTTGATTCAGATTGGTTCTCCATTAGGTTCCTCCCTGGTCGTCCTGTTTTGACATGGGTTCCTCCTCCTGAACTCCTGTAGAACTTAATTTATTAAGTTATTCTGATTAAATGTCATCTACTGCTTTGTCTTATTATTTGTCTGTAGGTCAGTAAATTTCCTTTTTCCTTGATGTCAGTTTTTCTTGCAAAATAATCGGAAGGTGGCATGTTTATGTATTTTTAACACAGCTTAAAAGCTCCCTGAAGGCTTTTGTTTGGAATATGTTAAACAAGTCAGAAAATTCTGTTACTGAGTTTTTAAAGTATAGTATATAGCAGTGGTTCTCAGACTTTTAGGTCTCAGGATCCCTTTAGAGTTTAAAAATTATTGAATACCCCCAAAGAACTTTCATCTTTGTGGGTTTTGTTTATAGATATTTGATGTTTTAAAAATTATTGAGAAAATTTTAAATCACAAGAACATAAAAACACATTCCGTTAGCCACGAGAACAATCATGTCATCACATCATGTGTTATGTAGCCTCTAGCAAACTCTGCAGGACCTTTATAAGAGAACAAGAGTGAACAAGGCAAGTAACATCTTAGAATTATCATGAAAATAGTTTTAAACTTGTGAATCCCCTGAAAAGGTCTTGGGAAACCTCAGGGGTCCTTGGGCCACACTTTGAGAACTGCTGGCATATAGATGTAAGAGTTTTTATGTGACATTTTTATGTCTTTTGGTAACAAAATAACATAAGGATGGAAACGTTTACAAACATCATTTCAAAATGCACTCAACATGGTTTCTTTAAAAAAAAAAAAAGAGCTAAGTTTCTTTGTTAAGACATCTTTATCTTGGAAGGGCAGAAGTGTGTATATTTGGAATATCTGCTAGTTACCATATTGCTGACAGACATTTGTCATTCCAGGAAAGGTCAGTAAACTGGGAACAACAGTGTATCTGTAAAAGAAAAATGTACAACTGCTCTTTAAGTTCTAGAAATCTTATAGTTAATTGGCCAGATGATAACTGGACAACTTCTCTGTGGTGCTGGTTTCATGGTTTCTTGCTATCTCATTGTCAAGTTTAGTTAATGATCCTATTTAGAAGATCCAATTTTTATGAAATTAATCACATTGATGTCATTTTGTACCTCGTAAACTGCACTGCAGTAGGAAGTGAATGAATGAGCGGTGGCACCTCCACCCTCTGTTCTGTGTAATTTTCATGCTTCCTGAGGAATCTTCCTGAGCCTTGTGTGCCACAGACGTCTGACACCGGGATTGTGTCAGGCCAGTGTCAGTGAAATTAAATACCAGAAAAGTTTGTAAATAGGAGCTGTGTCTCCTTCCTATGTATGGACCCTGGTGGATCACTTTGAGTACTCTTCGAGAGGTACATCCTCTCTATGAGGGCAGGTGGCCTGGGCTGTAGAGTAGCCTCTTCTTGTCCTTGGCTTGGCCTTTTCCAGTGTGTCCTCCATGTTGCTACCCAAGCAGTCTTTCTAAAATATGCATCTATGTCATTTCTCTGCGTAATCTCTTAAGTGGTTCCCCACTGCCAATGGGGTAAATTTCAGACTGCCTAGCATGGCTTATAAGGCCTTTCCTGCCCTCTGCTTTAGTGTCCCACAGTCAATTTAATTCGGGCAGCACCTCGTGGAAGCTTTTCCTGAGCCTCACAGTTATTAATTGCACCATCTCACAGTGTCTGTTCCTCGTTTATACTGTTCCTCGTTATACTGCACGCATCAGCCTGCACCACGAGGGCAGGTACCACACCGTGTTCCTACTGTTTTGCTCAGGTGTGCAATAATGGCTTTTGCTGGGACTGATAAGATGGCACAGCTTCTTGCATGGTTCCAGCATAGTTGTTCTGCAATAGTCCAGCAGAATTTCTCTACAATATTATATTTCTTTGCTTGCTTTTTTTTTTTTAAAGATATGGGCAGATAAACAATATGGAACTACTACTACATAGGCCTAAGTCTCAGAGAAATAATAGCAATGAAAGGGAACATTTATCTCATATTTTCTAGTGATGTATTTTATACATGTAAGAACAGAACAAGATAATGGTACCCATCATTAAATCTTAATTTGCCATTTTGCTTCAGTTTTTGTTTTTCCAAAGAAATAGAACATTACATTTTCCACAACTGTTTTTCCCCAGTTCCCTCCCTTCTTCACCAGAGAAAGCCACTATGTTTGATTTAAAGGTTTCTTAAATTCCCACACGTTTTTATACTTTCACTACATATTATGTTTCCATATATAATACATAGCAGAAGCTGGCAAACTGGCCTGCAGATTGTGTTGGGACACAGCCATGCTTGTTTTTTTCACATATCATTGGTTGCTGCTTTCAAGCTACAATTTTCTGTTTCCAGTTTGCTGGGCATATTGCCATCTCCTAAACTCACCTTCAACACCAATCTTTACCTCTTGTCTCAATTGGCCAGGCAAAGGAAAGCCATCCTTTCAAACACTGCTGTTGAATTTTCTCAAGACTGATTGCATTCAGCATTTTTTTTTTTCAAAGACACAGGGCTCACTATGTCACCCAGGCTGGCCTTGAACTCCTGGACTTGAGCAATCCTCCCACCTCAGCCTCCTGAGTAGCTAGGAGTCCAGGCATGCACCCAGCTTGCATTCAGCATTTTTAATCTTCCACATAGAAGTCACATTTTCCAAATAAAAAATTATGTCTAGAACCTTGTCCTCTGAACACCATTGTAACAAATAAGCAAAAAAACCCCATAAACCAAACCATGGCAGCTCCTATTCAGAAAGGTTTTGTTTTGTTTATAAAAACAAAGATGAAAACTTTGCAGAACTGAAAGTTTTGTTGTTTTGTTTTGTTTTGTTTGTAAAAACAAAGATGAAAACTTTGCAGAACTGAAAGTTTTGTTCCCTTGGGTGTTTACTCCCCACACCCTTGCAGACTTTCTCAGATACTTCTAAAGGGAATATCTGACCAGTGACAAAGTATTCTTCAGCTTAACTCTTCTGTTTTCTATTTTTAAACGCTTGTTTTAAAGGGTTTTAAACCCTTGTTTTAAAGGCTATCTAATTTCCACTCAGAAAGTCACTGACTACCCATATTGCAGGAGTCTGGGTCCAATCAGGAGAGAGAAATCACATGTTAATTTGAACAGGTAAAGTTTAAGAATTATTAACTATTACAGAGAATTGGAGTTATGTGGGATTGGCTAGTTAGAAGTAAAGAAACAAGCACACGGGAAGATGGTCAACAACATCATCAGCCATCGGGAGTGCAGATCAAAACCACAGTGAGAAACCAGTCCACACTCACTAGGATGGCTGTAACCAAACAGATAAGAACAAGTGTTGGAGCAGGTGTGGAGAAATTGGAACTCGCACTCACTGCTTGTAGGGATGTATTATAAATGGTGCAGGTGCTTTGGAAAACAGTCTTGCATCTCCTCAAACAGTTAAACAGAATTTCCATATGTCCTAGATATATTTTATTCCTAGGTATCCTAGTCCATTTTGTGGTGCTATAACAATACCTAAGCCTGGGTAATTTATAAAGAACAGAGATTTATTTCTTACAGTTCTGGAGTCTGGAAAGTCCAAGGTCAAGGGGCCAGCATCTGGTGAGGGCCTTATTGCTGTTTCATCCTATGGTGGGAGGTGGGAGGGTAAGAGAGCAGAAGGAAGGAGGGTGGGAGGGAGAGGGAGAAAGATCAGATTCTCAGTTTTGAGCCCTTTTATAATCAGCATTAATCACTGCATGAGGGTGGAGCCCTCATGACCTTATCACCTCTCATGAGGCTCTACTTCCCAACACTTGTGTTGGGGATTAGGTTTCCAACACATGCTTTTTAGGAGGACACATTCAAACCACAGCATTAGGTATATACCCGATTCTACTCTTAGGTATATACCCAAGAGAAATTAAAATTTACGTCCATACAGAAACTGTACATGAATGTTCATGACAGCATTATTCAGCCAAAAAGTAGGAACAACCCAAATGTCTATCAACTGATGAATGGATAAATAAAATATGGTATGTTCATATGCTGGAATAGTATCCAGCAGTAAAAAGCAATGAAGTATTGATGCATGCTACAATATGCATGAACCTTTAAAACATGCTAATTGAAAGAAGCCATTCACAAAGGACCATATGTTGTATGATTCCACTGATATGAAGCATCCAGAATAGGCAAATAGAGACAGCAGATTAGGGGTAGGAGAACAGGAAATGGGAGGGATGGTGACAGATAAGAGATGTGAGGTACCTTCTTGGGGCTAATGAATAAGGCCTAAAATTGTGGTGATGTTTGCACAACTCTGTGAACCTCACGGATATACTGAAAGCCACTGAACTGTACACTTTGGGTGAACTGTATGGTATGTGAAGGATATCCCAGTAAAGCTGTTAATAAGAAGCAAAGAGAGCTCTCAAACATACAAAATTAGCAGATACAAGAAACAGCCACCACCCAGGGCTGAGACAGAGCGCCCAACAAGAGCCCCCCTCCTCCTCCACTGCCCCCAACCCGCCCGGGGTTGAGATCTGGACCTCAGTGTAGTGGCTCAGTGGATGGCAGAGAAGTGACTGTGATGCTGCAGGGCAGAACTTGCTGGAAATCTGCCCTACAGTGTTCTGGGAAAGCCGTTTACAGGGCGGTGTCTCACCAGAGGCACTCAACTACAAAACTGCCCCAGAAAAGTGCTCGGGGCAGCTTGCTGATGGCTGAACCCTGGAAAAGCGGTGAGTGCTGCAGAAGCCCACTGAGCAGAGCACTCTGGAACCGGGAAGCCAAGCCCCTTTGCTCTTGCAGTGTCTCTCTGGCGCCCTCTACCAACAGGGCTTGGCAGCAGGCCTGCTGGCAAAAGAAAAATATTTGAAGGGCCCAGATCCATTTTTGCAAGGTGGTCAAAAAGGATGAATTTGGAGCTGAGAGGCAATAAATCTATAACTAGCACAGAGGGTAACCGGGACCTCAGCTTACCCTTAGCTTTTAATTTCCTTTGGAGGTATTCAGTTATTCTTGCCTTCCTTGGCTATTGTGGTTTGGAGAAGCTAGGAAACTATCTTTGGGCCAACTTGTCATCAGCTCAGGTTTCTAATTATCCATTTTCACACATTTTTCTATTCCATTTGCTTGGTTCTCTCTTTCAGACTCCAGTTAGGCTTATGGTGGATCTCCTATGGCTTCCATTGGTACATGTTTTTGTTTTGTTTTGGGGGGTTTTGTTTTGGAAATCCTTTTAAACTTTTTATTCTTTTTCATTTTATCTTGCTCTTTTTTTTTTTTATTTTTTTACCAGTCATGATCTCTATGACTCTTATTGTATTTTCAGCAGTGTCCACTTTGTTTTCTTTCATTGAGGGGTTCGTTTTTATGATAGTGTTGTTTTTCTTTGTTCACTTTTTTCCTGAGTGCTAATTGTATTTTATTTTAAAAATTTTGCTGTTTTACAGTTTTCCCCCTGAGATTTCCCTTTACTCTCTGCTCCTCGTTCTTGTTTTACAGAGCCGGTGGGGAGTGGGTGGGCCTGGGCAAATCTTTGTTAATGATCTTCATCAGTTCTGTGACATTTTTTTCTGTTGCATTGTCTTCATCCACCATGCTTCCCCTTCCCCTCGACCCTCCCTCTTTCTTCCACTTTTGTTTCAGTATGTTTGTGTAGATTCTGTACTGATTCCTTTTCAATATGATTTGGATAAAACTTTTCTCATTATTTAGAGAGGCGATATAGCATATGACTGAAGCCAGATCATCTGGATTTGAATCCTGGCTCTGCCACTCACTAGCACTATGATCTTGGACAAGAACTTTAACCTCGCTGTGCCTCAGTTTCTTCTCTATAAAATGAGAATGATAACATCACAGGACTGTTAAGAAGATTCAATGAGTTAAATTGTAGAAAACTCCTAGAACTGGGGCTGATCCACAGTGCTTATGTGAATATTAGCAATATTAATTATTTTATCTGTTACAGTGACTTGTAACTAGAATGTGCACAAGTCTTCTGAATACAATAATTTTATAGATTACAGGTCAATTACTTAAATCTGCTTGGTCATGCATGAAGTCTGAATAGCAGGGGTACATTCAGCGAGAACAGTTTCAAAAAATTGAACTTTTCACTAGGTTTGGGAAACTGGATAATAAATAGTACGTAATAACGTCTAATTATCTTCCTCAAAAATATTCACAGGAGACATGCTCCAGAAATACTCTGTGGTTTTTTTGTTCTGCATGCATGATTTTGTTATAATTGAGTTCATATCCATTATGGCTGATATTTGAAGATCATAAAAATTCTGAGATTTCAGACTAACCTAAAAATTGTTGCTAGGTTTAGTTCAGAAAATAACCATATTGTAGGATGTTTTGGGGATGACAAGAGTTTGGTGCAGCTTGTTTCAGTGAGTGTGGATTTTTATGCAATTTTGCATTTATGGTTGATTAAGATAGTCTAGATTTCTACACCTTATGTACCTCTTTTCAAGCATACTATAACTAACTGAATAATCAGTCAGTGAACAAATAGTTCTTGAGCACTTACAAGTGATACAGTGGTGAACAAAATAGACATGTTTCCTGCCTGGATTAGCCAGAATATAAATGTTAAATTATTGCAAGTACTTATAAAATTATAAGTACACTATGTAATGGATTGGGGTAGGCAGGTGCTGGGGGAGTTTATGACAAGGAAACCTAACCTAAAGTGTGGAGACAGGTATTGCTTCCCTGCAGAATTGAGCTTTTAGCTGAGACTCAAAGGAAGAGTAAGAGTTAGCCAGATGAAGTGGTGGGGTCAGAGAACTTCAGCCTGACATTGGGAGAGCATGGTAAGTTGAAAACACGGAAAGAAGTTCCATGTGGCAGGCTCATAAGAAGTGAGGTGGCAAAAGATGTGTGCAGAGAGATGAGCAGGGGCCAGAACTTATATGCCCTGTTAAGGGGTTTGGGGCTTTACCCCGAGGTTAAGCCTGGGAGTGAAATAAGCCTATCCCATT
The DNA here is from genome assembly GCF_041146395.1 of Eulemur rufifrons. NCBI lineage: Eukaryota > Metazoa > Chordata > Mammalia > Primates > Lemuridae > Eulemur > Eulemur rufifrons. Next base: position 31,596,313 of record NC_090990.1, read on the forward strand.
GGCTGCTTTGTGGAGATTTGGAAAGGGGCAAGAATAGGAGGTTTACTAGGCTTTTGTGGTAGTCCAAGCAAAGGATTATAGTGACTTGAAATAGGATGGTGGCAGTGAAGAAAGAGGGTTGGATGGCTTCGGGAAGTATTTAGGAGGTAAAATTCGTAGGACTTGATTGATTATACATGGAGGGTGAGGCTGAGGAGGAGACTGGTGTCAAGGATCATTTCCAGGTTTCTGACAGAAGCATCTGGGAAAGTGTGGTCTTTGATTGAGATAGTAAACACTGAAGGAAGGAGATGTTTATAGGGGAGGTAGAGGCATCGCTGAAACATCTAGATGATGAGAAGTTAAATAAATCAACATAAAACTCAGAAGGGATATCTGGGCTGAGAAAGTTTGGGATAGTCAGCATAATGATGGGAGATGAAGTCACAGAAGAGGATGACACTGCCTTGGGGACATCTGCAGAATGAGGATGTAAGAACGCCTAACACAGTGCTCCAGGCTTCTCTCCACATTTAAAATTGCTGTGCATGTATATATGCACACACAAATTATACCTTTAGTATATATTTTCAGAGTATGTTCAAATTATATTATTTGCATCTAGAGTTAGGGCATATAATTAGAAATATATTAACTTATTTTATTTTTAACTCTTCTTGGGTGTTATTATGTACAAGGCACTATGCTGTTAAATGCTGGTGATTCACAGACCTAAGTTATAGGTTCTGCTTTTAAAGTGTATGCTGATTCTTTGCAGAGACAGAAAAAGAGACAAGATGTTTTCTAGATGCTATGATAGAGGTAAGCATAGGATGTTATGGGCGCACAAACTGCCATAGTGTGGAGCTGTGAGTGAGGAAAGCTTCCTGAAGGAGCTAAGACTTGAACAGAGTCCTAAAAAGATGAGCCGATGTTAGCTAGGCAAAGAAGTCAGAGAAAGAAAGTCTCTTACTACCACTATATCACTTCTCACCGTTTCAGATGCTATGTAAAGGTCAAATGGTGGGAAGACTGTAAAGTGTCCAGTGGATTTGGCATTTAAGAGGTCAGGTGGGGTCACAAGACAGATGAGATCATGGTGGGTTGACGAATGAATGGGAAGAGAGAAGTCAAACACACTCCTTTATGCAGGGTCTGAATTTTAGTGTCTTAGTATCCTCTGTGTCCTGTACAGTTCTGGCATTTGGTGTTTGTTGCACTCGTTTCTTTTTTTTTTTTTTTTTGAGACAGAATCTCACTCTGTTGCCCAGGCTAGAGTGCCGTGGCGTCAGCCTAGCTCACAGCAACCTCAAACTCCTGGGCTCGAGCAATCCTTCTGCCTCAGCCTCCCAAGTAGCTGGGAATACAGGCATGTGCCACCATGCCCGGCTAATTTTTTCTATAAATATTTTTAGTTGTCCAGATAATTTGTTGCATTAGTTTTGGACAGAAGAGTGATACCTCCTTCTCTGACATAAGATGAATACATGGATATATTTTTAAATTTTTATTGAGGTAAAATATATATGTATATGCTGTCTTTTTCTTTTGACATGTCCTCACTGTGAGCATTGTCCCATTTTTAAGCACAAGATGGTCCAGGTTTATCTTGTGCTTCTCTGCCTCAGCCCTGGAATCAGCCATTCTTCCCAGGATCCCTGCTCCCTAGCGGAGAATGGTGTTTGAAAGCCAAGGTCTAGGTGCTAGATGTGCTCTTTGCTGTTGGGATATGACTGCTGCCAGGCCCTGTCAGTGGACAGAACTAAAGAATGTCTGTGTGCGAGGAGGGGATGGATATATACCTACGTGACGAGTGCAGTGCGCACTGTCTGGGGAATGGACACGCCTGGAGCTCTGACTTGGGGGGATGGGCAGTACATGGGCAACGTATGTAACCTGAACTTTTGTACCCCCCATAATAAGCTGAAATAAAAAAAAGAAAAGAATGTGTGTACACACACTGTCCACATATATATTTATTTTTATGTCTTTATATATTGAAAACCATCTGTTTGTACTGACACCTCCAATTCCAATACAAACCTAAAGATTAATTCTAGTTTTTCCCTTTCCATATTTGTAACTGCCTTCATCACTGACAAATCTCACTCCCATTACCCTCAATGTATTAGTATTTACTGACTGGTCAACCCCAAATCACCTGTTGCCACACCCCAAACCCCTCACATAGACTGATACCCCTCTCTCCCCCTTCATCCTAGGCACATGTGACTACCGCTAAAACCTTTTGGTTTTAAGATTAAATTATTCAGAAAGGAAGAGCTGGAAAAGGCTCATTTCTTTTCATGGCTGCATAATGCTTATTTTGTGTATGTACCATAGTTTATTCAATTCCTATTGAAGGACATTTGGAGTACTTTGAAATAGTGCTACAATAAATGGCCATGTGCATAAGACTTTTTGTATTTTTGTCAGTGTATCTTTGGAATAGTTTCTTAGAAGTGAGATTATTGAGTTAAAGGGTAAAAAGCATGTGTAATTTTGTTAGATACTGCCATATCCCTCCTGCCACCCGCAGTGTCTAAGAGAGCCTGTTTTTACCCCACAGCCTCACCGCTAGAATATATTGTCAGACTTCTGTCTTAGGAGTGAGTTTAGGATTATATCTCTTTCAGGATCTTGGGATGTTATTCTCTTTGTCTTGGAGGTTTGAGCTTCTTTTAAGGTCTTTGTTTGTTCTTTTGTATGTTGTCCACTTTTAGAAATCAGTTTCTTCTTTAGGATGGTTGTTTTCCTTAATGGAAAAGACAAACAAAATAGGTGATGAGTTCAGCCTGCTTAGTGTCATATTTGTTGAACGAATGAGTAAACCTATTGACTCACTGTCATGTGTCTGCCAGAGCCTTGGGTTGTGGTTACCGTTTGGCTGTGGCAGTTCAGACATCCCATCTGCATTCAGCACAGAAAGAAGGCCGAGGGACTGACTGGTACCAGCCACTTCAGCGCCCTTCTAAAAGGAAAGAAAAAGCTTTCCAAGAACCACTCGCGTTTTGTGGTCAGGATACTGAATAGCTTAAAGTTTTAGTTCTTTTCGGTGGGAAGGTTGGACAAGATACATAGTCCTTTGTGCTGCTGGAAATGCAAGTCTGATTTTTATTTCACTTTGAAAACTTTATACATTTGCTTTTATAAATATAAAAATTAAAAGTGAATATATGGGCCGGGCGAGGTGGCTCACGCCTGTAATCCTAGCACTCTGGGAAGCTGAGGAGGGAGGATCGTTTGAGCTCAGGAGTTCGAGACCAGCCTGAGCAAGAGCGAGACCCTGTCTCTACTAAAAATAGAAAGAAATTATATGGACAGCTAAAAATATATATAGAAAAAAATTAGCCAGGCATGGTGGCACATGCCTGTAGTCCCAGCTACTCGGGAGGCTGAGGCAGGAGGATCGCTTGAACCCAGGAGTTTGAGGTTGCTGTGAGCTAGGCTGACTCCATGGCACTCTAGCCTGGGCAACAGAGTGAGACTCTGTCTCAAAAAAAAAAAAAAAAAAAAGAAAGAAAGAAAGAAAAAAAGTGTATATGAATAGATTGTTAAAAACACTCCCTCCAAACCTACTTTTCTGAGACAATTATTGTCAATAGTTCATTGCATATTCTTTTATGTATGTACTTTATATTTAATCTTAATTTTTAAATATTACCATCATCCTTGTTTGTCATTGCCAGTATGGGGCTATGCATACATTCTGCAGCTGGATTTTTTTCACTTAGTGTTTTCTAGACATTTTTTCCCGTCAGTGCATGCAGATGTGCTCCTTCTTTCTGACTGGTACGTCGCATTCTGTACTTTACTCTCCTGCCCTCGCAGATCCATTATCCACCTTCTTTCGTCTGTGTGCTGGTGGCTCACCTTTATGAACGGAGTCATCTGGACTTCCTTGCCCTCTGGCTTCCACTTGGCATCAGCTGCCAAAAGGCACCCACAGGAGAGTAGAGGGCGAGTGGTGAGAGAGGTCACTGTTTCCCATCCCCCGCTTCCCCTTGCCATGATCCTGGTGGCAGCTGTGCCCCTCTGTGGCCACTGCTCCTATTGGGTGGTCTCTCTTCTCCAGCCAGCTCTAGGTTGGAGACACCCTTCTCTTCTCTGCCCTTCCAAGCCAAAGGGTAGAAGCAGCTTCCTGCTCTGCCCAGTCCCTAGATCCTTTACCGTCCCTTGTTGGTTGCTTTAAGGCCTACTCACACTGCTGTAAAAAATCCTGCCATTAAGCTTCTTCCTTCAGTTTACTCGTTTGCATGCGCCATCTGTTTCCTGCCAAGACCCGAACTGGTGCCACCACGGGGACCTACCGTAATTCATGTGTCAGTGTCCCTATTGTTGGGCATCTGAACTATTTCTAGTATTTTGTTCTTATCATCAGTATTGCTAATGAATATTCATGTACATGTCCTTTTTAGTATTTAGTGGAGTGTTACTTGAGGAAAAAGTCAGAAATGCTGGGTCAAGGTGTATGAATGTTGTAAATTTCAATAGCTACTTCTTAATTACTCCTGGAAGGGTCTACCAATTTACATTTCTACAGTGTGGTGTTTGATATTTTCAGTATTAAAAAGTTATCGAGCCAATACTTGTGACTTACAACAAATACATTTAAATTCAAAAGTGTGTAAAGAAAGAAGTAAAAGTCCTCCCCAGTCCCATCCACTTCTCATCACTGCATCCTACTCCTTAGAGGTAACCATGCTGACAGTTAGCTATGTAGCCGGTCAGACTCTTCCCCCCTTTTAATATTTATACACTTAGCATAGAATAAATGGGGTAAATTTGTATATATGTATGTATAAAGCAGACTCATTCATATAAGTGTGTATGTGTATTTCTCTCTTTATCTGAGAGGGCTCATTTCTAGACTCCATTCTGTTCATTGATCTATTTGTGTTTTTCCTGTGCCAGTACCCATCTATCTTAATAATTATAGCTTTGATGATATAAAGGACATGAGAAATCAAGGAGAGGGGAGGGCAGAAGGGTGGGTGTGGAATAAAAACTTAACCTATTGGGTATAATGAACACTATTCTGGTGGTGGACACAACAAAAGCCTGACTTAAGCATGATACCAGATACCCATGTAATAAAAACACTTGTACCCCCTTAATTAATATTTTGAAATATTAAAATTATAACTTTGAATTGGTCTGGTATCTGGTAAGGCAAATTCTCATCTCATTATTTTTCATTTTAAGAAATTTCTTAGGTTGTCTTGGGCATGAACTCTTCAAATTATCCTTATATCCAAGTTTAAAAAATTAATGGATTTTGACTGGAGTTAAACTGAATTTATGGAGAACTGACATTTCAGGGCAACTGACATGTTTTCAATATTGAATCTTTTCACTTAAGAACCTATTATTATTTGCTTCTATCAGTATTAGGACTCAAAAAAAAAAAGAAAAAAAAAAAGAAAGAACCTATTATGTCTCTTTATTTACTCAGATCTTTTATGTCCTTCGGTGAAAGTCTTGGCCATTTCTTTCTAAGTTTATTTTTAGGTATTTTATAGATTTTGTTGCCATCACAAATGAATTTTTTCACCTTACATTTTCTTTTCTTTTTTTTTTTTTAACCACTTCTTTAATATACAAGAAACACAAAATACACAAAGAAATCCCAATAAGCTCTCACTCCGAGACTCGTAGGTTAGGAGGAGTCATAGAAAACAAGCCTTTCCTCAGTCTCCTTGGGAAAAACGGGGTGAGAGGACACAGACTATCCCCAGACCTGGGGTGAATCCAGTGCCAGGGCCATGCAGGGCCTAGCTCTCTACCAAGGGGAAGTTCTGATTTTCCTTGTCATGATCCTGGCCTTGCTCCCATGCTCGTCCTCCAGTTTTCTGAAGTTGTCCAGTTCCAAGAATGGCTCCTTCCTTTAGTTCCCTAACATTTTCACTTAGCAGGGAAGGCCGCTTACCCTGTCGTGGTGTCAGGGTCCCAGGGGAGTTGTCATCTTGCAGGATGGTGAGGGGGGATCTCCCTAGTACCTTGCCATTTGGTTTCCGTCTATTTCGCTTAGAACCTGAAGATCGTGGAGTCTCGGGATCTCTTAAAGGCTTGTCCGAGCTATGGCTGGCCACAGGGATTTCTGTGGGCTGTCTTGCTTCGTCCTTGGAAAACACCTCCAGGGGCAGAATAGGCTCTGGGGGAAGATTTGATTTGGAGGCTTCAGTCTCAAATACTTCACTCAGTTGTTTCACCAGTGGGCTTGGAGGGTCTCCATTGCTGGTCTTCATAGGTGTCCGTGTAATGCCAAGGGTAGGAGAGCGGGGATCTGAGTCCTGGGGATGTTTGGGACCCTCCAGCTGTTCCCCTGCTGGTAGGCTTGACTGTGGAGAGCTCTCCACCTGGATGGGAGTACGCAGGATGCCAGCACTAGGTGAACGGGGGTCTGCCACTCGAGCCAGATGCTTGTTGTGCAGCCGAGGCCCTGCTGGAGTGACTGGGACGCTCTTGGCTGAGCCCATCTCAACCAGGAGTTGTAGGGTGGGGGCAGGGCCCGGCCCGGGGCCAGGAGAGGATGCCAGGTCCCAATTCCACCTTCGGATGGATACACAGCAGCTCGAGGATCAACTCCCGAAGCTACGAGTTTCAAACTTCTCCACATTTTCTAATTGGTTATTGCTGGTATAGTTTTTAAGAAGCTGCTGATTTTTGTAAATTAATCTTATAATCATCGCTTCTCGGCCTTTTGGCTAAGATCAAGTGTAATCTTATAATCACCTGCTTTATTGAACTTCCTATTAGTTCTAATGATTTTTCAGTTGATTCTCTTGGCTCTTCTAGGTGGACAATTATGTAATCTGCAAATTATAACTTAGTCACTTCATTATTAATATCTAGACATAATTTCTTTCTCTTGTGTTATTTTGTGCCTAGGGTACCTGATTAGGGTTGGCGGGGGGTGGGGGGGTGGTGGTGGCTGATCCAGGGAAGTCTTCTCGACTGATGTTACATTTTATATTTAAGGTGAGTATCAAAGGATGTGCAGCAGATGCAATAGCAGGGTGGGTGGAGAATGTATTCCAGATAGGCCTTGAGGAGAGACATCAAGGCAGTGTTCAATGAATAGAAAGAAAAATGATGTGATCATAGGGCACAAATGAGGTTGGGAGAAGCAAGAGATGGAGAAGTCAATAGAGGCTCAGTCAGAAGCTGCTAGGCTTTAAGGGGAAATTACTTTATTCAAAGTAATTGAAAATGTAATGAAAGGCATGTTAGGCAGAATGGGTCCCTAAAGATGTCCACACCCTAAACCCTGGAACATACAAATATATTACCTGACATGGCACAAGGGACTTTGCAGATGTAATTAAGGATATGGACATGAAAATGGGGTGATTATCCTGGATTATTCAAGTGGGCGCAATATAATCACATGAGCCCTGAAAAGCAAAGAAGTTTCTTTGGCTGGAAGCAGAAGCAAGATGCACTAGAAGGAGAAGTTGGAAGGATTCAAAGAGTGAGAGAGGCTGAAGGGGACCACATGGAAAGCATTGAAAGGACTACGGAGCAAAGGCTGGCCCCTGTCTGATAACCAGCAAGGAACAGGGGCCTACAGCTGCAGGAACTGAATTCAGCCAACAGCCTGAATGAGCTTGGAAGTGGGTTCTTCTCTAGGGCCTCCAGAAAGGAACACGGCCCTGCCAACTCTCCTTGGTTTTGGCCTTGTGAGACTCTAAGCAAAGGACCCACCTGAGCCACACTATACCCAGATTTTGACCTTCAGAACTCTGAGATAAATCTGTGTTGTTGTTTTAAACTGCTAAGTTTGTGGTACTCTGCTACAGCAGCAGTAAAAAACTAATAAAAAGGGATTTAAGCAGGGAAATAACATTATCAGATTTTGTGTTATTAAAAGACTTCTTGTGCTGTGGGGAAAATGGATTTGGAGAATGCAGATTTGAAGGCAGGGAAACTTGTTTGTGGAATACAGTTATGGCATGGACTAGGGTAGTGAGTGTGGGAAGGGGGATATGATTTAAGACTTATTTGGAGATTAGAATTGCGAGAACTTGGTCATTGACTAGATGTCGGGGACTGGGGTGGGGAAGCAAGGATGACTGCTGATTTTTGGCTTAGGTGCTGGATGATGGTGATGCCACTCCATTGAGCAGGTTGGAAGACGCCATGTCATGAAAGTGGTAACTCTAGGTTGTTCTTCATTTGGGAATTCTCTCTATAGATACTTTATTTTAAGGTAGAGTATATCAATAAGATGAGTACTGTATCTTTTAAGAACTAAATTGTTTTGTTTTGTTCTGTTTTGTTTTTAGGTCATGTAGGAAATTGTAAATCATGCGAAGATGGGACTCTTGGTATTTGTGCGCAATCTGCTGCTAGGCCTCTGCCTCTTTCTGGTACTGGGATTTTTGTATTATTCCGCATGGAAGCTACACTTACTTCAGTGGGAGGATTCCAGTAAGTATAGTCACTGTAGCCCACCCCAGGAAAAGCCTGTTGCAGGTCAATTATTGGTTTTTCATGTGGCTACAGTGCTCTCATATTCTTCAGAGTTGGGCAATGAGTATAAACTGAATGTTTCTGGGACTAGGCTTAGAAATTGCTTACCATTTTAGTTGGTGTAGGCTAAGCACCTTGATGTTTTTAAAAACCTGCATGCCATGGCAAAAATCAGGTTTTGTTTTTTTTTTTTAATTTCAGAGTATTACCATACAAATGTTTTGGTTACATAAATTGCTTTTGTACAGTTTGAGTCAAAGTTATAAATGTGCCCATCACCCACTTAGTGTGCATTGTACCTGTTAGGTGTGAATTTACTCATCTTCTCCTCCCCTCTCACCTACTTGATTTCTGATAAGTTTTATTTCTATATGTGCATGTAAGTGTTGTCCAATTTAATGGTGAATACATGTGTGGTGTTTGTTTTTCCATTCTTGTGACATGTCACTTAGGAGGATGGTCTCCAGTTCCATCCAGGTTAATACAAGAGGTATTAGTTCACCATTTTTTTATGGCTGAGTAGTACTCCATGGTATACATATACCACATTTTATTAATCCTCTTGTGTATTGATGGGCACTTGGGTTGTTTCCACATCTTTGCCAGTGTGAATTGTGCTGCTATAAACATTCAGTTGCAGGTGTCTTTTTTATAAAATGTCCTTTTTTCCTTTGGGTAAATACCCAGTAGTGGGATTGCTGGATCAAATGGTAGGTCTACTTTTAGTTCTTTGAAGTATCTCCATACTACTTTCCATAGAGGTTGTACTAGTTTGCAGTCCCACCAACAGTATATAAGTATTCCTATCTCTCTGCATCCATGCCAGCATTTGTTGTTTTGGGATTTTTGGAGAAAAGCCATTCTTACTGGAGTTAGATGATATCTCATTGTGGTTTTGATTTGCATTTCCCTGATGATTAGAGACGGTGAGCATTTTTTCATATATTTACATATATATATATATATATATATATTTGCCATTAGTCTATCTTCTTTTGAAAAGTTTCTGTTCATGTCTTTTGCCCAATTTTTAATGGGGTTGTTTGATTTTTTTTTTTTTTTGATTTGCTTGAGTTCTTTGTAGATTCTGGTTATCAGACCTTTGTTGGATATATAGCATGCAATTATTTTCCTCCATTCTGTAGGTTGTCTATTCACTCTATTGATTGTTTCCTTGGCTATGCAGAAGAATCTTTTTAATTTGATCAGGTCCCATTTGTTTATTTTTGTTGTTGCTGTGATTGCTTTTGGGGTCTTCTTCATAAATTCTTTCCCTAGGCCTATGTCTATAGGAGTTTTTCCAAAATTTTCTTCTGGAATTCTTATAGTTTCATGCCTTAGATTTAAGTCTGTTATCCATCATGAATTAATTTTTGTGAGGGGTGAGAGGTACAGATCCTGTTTCAGTCTTCTACATGTGGCTACCAATTTTCCCAGCACCATTTATGGAATAGGGATTCTTTTCCCTATTGTATGTTTTTGTCTGCTTTGTCAAAGATCAGATGGCAATATGAGGATGGTTTTATATCTGAGTTCTCTGTTCTGATCCATTGGTCTATGTCTCTGTTCTTGTGCCAGTACCAGAGGTTTTAGTTACTATAGCTTGAACTCTGATAAAGTGAGGCCTCCTGATTTGCTCTTTTTTGCTTAAGGTTACCTTGTATATTTGGGCTCTTTTCTGGTTCCATATGAAGCGTAGAATTATTTTTTCTAGCTCTGCGAAAAATGACATTGGTATTTTAATGGGGGTTGCACTGAACCTGTAAATCACTTTGGGTAGTATAGACATTTTAACAATGTTGATTCTGCCAATCCATGAGCATGGTATGGTTTTCCATTTGTTTATATCCTCTGTGACTTCCTTCCTCAGTGTTTCATAGTTCTCCCTGCAGAGGTCTTTTACTTCCTTGGTTAAATATATTCCTCTTTTGTGTTAACTTTGGCTGGTCTGATGGCTACATGTCGCGGTGATTGCCTGTTGGTGAGCAATTTCCCAGGAGGTCTGCTGTGCTTCTGGTACCTGGATGTTCAGATTTCTAGCAAGACCTGGGAAATTTTCCTCAATTTTTCCCTCAAGTAGGTTTTCCAGCCCTTGTGTATTTTCTTCTTCACACTCAGGGATGCCTATGATTCTTATGTTAGGCCTCTTCACATAATCCCATACTTCTTGTAGGCTTTGCTCTTTTCTCTTATTTCTCTGCTCTATCTCTGCAACTGACTTGTTGAATTGTCAGATGTTGTCTTCAAGCTCTAAGATTCTTTTTTTTTTTTTTTTTTTGAGACAGAGTCTCACTTTGTTGCCCAGGCTAGAGTGAGTGCCATGGCGTCAGCCTAGCTCACAGCAACCTCAAACTCCTGAGCTCAAGGGATCCTCCTGTCTCAGCCTCCCGAGTAGTTGGGACTACAGGCATGCACCACCATGCCCGGCTAATTTTTTCTATATATATTTTTAGCTGTCCATATAATTTCTTTCTATTTTTAGTAGAGATGGGGTCTCGCTCTTGCTCAGGCTGGTCTCGAACTCCTGAGCTCAAACGATCCGCCCACCTCGGCCTCCCAGAGTGCTAGGATTACAGGCGTGAGCCACCGCGCCCGGCCCTAAGCTCTAAGATTCTTTCTCCTGCCTGATCTAACCTATTCTTAAGGCTTTCCACTGTTTTGTATTTCTTTGAATGAATTTTTCATTTCCAGAAGCTCTGCTTGATTTTTTTTAATAATTTGATTTTTTTAGTGAATTTTTCATTATTTCCTGCATTGTGTTTGTTGTTTCTTTGTCTTTGTCTTGGGTTTCTATTTTCTCTTGTATTTCATTGGGATTCCTTACAGTCCGTATTTGAAATTCTTTATCAGTCATTTTAATATTCTCATTTTGGTTGGTTTCCATTAGTATGGAGTTATTGTTTTGTTTTGAAGGTGTCCTTTCACTCTGATTTTTCAAGTATCCAGAGATCTTTCGCTGATTCCTTCTGATCTGGAGCAGTGTTTGCTTCTTATTTTTGGATTTTCTTTTGATTAGATATTGGCATGCCCAGTTTAATCTCTGAGACAGTGGGTGATGCTTGTGGGTGAGACTCAACTATACCCTGTATGATTGAGACAGTAAATGCTGTAAAGGATGTGCAGATTGACCTTCCTGTCAGCAGGTGGTGCTTGCCGGAAGGAACAAGCTGCAGTGTTGTTTTTGGGTCCTGTGACTGGCTCTAGTCCCTAAGGAGAAGCCCTTGATTGCCCTGGAGGGGGGGGGGGTGTCCTGGAACTTCAGATGAGTCCTTATTCTCTGCCACAGCAGAGGCGGGTTGGGCGGTGCGGCTGGGCAGGGTTGGGTTGGGTGAGCTTGCCCTCAGGCTCCACCAAAGTTGGCAAGGTAGCTGTTTCAGCAGGGGTCAAAAGTCTGCTCCCAGCTTCTAGACAAAGCCACCAGGGAGAGGTTATAGTAGCCTCGCCCAATCATAAATCTCCCCTCCTTGCCCCTAAGCAATGCGATTAAGATCTGGGGGTATGGAATCTGGCCTGTGGGCCTGTCCCAAGGTCCCTGAAGATCAATCCCTGATCGTGCCAGGGAGAAGCGTCCTGGTCCCAAGTTGCCCACAGGGTGCCCAAACAAGTTCAATGTCCCTCCGCCTCAAGGCTTGCCCGGCACTGATGGAGTCACCAGGCAAGCAGCACCAGGGAGGTCCAGCAGGCAGAGAGCTCACAGTGTGAGCACCCCTGGTCTGCTGCAGGACCCCTAGAGGAAAGGTCTGACCCCCATTCTCTGTGGAAGCCTCAGCATGGGGGCTCTGTTGTCTCTCGAGGAGGGGAAGGGGAGAAAAAGAGTCTGGAAAGGTTTGGGCCCCACTCTCTGTGGGAGCCCCAGTGTGGTGGATGCACCAACAGAGAGGAGAAGCAGTTCCTGTGAGCCCTGGCTCAATCGTCTCTCAGCAGCCACCAGTGGAGCAGGGGAAGGGGAGGAAAAGAGTCTGAGTGGAAGAAAGCTAGCACTCTGGTCATCTCTGTCCTTCTCTCCAGAAGGCAGCCCACCCAGAATGTCCAGACTCTGGGGTCACACAGATCCCCTGGGACTCACTGGCACCCTGTGGCTTTCATAGTCTGGGCTGGAGTTGGGAAATATTTGTGTGGGAATGAGTGAGGTGAAAACTGAGGGGCTGAGGCCCCCTGGGGAGGACAAAGGTGCACAGTGGGTAGAGAAGCAATATGGTACCTGCCGTCTCCGCTGGGATCTGCGGTGATGGGAAGTGACCCCCAGGGCACTGGCTGCCTGGTACTTCATCCTCACGAACCTCTCAGTTCACTGGTGGCAGCAGCTTTTGGCCTCGTGAGGGTGGAAGGGCTCTGCAGCAGCTCGGGAGCCCGCTGCCTGCCAGAGATGTGGGCGAGGGAGAAACAAGCCGCTCCACTGACCCTTCTCGCTAGACTCCAAGCCTCTCCGGGCTGATCTCTGCCAATATCCTGCTCCTTCGTGTTCTGCTCCTAGTTCTGCGGCTAGAAGTCCAAGGTGCCAGCAGGGTTAGTTTCTTCTGAACCTCTCTCCTAGGTTTGCAGATGGCTGTGTTCCTCACCCAGGTTTAATGAGCTCAGTTCTTTTAATGAACCCAGTGAGAATGTGCTATTCTTCAATAAAAACACAAACTGTACCCATACTTCTAGTTCTTGAGTGCTTTTTGTTCTTTTTAATTACTGTAGTATACTGCCACTTTCTTTTGCCATTTATTTGCCTTAGGGTTTGGTATTAAAGTTGATTTTCTTCTGCTCTTAAAACATTCATCTTTACCTTTTCCTTGAATTTTCAATTTAACATTATCTTTGTTTTGTTTTCCCTGAAGAAATTTTGTCTACTTAATCTCTTTAGCCCTTGCTGATATTGATCTGGCCTGTGAGATCTGGCCTGTGGGCCAGTCCCAAGGTCCCTGGAGATCAGTCCCGGACCGTGCCAGGGAGAAGCGTCCTGATCCCAAGTTGTCCGCAGGGTGCCCAAGCAGGTTGGATGTCCCTCCGCCTCGAGGCTTGCCCCGCACTGATGGAGTCACCAGACAACTTGCGCCTGAGTAGAATAATGGCTTCTTTTCCCTACTCAGTCACTCCTGATCCCTTTCTTCCATGTGTGCATTTGGTCTCATGTGTTGCGTGATGTTTTCCACATAGCTTGAACCGCTCTGACTTGGTTTCGATTCACCCGATGTTGCCTGTGTTTTAGTTACAGGCTTGCAGTTAGTTGAAGGGCTTGCATTGGTCAGCACCAGCCTTTGCACATTCTTTTCTTGGCTATCGCTTGAAGTGTCACATGGTGACCATAAGTAGTTTTCTTTTGTCTGATGGTTATCTGAGCTTGGTGCAGGAAATAATATAAAATCAGAACAGGATGCCTGTTCTGATTCCCAGTGATGTGTCTTTTCTAAAGTACTTTTATCATTACAAACATCTACTGGATACCAGTGTAGAACTCACTTGAGAGTAGAGTCAGTCTCTAGGTATGAAGTTAAAATGAATTGGGATGAGTTGGAAGAGGCAACTGGCAATTGGCCTGGTGTTGTGCTGAGACCCTGACATGGGAACTATTACAATGGAGTAGGTCATTTAATTCTGACATGGCCCAAACTACTGAGGCAGTTTCAAGCCAGTTTCTTAAAAATATAGTGCTACATCTTTAATTTATTGTTTTATATGGAACATTTAAGTGCTTCTTAAATGCTTAGCTTAAAATTATCACTAATTACTTTGTGTTTCAGCAGTTTTTTCAAATTTTTCTGTGCTGATTTATTTTTAAAATCAAGGAGACTACCCAGGATAAGGAGTGTTTATATCAGTGCGGTGCAGAATTCTGTAGTTAGAGACATTTTCTGTATTCATAATGGTGGATCTATCTGTCTCAGTAATGCAGATGGAAATGTGTGCAAGGAACGGGGCGTTCTTTTCTGTTGAGAGCTACTGGCCTGCGGAAGACAGAAGCAGGATCAGAGTAGTTTCCCAGAGAAGAAGGCAAGGGAATTAACGTTATGGAAGATCCATTGTGTGTTAGGTATTAGACAATTTACAAGTTTTAGTTCATTTAATTTAATTCTTAGTACAATTCTGTGAGGATGACATTATCCCTATTTTCCTGTTGAGCAAACCGAAGCACTTAGTTTATTTAATTTACCAAGGCTATACAGCTAATTGTTGGAGCTGGAAGTGAATTCTGCTTTTCTGTCTTTAAAACCTGTGTTCCATTTTTTTATTGAAAAGTATAATAAATGCTGAAGATAAGATTTAATTCTATATTCTACTTGGTGAAAAGAGAGGAAAAGGGGCTCAGAGAAGCAGCAGTACAGTGTCAGGAGTCGGGGTGGAGAAAGAAAACAGAGGAAAAGAAGAGGAAAGGAAAGAGAGAAAGTCCTTCAAAAGAAGACAGAGAGTTTTGTTAGGTTTGGAGGTAACAAGGTGCTAGTCACTTGGGCTGTAGGCTTCATTAGTTTATTATTAGTTACGTGCTGTCTTTTGCATCAATTGTAGCTGACTAACCAGTATTCATAGCTTTTGCATTATTCTTACTCTCAAGCCTCTTAAACGCTTGACTTTAGATAGATTGTTTAGACCCTATTATAGCATATTATTTTCTGAGCTGTAATATCAGAGAAAAGAGTGATAGGACCAACCCTGATGGCTTATCAAGTCAGAGAGGGTCCTTTACTGATTAACAAAGTCAAGTTGAAGGAGCTTCCCAACCCAGATGACTGTTGTGTTGTGAAATTTAGGCTAATGGTTTAATAATATGATGAAATGATGATGAAATGAAAAATAGTAATTTATTGCATGTCTACTGTATATCTGTATTTTAACAGGATCTTTATATTCATAATCTCATTTGAACCTCATAGTTTTTATTGGTTATTATTATCCCTGTTTTATAGATGTAGAAAATAAGGCTTCAGAGAGGCTCTCTAATCAAGTTTGTATACCTTTGTATTGAGGAGCTTGAGGACATTCTCAAGCTTGAAAAATAAATGTCTTTAGCATTATTTTTCCTTAAATTTTATGGTATTAATAACTTACAAAAATTATCTATTGGATTTCTTCATAGTGGGGGAGTGGAGACTAGAGTTTTTTATTATTAAATTATTCGTTCAAGCCACACATGGTGGCTCAGGCCTGTAGTACCAGCTACTCGGGAGACTGAAACAGGAGGATCACTTGAGCCCAGGAATTTGAGACCAGCCTGGACAACATAGTGAGACCCCCATCTCTAAAAAAAAAAGAAAAGAAAAAGTTATTTATTCAATACGCAGTATGTTCCTATTATGGTTCCTATTCTGTTCTGCGTAAACCAGATATAAGATGAACATAGGCCTTCATGCTCTCAGCCTGTGACATGAGAAAGAAACGAAACAACTATTAGAGTGTGTTGAGTTCTCAAAGAGAGATCTGTGTGAAATGCTGTGTTGGAGCATAGAATCCCTCCCAGTTGGCAAATTTATGTTCTCGTTAATTCCAAGGCATATTGTAGAGGGCACAACTGCTTTGTTTTGGCCAGCTTAGAGATTCCTGTGACCTAGGGTTGGTTAAATTGCCAAGGCCTGAGTCAAATGCTTAACCTGAAAGGCTTTAAGAATGAGATTAGTGTAGTTATAACCTGTTTTTCAAAGTGCTATAAAATTATATGTAGAGTATGATAAAAATAAATATAATATATGCACACATATATGTGTCTGTATATATATATATTTTTTTAATTAATAAACAAATCAGCATAGTCTTTGGAGTTAGAGTTGGGTGTGCTTCAGTTTCTTCATCTCCAGAATGGGGATAAAATACTTATGTCTCTTTGCTCTGATGCTTTATTCAGGTCAGTGCCTTGGATAAGAGTTGGATAGTTGTTGCTCTTCAACAGACCTCATTCTGATGGACCATTTGATGGCAGCTTTGCTTATTTTAATTTATTAATTTAAAATTTTATTTCTAATTAATAAAGCAAATCTTTCATAGGATTAATTTCCTGTGTTGTAGAAATGATAATTATAAATGCTACTGCATTTATCAATTATAGCAACTCCCTTTGTGTTTTTTCCCATATTTACAAAGTATCATAACCAAGAGAACATATAAAATATGCATTATTGATATGATTTCTATGGAGAATACCATCTGGCATATAAGTTGTAATTGGATCTGCTATTAGAAAGACAAGTTGCACTGAGCTTAATATACATAGGACATTATATTAACTCTTAGTTTTCCATCTTAAAAATGAAATAGAGACCAGCATTCCTGGCCTTTGGCTTAGCGAGGTACTCTGCTTCCAATGATAATGCAGTGACTGGCGTCAGAACCAGCCTTCCCTCGATAAAAAGGTATAAAACTGGACAAAGTAAATGATGCAACTGTGTCAGACAGGGCACAATACTTAGTAGCTATTGTGAATACATTTAAAGGAAAATACAACGAACAATAAGTAGTTTCAACAGAGAAATAGAATCTAGACCTATGGTAACTTTAGGTAAATTTCACTTCACAGCAGATTAGATACAACAGAAGAAGTCAGTGAACTTGAAGAGAGTGCAAGAACAATTATCCAGTCAGAACCACAGAAAGAAAAAATATTAAAGAGAAATGAACAGAGCCTCAGGGACCTGTGACACTATCAAATAGTCTAACGTATATGAGAAGTGAACAGAAAAATAATTAAAGAAATAATGGCTGGAAAATTCCTAAATTTGATTCAAAAAACATTGACTTACAGATCTAAGAAGCTCATCAAACCCTAAGAAAGATAAATATTGGGGAAAAGACCTGCATACATCATAGTTAAACTTGTGAAACCTAAAAGCAAAGCGAGGCTGCTCCTGGTGCTACCTGTGTGCTCATTCAGTGTGGAGCTGGTACCTTTCTGTTGTGAAGTGGCAGCTGAGGAGACTGGCAAGTGCTGTGGCCTACAGACAGCCCAAGGAAGGAGTCAAGACTGAGAACAACGATCATTTTAATCTGAAGGTCGAGGTCGGGGGAAGAATGGTTCTGTCATGCGGTTTAAGATTAAGAGGCAACAACACTTAGTAAACTAATGAAAGCCCATTGTGAATGACAGGGTTTGTCAAGGGGGCAGATAAGATTGCAATTTGATGGGCAGCCAGTCAGTGAAACAGACACACCTGCGCAGTGGGAAGTACCTGTGCAGTGGGAAGTAAGGCTAAAGATACAGTTGATGTGTTCCAGTAGCAGACAGGAGGTGTCTGCTAAAAGAGGAACTGCTACTTTACTCCATAACTGTTCTTGCAGACCAACAATACATTCTCGAGTAGACAACTGCAGTTTGGTTCCACCACATCCTGACTACTACATATAGTTTTCTCTATTCTTTCATTTTCCCCTTCCCCATTTCTTCATTGTCTATAAAGTAACTGGTATATGTGCACAAGCATATTGCTTATTTTCCCTTTTTTTTTTTTTTTTTTGAGACAGAGTCTCGCTCTGTTGCCCGGGCTAGAGTGAGTGCCGCGGCATTAGCCTAGCTCACAGCAACCTCAAACTCCTGGGCTCAAGCGATCCTACTGCCTCAGCCTCCCGAGTAGCTGGGACTACAGGCATGCACCACCATGTCCGGCTAATTTTTTCTGTATATATTTTTAGTTGTCCATATAATTTCTTTCTATTTTTAGTAGAGACGGGGTCTCGCTCTTGCTCAGGCTGGTCTCGAACTCCTGACCTCGAGCGATCCACCCGCCTCGGCCTCCCAGAGTGCTAGGATTACAGGCGTGAGTTATTTTCCCTTTTTTTAACTAAATGGCCAATGGTATATTTTGACTGACGTGAAATGGAGATGGGATGAGGAAAAATACTGGTTCTGTGAAAATATCCCCTTTCTCCATTAGTGGTGTGCTTATCTTTATATTGCAGTAAGTTATTTTGGTCTCACTGTTTTAACAACCAAAAACCCATAAAAATCCTTGCATACCTTGTTCAATTGGAGAATTTTAATGTTTTTCATTTATCATCTTAGAACCAAGGACAGTTTTATAACTTTTGTACATAGCTGTTACACGTAGGGCAATCTGTCTTTACGGGGGTATAAATTACTTTTAAAAAAATGAATCCTGGTTTTCCCTTCAAGTCAAACATCTTGTTGTTTAAATAAATTTCTTGTTTAAAAAAATAAAAATAAAGATAAAATCTTGAAAGCAGATGGAGAAAAGGAGATATTACATACAAAGGTAAGAATTATCACTGACTTCTCACTATAAACAATAGAGATCAGAAGACAATGAAAGATCGTTAAGGTGTTCAAATTAAAAAAAACCAAAAACCTGTCATCCCAGAATTCTTTATCTAATGAAAATATCCTTCAAAACTGAGGATGAAATAAGGACATTTTCAAATAAAGAAAAGTTAGGAAAATTTGTTGCTAGCAGGACTGCATTACAAAAAATGTTCAAGGATATCCTTTAGGCCAAAGGGAAGTGATCCCAGATGGAAACTGGGCCATATAGGAAAAATCAAGATCATTGGAAATGGTAAATAGTGGGCAAATATGAAAGATTCTCTTTCCTTTCTTCTTATAACTTGCTTAAAAGATAACTGTTTAAAGCAAAAATAATAACCCTGTAAAGTGAGGTTTTGAACATATGTAAAAGTAAAAGATATGACAACATGCACACAGGGATGGGGGGTGAGTGAATGGAATTTTACTGTTGTAAAGTTATTACATTTGTATAAAAAGAAGTAAGTGGGAAGTAGGAATGTTGTGTATAAAGTGAGACGAGAGAATGGTAAAGTAGTAAGTATGAAATATCAGATTTGAAGAGGTATTATACTCACTGTAAATAGACTCTGATAAGTTAAGGATGAGTATTGTTAGCCCTAGAACAACTACTTAAATAACATTAAAAAAAGAGATATACAGTCATGCACCACATACCAATGTTTTGGCCAACAGCATGACAGTGGTCCCATAAAATTATAATACAGTATTTTTACTGTAGCTCTTCTATGTTTAGATATTTTAAGATACATAAATACTTACCATTGTGTTACAGTTGCCTCCAGTATTCAGTACAGTAATATGCCGTACACATTTATTGCCTAGGAGCAATAGGCTATATCATATAGCCTAGGTGTATAGGAGGCTATACCATCTAAGTTTGTGTTGAGTACACTCTATGATGGTTCCCACAACAACAAAATCACCTAACAATGCATTTCTCTGAACATTATTCCCATTGTTAACTGATGCATGACTGTGTCTAAGAAACCAATAGAAGAAATAAAATGAAACACTAAAAACGTTTAATTAACCCCAAAGAAGGAAATTTTGACACATTTTACAACATAGATGGACCTTGAAGACATTGTGTTCAATGAGTAAGCCAATCACAAAAGGGTAAATATTGTATGATTCTACTGATGAGGTTCCTAGAGTAGTCAAATTCATAGAGACAGAGTAGAATGGTGGTTGCCAGAGGCTGGGACAGAGGGGAGTGAAGAGTTAATGTTTAATGGGTACAGAGTTTCAGTTTTGCAATATGAAAAGAGTTCTAGAGATGAATGCTGGTGATGTATGTACAACAGTGTGAATGTACTTAATGCCACAGAACTGTACACTTAAAAATGGTTAAGATAGTAAATTTTATGTTATATATATTTAACCATAATAAAGAAATTTGTTTTAAAAAAAGGATAATCAAGGAAATAACAGAGCACACACAATTTATCAGTATTAGGAAGAGAAGTGGAGATATTATTATAAATCTTACATACGTTGAAAGGATAATAAGGGTATATTATGATAAACTTTATGCTTAAAAAATCGACAATTTAGGCAAAATGAACAAATTCCTTGGAAAGCACAGCTTACCAAAAACAAGGCGAAATAGAATATCAGAATAGCCCTATATCTGTTAAAGAACTTGAATCCATAATCAGAAAGTGTCAGGCCTAGATGGTTTCACTAAGTTCTGTAAACATTCAGTGAAGGATTTAATACCAGTCTCACACAAATTCTCAATGAAAATAGACACGGGACTACTTCCCAACCCATTTTATGAGGCCAGCAAAATCTTGGCCAAAATATGACAAATATAAGAAAACAAGATTACAGACCAAATATCCTTCATGAACAACAGATACAGAAATCCTTAACAAAATGTTAGCAAATTAAATGTAGCAATATATAATAAAGATAATACAGCATGACCCAGAATGGCAAAGTTGGTTCACCATTTAAAAATCAGTCTATGTACTCATCACATTAACAGAATTGCAGAAAAAACATTTGACAAAATTCAAAACCCACTCATACAAAAACTTTCAGCAAACTAGAAAAGAAAGAATCTTCCTCAGTCTGGTAAAGGCTATCTGAAAAGTTTTACAACTAGCATCATATGTAATGGGGAAGGACTTAATGTTTTCCTCCTAAGATTGGGGAAAAACGGAAAGATGTCCATTCTCATCACTTTTATTTATTTTACCATAAGTTCTGACCAGTGCAATAAGGCAAGAAAAGAAAATAAAAGGCATAAAGACTGATAAGGAAGACGTAAAACTATTTACAAGTGACATTATTGCCATGTACAAAAATCCTTAGGAATTTATCAAAACAGAAACAAGCCATAACAATTCTCTTAACAGTTATTTTGCAAGGTTGCAGGATATAAGGTCTGAAGGAAAGACAGTTCTTTCCTACTCTCACACACACTCAATACTTCTGACACCAGATGTGGGTGGTGGTGGTTCCACACACTAAGAAGTTTTTCAGTGGACACCAGCTGGGTATCCTTTAATTTAATTCAATTCTGACATATTTATCTGGAGTGTCTGCCCCTACTTAAGACTCCAATCACAAGTGGTAGGTTGTCACCTGTACTTTTGGCCAACTGGCTATAAACTGGGGTTCCCAGTACCCACTCTGCAGGTTCAATTAATCTGCTAGGATGGCTCACAGAACTCAGGGAAAGAATTACATTCACTGATTTGTCATAAAGGATATTTAGAGTATACAGATGAATAGCCAGATGCAGAGATGCATGGGGTGAAGTACTGGGGAATGTGCATAGAGCTTCCATGCCCTCTCTGCGTGCACCACCCTCCAAGTACCTCCACATGTTCAGCAATCTGGACCCCGCAGCTCAGGAATTTTTATGGAAGGTTCATTATGTAGGCATGAGTGACTAAATCATTGGTCAGTGGTGATCAACCCAGCCTTCAGCTCTCTAAACATGTGGTTGGTTCCCTTGGCAACCAATCAGACCCCATCTTGAGACTGTCCAGGAGCCCACCAGAAGTCACCTCATTAGAACAAAAGATGCTTCTATCACCCAGGAAATTCCAAAGTGTTTAGGAGCTGTGTGTCAGGAACTGGGGTCAAAGACTCAATATTAGAACAAAAGATTCTCCTAGCACCCCTATCAACGAGGGTTTTAGGAGCTCTGTCTCAGGAACTGGGGGGCAGAGACTGAAGGAAAAAATATATATTTCTAGAGATAGGGTCTTGCTCTGGCAGTGGCACGAGCATACCTTACTGCAGACTTAATTCCTGGACTCAAACACTCCTCCACCTCAGCCTCCTGAGTAGTTAGGACTACAGGCTCATGCCACCATGCCCAGCTAATTTAAAAAAAAATTTTTTTTGTGGAGATAGAATCTTGCTGTGTTGCCCAGGCTGGTCTCAAACTCCTGGTCTCAAGCGATGCTCCAGCCTCAGCCTCCCAAAGTGCTGAGATTACAGGCACGAGCCATTTCACCTGGCCCTGTTTCTTAATATATAATAATATTACACAAGATCAATATATAAAACTTAATTGTATTTCTATATATTAGAAGCATGCAAATAGAAAATAAGATTAAATAATATACACAGTGGCATCAAAAAATAAAATAGTTAGAAAAAAATAAACATGAGAAACCTCTATACTTAAAACTATAAAAATACTGTTGAGAGGAATTAAATATTTAAATAAGAGGTAAGAAGGAAATGCAAATAAGGAGAAATTTATGATGCCCATGTATTGGGAGACTTAATATCGTTAAGATCCCCATTTTTTCAAGATTGAGCTATAGATTCAGTGCAATCTTAATTAAAATCCCAGCAGCTTTTTTTATTAAATAGGAATCAACAGCTGATTCTAAAATTTATATGAAAATGCAAAGGATCTAGACTAGCCAAGATAATTTTGGAAAATAGAACTTATAGAGCTTGGAGGGCTCACATGACCTCATTTCACGTCTTACTATGGTAATCAGGACAATATAATATTGGCTAAAGGTCAGTGGAACAGAGTAGAGTCTAGAAATAGACCCATGCATGTGTAGTCAATTGAATTTTGTTAAAAGTGACAATGTAACTAAATGAGGTAAGGATAGTATTTTAAATATATTATGCTGAAATAACTAGGTATCTATGTAGAAAAAAATAAGGAACCATAATTCCTACCTCACACCATATACAAAAATCAGTTTGAAGTGGATCATAGATCTAAGCATAAAAGCTAAAACTATAAAATTTATAGAAAAGGAGAAAATCATGCCATTGGAGTAGGCAAAAATTTTTAGACAGGACACAAAAGTCATTAACCACAAAAGAAATATTGATAAATTGGATTTATCAAGATTCCTTCTGCTCTTTCAATTGTTTCACCAAGAAAATGAAAACAGCAAGCCACAGACTGGGAAGAATATTGACAAGATATATTGGGCAAAAGACTTGGCTCCTGAAGCTGTAATGATCTCTTACAACTTAATAAGAAGGCAGATAATCTAGATAAGCAATTGGCAAAAGACTTCAACAGAATAGTTCACAAAAATATATATAAATGGCCTATAAGAATCTTTGAATGTTTTTGTCCCCTCCAAAAACGCATGTGTTAGAAACTTAACCCCTAATGCAACAGTGTTGAGAGATGGGGCCTTTGGGGAAGTGACTAGGTCATGAGTGCTCTGCCCTAATAAGTGGATTAATGCCATTATAAAAGGGCTTGACAGAGGGAGTTTGGTCCCCTCTGCCCTTGCACCTTCTGCCATGTGAGAACACGGTGTTCTTTCCTTCTGGTGGATGCAGAGTTCAAGGTGCTATATTGGAAGTGAAGACCAGGCCCTTCTTAGACACTGAGTCTGCCAGTGCCTTGACCTTGCTTCCCAGCATCCAGAACAGTGAGAAAATAAATTTGTTTTTGAGAAATTACTCAGTTATTATAGTAGCAGCAATGGACTAAGACACACCTCAAAAGATATTCATCATCATTAGATGTCAGGGAAATGCAAGTTAAACCCTCAGTGAGATGCTACTTCATACCCATTAGAATGGCTAAAATTAAAAAGATTAGGAATGCTTAGTGTTGAAGAAAATGTGGAGTAGCTCAACTCTTTTACGTTGTCGAATGGATCGTAAAATGACACAACCACCCTGGAAAACAATTTGGCAATTTCATACAAAGTTAAGCATAAATTTAGTGCATGACTCAGCAACTCTACTAATAGATATTTACCCAAGAGAAATGAAAACCTGTGCCTAAAAAAAGACTTGTGAAAAATGTTCATGGCAGCTTTATTAACAATAGCCAAGTATCAGAGACAACCTAAATTTCCATCAGCAGGTGAATGAAACACACATACCTTACACAAAAATGAATGTCAGATAGGTTCAAGATTTAATTGTAAAAAACTAAAAATATAGAAGAAAATAAAGAATATGATATTGGGATTGAGAAAGATTTTATTATCATGACACCAAGGTCAGAAACCATAAAATAAATGAATGAAAAATATTATCTTTTATTAAAACTTCTGTTTGAAAGAAATTCTAAGCAAAGTTAAGACAGATGAAAAGATATTTTCAGTATATATACTAGACAAAGATATTCTTACTATATAAAGAGCTCATATAAATTATTTGGAAAAATTGAACACTAATAGAAAAATTGATAAAATGCATGAATACGTAATTTCACAGAAGGAAAATTATAAATGGTTGTTATGACTTACAAAAATGTTTATTCTCACTGATTTTAAAGAAATGCAAAGTGTAATGTAAAGATTATGTTATTTTTACCTTCTATATTGTCAAAGATTTTAGAATGATAATGCCCTGTACATGTATAAATAAGCCATTATTCTCATTAGTGCGTTTCTAGAAGGGACTATAACAGTATGTATTCAAAAGTTTGGGCTGGATGCAGTGGCTCACACCTATAATCCTAGCACTCTGGGAGGCCAAGGTGGTAGGATTCCTTGAGCTCAGGAGTTTGAGACCATCCTGAGCAAGAGTGAGACCTCGTCTCTACTAAAAATAGAAAAATTAGCCAGGTGTCTTGCCTGCTTGAGCTTGCATTGAGCTATGATGACACCACTGCACTCTACCTGGGCGACAGAGCAAGACTCATTCTCCAAAAAAAAAGAATAAATGGAAAAGTTCAAATATGCATACCTTTTGATCCAGGAGTTTTACTTCCTAAAGAAATACAGAACAAGCATGCAAAGATATATGTACAAGTGTGCACATTGCATCATTTTTGTAAGAAAAAAATGGAAACATAAATGATAGAGGATTGAGTAAGTAAATAATGATGTGCCCATTTGACGAATACTTTGCAGCCATTAGAATGGCTAAAGTAGATCTTTATGTACTGACATGGAAAGTATATAAGGACGATCCTTTTCACTTAAACACACACACGCAGACCTTCAAGTGAACATACATACATACAGGTCAATCCCAGGCTTCATTTGCAGGAAGCTCAAAATCAACAACAGTCAACATTTATTGGCAGTTAGAATATTGCTGGCATATTCTGTGTCAGATCTTTAGGACAGAAAGATGAAATATGGTGCTATCCTGCTCTCATGGTGCTTATAATCTTGCAACCCTGTGAGAACATTTTGAACATTTAACTACATCCTTAGAGCTCACATTGCTCTAAAGTGCTTTGCGTGCATCGTCTTATTTAACCTATTGGGTATGTTTGATAGTATTTCCACATTTTACAAGCAAGACTAGTGAGGCTTGACAAGTTAATGCCTTGTTTGAGATCCCACAGATGGGATAGTAAACTCTGGATTACTCTTATCCCATTTTACAGATGGGAAAACAGAACTTTAAATGAATTGGTCACTAGCAGAGGCAGGGCTTTAACAAAGGTTTTCTATTTTCAGAGTTTGTGCTGTGAGTAACAATACTTGGTATCTGTAATGCCCCCACCTGCTTAATACACTAAGTTTTTTTCCCCTTGGTTTTTCTTCCTCAGTTATGCCCTCAGGAATTTCTTTGACCATAGCAAACTTAGGGCAAAAGGCCTCTTGTTCCACCTATTGCATCTATTTTCACTTTTCAGTGGAAAAAGAACTGGGTGATAGGGATGGAGTATCTCTCTACAAGCAAATTTTGGGGGATTATGTATAAATCTGCTTTAAAAGATTATTCATATTTGAACAGTAACTCATACATGCCTTGAGGTCTCGTTATTGGAAAATTATGTCAGCACTTTTATTGATGGAAATATGTCAGTACTCATTGTAGAGTTAATAACTAAACAGTTTATACAAACTGCACTAATGGCTAAGCTAACTCAAATTTATAATTTAAAGCAAGAATATCAGGGATTGTACACCATGTCCAGTCCAAGACAGCACTGCTGATGCACTGATAATGGAGTATATTTCAGAGCGTTGTAGGAATCCTGCCCATGTGTGGGCATGAGTGGGAGCAGCTGTGCAGCGCAGTTGACCATTGCACGGTGTGCAAACTGCTTAACAAAATACTGGTTTAGAGTTCACAGTACAGTCCAGAAAAATGCTATGTTTGGTTTTACCTATACCACATTTTTGTAACTTAGTAATTTGTTTTGTGGGTTTCTAATAACTAGGTAAGAAGGCCCAATTGTAAATAAAAGTAAACATTTGTGGAATTCCATGTGTCACAAAGAAAGGACTTGCATTTTTGGATCAGTTTGTAGTGTAGACCATTAGAAGAACCTGTCGGTACCACTTGTTCTAAGGGTGTATGTGGTGGTGGGAGGGATGCAGAGAGCTCTCCGTTCCCTCTCCTGTCTTTCCACTACTGTTGCTGTGCTTGCTGATCTCATGTTCTAAACTTCCTGTTACAGCGCTCTCTTCTAGACTGCTGACCCTTACCAATGTCTTTCTCCTCTTTGGCTTGATGAAAGCTCTTCCTACTTCTAGTGAGTGCTCTGTCTGTAGGGATTCCCCCAGCTGGGCCTCTGGGAACCCAGTTCTTTATATCACAGTCTTCCCGGAATTCACAGGTGCCCTGGGTTAGGAGGGCTGCAACCAGGTCTGCTCTGCAGGGGCTCAGGCACTGCCCCCGCTTCCTCCCAGCCCCTGCTCCCGCTTATGTCCACTCCCAGGTGTCTTGTTGCCCCCCTCTCTCTCCATCCAGTCCAGCCACCTTCGAAGAACTACAGTTCATTAGAGAAATCTAGATCTGTATATATCCAAATTATGGGGTAGCTTTATTTCTTGCCCTCCCAGATACTAAGATGTTCTTAAAGCCATACTATTAAAAATAGTAGTGTTAATGCTAGGAAGAAAAAGCGACCAATTTAAACAATAGCTCAGAGACAAAACTCATATATATAGGAATTTAATACAGCATAAAAGTGGCACCGTAATTGAAAGCAGAAAGGGCATACAGGCTCATTAGACGACACTGAATAAAACTGAGTTCATTATACCTAACTCCAGGTACAAATTTAGACTTTAGATGGACTAAAGATTTAAATGAAAATGGTAAAATTAGAAAGTGATAGAAGAAAATTGTAGGCAAAAAAATTGACGAATTTGTTTAAATCAAATTAAGGATTTTGTGCTATTAAGGACATTACTGACAAAGTTAATGTACAGATAATATACTAGGAGAAGAAATTTTCAATATTTAAAATTCACAGAGGTTGATATGTAGAATATACAAGGAACTCCTGCAAATCAAGAAGAAAAAGGCAGCAACCCTAACAGAAAATGTGCAAAGAATTGGAACAATTTGCAGAATAAGAAACCCATGAGTCTAAGCATATGAAGAGATAAGCTCGTGGACTGTAAGCAATATTCAAATTAAAATATCACTTTATACTTCTTAGCTTGGGGAAAAAACCTAGAAAGCTAGATAATGTCAAGTATTGGCAGAAATGTGAGAACACTGTAACCTGTATCCTTTGCAAGTGGGAAAGTAGACTGGTACAGCCATTCTAGAGAGCACTCCAGCAATAAGTAATCAGCTTAAGTCTACACATACATTCTGATCTTCCCCTGTGAGTTCATTCCAATTGCCTGGCAAAGAACTCAACTATTGGTTGAAAAATGTTTGGGGCCATAGTTTTATTTATATCTCCTGTGAACATTGCTACTTGGCACCATCCCCTTAAAACTGCTTCAATTTAGAGTACAAATGCTACCACTTCTAAGAAGCGGGTGGGGACGTGTGCTATATGTTCATATTTATACATATACAAGCATATATATTACATACAGATTTGCATACATATATATAAAATAACTCTAGAAGCATGAAACCCAGAAACAATAACCTTGATTTCTTTCTGGGAAGAAAACATAGCTGGAAGGCAAGAGCGGGTGAGATTGTTGGGAGAGAATATAGGATGAAAGGGGACCAAAGACCAAATCCTGGGGAACTGACAACTAAGGGATGAGCAAGAGGAGGACAGTGTGGGGAGAAGCCTGCGAAGGAGCAGCCAGAGAGCTAGGACGGAAAGTCAGAGGAGGAAAAAGTTTCAAGAAAGAAGTCGCGCGAAGGCGTGTATGTGCCCTTTGACCCAGCATTTCCACTTCTAGGAATTCATCTACAGGGATTCATGCACACCTGCAAAATGATCTATGCACAGGGTTACCCACTGCAGCATTTTTTGTCTGTTATTTGCAGTGTTGTTTTTAATAGCAAAGGTTTGGAAGCAATTCAAGCATTCACCGGTAGGGGACAAGTTAGATAGCTTATAGTTCCCCCATCCAGTGAGTATTCTGCTCTAGAAGAGTGAGGAGGCTCTGTTTATGCTGATATGGAGAGATTTCTAAGATACACTGTCAGGCGTAAAAAGCGAGGATCGGGAGTTGTGTTTGGGACTTAGAATGTTTTAAACTTTTATCATTGTTCTAAATGGATATAGTTGGTTATTGTTTTCCTTATGATTGCAAAATAGTGGGATTTTTGTTTTTTCTCTGTGCTCTAGTATTCTGTTGTTCTTGTTTTGAGCTTCCTTATTACAAGCAATAGTTGGCACGGAAGAGTGGCAAAATCAAATTTTTAAATTATTGAATTGGCTCCATTTCAAGCCAGTCAGAGTTGTTTTGTGCCTGGCTGCCAAGTGCCTTTATATGGTATTTCAGCTTTTTAATGGAGCTCTGATATGTAGCAGTCGCCCTGAGCCACAAGAGGGCAGAAGAACCTTTCAATTGCTGCAGGATAGGCTCCCACTGGATATCGCTTCTGGCAAAGTCCTGCATAGAATGGTTCTTCAGCTCACTCAGGACACTGCGTGCACCTGGAAGGCAGGGCCTGCCATCAGAGGAGACAGTGGAGGGGTGAGAGGAGAAAGCATGGATTTTTGGAAGCATCTACACCTGCCATTTGTGCGCCCCCCCCACCCCCCAATTACTTAGTGAACTAGTTACGTTCTTAACCTCTCTTAGAGCTTGAATATGCAAAACATTAGAGACATTATAGCATGATGGAGCATAAACGTTGAGGCTTTGGAGTCCACCCCACCAAACTGAGTCCTGGCTCTGCTATTTGAGTATTTTATTTACTTTCATTTATTCAATGAGATAATAAGAGTAAAGCTCTTAGCACTGTGTTGTGGTGAGCACTCAAGAAGTAACCGCTATAATTATAATAATATCAGGTACCAGCACAGATGAATAATAGATCCTTAATAATTTTTGTTATGTGGCCCTTTGTTGTGTATTTAATAATTTCTTTGATTACAAGCAAGGTGGTAATATTTTCTTTAGGACAATTTCAAAGCTCCTTTCTCAGAGGGGCTCTCAAAATGTTTGTGATCTTTCATTAGTTTTCTTGCAAATAATTAGTCTTTTACTAGTATAGTACATTCTGAATTTTTGCAGTCTCAATTTCAAAGCTTCCGTCTCATTGTGATTTTATGTATTTTTTAATTGGAAAATATGGTATTTGTGCCATATACTGAGACACAGTTGGGCAACATAATGTATCAAGGATATAGTTCCTGTCTCAGGTTGAGATTCAGGGGAAGCAAACTCTGAGGTAAAGATTAGTGTGTGGAGAGCTTAGTAGACACTCCTGGAAAGAAAAGAAAGTGAGAGGAAAGAGCAGGGAACAGGAAAGGGAAGGGAAGGGCAAAGGGAGAGGATTGTATACAGGGAAAACTTGGGCTGTGAGTCCATCTCAGAAAAGGCCTCAGCCCACCCCATGGGGACTGTGGAGTTGGGGTGGCCCTTCCTTGGCGGCTGGAGTGAGAGGGCTGTGTCTCTGTACTTCCTCCCGCCCAGTCGTTGGATGAGGGCCGCCCCCGGAAGGCGCAGGACCCCGGGCCAGGCAGCGCCCTTCTGCCAAGGCATTTCTGAAGAGGGCTGATCCCAGCAGCCGGGGTTATCTGAGTGGCACAGCACGGCTTCCCCCACAGTGCCCAAGTCACCTGAAAGACAGCTTTAGACAGAATTGCTTGGGAATAACACTTAGGAATAATTGTTTTTTTGACTTTAAGAATTCAGGATAATATTATTTTGGTCAGGGTGGACTCTAGTGAAACAAACTACCCCCAGATTTTGGTGATTTAATGCAATAAAGGTTATTTCTCTCTTGGCACAACCTGGTGCAGGTCTGTGGTGCTTGCGGGGGTGGGGGGCGGGGATTCTGTTCCACCTACTTCGCGTAGAGTCAGGATCCTCTGACGCAGCTCACAGAGAGACACAGGCAGGCGCAGGGAGAATCGTGCGGAAGGTCTGGGTGGGCCAGGCCTAGAGGTCACGTGCTTCCCTGCAGCCCACCCTCCACTGATGAGAACTCAGTCCGTGGTCCCACCCAGCCCACCGAGCCAAAGAAGCGGCGCTGTGCCCGGGAGAACTGGAGGCCATTTGCAGACGCGCTCGTGGCTGCAGTGTACGCTGCTCACACCTCTGTGGGGGCTCAAGTTCATCACTACCGGTGAATCAGACACCTCAAAAACTGTGTTTCAGATTCCCCAGAGTTGGAATACTTAAATTGCCACCGTCATGATAGCATAGTTTTACTTAACTGGGAGCATTTTAAAAGGCTGCGGAAAGCTAGATTTTACCAAAGAAAGGGCTACAAGGGAGGAATACAGAGCTGAGAATGTAAAGATTCCTTGCTCTGGAAAGGCAAAAAGAGGCAAAATAATTTCTCGTGTGTGTGTGTGTGTGTGTGTGTGTGTGTGTAGTGGTATGGAAGAAAATGGAGAAGCCCCTGATCTTGTCGTGTAGCTGTGAAAACAAGCTCTTCTCTCTCCCCCAGCTATAGCAGGAATGTCTTCAGCATGGTAACGTGGAGATAGTTGGGGGATCTGGGATTACAAGGAAATATTCATGCAAATAGCACTGACAGCTCTTTGCCGGGTATATGCGAATACCACCCAAGTAGCCCTTGAGTTGGAGGAAGAGAGGCCAAGGAAGAGATATCAATTACTTTTTCTGTCAGTCAATAAGGATTACTGCTGAGTGACAGCTCGTTACTTACTGTGCTTATTCTAGGCAGTGCAGGCATACAGGAAGAGAGCACCTGGGCCTGACAAGTCCGCACGCTGCAAGCTCAGGCTCACGGAACATAACCACAGACAAGACAGGGTGATAGGAAGTGTTTAAGAAATGAGAGACAAGTGACAGGTTTTTTTTTTTTTTTTTTTTTTTTTTTTTTTTTTTTTTTTTTTGAGACAGAGTCTCACTCTGTTGCCCAGGCTAGAGTGAGTGCCGTGGCGTCAGCCTAGCTCACAGCAACCTCAAACTCCTGGGCTTAAGCGATCCTCCTGTCTCAGCCTCCCGAGTAGCTGGGACTACAGGCATGCACCACCATGCCCGGCTAATTTTTTCTATATATATTTTTAGCTGTCCATATAATTCCTTTCTATTTTTAGTAGAGATGGGGTCTCGCTCTTGCTCAGGCTGGTCTCGAACTCCTGAGCTCAAACGATCCGCCCACCTCGGCCTCCCAGAGTGCTAGGATTACAGGCGTGAGCCACCGCGCCCGGCCGACAGGTTTTTTTTATTGAGACCAAGGTCTTGCTCTGTCACCCAGGCTGGAGTGCAGTGGCATGATCATAGCTCACTGTAGCCTTGAACTGCTCTCCCTATGTTGTTCAGGCTGATCTTACAGGTGTCAACAACCATGCTCAGCTGAGAAGTGACAATTTTAAAAGATAAAATTTAAAAATCAGGGCTGGGCATGGTGGCTCATGCCTATAGTCCAAGCAACTTGGTGGGAGGATTACTTGAGGCCAGAAGTTCAAGACCAGCCTGGGTAACATAGCAAGATCCCATCTCTAAAAAAAAAAAAAAAATTTAAAATTAGCCAGGCATGGTGGTGTGTGCCTATAGTCCCAGCTACTCAGGAGCCCAGGAGTTGGAGGCTGCAGTGACCTCTGATTGCACCACTGTACTCCAGCCTGGACAGAATGAGACCCCATCTCTAAAGAAAAAAAAAATAAAATTTAAAAAATAAATAGAAGGAAAGTGAAGGAAAGCTTTTTTTTTTTTTTTTTTTTTGAGACAGAGTCTCACTCTGTTGCCCGGGCTAGAGTGAGTACCGTGGCGTCAGTCTAGCTCACAGCAACCTCAAACTCCTGGGCTTAAGCGATCCTACTGCCTCAGCCTCCCGAGTAGCTGGGACTACAGGCATGCACCACCATGCCCGGCTAATTTTTTGTATATATATATTTTAGTTGTCCATATAATTTCTTTCTATTTTTAGTAGAGACGGGGTCTCGCTCTTGCTCAGGCTGGTCTCGAACTCCTGACCTTGAGCGATCCACCCGCCTCGGCCTCCCAGAGTGCTAGGATTACAGGCGTGAGCCACCGCGCCCGGCCTGAAGGAAAGCTTTGAGAAAGAGATGGGCTCTGAAGCAGGGACCTTGCTGGGTGGGATAGGACAGTTTGGGACCTGGGGGAAGTGCTCCAGCAGGCAGAACATGAGAAACAGTTCTGAAGCTTCAGTGAGAGCGACACGTGAGGAATGGTGGGGTGAGGCGTGGTGGAGTAGATGGAAGCCCTGATGTCCGTGTGGAGTTTAGATTTAGGGCAACAGAGCCATTAAAGTTTCCCACCCTTAATGGAAAGACCTGGTGGGAATGTGGCGTTTTGGACTTTTGTGTGAAGGAGGATTAACAGAACACAGGGGTTGCTTGTGGAATTTCTATTTGAGTACCTAGAATTTAAAACTGGGGGTTATGTTCCTTTATTCCCTAAGTGAAGTTCATTCCATATCCATTTAATCATACTTGTTAAACAAGTTACTGTGCCAGTCTGGTATGACAATTTTTAAGAGCAAAATTAATTTGATCTAATTTTTAAGATCAAAATTCAAGTAGACACAGTCCCTACTTCTGAGGAAATTATAGTCTGGTTAGGTAAGATATACTTTTTAAAAACAAATGCTAAAACAGGTGCTCCATGTCCTGGGGGGATGCACAGCGGTGCTTACAGTGCTTACCAAGCTTTTAAAAAGCCCACAGTCACCCTTGATTGATATTTAAAATAAAATAAATGCCATATTTAAAAATTAATGAAGGGAAATTCTACTGCCCACCACTGCCCTTGATTATTACAGTTACACAGGGAGTGGCCAATTTGACCTAGAAACACAGCACTGGGGGACGGGTGCAGGAAAGGCTTCACAGAGGAAGTGACTGTCAAGCCTGGACTTGAAGGTGAATGAGTAAGGTAAGAAGTTCATTCTAGAAAAGAGCATGAATGAGATATAAGGGGCCTGGAAAAGGGCTGGGAGAGTCTGGTATGGAAAGCTGAGTTTGGACTCTGACTTAGGTGGAAGCAGCTTTGAAGCAGGTGAGAAATGTGATTGGATTTGCATTTTAGATGGCCACGGTTGGCAGCAACGTGGAGGACAGATTGAGAGGGAAAGAGCCACAGCACCTCACCGACTGGGGGAGTCCAGGGATGGACAAGATGCCCGGAAAGGTTTCATGGTGGAGGCGATATCTGAGCTGAGTACGGAAGGAGAGGAGGAGCCGAGAGTAGCAGTAGGGGCATTTCTAGCAGAGGCCGGTGCAGAAGGAGTGAAGGAGCACGGCATGTTTGAAAACTATGGGAAGACGAGCATGGCTGGCATGTAGAGTACAAATGGGGGCAGGTGGGTGTAACCTGTAACGCAGGTCACAAAGGATGTGCTTTGTATGTCATGTTAAAAAGTTTATCAGGTAAATGAAGGCAAAGCCACAGACCATACACAAAGCAAGTCTCAACACGTTTCAAGGATTGATGGCATTCAGAGTAAGTTCTCTCACCACAGTGGAATTGAGCTAGAAATCAATAACAGAAAAATAACTAGAATATCCTTGTATGTTTAGAAATTAAGAAATAAACTTATAAGTAATCATTGGGTCAATAAATCATGGAAATTAAAAATATTCTGAATTGAATGATATTGAATATACTACATCTCAAAACCCAACAAAGACCTCAAGAAAAGAAGATTACAGGCCAAGCTACTTAAAAATACAGATGTTAAAATCCTGGAGAAAATTTTAGCAGGTTCCACAATATATAAAAAAGATAATGTTTCATGATCTAGTTGGGCTTATCCTAAGGTAATCAACGTGGTTGACTTAACATTAGAGAAATTTATCCCTGTAGTTAATCATATTAATAGGTTAAATAGATTTTAATAGATTAAAAAGAAAAATCCTATTTCATTAGATACAGAAAAAGCATTCAATAAAATTCCACATCCTCTCAGACTGGAACTGCTTAGCAAACTGGGACTAGTAGCGAGCTTTAATCTGAAAAAGAGTATCTGTCCATAAAAACTCAAGCAAACATCTTATTTAAGGGTGAAATTTTGAAAGTCTTCCCTCCAAATCAGAGGCAAGATAAAGATATTCCCGAACCACTTTTTCTACAGTGTTAGGCTGGATGCCTAGCCTAGTGCACTGAGGCAAGAGAAAACATGATGAAAGTCTGAAGAAATAATAGGATGGAGGGGAGGACATGGGTTTGAGAGAAATTTAGGAAGAAGCCTTGCCATGCCTTGGGTTCACGTGGTCATTTCTTTTGTTCAGCAAGTACTGATGAAATACATAGTCTGGTAATGGGGAAGGTAGGAAGGAGAAGCAAAGAAATGGGCCTGGCATTTATGCAGTTTCTACCCTGTGAAGGCTCTGGACTAGATGCTTCCACATATTTTACCTTATTTCATTCACATATTCTCTTTGCTATCTCGAAAACTCATGTAATTAGTCATTAGGGAAACCACATGAGAAAAAGGTATACTGTATTTGCATAAATCATTCCCATTGTAAAATACTAGTTCAAATTTGTATTTTGATATTAAGAGTATGTTGTAATTTATGTAGTAGTTTTCTTTTTATTTTTTCTCTCTCTCATTTTTATCCATAGAGCAGGTCTTTGAAGTAGAATAAAGCCTGGCAAATGGTCTTTTTCTAATTTTATAGATAAAGAAGCAAGTACAAAATCACACTAATTAGCTCAATGTCAATATGGGATTAAAACTTTAATCTTTCATCCCAGGGAGTAAATAATTTATACTACAACTTGAAAGTACATAATCAAAAGATTTTTGTTTTTTTTTTTTTTTTTTTTTTTTTTTTTTTTTGAGACAGAGTCTCACTTTGTTGCCCAGGCTAGAGTGAGTGCCGTGGCGTCAGCCTAGCTCACAGCAACCTCAAACTCCTGAGCTCAAGGGATCCTCCTGTCTCAGCCTCCCGAGTAGTTGGGACTACAGGCATGCACCACCATGCCCGGCTAATTTTTTTGATATGTATATTTTTAGCTGTTCATATAATTTCTTTCTATTTTTAGTAGAGATGGGGTCTCGCTCTTGCTCAGGCTGGTCTCGAACTCCTGAGCTCAAACGATCCGCCCACCTCGGCCTCCCAGAGTGCTAGGATTACAGGCGTGAGCCACCGCGCCCGGCCTATCAAAAGATTTTTGAAATGGAAATATGCTGGGGTCCTGGAAGCATGGTTTAGGGGATCACACAGAGAACTCTCTAAGAAGAGTCTTTGTAAGACTCAGAGAGAGACAGGGAGAAGGAGAGAGGAGAGGAGAGATGGGAGAGACAGAGGAGGGAGAGAGAAACTGAGAGAGAGACAGAGGGGAGAAGAAAGGAGTGGAGAAAGAGGGGAGAGAAAAGATCTCCGCCCCAGTGGAGAGGCCTCCCACTGGGGGGCCTGTGCATAAATTAACTCTGTGCATAACTTAGCTCTGTGCATAAATTAATACAAACAGCATATTTTAAAAGTATTGACACAGGAGGGAGGTGCAACCTCATTATGACTTGCTGAGGTAGGAGGGACTGATGACAAAAACATGATAACGAAAATGTACATCTGGGCCGGGCGCGGTGGCTCACGCCTGTAATCCTAGCACTCTGGGAGGCCGAGGTGGGTGGATTGCTCAAGGTCAGGAGTTCGAGACCAGCCTGAGCGAGACCCCGTCTCTACTAAAAATAGAAAGACATTATATGGACAACTAAAAATCTATATAGAAAAAATTAGCCGGGCATAGTGGCGCATGCCTGTAGTCCCAGCTACTCGGGAGGCTGAGGCAGTAGGATCGCTTAAGCCGAGGAGTCTGAGGTTGCTGTGAGCTAGGCTGACGCCACGGCACTCACTCTAGCCTGGGCAACAAAGTGAGACTCTGTCTCAACAAAAAAAAAAAAAAAAAAGAAAATGTACATCTGTCCAAAGATCCAATTTAATGGAGAAAAGGAAGCAAGCTGTCCTGGAGGTGAGTATAGGAATAAAAATTATAATCCTTGGACAGTTGTTGACTGACTGTTAATACTAGAAACAAAGCATCTGATAAAAATCTTGCCTTGCTTCTCATTGCTTAGAAAGGAGAAGAAATTATTCAGTTTGTCAAACGTTTCTGAATTCCTGCTATATGCCAGGTACTTTGTCAAGTGCCTGGAATGTCATGTCCAGTGAAGTTCAATCTCTGAGCTGGAAGAAATCTCTGAGCCCTGATCTCTAGCATGAAGAATCCAAAACTTCCTCTTATGGCCTAAAAAGCCCTTCATAGTCTGATCTCTGACTGTCTTCGCAGCCTCATCCTCCAAAATAACAAAAATAGCTGCTGTCTGTTGAGTTGAAGTGCATCACATGCCTTACCTGCCTTGATCGGATTTTCCTTGTCCTGTTGTAGCTGCCGAATCCAGTGGATTCTTTCATCCCTCATCAGTTATTCCTCCCCTCAGACATTTCCATCCTCTGCTTTTCTCCTGGTTCTTTCCCTTGGGGCCATAAACACGCTCGCTTATGGACATATAAATAAAGCCATGGTTGTTAAAGTTGTGATAATTGTGTTATTAATTTCAGGAAAATAAATTTCTTAGACAAATGAACCTCTCCTTGGTTTTTATAGAAGATTGTTTCAAAGATGTGTGCTCCTGGGTGCTAGTACGTCATTTTTCTCTCTTCCTGGAGTGTGGAAATTAAAAGGAAAAATACGAAGTGGGGGAATAGGAGAAGTCAGCTGATTTGAAACTGAACGTATCCAGTAGAGGCGGTCCTTGTTTTTATTTTATATATGTATGTGCTTTTTATAATGGTGTGCAGATTTCCTGAAATCCAGAGTGTTTGTGACAGGCCCAACCTTCCTTCATGAACCCATTGCTTACGTCCGATTCTTTTCATCCACACTCTCGGTGCCCTTTCCTAGCCCAGTGATTTTTTTAAAGAAAGGTTTTTATTTTCATTTGGTAGAGTTGTTCAATAAAATGAGAAAATAGTTTCTTCTCTTTTGGCTAATACTGCCTTTGTTCTCAAATCTTTTTTGAAAAATGCCTGCATTAATAAATTTCTTAATTAGGTTCTGAGTGCTCTGATAAGCATGAAAAAGGAAGTGAGAGAGGAAGATATGA
Source organism: Eulemur rufifrons (assembly GCF_041146395.1). Classification (NCBI taxonomy): domain Eukaryota; kingdom Metazoa; phylum Chordata; class Mammalia; order Primates; family Lemuridae; genus Eulemur; species Eulemur rufifrons. The sequence goes on from NC_090990.1 coordinate 31,633,793, forward strand.
GGGGGTTTGAGTGTTGTAACTGTGGGTTAATTCATGCCTTCTCAGTTTCCTCTGCCTGTGGATCCACGGTTAACCTAATTCCAGTGGGTATGTTTTTGGCTCCTGGTTGACATCCCACCTGTAAGTTTTGGGGTTTTTTTCCTAAAGACTGGAGAGGTCCTGACTCGCGGCTTCTTTGGCATCTCAGTGTTGTCCTACTGAGGTTACTACTTGCTATGGTCCCAGGACTCCCAGTTCTGATCCATTGTTAATCCTTTTTATTTATTTCTTTCCTCTTAGCTTTTGCTTTGGAGAAATTACAAACCTGTGGAAAAGTTGAAAGAACAATCCAATGAGCATCAGTATCTTTTCAACCCAGTTTTCATTTTAACATTTTGCCACATTTGTTCTACCTCTGTAGGTAGATAGATAGACAGACAGAGGATAGGTGGACATCTACTATTTGAAAGTAAGGTGCAGAGTTTTTGATACCTCCTCAAATATCTCAGCTTGCATTTCCTAAAAAAAACAAGGATATTCTCCCCTAGACACAGTACCATTATCATACTAAGAAAATGAACTTACTAATTCTTATATAAATTACTAAATAATTAACTTACTAATCACAAGGGGAAAATGTTCTGTGGGTCAACACCTTAACCAAATGATCCGATTTGTCAACATCATCAATGAAGGGACAGTCTGTCATTATGTGCCTTCTGATGTGATGCAATAAGAATTACACATCACCTACATAGTGTCTGTGCCAAAAATGTTTAACCTGAATCTAATCATGAAGAAGTAATCAGATAAATCTGACACGTAGGACACGCTACAAGCCAGCTGGCTTGCACTCTTCAAATAAAAGGCATTGACATGAGAAGACAATGAAGGGGGCAGGCTATTACTAATTAAAATACACGAAAGAGACAAAATAGCCAAACGCAATAGGTGAAATGTATTAGAACCCAGATGGGAAAAAACATAGATATAAAAGACATTTGGGGGGCAGTTGGGTACATTTTAATATGGACTGTACATGATAATATTAAATTCTTCTTATTCTTACATAAAACCATTATTAGTATTAACAGTTGTTTTGGTGATTCCAGTTCTAACTTGGTTTTTTCTTTTAATATTTTTATTCTTGTTTCACTGAGCACATGGAACTATATACTTTATAATATATTTTAATAAAAAAGGAACTGTTTTCCGCCTTACTCCTCTGTGGAAAGTTTTGCAATGAGTGTTGCTGGAGGCCACCAGCTTGCTCTCTGTGCGGGTGTCGGGTGGGCCCCAAGTGGGCTCCCCACACTCAGAACCTTTGCGTTGCTGATCATGGACTGGAGTTTTTTTAGGATGGGGGGTGGGGAGGACGTCCTAAAAGTCTATAGTGATTCTGTACAGAATTTGATCCTTTCATTTACAGTGAAAAACTGATTGGTAGGATTTTTGTTTCCTAAGGATTATCTGTTTCCAGATCCTGTTTTATATCATTCATTTATTAGTGTATCATTCAATAAATATTTATTGTCTGCTGTGTGTCAGGTACTGTGCTAAGTGAAGAATATTGTGGAAAAGACATTATGTGTCACCTAGAGTTTTCAATCTAGATGGGGAGACCAACACTGAACACAAGTAAATATTCAGTTACGCCTTTGGTAAGTGCTCCACAGGAAGGCTAGGGGTGCTGTGAGAGAGAATAATGGGGATACGCCAAGCTGAGAGGTCACCTCAGAGTAGAGCCTTCAAGGTACTTACCCTGCACCTCCTCCTCGGCCTCTCATTACACCCAGTCCCCGTCTGCCTGATTCTGGCACATTCTCTTTCCTAGTTTAAGAGTGAGAACCGACTAACTTAATCCATGAATACCTTGGATATCAATTTGTAAAAATTATTTGTTGCCCTTGCTGAATAGAAGCACTCTTCCCTATTGCCAGAATCTCCCTATTTTTTAAGAGAAGCTGGAATTCTGAATTTTTATGCGAAATACCCTGACTTATAAATGTTAACAAATTCAAAAATTTTCAAACACTTTGTGGGCTAAACCTAATTTATCAGTGAAGCTTCAGTTTATAACTTCTGTTTGAGGGGACACAGAAGTATAGTTATATAGTTATGCAAGAATTCTAATTCAAAGATTAGGAAAAAGTTCCCTTCTTCTTGTCCATGTCCTTGTCCAGCGTAGTTATTGAATAAAAGATTCAGGATCAAAGGTTTTTTTCTTTTTTTCTTTTTCTTTTTTAGCGAAGTCTCTTTATTTTCTCTTCAACGTAACATTAAGTAATAAATAATGATTGCCTTCACTGATTTCCTTTCCTCTCTCTCTCCCTCCTTTTCTCCCTGTCTTCCTCAATCCAAAGAGTAGATGCCCCTGTCTTACAAAGGGCAGATGAAGGAGATTGTCCACAGTCAGACTCCATGACCACAACTTAGTCAATGTTTCCCTCGAGGTGAGATGACCTGCCTCCACTCCCTTTTTTTTTTTTTTTTTTGTAGATAATAGTTTTCTTGAAATATAATTTACATACCATACAGTTCACCCATTTAAAGTTCAAAATTCGGTGGTTTTTAGTATATTCACAGAGTTGTACAAACATCACCGCAAGCAATTTTAAACATTTTCATTACCCCAAAAAGAAATCCTGTAGCCATTTGCAGTCAGGCCCTGTTTTCCCCCAATCACCCCCAGCCCTAGGCAACCAGTAATCTACTTTCTGTCACTATAGATTTGCCTATTTTGGACATTCCATATAAATGGAATCATACAATATGTAGTCTTTTGTGACTGGCTTTTTTTACTTAGCATAATAAAGGTTCATACATATTATAGCATATGTCAGTATTTTATTTCTTTTTATGGCCAAATAATATTCCGTTGTAGGATAATATCACATTTTATTTATCCATTTCATCAGTTGATGGATACTTAGGTTGCTTTTACTTTTATTATAAATAATACTGCCATGAACATTTGTGTACAAGCTTTTGTGTGGATATATTGTTTTCACCTCTCTTGGGTATATACCTAGGAGTGGAATTGCTGAATCATATGATAACTCTAGATTTAACCCATTGAGGACCTGCCAGACTGTTTTCCAAAGCTGCTGCATCATCTTACATTCCCACCAGCAGTGTATAAGGGTCCGTTTCTCTTGGTGCCTTCCACTCCTAATGCTTAGGATGATTGACAGTGGTGACAGCCTATTATAACTTTTCATTTCTCAGTTGGGACACTGAGAACTTTGTATCCTCTCTTTTTTTTAAATAGAAATATTACAAATTAATAGGCATACAAAATTTCTCATGACAACATATAAAATCTTTGTTGAGCACCTTTCATTTTTGCTCCCTGTGTGTCTTAACTAAGCTATCTCTTGAGAATGGAATGGTACTATGCTCTTTTAATGATAGCCTACCAAGTCAATCTTTTTCCCAGATAAAAGAAGGAATGTCATATGGCAAATGACTTAAAGAATCTCATCCTGTCCAAGGTCTCTGGCACATGTGTATTATACAGGCCCTGCTCTCACAGAAATTTGTATCTTCTTTTGTTATTTGGATTTGGTATGGCCATAGACTTTTGTTATTTGGATTTTTAAAGCACATCCCAGACATTGTGTCATTTTACCTATAAATACTTTAGTATACATCTCTATGTTATTAATCTCACATTAACAATAATTCCTTAATGTCTTCTAATACCCAATCTGTATTCAAATAACCCTAATTACATTATTTAAGGTCATTAAATGTGAAATGTCCAATTTCGAAGCAAAAGTATAATTCAGTATATCTCAAACAAGAAGCAGGACAATTAATCAAAGTATGTGCCTAAACTATCAATACCGTTTTGCCATCTTAACGTGCCAACAGCGAAGAAGCCTGGAGAGTAAGTGGCGATGCAATTGCAAAAGGCATTTTCCACAGCTTGTTGAGAATTGAATATTTTTCCTTGCAAGAAGTGGTCCAAAGCCTGGAAGAAGTGGTAGTCAGTTGGTGCAAGGTCTGGTGAATACGGTGGATGACAGAGTTTCCTCTCTTTCTAGGACTCTCATATTCAGATGTCATGTTTTCTGGACTTGTCCTCTATTCTTTTTTTTTTTTTTTTTGAGACAGAGTCTCGCTCTGTCTCCTGGGCTAGAGTGCAGTGGTGTCATCATAGCTTACTGCAACCTCAAACTCCTGGGCTCAAGTGATACTCCTGCCTCAGCCTCCCGAGTAGCTGGGACTGGGACTGCAGGTGTGTGCCATGATGCCTGGCTAATTTTTCTATTTTTAGTAGAGACAGGATCTCGCTCTTGCTCAAGCTGGTCTTGAACTCCTGAGCTCAAGCAATCCTCTCACCTTGGCCTCCCAGAGTGCTAGGATTACAGGCATGAGCCACCATGCATGGCCTCTATTCTTGCTTTAATCTTTTTCTCCCATTTTCCATCTCTGTCTTTTTGCTTTACATTTGGAGAGATTTTTTCAACTTGTTTTCCAATCCTTTTTATTTCTGCTATCATGTATTTAATTTTCCAGGGTTATTTTTTTCTTTTTGTTCACAAAATATACCTTTTTAATGATATCCTCTACCTGTTTCATGAATAAAATTTCTTTTCCCTGAGGATTTTAATGATTTTTTTCTAAGTTTTCATCTCCCCTATGTATTTTCTGTTTTTCCATGTTGCATTTATTTTTCATTTGTTTTAGTTTCCTGTCTTTATATTAGATACTTTCCTCTAATGCTTTATGATCTTTGCTGTCAGCTTGCATTTAAGAATGCACCATGTTATTTTAGTATCATCTTCACTCCCACTTCCAGTAGTACCTGATGCTGCCAGGGATTGAGTCTTTGGGGAGTTCTGTGGCGTATTTCATAGTATAGCTCAGCTTTTCCCGCTACCAGCATCGGATTCAGCTTCCTTAGGTTTGCTAAGTTCCACTGGTTTTATTTGCTTTCCAGCTTCCAAACTTTTATTGCTGATGTCTCCTCTCTTGCTGTCTTTGTCCTTGTGTACTTCTGCTTTGCAACAAATAATCTTTTCTGTCATTTTGGGGGATTTGAGAGGGAGCAGAGGTATGTGTATAATCGAAATCAGGGTCAGCGAACTATGCCGAATCTAGCCCACAGCTTGTTTTTGTGTGGCCTGACTTAAAAATGGTTTTTACATTTTAAAAAGGTTGTCAAGCAAAATGAAACAAAAAAACCCCAGAAGGCTGTGTGACAGAGATGTCACGTGGCCCACAAAGCCTGAGATATTTCCTGTCCATTCACAGAGAAAGTTTTCTGACCCCCACTTAAAGTCTGTTTTCAGCTGGAAGACTAATTCCTTCCCTCCCAGTTTCCACAACCAATGACCACCTCCCATTTCAGAAAGAAAATAAATCTATCAGGCTCTAACTTTCCTGCCCCTATACCTAAACCACTGCCATTTGCAGGTTTTCCCATAGTTCTTCATCAAGCCAAACTACCATGAATGACAAAGGTCACTGAAGACCTCCTTCTTACCAAATTCAGGAACGGTTTTTTCGCTCTGTATTTTACCTGGCTCCTCTGTGGCTTCCGGTACAGTGTGGTTTCCATTCTCTCTAACTTCCTTGAGCCTGCTCATCGTGAGACCACCAGCAGCCTCCTAATTCACATCCAGAGGGTACTTTTCATACCTTATCTTGACCTTCTTTTTGTTCAAATTAACAGTATTGCTGCCCATCTATTTCTGGAATATTTCTATTCCCTTGTATTCTGTGATACCATTTTCTCTTGGTCCTCCCCACCCACATCCAGTCAGTTTCCCTGTCCTGTCCATCCTCCCTCGAGTTCATCCCCTCCACCGTGGCCTCTTGTTGGACCCTCATCATCTCTCCCCCGGTTTGCTGCAAAGCTCTCCCAACAGGCTTAGCCACCTTGTGTTCCGTCCTTCACGCTGCCACTAGAGTGGGTTTCCTGAAACAAAAATCTGTTGCTATCATTAACTTTCTGAACAATTTGTAGCACTTTTCTGTACCCTCTCTACTTCTACATATTAAAATCCAAACTCCTAACTTGATACTCAAAGCACATGGTCTGCTTTCCTACCTCACTTTCACCCTGTTTCTCCCTTTCCCTCCCCTCCCCACCTGTCAGTCCTGCTTTCACTTTAGCCAGACCATCCTAATAGCAGTGATGACTATGGTGATAAAAACAGCAGCATGTGTGTTGAAGACTTACTGTGTGCCAGCCACTGTGCTAAGTGCTTTACGTGCATCTAGTCATTTAATCCTCATGACAGCCTTCTGAGGTGGGGTCTATTAGAGGCCCACCATTACTGCAATATAAACTCCAAAAATCTTTTAAAAATAATTTTTTTCATAAGATTGGTGTCAAAACTTATTTGGCAGCAAAATATGACCTGAAATGATGTGAATGTATTTATAGCCCCATTTAGTGTAAAAATTCATTTCATAGCAGAAATATTAATATTTGATTATAGGATGCTGCCCCAAATAGGGGAAATGTTAAATAATATATGGTTTGTGCAACATGTTGCTTTTCTAAAATCTAAACATTTAAAAAAATTTTTTTTAGAGATAGGATCTTGTGCTCCTGCCTCCCAGGCTGGCCTCAAGTGAACTCCTGGCCTCAAGCGATACACCTGCCTGGGCCTCCCAAGGTGCTGGGATTACAGGTGTGAGCCACCACACCAGGCTTAAAATAGGACCATTACTGAATTCCAATAGTGTCTAGTTTCAGGGGGTTCCGAGAAGAGATTTTGGACTTGAATTACTCTTTTTACAGATCAGGAAATTAAGGCTAAACCAGATTAAGTAACTTGCCCAAAGTCATACAGTGGAAAAAACAGCAGAGCCAGGATGAGCACCTTGGTGGCCTGGTTCAAAGCATATACCTTGTCCACCCTGCCATGCCATCAGCCACCTGCAGGTCCCTGCCCTTGACCTCCTCTAGGTTGCTAGCTTTTGACCCTCTCTATTCTCTCAGTGTTTAGCCCTTGCGGACTTCCCTCCCATAGCCACTCACACAGGCTGGGTCCTTTCAGTAGAGCCTCAGTTCCCTCACCCTCTGTCCTCCTGAAAATGTCCCACTGATATCCAGCCCTGACTGAGTCTTCCTGTCTGTCTCTCAAATCATGCTCTTAGACTGTCATTTGAGAGTCACTAGAAAAGGCTAATCACCGTCATCTCCCAGTTTCAGACTGTGCCCTAATCAGTGCTTAGTGATACTGCCTTTTACATTTCCTTTGTCAGCTTCCTCTCCTACTTCTAGGGTGGCTGTCGTAAAACCTTTCCCATGCCCTTGGAGTTCCAAACCTCATCCCTACCATCCTACTCCCAGTTTCAGCACATGCCTAGTTCCATTTTCATTCCAGCCTCCTCTGTTGTACGCACAGGGGTTTGTAAGCAGTGCCACCCACCCACCGTAGGAGGGCAGCCGCCAGTAGAATCCCAGCAACTCCCAGACTTCCTGGTCTCCTTGTGGGTGCTGATGCCCCGGGGGCCGTCCTGCCCCTGATCCTCAGCCAAGTGCCTTTTGTCTCCTGGCGTGACATAGCAGTTTCTTCCTTAATTTCATGGTGACTCACTTTTTAAAAATAGTCTTTGATGTGTCAAAGCCTTTTTTTGAAAGTCTGAACAGGTTGTATTGACTGGTTCCGTTTTAGTCACATGCATTTTTACCTCCTGAAAGAAGCCCTAATTATTAATTAGGTATGATTTTACCTTCCTGAAATCACACACCTCTCACTTGCCACGCCTCAGTGCGTTTCTTTAGCTGTTCCCACCCTGTGAGTACAGCCTGTCCGCAGGGTCATCTCACACCAGCGCAAACACCATCTCCTCCACATCTTCCCACTTCTTCCCAGCCCAAAATTCTCCCCCTTGCATCTCAACTCCTGCAGCGACTTCTCTAGAGGCTCGTAATGTAGTTATTTGTATCTCTCTGTTATTCCTCTGATAGTTCGTAAACTCTTTGATGTCAGGGACTATGTCTGATCTTTTCATACGGTCTCTCGAGTTCAGTGAGAACTCTGTATATGTGGTAAGTCAAATTAGTGAAATAAATATAAAGAGAAACTTCTTTAAGTCAGTCTACTACGTCAACAGCCTCCACTTGCTCATTCACAGGTGAATCCTTGAAAGCAGATCATTGTACAGAAATAGTTCCCACTAAAGTTACAAATGCCCTCCCAGTGAATAATTCTATCTTTTTAGCCATCAGCCTCTTCCAACTTTTTGCCACATTTCAATTCTCCTTCTTTATTCAATAATCAATTCTCACCTCTTCTGGCTTCCTCTGTCCTCCTACTCCTATCTCTGATTATTTTACTGTTTTCTCTTTCATATTGCCACATCCCCCTAAATTAATGGTTGTGTTTTATTTCCTCTCCTCAGGTTTTTTCCTCAGTGTAGCTTCAGGAATCTCATTTACTCAGGTGTTGCCCGGTTGGGATTGGAATTGGGAGGGAAGAAATTGAGGGACTAAGACTACGGGTCAGATCCCTCCAGGATCTAAGCAGTGGAGAAACCAGAACAAGAAACAGTGGGTCACGTGGCCATTAAAGTACCAATTCTGTTAACAGACATAAACCCCCAAAGCTGAGGGCTCTTTCATAAAGTGAGACTGAAGAACACAGCTTAGGCCCTCAGTCCAGGTGGGGCCTCTACTGCTTCTGAGATTCACACCCCGTGGGTGAGCTATGCTTGATGCAGATCTAGCCCGGTGAGAGGTCCATCTCTTAGACCAGCCGTCAGGAAGGCAGAGAGTGCCCAGGGTATTCAGGTGGGAGGCTTGGAAGGTAGAGGAGGTGACTCAGACTGCAGACAGCTCCAGGACAGCAAGAGACAAGTAAAGAAGAATTTCAGCTATAGGCCAGGCCTATGGGAACTGAGGGAAAGCCAAGCCCCAAGGCCTTGTGGAAAGATGATCTGTGGTGCAGCTGGTTGCCACAGAGACTGGAACTGGGAGAACATTCTGAATCTAAGACAGCCCTTTAACTTGTCTTGTTGCTCTCAACAGCAAGGTTGCTACTCTTCTCTCTGATGCCCTGCCGCTAATGTGGGCCCTAGGGCCCCGCATCCAGCCCAGCCCATGGCATCCGAGTCTCTGCTCTTCTTTGTGTCTTGTATCGCGCCTGCCAACCTCCCAACTCTCTGTGCTTGTCAATTGAAATCTCTAAAAGGTAGACCCTGTCTGCCTTATAGACGGATGATCAGTCTATGAATTGCCTTCCCTTGAGTCAGGTAACCACCATGGTCCAGTCACCAGTGGCCAGAGAAGAGGCAGGGTCTTGAGGCTTAGCCCACTCTCCATCAAGCAACAGGCAACAGCTGTTTGCCCACACCCACACTGTGGGTATAATCCTTCTTTCCTACCTCTCCCTGACGTCCTGAAGTTTTCCCTCTTGAACATGTCCAGGATTCACCCATTTTTCTCTATTCCCATGGCCACTGCCTTGGTTCGGGCCACCATCACTTCTCATCTGGCGTGCTGCCTTCTCCTCCTTATCGATCTCCCTGCTGTTAGCTTCTCCCCTACTCTACCTTTTACTCTGTTGCCAGAATAATCCATTTAGTTTCCACATAGCAGCCATATTTATATTTTTAAATGTAAATCAGATCTGTTGCTCCCGTGGTTTTAAGCAGGACTTCTCATTGCTAATGAAATATAACACAGACATCTGTCAATGTCTCCTCTCTGACCTCATTCCCCCACACTCCTGCTTTCTGTGCTCTGTGCTGCAGCAACGCTGACCTTCTGGCCTTTTCCTTAACACGTTGACTGCCACGTGAGTTGTATTTAACTCAGGTAGTTTTGAGCCTGCAGCCTTGTGAAGCAAAACCCTATAGTTGGTTCATAAAAATCTTACTTGTTGATGTTCTTATTGTTGCAATTAATATTGACAATTTAATTCTAAAAATGTGGATTGTGTTGCATATAACTCATGCACAGAAAACAATAAAAAATAAATTAGAAAGGATTGTTTTGTTTTAATAAAACACCATGGCCCCAGGGAAAATTTTTTTTCTAGTGTGGCAGTCAATGGCTTAAGTGTGCAGGGTTGTGACACTTGCTTTTCTGCATGGAACTCTCCTCCCCTTCTTCTTTTCTTAGCTGGCTCCTGTCTCCAGGTCTCAACTCCTCTGTCACCTCTCCAGAGCAGCCTTCCCAAAACACCCTATCTAACGTTGCCTGTATGTCTACTGTTGGTCTCTGTAGCTTGGTTTAATATTCTTCATACTGCTCATCATTGTCAGAAGTTATTTTGTTCATTTCTTTGTTTTTCTTTCTCCCTGACTAAAACATAAATTCCTTGAGTCTAGGAACATTCTTGTTCGTACTATTGTATCCCTAAGGCTGGTGTGTGGTATTTGCTCAATAAATATCTGTTAAATAAACAGTGAAATCGCCCTCATTACTCTTTTTTCCATCCCCATGTATCATGCTTAGCTTTATATGTGTTTTCATTTTACCTGTCAGGTTGTGAGCTACTTGAGGGAACATTTTTTTTTTATTCATTCTTACATCTTTAGGGCTTCCCCATGGTAGACAGCAGAAGGTGAGTGTGGAATGTGTGCCATGACAGGTGGTACCCCAAAATGTAGCTCGTTCACTGCATCATTTGTGCTTTGGAAACCTCGCCAATGCCTGGAAAGACCGAGCCCCTTCTTCATACTCCCTTTATATTCCTTTTATTCCTCTTCAGAAACCAGACACAGGAAACATCTGACCTTCATAAAAGATTTCCAGTAAATTCTAGGTTTCCTCACTGAACAGTCATGTGCAGCAAGGCTGTGTTGTGCTTTGGTCTGGGTTCCGTGTGGTCATTTGTATAGCACGCCACATGGCCGCCTCTGGCCTGGGAGCCAGGAACAGCTGGAGTCTGGGCTGCTAGAAGTAAAAGTGACATATTTGTTAGCTTGAGATGGAGATGTCTGGATATTCTTTCTCTGTTTTGTGCAAAGCAGACTTCTCAATTCGTTGAGTACTAAGTTTTCCCGTTAGCTGTCAAAGTGGTTTATTACTAAAATAATCTTACATCCTTTAGAATAAACACAAATAATGAATGGCCAAACTATTTCTGAAGTCTGTGCCTTTAATGCTCAAAGCAAAATTCATCAAAACTTACACAAAACATGAATATGTCACTAACTTCCTCTCAAAATTTCTACCCTCTCTCTTGTATTCTCCGAAGGTTAAAGACACATGCTCTTAGGAGCATTCCACTATCACTGGAAATAATGCTTGCAAAGACTTTGACTCTTTCTTTCCAGTAAGATTGTCACCTGTTTGGTGCTTACCCCTTGCGTACCCTTCTCACACTGTGTCACCAGCGCCTACTGACTTCTCCGTCTTCCTTGGCTTGAAGGCAAAGACCATGTCTTATTTGGCTCCATGTCTCTGGTATCTGGCACAGGGCCTGGCACACAGCGGCGACTTGATAATATTTGTGGGAAGAAGGGGAAAAAAGAGCTCAGTCCATTTAGAGATTGATATAGTTGGGGTATATTTAAGTATAGTGACATATAAGGATGACCTCAGTAACTAAAGACAAAACCTAAACAGCTTTTCAGCATATACAGCAGATAATGAAGGTGATCAAGAACCTTCCTTCTATCCTTTGGCATTAGTACCAGTGAGTTATAGGTTAAAATCCTAAAGCTGGATTAGAAAGTTCTTTAACTTTTTTTCACATGATACAAGTAATGCACGTTTACTGTAGAAGTTTTGCAAAAATACAGAGAATAAACATCACCTGTAATTCTACCACGCAGAGACAACCACTGTTAACATTTAGTCTTTTTTAGTCTTAGTTAACTTTTAGCCTTTAAGTTTACTTGTAGCCTTTTTCTTACATTTTGATTAAAAAGTTTAGAAGAGATTATATTAGAACGGCTTGTGAGTATAAAGAAGGTAAATTGCAATTGGAAAAATACTTGTGAACTGCAATAAAAATTTGAGATGCTTTTTAAATTATTGCTCATCTGGGCAGTCAATTCCTCAGAATTCGATTCCCAGTTTTCTTCAGGGGAATGTGATCTCTCTCCTAGAAAGCTCTAAGAGTGCTTTTCTTATTCCTCCTGTGCTAGGACTCTGCGTGAGCACGTTTATCTTCCGAGGACGAGGCCAGGCTTGAACCCCTGAAGCTTCACATTACAAGGACTGTTCAGGACTGACTTGAACCGAATGACAGTCAATACCCAGAATGGATTTTTTTTCCCCACCTTGTGAAATATCGCTCAGATAACATCACCTTTGCAAGAAAGCAAGGATATTTACTAGTTTATTTCTTAGTTTAATAAACATACTGACCACTTTCTATGTGTCAGTCACTGAGCTAGATGTCAAAGCCTCAGAGGGAATACACAATCCTTGTCCTCAGGGAACTTTCAGTTTAATGATAGAAAAAGAAAAGTAAACAAGGATTATAATGCAGTATAACCAATCCTGTAATAGAAATACAGTTATGGCCTAAAGAAGAGAGTGAGAAGAATTGATCAGAGAAGGCTTCAAGAAGAGGGGATGATTGAGTCCAGTCTTAACGGAAAAGTGGAGGTTTTTTTATGCAAACAGTGAAGAGCATGTCCAATGTCTTAAGACATGAAGGCACATATCTCTTTGGGAAATATAAGTTGTTTGGCATATCTGGAACAAGAGGTATATTAGAGGTGGCAAATGAGGCCCAGTGGTAAAGAACTTGAATGTCAGAGCTTGAACTTTATCTTACAGGCCACAGGGAGCCACTGAGGGGCTTTAATCAAGAGCAGAGACACAGTCTGGTGTATAGTTGGAGAAATCAGTAGAAAGGATGGAGGGAAATGGGCTAAGTTCGAGGCAGGGGTTTGGTTTGGGGACTATCAAAACAGTCTCAGCAAAAGATGATAGGCAGACGTGCAGAAAAGCAAATCTGTGGAGACAAAAAATAACTTAGTGGCTGCCTAGGGCTGGAGGGGGAGCAGGGAGTGATTTTGAATGGACATGAGGGGTCTTCTGGGGTGACGGAAATGTTCTAAAATTAGATTGTGGTGATGGTTGCAGAGCTCTGTAAATTTTCTAAATATCATTGGATTGTACACATAACATGAGTGAATTTTGTGGTATGTAAATTATACGTCAATAAAGCTCTTTTTAAAAGCCGGGCTTGGGGAGGCAGGCGAGAAGATGAGGAGAGAAATGTTAAAAATGAAGTGAATTTATAAGAGTTAGACCCTGATCGTATGAGATAGGATGGTCATCTATCTGTCTGTTCAGCCAAGTGTCCTAATTGTGCTTCTACATTTTGTAAAGAAGCGGCAACCCTGCCTTTTTCTTTGGAGACTTCAGAGCCTATGGATCTGCCCTTAACTAGCAGTACAGAATAGCTACCTTGGAAACCACATCCTCCAGCTCTCTGCTACTCAGTTCTTGGCAAACACATGGCTGTGAGAAAAAAATATTTAGGAAGGATTGCCTGAAGGATCTGTGATCCATCCATTTCCCTGTGCTTTGTTATTCAGCACATAGTTTTTGAGTGCCAGGTGTCGTGCCGGTGATGTAGTGGTGAATAAAGTAGATACGATGCCTGCTTTTATGGAGCTTATAGTCTAGCAGTAGGAACAGATGTTATTTCTAGTTATGATAACTATTGTGTTGGATTTCCGTGTGCAATGAGAGCAAATGACATACAAACTGAGATCTGAAGACATTGCTGGGGTGGGGGCGGCTGTGGATCCTGGTCCTTGTGAGCATCCAACGTGCACGCCTCTGTAGTGAGTGAGCCTTTTGAGTCTGGGGTCTCTTGGGTTATCTTGGGCCTTACATCATCTTGATGCCCCTTATAATTGTTTTTACTGAACTAAACATTGGGTTTATGCCATCATTTGGCATTGGCTCATGTAAGAAACAGCCTTACAAGATTCGCAAGTACTTATCATAGAAAAGTTGTAGAATATACAGTCTTCAACATCAGACAGCACCCCCTTTTTTAAGACTCGCAAGGGAAAGTTCTCTCTGATCGCTGTATGGTATTTGTTTTTATGTTTTGGTCTTTCAGTTGCTCTGAAGCACCAGACTCCGTCTTGCTTCAGGTCTCCATGCATGGCCTTCTCTCTGCCTGGAATGCCCCATTCCATTCTCGTCAGGTTTGGCCCTCGCTGATCCTTCAGCTGTGAGTTCAAGTGTCACTTCTTCAGGGCAGGCTTCCCCATCCAGCACCCGCTCCCCTCTACTCAGTCCGGTTCCTAAGATAAACTTTCATAGCACTCTCTTCTTTTCCCTTTTATTTTCTCAGTTTCTAGTTAAATAATTTGTTCTGTAGTAACTTTTTTCTTTCCTAGACTGATAGCAGGGAGACCCATAGATAGACACCATGCTTTTGCTGTTTGCTGTTGTATCTCAAAGTCATAGTGTAGTAACTTGCACGTAATGTTTACTGAACATTTGAATGAATGAAAGAATGAATGCATTGTGGGTACTGAATGTTTCACTGTTCATCTCCTTTTTCCTTTGCCTGTTTGGAAGCTCTGACCCTCCTTGATTCTACCTGCAGTGTTTGTGTAGGTCCTCGAGGCATGCATTTTGTGCACTAACATTTCCCCCACTATCTATTAATAATATTTTTCCTTTCTTTGACTTCTTCGTTTTTTATTCTAGCTTCTACTGTAAATTCCTATAGGCCACTTTAAGTTTTTTTGGGGGGGGAAGAAATAATAAACAATTGGGTATGTGAATAGAAAAAAGAGGTCAAAGGGAAAATGTTGGTGCCTTTAACCAGATGTGGGAGGGAAGTTTTATTTTTCTGTGTTTTAATTTTATTTTCACTAGGAGAAGGAAAAAGAAGTAAATTTGTCCCCTAATATGGCAGGAAGTGCCTCTGAAGAATTTGGAGCCTGTCCCTGCCCTTAGACGTTTCTCCCAGTGGCAGGAGACGAGGGGTGCTGGGCTTGGCAGGGCCCCCTGGCCCAGTGGGCGGTGGGCATGGGTCTGCGGAGGCTGGCTATACAGCTGAGTTCCTTCCAGTGGACTCTCCCTTGGGGCAGGGTTTGGGAAGAGCCAGTGGGAGCTTGTTTTTTTTACTATAAGAAACAAAAAAGAAATGAACTTGTCCTCTTGTGTTGCAGATTCAGTGGTTCTTTCCTTTGACTCCGCTGGACAAACACTAGGCTCAGGTACCAATTCTCCCCCCTGACATCTTTTCATCACTTGATACTGGCCATATTTTTAGTGGAACCTAATTGGGAAGGGGGTTTGGGGTGAGGGAAATGGAATATTTCAGAATTGTGGGAAAGTCTCGAGAAGCCTTTCTAGGGACTCATGGTCTAAGAAGCAGAAGGAGGGATACAACATCCAGAAAACTTTTCCAGTTTCTTTCACAGTGTGCGCTGAAGAGTTGCAGTAGATGCTCCTTCTGCATTCAGAGTTGTCCAGGTTCATATAAAAGGATTGCTAATTTTTGTGCACATGCCCTCTCTCAAAGACTGGGGCTGAGAGCACTGAGAGACCCCGAGCTCTGTGAAGGCTGGAGCAGATAACCATCAGGGCTTTCCAGAAGAATTCCAGGCTGGTGGGAGCATCCCAGTTTCCTGAGAATATACACTTTGTTGCATGTTTACGTGCACACCCAATATACCCAAGTACAGAACTCTTCTAGGAGAGGAGCATCACCGCTTTATTGTGCACTCGTGCCAAAATGCACGTAGGCAGGCACACTCCCTCTCTTCCCCGTGTTCACGGTGCAGGACACGCAAATTGGCACACCTGCCCCTTGGACCCAGACCCAGTGGAACTTGGCTCTACCATGTCTGAGGCAATTTACGTGCTCCACAGCGATATGCTTGCTGGCAGTGAGTGGGAAGAGAGGCTGCTTTGATTCTTCAACTCGCTGCCATTGGGTCCCTATGGAAGCCCCAGAATGACTTTACTTTCGGGTGAAAGCATCTCTGTGCATCAATCCTGTCTTTTTAGGTGATGTCGGGTGGGCCTCATACCATGGGTGCTGCCTATGAATACCAAGGAGAGACTTTGCTGGCCTGTTGAGAGTAGTTAATTCACTTTGCTGGCCTTAAATGTGATAGATTGACATTTCACAAAACAACCATGAAGTTTAGGCAGTTGTGGTAGAGTGGGCAAGAGGAAAGACATTCAGAGAATGTGATCACAGCTACCACTGTTTGCCGAGGGCCCACTGTGTCCCAATACTTTGCTGAGTGCTTTATACACCTCTCAGTCATCCCTTACAATAGCTTTGATATCTTAAATGATGTAATAAAGAAACGAATGCTCAAAGATGTGAAGTAACCTGTTCAGGGACATTCATCTATCTCTGTCCAACTCTAGAGCCCATACTCTCTCCCTTACTATTTTGCTATCTCATATCTTGCATGCTTGAGGTACCCATCACCAAAATGCTGAGGCAAGAGAAATCACTTTAAGGTAGAGTGGACAAAAAGAGTTCTTTTGTGTGTGTGTGTGTGTGTGTGTATGTGTGTGAGACAGAGTCTCACTCTGTTGCCTGGGCTAGAGTGCCATGGCATCAGCCTAGCTCACAGCAACCTCAAACTCCTGGGCTCAAGCGATCCTACTGCCTCAGCCTCCCAAGTGGCTGGGACTACAGGCATGCGCCACCATGCCCGGCTAGTTTTTTCTGTGTATATTTTTAGTTGTCCAGCTAATTTCTTTCTAGTTTTAGTAGAGACAGGGTCTTGTCTTGCTCAGGCTGGTCTCAAACTTCTGAGCTCAAATAATCCACCCGCCTCGGCCTCCCAGAGTGCTGGGATTACAGCCATGAGCCACCGCGCCTGGCCAAGAGTTCTTAAATAGACTCAAAAGCTGTATCTATGCTTACAGGAAAAGATTGATCAATTTTATTACATTAAAGTTAACAATTTCTGTTCATCAAAAGACTCCATTAAAAGAGTGAAAGGGCAATCCAGAGTGAAAAAAGACATTTACAACACAAATAACCCACAAAGAACTACAAAATCAATAAAGAAACAACCCAGTACATAAACAAGCAAAGACTTGAACAGGCATTTCACGAAAGAGGAAATTCAAATGGCAAGTAAACCTATGAAAAGGTATTTGATTGCATTAGTACTCAGGGAAATTCAAATTAGAATCACAGTGAGATATTGCTACACACCTACTGAAGAGCAAAACTTGAAAAGTTTGACAGTTCCAGTGTTGGTAAGGATGTGGTATAGGGGAAACTGAGTCTTTACTGGTTGGAGGGTAAATTGGTACAACAATTTTGGAAAAAACTATAGCAATATCTTACCTAATTTTTTATATATGCATACCTCATGACCTGGCAGTTCCTCCTTTAGGTATATTCCCTACAGAAATGGATGTTTATACATACCAGAGTATATGTGCAAGATATATGTATAAGAATGTGCATAAGAGCATTGTTAATAATTTTCAAAAGCCAAAAACAGTCCAAATACCTAACAGCAACAGAATAAATATGCAAACTGCATTATATTCATATGGGGAACAGTAAAAATGGGCAAACCGTAGATAAATGCAATGACATGGATGAATCGTAAAGACATTGTTGGGTGAAAGAAGTCGGACAAAACAGAGTATATACTTTGTTTTTCCTTTTATATAACACTCAGAAACAGATGAAATTAAACCATATTTGTTTAGATGCATAATTCAGTATTAAAACAATAAAGAAAAGCAAGGAATTGAATTCTGTAATACCCAGGGTGGTGGTATTCAAGGGAGTATGTTGAGGGATGGGCACATAGGAGCTTCTAGAATGTTGATATGTTCTTTTTAATGACCTAAGTGGAGTTACCTGGGTGTTCATTTTACAGTAACTTATTAGCTGTACATTTAAGTTTTAGGTACTTTTCTATATATTTGTTATATTTTAATTTTTTTATACAAAGGGCATAATCTGTGTTGTCAGGCATGGGACAAGCTGTTTCTAGGAACAAAAGGGTCAGGGAGTAGCACTCTCTATTGGGCTTACCAGGACAATTAAGGAGGAGGAGGAGGGGGCAGCTAATATCCGTGGAGCATTTATTATGTGTCAAACAGAGTTTTAACCACTTTTGTGTGTTACTAACTCACTTAAGCCTCACAGCAACCCTTTGAAATAGATACTGTTAAAATTAGCTCATTTTTCAGCTAAGCAAAGTGATGTACAGAGAATTGAAATAACCAATATCAAATAGCAAGGAAATGGCAGAGCCAGGATTGGAATTTAAGCACTCTGGCTCCAGAGTCCATATTCTTGCTTTCTCTAGTCTTATGAATTTTCAAGAGGACTTTGGTCCTTGGCCTCCCTCTCTCTTGGAGTTATAAACAGATCTTGGGCTTAATCTGCAGATAACTGTGGACCATGGGATAAAGCTCCCAGGTTTATACATGGTCCTCAGTGAAAGCTGGCAAAGAATTAGGATTCAGATATTTTTCTGCCTAATTTCCTCTTAGTGGAAGATAGGTCAAATCAATTTAAAGTCACCTTTAAATGAGGACTGATTCTCAGCTTACCTAACATTCAGTCTTCCTGACACCACCACTGAGCTCCATGCCTAGTTCTACCTTATTCATGCTCTCATGGAATGTTGACAACAGGCCTACAGTCTTGCTATCTCATGCTTTGCGTCAGTCCTGAAAGGGAATGGTGATAGGGAAGAGCTGGACAGAGGTCTTCACAGTGGCCACATTACTGTTCTATTTGGACAGAATTTACATAGCACTGGGCATACGACATGGCCAAAAAGTTTTAGGACCTTAGCAAGATAACTCTGGAATCAATCCCCCTTTTACTTTCTTTCTATCAGTTTGGGTAATTAAAAGTAGGAAAAAATGTTCCAGTTCCAGGTAAGATGGAGTGAACACACTGACCTTATCTCTGTCACTGTATGCAGCTAAAGCCCTGGGCAGGGTGCATTTACCAGCTGTGTGAGGACTCTGAAACATAAATAGTAGCAGATAGATTGGAGAAGAATACCAGAATTCAATGTATTGCCAAACTGGCAGTGAATTTCCTATCTTTCCTTCCGTGTCTCATGTCTTGGACTCAGGGCAGCCCAAAACCCAGGAGTAAACACCTCTAGTTATATCTCTGGAGTAGGAAAATGGTGGCTAAGTCTCAGACAGAGGGGGAAGTCCCAAGGGTTGTTTTTTCTTTTCTCTGTTCCCTCCTGCCCCAGTCCCTGGGAAATCCCATGGTGGTGGTGGTGGTGGTGTTCGTGGTAGGGACAGGGGCAGCAGTAAGGCCTTCAAGCACCTAAAACTGAGGGAGGGGAAACTTCCTCTCTGATCAGAGGAGATACAGTACTGAGAGAGTGGGTTGCAATTTTGGTTGCTTGCTTTCTCTTTGCCTTCCTGCTACTTGGCCCCAGATTTGGGCATGGCTCAGGAAATTCATGGCAGAATGTGGTAACTAAAGCCCCAGCTTTCTGGCCAGAGGACCAAGAAGGGGAAGCCCAAGGAACCAGAAGGCACAGAGGAGAAAAGAGCAAGGTGGAGCTCAGGAAAGTAATTCCTTACAGTTATTTATGAACTCCAGGCTAACCTGAGCTGTGCATTCATGCATCTGATTCTAAACAACATACCAAAGACTTTCAGAACTGAACTAAGGGATAGACCACTGCCCAAGTCCCAGCCTGGACACTGGGTGGCGCACATAGAGAATTCAATGAACGGGCTTTGAAAATGGGACCTACATTAAAACCACAACCACAGAAGGCTAGGTAGGAAACTTGCTGCCTGAACCCAGTCTGGTCAATTGTCTGCTAAACAAAAATATTAACATTCTCCACCGGATTTAACATGTTAACTGATATGTGAGTTGTATTTGACTCATACTAGTTTTGATCCCAGAGCCTTGTGAAGTATATGTAACTCACACATCTCTACCTTGGGAGCCACATGAACTGTTTTTCAAGTTGCATATAACTCACACACAGAAAACAATAAAAAATAACACAGTTTTCATTAAATTAGAAAGGATCGTTTTGTTTTTGAAGTTTTTGTTTTATTTTTGTAATAAAACACCATGGCCCTGAGGAAAAAATTTTTTTTGTAGTGTGGCAGTCAATGTGTTAAACAAGACCTAGAGTCTCATAACATAATAGTCAGAATATCTAGGATGTGAGCAAAAATTAATCATTAAATGAAGAACCAGAAAAATTTAATTCTTTTTTTTTTTTTTTTTTTTTTTTTTGAGACAGAGTCTCACTCTGTTGCCCAGGCTAGAGTGAGTGCCGTGGCGTCAGCCTAGCTCACAGCAACCTCAAACTCCTGAGCTCAAGCGATCCTACTGTCTCAGCCTCCCGAGTAGCTGGGACTACAGGCATGCACCACCATGCCCGGCTAATTTTTTCTCTCTCTATATATTTTTTAGCTGTCCATATAATTTCTTTCTATTTTTAGTAGAGATGGGGTCTCGCTCTTGCTCAGGCTGGTCTCGAACTCCTGAGCTCAAAGGATCCGCCCACCTCGGCCTCCCAGAGTGCTAGGATTACAGGCGTGAGCCACCGCGCCCGGCCAAAAATTTAATTCTTATGGGAAATCAGCAGATGCCAATGCTAAGATGACACAGATGTTGGAATAATCCAACAAAGACATTAAAGTAGCTATTATAAAAATGCTCCCCAAAGTAAAGGCAAACACTATTGAAACAAATGGAAAGCTAGAAAGTCTTAGTAAAAAATGAAGAACCACATGGAGATATAAGTCCAGAAAAAATATAGTAATTGAAGTTTTAAAAACCCACTACATGAGTTCAATAACAAAATGGAAATGACAGAGGAAAGAGTTAGTATACTTGAAAATAAAGCAGTAGAAACTATCAAATCTGAATAACAGAAGAAAAAATTTTAAAAGTTGAACACAGCCTCAATGACTTATGGGACAATATCAGAACATTTACCACCGTGTTGTTGGAGTCCCAAGAGAAGGAGTGCAATCCAGAAGAAATACTTAAAGAAAAAATGGCTAAAACGTCCCAAATTTGGTGACCAAGTGTGGTTTATCCTGGCAATGGAAGGATGGCTCAATGTTAAAAAAATAAAAATCAATGTATTATATATTAACTGTCTAGAGAAAAAAACCTACATGGTCATATTAATCGAGGAAGAAAAAGCATTTGACAAAATTCAGCATCCATTTATGATGAAAACTCCCAGCAAACTTAGAAAGGAACTTCTTCAACCTGATATAGGGCATCTACAGAAGACCTGTAGCAAGCATCATACTTGATGGTAAAGGAGTGTCCTCCCCCTAACATTGGGAACCACTCCTGGAACCTAGCCAATGCAGTAAAGCAAGAAAAAGAAATAAAAAGGATACACATTGGAATGGAAGAAATAAAACCAACCTTCTGTATAGATGACATGATTATCTACATAGAAAATTCCAAGTAATCTACAAAAAGCTCTTAGAACTAATAACTGAGTTTAGCATCCTGTTTAGTAGGACAGGATACAAGCTCAAAACACAAAAGTTAATTGTGTTTTTATATACTAGCAATGAGCAACTGAAAACCAAAAATTTTTTTAAAACCCACATTTATAGTACCTCCCCCATACCAAAATACTTACATATAAGTCTAATGAAACAGTTATAGCATCTGTATGCTGAAACTATTTCCTCTCCCATTTTTTCCTTCCCTGTCTACCCAACTGTTCAAGCCACAAACCTAGAATCACCTTGATTGTTTCTCTTCCTTCACCCTCTCCCCCTTTTTCTATCTTCGCAACATGTCCTTATCCAGCCATTTCTTTCTGGATGGCACCACTGCCCAGGGTACCATCTTCTCTCCCCTAGACTAGGAAATATCTCTGGACTGGTCTGTCTTTGCTCACTTGTTGCCCCCAGAGGTCCATTCTCCACATTGTAGCCAGAGTCATCTTTTAGAAACATAAATCAGATGTCTTATTACTACTGAAGTCTCTCCATTGACCTAGAAGGCCCTATTTACTGGCTCCTACTTACATCCCCAATTTCACTTTAGTTCATTTCCTCTCACTCACTGCCCTCAAGCCACATCGACATTCCTGCTATTCCTGGAAGATGCCAGGTCCCTTCCTGCCTCAGGGCCTTTGTACTTGCTATTTCCTCTACCTAGACTGCTCTGACCTCCTGCTTATTGCATGACTGTTTTTAGGCCTCTGTCCTAATGTCACCTCTGCAGAAAAGTCTTCCAAGACCACTTTATCAAAAGTAATCTGCTTCCCTGATGCCCAGCTCTTCTCTAAAAAGCTATGTCTTCATTCCTTCTTGGCACTCATCCTTCCTTCAAACTGTCATCTTATTAACTTGCATACTGTTAGTCGCCCCACAGGAATATAGTCTTCATTTGGCCAAGGTCCTTGTCTGTTTTGTGCATCACTGTATCACTGGTACTTACAACAGTGCTTGGCACATGACAGGTGCTCAATATTTGTTAAATGAAAAGTAGAAAATTAGGAACAATAATGTTCATCACTTAATGAATACTCAAGGGTTAAATAAATAATGGCATATCCATGCAATGGAATACTGGGCAGTCATTAGAAATGATGCAGCTTTATTTTTATTGACACGGAAGATGGTGAAGATATTGTTGAGTAAACAAAACAAGGACAAACAGTATGTATATTGAAGCCAAATGTAAGTAAACTTAGATATGTACATTCCATATAGTATTTATGAAAAGAGATTTCTGGGAAAATCGTCACCAAAATGTTTGTAGTGATTAACCTTAGGTAATGGAGGTTTCAAATGGTCCTTACTTCATTCTTTACAAGTGTTTTTGCATTTGGATTTTTATATTGAGCATGTGTTATTCTTATAACTGGGAAAAATAAGTTATTTTTGTTTTGGGGGGGACTCTGTCTTATTTTGTTTAATAATTGCTTGATTATTTATCTCTAGTCCTGACTTTTCATCCAAGTGTTAGTCTTCTATTGATAAATATCTATATGGATAGTTCTTAAGATCAACATGTACAAAACCAAAATGTCTCATTTCTTTAAATATTCAAAAACTGACACCCAAACTCTTTCTCTTGATTTTCTATTTCTGCTTTTAGTACTATCTCAATCTCAGCCACACAAGTTAAATATCTTCTGCCAATTAAACATTATTTTAAACTGCATAGCTAAATAATATTTTCATAAAAGTTCAAATATTACAGGTAAGGCCACTGTAACATTGACTCCCCTCATCCTAGTCTTATGTCCAAAAAAAAAAAAAATTGCGTATAATCTCAGCCCATTAAAAATACATGTGTGTTTGTGTGTGTGTGTGTGTGTGTGTGTGTGTACAAAATACATAGTTTTGTTTGGGACACATATATTTAACAATTTATCTGGACATCTTTCTTTCAATGTTAGTATAAATAAATTCATCTCATTGTTTTAAATATTGACAGTATTTCATCTTCATCAAGCCATTTTAAAAACATCTCCCTCACATGCCAGCTCACATGAAATCTTTTTTACCTCAGCACTGCCATTTTATGTACCATTTGAACTCCCATTTTAAAGATGAGAAAACTAGGCCCATAAAGTTTATTTGACCTGTCCAAGGTTATTTAGCTGTCTGTGTAAAATCAGGTTGTGAAACCAGACCTGCTGACTCTCTGCTGGGTTGTCAGCTGCACCGGAGCTCCTTTATTTGCATTCCCATTGCTGCTCGCCCAGGACTGCTAGGATGCCATGGGAGTATAGGCACCTTGAGAGAGAGATCTAATCAGAGCAACTATTCAGCCAGTCTGCCCCTCTCCTTATCACCTCATAGCTATAACCTAACATCAAAATCCAAATGAAAGAGTTGGAATGTAATATTCTTATTAACTTTCCAAAAGCCCGAAAAAAAAAAAAAATAATTGCTTGGTGAGTGTCTTAGTCTATTTGGGCTGCTATAACAAAATTACCTAGACTGAGTAATTTTTAAGCAACAGAAATTTATTTCTCATAGTTCTGGAGGCTGGAAAGTCCAAGATCAAGGCATCAGTAGATTCAGTGGTTGGAAAGGGTCTATTCATCATAGGTGGCACCTGCAATGTGTGTACTCACAAGGCAGAAGGGGCAAATAGGCCCCCTCAAGCCTGTTTAATAAAAGCATTAATCCCATTCATGAGAGTGGAGCCAGCATGAGCCAGTCACCATCTAGAGGCCCCACCTCTTAATACTATCATGTTGGTGATTAGGTTCCAACATAGGAATTTGGGGGGACACCAACATTTAGACCATAGCAGCGAGTATTTATGCCTTATCTGCCCTACTAGGTGGTAAGCTTCAGGAAGTTTAAGATAAAAACTGCAGAGCAAGCCATTTTTTCCCCATTTCCTGTACCAGCTGCTCTTTCAACATGCTGTCCCTCACAATCCCCCTGAAGCTTAGTGCAGGATGCTCTGGCATGGCCTGGACACACTTGATACCATGAATACGATTGAAATCACTGCAGTGTTGGCCCTAGACATCTGCTGTTTTCCCAGGACAGAGGGGAAATGAGTACAGTGACCTCTTTGGCTGCAGTGGGAGGGGGCCTCTACCCATGGTGAGAGGCTTCCAGGGCTCCTTCTATAGCCTGTGATTCTCCTCCTCAGGGCCAAGGAGGTTCTATGCTCCATCAGCTCCAGTAGCCCCACATTGGAGAAGAGCTGTGTTGTGCTTGCATGGGGACTCAGAGTCACAGGGGACTCCGTGTTCTCAAAAACGTTTTGCTAGACCCCTTACCTCCCCCAACAAATACACCCATTTGGGGTTGGATTTTAGTTTGTGAGCTTTTAAGTTATTTTGCTGGTTCATTTAATTTAGTCTAGGTCAGTGGGTTTTTCTGTGTTTAGTTTATAAAACTGCTTTTCCTATTTTAGTTTGTCTTTGATTAATTGATCCCATGTTACAGTGTATTTTCCTGACTTGAGATGATGTGGGAGCTGTTTGCACTTTGGCCAGCCCCTCTCAGGGCTCTGCTGACTCGCATGATTCATGTGTGGCATGGCTGGGGCCTCCTGGCATCGCCCCTGGGGCAGGCTGGTGGGAGGTACTAATATATAATGCTCTCATGGCAGCTGCTCTCCTAATGTGAGGGTCTGCTTTTCTTGTTTCCTCTGAGAGTCAGTGTGGAATAATGTAAAGCAAAGAAGCTTCAGAGTGAGACCCAGCTAGTCCACTTAATGGTTGGGGGTCTTGAACATGTGTTTCCCCTCTCCAAGCCTCTGTTTTCTCATCTATAAAATGGAGATGATACCTACCTCCTAGGGCTGTAAGGATTAACTTGACAGTACTGAGAGCGGGATGAATACATAGTAGATGCTCAATTAATAGTAGTCCCCTCAGTCTTTCCTTCACCTACATGTCTGGCAGTCCATTTGGAACTAGTGCCAACTTCCTTCTCCACCCAAGCCGTGGCATATATTATATTGCATATGTTTCACTGGAAACTGTACAGTGTCATTTCTTAAGAAATGAGAGAACTATTTTGGTTAAGATAGGTCTGCATTCCATTTACTGCTATGCCCTTTGCACTTAGCAATTCATCATAGCCCAGAGATTGGAGCGAAGACCGCTTTAAAGAAGATCTGGAGGCAGAACTGCTTCTCTTGTGTGGGTGGACTTTTCTTGCTTTATGGACTATCCTGCCTATGTAGCTTTTGTGAATTATAATATGAAACATTGTGATTTTCTGATAGAACCAAGTTCACAGTTTTATGCCATAAGATACTAAACTGTGTAATCTTCCTCAAACTGGTCCTCATGGGAAATGTTCACGGCTGTCATCAGTAGCAGTTATCTAATAAGCATCTGCTTTATGCCAAGCACAGTGACAGCTGATGGGAATTTGTGGTGGTTCTTTAAAATGAAAAAAGGAATTGGGTCACTCAGGACTGAAAATGCCAGTGCATGTTAGGCTCATAATGTATGGCTGTATTCCTTGAAATTCCGTTCTGAGGCTCAGCAGCCAAAGGTGAGGTTATAGTAAGACACCTGGCTTAGGGAATTCTCGAGAATGTCTCACTTTGTCCTAAAATAGAATCTCACTGCACAGCATGGTGCTCCCAACTGTTTGCACATCAGAATATTAGTAGAAAGTGATAACATTTGTGTGCCATACTACAATAAACAGGAGGGGGCTTCAAGCTATCTAAATAGGGCATTGTGAAAACATTTATAATTGTTTTATATTATAGAATTGTGATGAGCAAAATGAAACACAAAGTATTATGAAATATATTAAATGTTGACTTGCTATAAAACATAAAAATAAATCTTTTCAAGTTTTTAATTAAAAACTTGAGCTTGTTTTGGTGCTCATATATTTTCATATCAGGTTTTATGCCTGGGAAGGCTTCATGTAACTCCTGTCAAGACTTTAATGATGCTCAGTTGTTATCAAAAAGAAATTTTGCTCACAAATAACTGATAAAAAAATGTAAAACTATTTTTGCACTCAAGTTTACAATGGTTGAAATTATAAAGAATCCAGCAGCTCTTCCTTTTCTTTAATTAAAATTGTAATGTTGAAATTTCTTGCAATAGAACAAATGAATTTCAAATCCAATCTCACTTTTTTATATAATGTATTTCAAAATAGCGTGAAGCAAAATGTACATGAATTCTTAGAGCAGTCACCCTGCAACTGTCCTGGAGACCATAAAAGGCTACATTAGCTGCAGATATGCAGAGGTGTTGTGACGACAGGTGTTTTGATCTCTACCCGGAGGTGTGCCCCCCTGGGAGTTCTCACCTGACCTATCTGTCCTTGTCAGCAGTCTCTGGAACAACACTTTGCTCCACGAGCTCCAGGAACACATCCTCTTCCAGCAGCTCCCCAGGCTTCTGTGTCCGTGAGCAGTGGTGGAGTGCTGAAGTGGGTGTCTCATGCTCACTGCTTCTGAGGACTAGACAGTGTCCCATCAGATCCTGTTTTGCTTGGGCTTCCCTCACTGGAGCCCCAGCCAGAGGGGCTGGCCCCCCGTGCTTTGTCCAGCCACCCCAAGGGCACATTCCAGAACACATTTGGGAAGCTTTGATGTCTCTGAGACCCTGAGATGAGAACTGGTTACAGATCAGGTCTATCTGCAAGGTGAGGAAATGCCTTCTTTCCTGACCCTGCCATGGGTTTGCGCCCCTCAAGTAGGAATGCTACAGTTATTACATGCTAGAGGCATTGCTGTAATGGTAGTGACAACCCGGCCTCTTTTTGAGATGGAGTGTCAGTCTCTTCCCGAAACAGAAGTTAAAAGAGAAACTTGAGCTTTAGAATCACAGTTTGCGAAGTCTGTGGACTCCTGGGGAGGTTCCCCAGGATCATTTCAGGGAGTCTTTGAGGTCACAGCATATTTTCATAATACTACCAAAATTTTCCTTGCCTTTTTTCACTGGTGATTCAAAAACAGGAGTGGGTAGAACTTCCAGTGCTTTAGCATGAATGAAAGCAGCGGCACTAAACTAGGCTAGTAGTCAATTGTTGCATTCTTCATGGCCATACATAGTTTTAAAAAAGATCAGTTTTACTTAAAATATCCTTCATGAAGCAGTAACAATTATTAAATTGATTGGATTTCATCCCCCAAGTACACATCTTTTTAATACTCTGTGTGGAAGTATGTATAAGACACACTGTTGTGTACCAAAGTACAGTGGTTGTCTTTGGGAAAAGCACTTGTGTGATTGTGTTGCCAGCTGAACTAGGTACATGTTTCATGGAACACCATTTTTACTTGAAAGAACAACTGACAGACAAACTATGGTTTGTCATCCTTTGGAATTTGGCAGATATTTCCTCAATAATGAAAGTGAGCATATCACTTCAGGGGAAGTAACTGACAGTATTTTGTTGCCAGTGATAAAATGTGAGCATTCAAGTGAAAATTAGAATTTTGGGAAACATGTTTCTACTTGATAGCTTCCCAATACTTAAAGTTTAAATTAAACTAGTGTGGGGGGTTGGCCCCATGTTATGGCCTGACTAGTGGTCAATTTTGATAAATGTTCCCTCCATGCTTACAAGGAATGTGCATTCTCCATTTGTTGGATGGAAAGTTCTCTGTGTGTCAGTTAGTCCTAATTTAGTAATCGTTCTGTTCAAATCTTCTTTTTTTTTTTTTTTTTTTTTTTGTTGTTGAGACAGAGTCTCACTTTGCTGCCCAGGCTAGAGTGAGTGCCGTGGCGTCAGCTTAGCTCACAGCAACCTCAGACTCCTGGGCTCAAGCGATCCTACTGCCTCAGCCTCCCGAGTAGCTGGGACTACAGGCATGCGCCACTATGCCCGGCTAATTTTTTCTATATGTAGATTTTTAGTTGTCCATATAATGTCTTTCTATTTTTAGTAGAGACGGGGTCTCGCTCAGGCTGGTCTCGAACTCCTGACCTTGAGCGATCCACCCGCCTCGGCCTCCCAGAGTGCTAGGATTACAGGCGTGAGCCACCGCGCCCGGCCTCAAATCTTCTGAATTCTCACTGATTTTGTGAGCCTGATTTTTCAGTGTTGTATGTGTTTCCTGTGATGATGATAGTAGACCTATTGTGTATTTCTCCTTGCAATTCTGTTCATTTTGCTTTATAGAGAGGTTTCGTTATGTGGTGCATACGCACTTTGATACATGGCCTCCTTTTGTTTTTGTCCAGTTTCTGAACCTTCTAGGAGTTTATACGAGCTCTTCATTTTTCTTCCAACGATTTACATAAATCTTTTGCTGTAACTAAGAACACTGACTTACCCCTTTGAAGTGGCAATGGAAGAGTTAATGGTTAATTTCAAAGACATCTGAAAAAGCACTTTATGCTTTCACAGCTCTGACTTGGTGCAGGTGTGGGAGAAGGGCAGAGATTTGCATCAGCTGTGTCACTCCCACCTGGATCCGGGCAGAGAATACACAACTGCTCCTTGGTCACTGCTTTTTGTAATCCTGGGCTTTCCATCCTGGCTGAGGCAGGCAGCTTAAGCCACCAGACTAAACATTTCTCCTTCACTACACAGCTGCTGGCTTGCTGCTTTGATACCTGGGAGGGGAGTATCTTCAAGGTGCTGGGAGAGCTGGATATGAAGGTCCATGCCTGCTGTGCCTGGCTGACTTGGGATTCTCAGTCTTCTGTTCTTAGTACAGATCTGGGATCAGTGAACTGCTGGTGAGACCTGGACTTCCCTGCCAGCCACCCCAGGGGTGAATTGTCCCTGAAGTGTTGGTACATTCAGAATAGCATTTCCTTTATAGAAGCCAGATTCATGTGCCCCAACTCCAGGAACACATTTGTATAAAGTGAGACGCTCTGGGATCTGTAACCTTGCCCATCCCCACAGTAGAGAAGCTCTGCTCCTGTATTCCCAGAGCATTATGCCTCTGCCTTCCTGGTCGCTTTCTTTTCTGGTTTCCACTTCCTAAAGATTATGCTTAAGCTTTCCTGCTAGTCAGGGAACTCTGTAAGGAGCTGCACACAGATTAGATCATCAGTAACATGAATATGTGGCTGGGGCTGAGAGTAAAGCACTTACCAGTTAAGATCCTTGGTTGGGATGGCGATGGGGCAGTCACCATGGACTCAGGAAATCTTTGTAAAGAAGGCTACATTTCAGGCCTTATAAATGATGGGAGGGAATTCCTTTGGCAGGAACTGAAATAGGGGATGTGAGGGACATTAAATAAATAGGGTAGCAGACAGTTGTGCCTAAGAAGAGCCAGGGGAGTCTTTCTATGGGCAGGTGACTACAATGTCATCGCTGGGCTGGGAGCCAGGAATGGCCAGAGCAAGAGCAGCACCGCTGCCAGAGACAGGCTGGTGAGTGGGAGAGGTGGCTACTGCTGCCACTGCTGCCACCACCGACATTGCCCCCTCGCTGCAAGGGGTGGAGGAAGACAAAGGACCCAGGTCTCAGGGCCACTCATTAGGCTCCGTTGGTCATTTGGTCATTCCCTTCATTATTCCATTCATTCAGCGTATTTATGGAGTACCAACTCTGTGCCAGACCCTGTATTAGGTGCCAGTGATACAGGGGTGAGCCAGAGACTCTTAGGAGGACTCCAATATGTATGTTAGGATTGTTTAATTGTGAGCAACAGAAACTGACTTAACTTTTTAAAAAAAAAAAAGAATTTACCAGAAGAACATGGGTACCCACAGATTAAAAGCCAAACATCCAGTCCTAAGAAAGAACATAAAGGGCAGCTCTGGGAGTCTAGATTGCAGGAATAAGTGGCCCGTTCTTCAGCATACAGTTTTTTCCCTGATGTCACTCAGCTTACGGGAGACAGAGTCCAGCCAGCCGAGCTTCTGTCAAGTGCCTACACTGTGGACACAGACCCCACTGGCAGGGCCTCCGCTTGCCTGCAATGGGAGAAGAGCAGCTCCCTGCAGGAAACCCAAGAGGTTTGTTTCTAAAAGGACAAGTGACAGCTGTGCACTGTAGGCTCATAAGTAAGTTCTGTGAGTTTGGTGGAGAGGACAGATAAAGTGACACTTAAGCTAACAGGTTAGATGAGAGAAGGTCAGCATGACATGCATAGCATTAGGTGATGCAGCTGTGAGGAAGACCAGAAAACCCTTGGTGGAACTTCTAGACTAGCAAAAGAAAGGCACCAGTCAAGTAGTCTAATAAATGTGTAATTATAAACTGGAATAAATCTTGTGAGGGGAAAGTACACTGTGTCACAGGAGCAGGTGAGGGGCATGATGTAGACAGGAAAGGCAAGGGATGCTCTTATAAAAGAGGGCCTTTGCACTAGGGTCTAAAGAAATGAGCAAGAGTTAACCAGATAAAGAGTTGGCTTATTCAAGAAACAAAGGCCAAAATAGCCAGAGCACAGAGCACAAGGGAGAAGATAGTGCAAGATAGGGCTGGGAAGGTAGGCAAAGGCCAAATCGTGAATTTTCTTGTTGCACTGCAAGAATATCTATCAAATTGAGCTTTGGTGGTGGCTGTATCCTGAAGGGTGAGTGAGTGTTCACCAAGTTAGCAAGGTGAGTGAGGCCACTGTAGAGGAAATAACACCTGCAGTAGCTGTCTGGCATAAAGGGTGCCTAGAAAGTAGTGGCAGAAGACTAGGCTGAGAAGACAGATAGGTTAAGAGGTTGCCGTGTGGTCTAAGCAACAGCAAAGACTCAAGCAAAAGGAATCACAGTGGTATAAGGAGGAGGGTCTGTATTTAGAAATGAGAAACATAGGGTACACCAAAAATTTCTTTCTTGGAGAACTGGATGATAATGCCATTATCAAAAAAAAAAAAAAAAAAGAAGAAGAAGAAGAAAGAAACCAAGGCTGAGTGCCTGGGAAATACCTGGTGTTGAACCTGGTCCTTCACAAAACAGGTGTCCACTAGCGTTTTGTGCCTTGTGTATTTGATTCTGTTCTATGAAGTAGTTGAATCACATTCGTTTCTAAGGGCTGTCTGTTTCCGTGGTCTAGGTCTGGGGATGCAGTCTGCTAGTGTCAGCAGTGGCTTGACTTCTGTGACATTTTCTGCTTTTCTTTTCTTTTTCAGAGTATGATCGGTTGGGCTTCCTCCTGAATCTGGACTCTAAACTGTGAGTAGCACGAGGAGGTGCCTTGGCTCTGTGGTAGAGGGGTCTGTGAAAGCTGGGGTCTCACTCGGAAGGGTCAGCTCTCATCAGCCCTGTGGTCATTGGGAGATTCGCTGGGGCCTCTGTCTACAGAATCTTTGCACATGTTACAGTCTGCAGGGGCCTGGAGAGGATGGGATAGTGGGTGCAAACATAAGGCCTTAGATTTGGCTGGCACAGGCAGCTCATTATAGGAGGCAGCCACTGCCAGGAGTTTGAGGGACAAGGAGGCCCCTGGAAACACTTCTCCTACAGGGTGGAGGACAGTTGAGTCACAGCAGGAGGCAGTGGCCTCTCAAAGATGCTCTGCCACCTGGTATGCACAGTCTTCCACGTCAGTCCCCTGTCTTCCTCTCCAGCTTCAATGCCAGTCACTCCAACCACAGGTGAGCCCTCCTTTTCCCCCTGCCTTTGCATGTGCTTGTTATCTGTGTCCCTTTCCTTACTAGACCACTTGGAAATCTCAAAGACCAATTCCTCCCCTCACAAAATTGTCTCTTCCTCTATGCTTCCTTTGAGTTTTCTACCTCTTGTTACCAAGTATCTCACTAGACTGTAACTAACTGTGTAATAATTATTAATTTATTAAGGGCATAGACTCAGAGCCAGGCAAAGCTTGGTTCAAATCCCAGATTGCCATTTATTCTCTTTGTGATTTGAGGCAGGCTACTTAGTCATTCTAAGCCTCAGTTTTGTCTGTAAGATGAAGACAATATACATACTTCACAGGGTTGTTGTAAGGATTTAATCAAATGATTAATTGACAGGGGACTATCAAGTACAGAGTATCTAATCCTTCCAGGATTCTTCCCTATTCTGGCCTTCGTGGTCTGTCTAGTGCCTAGATAGTTCTGGCATATGTTTATTAGGTGGTCATGGATGGATGGATGGTGGGAGGATGATTCTGCACTTCCCTACTTGACCGCAAGCCTTGGGTTGGAGCTCTATCTGCTATGAGAGTTTGAGCCCTGTGCAAGACCACTCACATGGGTGATACTCAACAGGGGCTTGCAAAACCACCTTACTACCTGTGACTCCTTTCTGTTGTTATTCATCTTTGTGCACCTATGTCCCCTGTCCTGTGCCAGAGAGACATCATGAAAGATGGGAATCGCATCTCCTTCCTTTCCTCTCTTGCCTCAGGCCTTGTCCACAGCTGCTTCTGATGGTGATGGCCACACCTACATACGAGACATCAAACCAGGGGCTGTTTGGCTTTCCCACTGAATAGCCTGGCATCTGGCCCCTTTAATTGGCATCTAGCTTTTTGGCTCTGGTGCCTCACACTATGAGTTCAGGCATTGTAACTCCCAGCTTTTATACGTCATGGAGGCAGCTACGAGGGAAGAATGGTTTGCTCTTTCCACCAGGCTAGTAGAGAGACGTCAGGCACATGTTAACATCTTGGGAATGGGGCTTGATTGTGCTAAAAAGCCACAAGCTTCACACTTAAAAATTCTTAATTTAGTGCTCTGGGCAAAAAAACAAATCAAGTGTAAGCCATAAGCGAGTGAAATGCCACTGGAACAGAAGAGATATAGTAATTACCAAGTTGAATCACATTGATGAACAAAAGACATGTTATCTAGGACATATTAACTATAGTATTTAAACTGTCTTCAACGGTATAAGGAGGAGCATGAGGAGGACAGTCCTGCCCTGCTGTCCTGGCTGTCGGGTGCTGCAGAGTAGGCTATCGTGTAGCTTTCTGTTTAGTACCAAGTTGGTTCCATGAACCATTTGAGTCAGCCTGGTCTTTAGCACAGTGAATTAGCTTGGCCTCATTTGATTTAACTCACAATCTAAGGTACAAACTAGTATTTTCCTGCCTCTTGCTATAGAGGCTTGTCCAATCCAATGATGTCTTGAGAAGAAAGCACCGATATATGAGAAAGGTTTCTACCTGTGTCCAGGGAGAGGCTTCCAAGGTAAAGATTCTACTTTAGGGGGCAATTCTTCAGGAAAGTTCAGGTCTCCCCTTACGGAGTCTTTCTCTGGTTGTGTTATATTCTATTTCTGATGTATAGGAAAGGACCTTAATTTGGATCAAAACTGGATTTGAATTCTGTCTCTGCTGCTTAGTATTACATAACCTTAGATAATTATTTTAGCTTTCTGAATTCCAGTTTTCCTTTATGAAAAATGTAGACACTAACACTCATTTCCTATGGTTTTATGAAGAGTAAAAGAAAGGGTTCTTTAAAGTATGAGTAAGTATACAAATGTAAGGCATTCTTTTTATTTATCTTGATTGCTATTTATTTAGCTTCTGGAGTATAAGAATTCATATGTTCTGGAAAATTTCCAGCCATTTATCTCCTGAAATATTGCCTCTGCCCTGCTCTCTCTCTACTCTTCTTCTGAAACTGATTACATTTTAGACCTTTTCTTTCTAGCCTTCTCTGTTAACTTGTCTTCCATGTTTTCCATCTTTTGATCTTTTCCACATTAAACTAGAACCCAAAGGACTCAGCATCAGGATAAACTAGAACTAAATCTGCACCCCCAAGCCAGGACTGCAGGAAGGGTTACCATAGTTCTGAATAGATCAGGGCAAAAAGTTAAAAAAAAAAAAAAAAAAAGTTGATATTTGTTACCAGAGTTCTCATCACTCATGTGAACCTCAAGCCATGAGTTTAGTTTAAGGTATTCCAGACTGGCAGTGCCGCCAAGCACCTGGCAGAAGCAAATACAAATTCTCTCTGGAGGAAGACATATGAATTCTTCATAAATAACTTTACAAGGAAACAAGCAGTTTACAGTAAAAAATTACAACATACAAGGAAACAAGCTTCCATTAGTGAGAACCATGAAAAACAAAAAACAACAGAGGAGGACCCACAGAGATTTCTGAAATTGGAATTACCAGACATCATATAGCAATTATATATACTGTATTTAAGGAAATAAAAGACAAGTCATGCCACTATACTCCAGCCTAGGCAACAGAGTGAGACTCTGTCTGGAAGGAAGGATGGAAGGAAGGATGGAAAGAAGGACAAGATTGAACTATATGCATAGAATAGGGAACTATAAAAAGTAAAATATCAGATTTAAAAAACAATGAACTTCTAGAGTTGAAAAATACAATGAGAGAAAGAAATAAAAGCCATCCAAATTGGAAAGGAGGAAGGCCAATTGTCCCTATTTGCAGACAATATGATCTTATATATAAAACCCTAAAGACTTATGAAAAAACTCTTGAGGCTAATAAATTCAGTAAAGTTGCAGGATACAAAATAAGTAACATTTCTATATACAAATGAACTAGCTGAAAAAGAAATCAGAAAGGCAATCAATCCCATTTACAGTAGCTACAAAATAATAAATAAAATACCTAGGAATAAATTTAACCAAGGAGGTGAAAGATCTCTGTAAGTAAAACAACAAAACACTGATGAAAGAAATCGAAGAGAATACAAACAAATGGAAAGACATCCCATGCTCATGGATCAGAATTAATATTGTTAAAATGACCATAATACCCAACGCAACCTACAGATTCAGTGCAATCCTCATCAGAATACCAATGACATTCTTCATAGAACTAGAAAAAAAAAAATCTTAAAATTTGTATGGGACCAGAAAAGTTGCTGAATAGCCAAAGCAATCCTGAGCAAAAAGAGCAAAGCTGAAGATAATCATGCTAGCAGACTTCAAAATATACTACCAAGCCGTAGTGACCAAAACAGCATGGTACTGACATAAAAATAGACCCATAGACCAATGCAACAGAATAGAGAACCCAGGAATTAATCCATGTGTCTGTAGCCATCTATTTTTGACAAAGGTACCAAGTATACTTATTGGAGAAAGAACAGTCTCTTTAATAAATGAATGGTACTGGGAAAACTGGATATCCATATGCAACAGAATGAAACTAGAGCCCCACCTCTCACCCTATACAAAAATCAATTCAAAATGGATCAAAAACCTAAATGTAAGACCTGAAACTATAAAGCTACTAGAAGAAAACATAGGGGAAATGCTTCAGGACATTGGTCTGGGAAAAGATTTTATGAATAAGACCTCAAAAGCACAGGCAACAAAAGCAAAAATAAACAAATGAGATTATACTAAATTACAAAGCTTCTGCACAGCAAAGGAAACAATCAACAGAGTGAAAGACACCTACAGAATGGGAGAAAATATTTGCAAACTATTCATCTGACAGGGGATTAATATCCAGAATATACAAGGAACTGAACCATCTCAACAGCAAAAACACAAACAATCCAATTAAAAAATGGGGCAATGATCCAAACATTTCTCAAAAGAAGACATACAAATGGCCAACACATATATGAAAAAATGTTCAACATCACTAATCATCAGAGAAATGCAAATCAAAACCATAATGAGGTATCATCTCACCCAAGTTAGAATGGCTATTATCAAAAAGACAAAAAATAACAAAGCTGGTAAGGATACAGAGAAAGGGGAACTCTTATACACTGTTGGTGGGAATATAAACTGGTAGAGCCGCTATGGAGAACAGTATTGAGGTTTTTCAAAAAAACTACAAATAGAACTACCACAAGATCTAGCAATCCCACTCCTGGGCATTTATCCAAAGGAAAGGGAATCAGCGTATCAAAGGGACATCTGCACACCCACGTTTATTGCAGCACTATTCACAATAGCCAAGATAAGAAATCAACCTAGGTGTCCAACATCAGATGAATAGATTAAAAAAAATATGGTATATATACACAATGGAATACTATTCATCCATAAAAAAGAATAAAATCCTATCATTCGTGGCAACATGGTTGGAACTGGAAGAAATAATGTTAAGTGAAATAAGCCAGGAACAGAAAGTTAAATGCTGCATGTTCTCACTTATATGTGAAAGCTAAAAAAAGTTGACCCCAGAAGTAGAGTAGAGCACAAGATACTATTGGCTGGGAAGGATGGGGGAAAGGAGGAATAGGGAGAGATTTGTTAAAGGATACAAAATTATAGCTGGGCAGAAGGAATAAGTCCTAGCGTTCTGTACCACTCTAGGATGACTATAGTTAATATAAGTTTCAAATAGGTAGAAGGAGGATTTTGAATGTTCCCAATACAAAGAAATGATGAATGTTTGAGATGGTGGATATGCTAATTACCCGGATCTGATCACTATTTATTATTTATATCAAAACATTACTATGTACCTCCATAAATATATACAATTATTATGTGTCAATTAAAAAATAAAAGTATTTTAAAAATAACTCAATACAAGGGTTTAGCAGCAGATTAGATACAACTGAAGAGTTAGTGAACTGGAAGATAAATCAGAAGAAATTATCTGTAACAGAGTTTGCAAACTTTTTCTGTAAAGGGCTAGATAGCAAATATTTTAGGATTTTGGGGCCTTTTTCTGTCACAATGACTCAATTCTGCTGTTGTAACATGAAAGCATCCACAGATAGTACATAGACGAATGAGTGTGACTATATTCTAATAAAACATTATGGTCACTGAAATCTTAATTTCATATAAATTTATGTCATAAAATTTGCTTCTTTTGATTTTCTCCACCCATTAAAAATGCAACCAAAAATATGTACAAGTATGATATATCAACTAAAAATATTAATTTTAATAAATAAAAATGTAAAAGACATTCTTAACTTATGGGCCACATAAAATACAAGTGGTGGGTTGGTTTTGGCCCACAAATGGTAGTTGGCTGACCCTTAATTGAAAATGCAACACGGATATTAATATATCTGCATGAGTACTGTCCTCTCATCCCAAGTCTTCTCTAGTCTTGAAACCCTATTCCATAGAAATAATCTTAAAATAACTCTATGTCCAGTGATATTCCAAAAATCTGGAAATAGATGTTTTGGATTTTTTGTCTTTCCTATATTCTCTTAATTATGCTTTTCTGGAATAAATAGATGGGTTTGTATTTCCTTTGAGAATTCCCTGCTTCTTGTATCTATACGACAAAATCACTTGTCAGTGCTATGAAAATTATTCAGAATACTTATGTGCAAATCCTTGTTTTTTAACTGCAAGATCTGTTGTTCAGAAAGATCAACAAATGTGGTGGTTTCAAAGGTGGTTACAAATGTGGGCTGTGGAGTCAGATGTGGAACTTTGAGGGCCAGTTCCACATCATATTAGCTCTCATCTTGAGTGAGTTATTTAACCACTGTCTTAGTTTCCCACTATAAAGTGGGCATAATAGTAATCGCTCAAGGGTGAGATTCAGCATATCCTGTGCCCTCATCATTGTCTGGTGGTAAACTGGGAAGGATTAACCCAGGAAGGAGACCTGGACCTCAACTTGCCTTCTGCTCATTCATTTTGCAAATATTTCTTGAGCACCAACTGTATGCTTTGTAATTGGGATTTAACTGAAAATGCTGAGTCATATGCACAGCCATATAAGCTTGACTAGAAAGGGTGTCTTGTGAGCTAGAGTCTTGGTGAATCGGAAGAAAGTGATTGAGAACAGCTAGGGAGGGTAAAGGGGTGGTATTGCTGGATAGCATGAGCAACAAACAGGTTTTTGTGTTTATTTTTTAAATAAGAATGACATATTTTGGAAACATAAATGGAGTACAAAGAGGATACCAGGGTTCCCAAGGTGCATGGAACATGAAGAAAGAGCAGCCTCCCTTGCAGAGGGCTGTAAAAATGGTGTTTTCCAAAGAGACTCAGGTTTCTATGAAAGCAAAAGGTGGAAGGAACATTCACTGAAGAGCCTGAGGATGTAAAGGAACAAGGCTTCACGGAACATAACGGAAAGCTAGAGCGTGGGGCAGGAGGAGGGAAGTAGAAAACTGGGCCAAGAAGCAGCAGAGAGCAGTGACTTGAGGATAAGAAATGTGACAAGGATAGTCCGGGGAGTGAACAGAATAACTAGTATGTGAGGCTGGGGAGTCGGTGGGCGTTGCTGGCCTCCAGGTTGCCCAAGAACTGATCCTGTCTTCCCGGGGTTGGGCACTCAGGCTGCTGCTCAGTGCACACAGCGACAGCCTGATTGGATGATACCTCCAAGGACTCAAGGCTGGTCACCTGGAGCCTCAGGAGCTCCAGGCTCTCTGAAAGGGGTTTTCTGTGTTCTGGTTCAAAGTCAGGGGTCCTGGGGAAAGGCTCAGGGGTAAAGGCTCCTGCCCCGACACCAAGGTGAAGACTTCTTTGGTCAGTCAGCAAATTTCTTGAGCAATGACTATGTATCAGGGAACAGCTCTGAAGATTCACCAGTGAACAAGACAGTCAATATACAAAAAGTATCTTGGAGTGTGGTAAACGCCGTGGAAGAAAATAGGGAATGCTGTTGGAGAGATTGCAAGGTTAAACGGAGCAGTCAGGGTAGGATTCATTGGGAAGGTGATATCTGAGCAAAGACTCAAAGGAAGAAAGGGAGTTATCCCTATTTGTATCTGGAAGCAGAGCATTCCAGACCGAACCCTAAGGAAATCTCAATCTCAGTTATGAGGAATATGACACCATGAGCTGGGAATGTGCCCATTAGTCCAGGGGAGAGAAAAGCCATCTGGATGCCTTGGAGGAGCCAGATCCTGGAGTCCAGATATGTGTTTCCTGAGCTAATGTGAGCCTTCTGGGAGTGGATTTAATTAAATGGAAGTGTCACCTATTTCAGCTGGGTGTGAGCAGGGAAAGCTCCTACAGAGAAAGTGCTCTGGGAAAGCTCCTGTCTGCTGTCACAACGCGGTGTTTTATAGTCACCATGTGGGTGAGAGCGTGGGGACTCTTAACGCTCAGTCTAATTTCATAAGGGAGTGCATGTGAAGACACAAAGAGATGAAAACCAAACAGCTTAATCCCCAGAGCCTAGTGAAGACCAGGCCCAGCTGTGAGAGGTGTGTAGACATGGGGCAGTCTAAATACACCTGGAGGTGAGTTTACTAATTCCCAAGTTCCCCTGGCTACAAGGGGAAAGCATTTAATGAGCTCCTACTATGTGCCCAGTGCCATACTAGGTACTTTCTGTTACCTGTTCCCCACAACAGTCACTTAGATGATCTCATCCAGTATCATGGCTTTAAATGTCATCTATATGCTGATGACTCCTAAATTTTTATCATGCCCAGTCCTTTCCCCACACTCCAGACTCATCTATCCAATTGCCTTCTGCACTTGGATGTGTATTAGGCATCTTACACTTAACATGCCCAGAACCTAACTCCAGATTCATACCCTCCACCTCCCAGAATCTTCCCTGCTCCAGTAAATGGCAACTCCATCCTTCCAGTTGCTCAGGTCAAATACCTTAGCATCATTTCTCTGACATTGAAATCTAATCATCAGCAAACCCTATTGACTTTCCCTTAAACATCTTCAGATCCAACCACTTCTCACTACCTCCAGACCAGGGGGGAGGAACCTGCAGCCTTAAGGCCACATGTGTTGCCTCCTAGGTCCTTAAGTGGGCCTTTTGACTGAATCCAAATTTTACAAAACAAATCCTTTTGTTAGTACATTTTTGTTCATCTTTTATATTTTTATTTTTAACATGAACACATTTAAAATACCCAAGAATAAAATAAGTCGCAATGAAATAATCCTCTCAGATTGACCAGCAGCACAATTAGAACATCAGTAAGCCATTAAGGGCTAAACTGACAGCTGCTACACTCGTGATTTAGTTCTAACTTCCCCCACCTGACTAGGGCCACTACCACAGAGGCTGGTTGGCAAGAGTTTATGGAGGTCGAGTACACCAGTCTGTTACCAGCTTTTGACAACGGTGCACTCTGTTTCTGTTTGAATGGAATTTATGAATAGTTGCACAGCTCGACAGCATTTTTTAATTCTGTCTGCTTAACAGCTATCATGTGAGAGAAGACTGAGAGAACTGCTGAATTAAACAGGTTTTTTAATGAGGATTGGGAATGGCAATATTGTTTCTGCTAAAGATATGACGATTTGCTTGCTTTGTGATACTGCAGTATCAACATTAAAGAAATTCAATGCTCATCAGTATAACACTCATAAGGACCACAAACATTTTAAATTAGAGGGAGAGGCACCAAAGCTTGTACTACAGAAATTAAAAGATGAAAAGCAAATGCAAAGACAATTCTTTCAAGTGGCAAAAAATCCAAGCATTTCCAAAAAAGCTATCTTTTCAAAACACTTTTTCAAAAGGAAATTTGGGATGAACATTTTTCCCAGTTAGCAAAGGTCACTGATGGGCAGTATGATATATGCGAATCATTTGAAGAATATGCAGCTATTAAGACCTATTAATTGGAGAATACAATGAAAGGTTCACTGACTTTGAGAATCATGACATCACACTCAAATTAGCATTTCAACCTCACCTAGTTGATATCACCAAGGCATCTAAAGAACTACAGATGGAATTGATTGAGCTCTCAGTAGATGACATTTTAAAGTCATTGTTTGATGCTAAGAAAGATCCAATTGGAATATGGAAAAATGCAGTAGAATACTCACACCTTCAACAACACACTGGAAAAGTGTTTTCTCGCTTTTCAACCACTTACTGCTGTGAATCTACATTCTCCTACCCAACCCAAATCAAGACGCCGTTAAGGTCACAAATGACTGATACCATCTAGAGGGTCAGCTGAAACTGCAGACCTCCATGCTGCAACCAAACATTCAAATGCTTTCCAACAAAAAGCAAACAGAACAAAGTCATTAAAAGGTTAGTTAACTTTAAAATTAACAAATAGCTTTCATTTTCTGAAATTATTAAATACATGGTAGTTAGATTCTTGCAAAATAATGTACATTTTTAAGTATATCGAATTGAAGTTTCTTGAATGTGGCCTTATTTGATTACAGCTAAATTAATGAGGCCTTCCAACATGAAAAGGTTCTCACCCCTGCTCCAGACCATCACCCTGTCCTAACAACCATCATATCCCATCTCATTTTTGCACTCCTAACTCATCTCCCTTCTTTCATGCTTGCTTCCCCATGGTCTACTTCCACACTGAAGCCAAAGTGATCCCGTTAAAAAGTGAGATCTTGTTACACCTGTGATCAGAACCTTCCCATGGCTTCCCGTTTCTCTTAGAATGAGAGTCAGTCTTTATAGTGCTCCCCAAGGCCCTGCACGGTCTATGCCCTGGTTTTCTTGCTACTCCCCTTGTTTATTATTTCAGAGTGGGCTCCTTGCTGTGACCCCAATACTGCAGGCCCGCTCCTGCCTCAGACTCTTGGCATTTTCTCATTCCTTTCTCTAGGACACTCTTCCCCTGATACCTGCAGAGATTGTTCACTCCTTCACCCTTTCAGACCTTAGCTCAAATGTTACTTTCTTAGTGCAGTG
Source organism: Eulemur rufifrons (assembly GCF_041146395.1). NCBI lineage: Eukaryota > Metazoa > Chordata > Mammalia > Primates > Lemuridae > Eulemur > Eulemur rufifrons. The sequence continues at coordinate 31,675,509 of NC_090990.1, forward strand.
TTCCCTGCCTATCCCATTTAATATTGTAACCCTATTCCCCGTTAGCATTCCCCGTCCCCTTTACTATGTCATCTTCTCCAGGGTTTATCACTGTCAGATGCACCATATATTATTTTACTTGTTTATTGTCTGTCTCCACCCACTAGTGGGTTTTTATGAATACTTTGTTCATTACTATTTCCTATCACCCAAAGCAGTGCCCTACTGTATTTCTTAGTGATTCTCAATAAATATTTGTTGCACAGATGAATGACTTGGTGGACAACTCTGTGAAGTAGATAGTATTTAAATGCATTTTAACAAACGAGAAAGTGACCCTAGAAGAGATCAGTAATTTACTTGTATTCTTAAAACTCCATGTGATCAAGCCAGTATTTGAACCCTTCTCTGCCTGGCTCCAAACTTTCTACTTGTCCCGCTATTCAAGATAGGTGTATGCCTACAGAATGAGTGCATTGCGCACCGTTTGGGGAATGGTAACGCTTGAAGGTGCTGACTCGGGAAGGGGGGGTGGGGAAGGGAGGGATATATACCTACATGATGGGTGCAACGCGCACTATCTGGGGAACAGACACGCCTGGAGCTCTGACTTGGGGGGAAAGGCGGTACATGGGCAACGTATGTAACCTGCAATTCTGTATCCCCCATAATAATAAGATGAAATAAAAAAAAAAAAGATAGTTTTCTGTTTTTTCCAAACCCTTGCTGTCAGTTCGATCCTAAGTTTGAGCAACTCTACTGGAACCTTTGTAAGGGCAGGAACTATGAACATCCTGCTCACACACGTATTCACAGTGCCTACTACAGTGTTTGTGGTGCTTAGCAAATATTCGATAAATATTTGTTAAATCAATTGAGGACAGAATGAAGAGGGTATAAGCGAGAGAGAATAGTGTCACTTTTAATGACAAAACCCAGATCCTCCAAGTATCAACATGGGAAGAGTTTTAGAGAGCAGGGAGTGCAGTGGTGAGGGCTGTCAGATGGCCCTTTGTGTTTTTTATTGTCAAATGCATAATTCCTGGCGACTTTCATATCTCCTACCACACACAAAAAACTGGCAGTGCTGGTATTACTCACAATGTCATAGTTTTTTGGAACCTGTTTTATAGAAACAATATAGATCTTCTTGTCTTTTCAATTCTCCAGTACCGGTCATTTCATGCTGGTTACATCACAACTCATGCTGATACCCATGACTGCTGACTTCCAGTGACTCTCCCACAGGTGTGACTGCTTTGTTGATCATGGCCACAAATGCAAGTGTTACGCAGAGTATGCAGGGGAAATGTGAACTGTAATTAGTTTTCTAGTTGTGTTAAATTGATCCTTTGACATTTTAACACAGAATATAGGACAGCACATCTTCCAACCGTGTCTTCTCCTGTACTCTTTCAACAGCATGAGCCTGGGCCTAAGGGCAGTACTGCTTTAGAGGATTGCTGTAAAGCCAAATTAGATAATTAGATCCACTGTCTGGCACATGGTTTATGCTCAGGAAACGTTAGTTCCCTTGTTCTTTTCACTACCATCCAGAAAGATGACGTGTTTTCATTTTTAAAGAAAAGCAATATGGAAACCAAATTGAATTGGAGCAGTCACAGCAGATCCCTGGTAGAGAGCCTCTGTGAAAAGTGCCTGTATTGCTCAGGCTAAAGCAGTTGGAGAGCTTACCAGAGAGCATCCTCCCAGCCAAGATGAAGTAAATTACAAGGCCCTGGAGACAAAGATAACCTGCAGTAATGTCAGCTCCAGAATCACTGATCAAATAGGAAAGTGCCTGGTTTGATGGAAAGGTATTGCAGCGCCCAATAGCAAGAGCAGAAAGGCAGGGATACCACAAATTCCAGATGGCTCACATCAAGCAGTCCCTCTTCTCTTAAAGTGATAGAAGAAGACTTTTGACAGTGATGGCTGTATGTGGGGCAAAAGCTGTAGAGAAACCCAACTCAACTTTGGAGGTTGCAAAGAGTTGGATCAGTGATGCCAAGGGTGGATGGATTAGCAGCCCCCTAGATGTGGGTGGGTGAAGAGACCTACGCTAATGCAAGAAGGGCCAGCAGAACTGTAGTAATGGGCTGGAGGGATGGCAGTCAGAGGAGACAGAAATTATCCTTAAGGAGAAAAGTTTCAAGTTTCCATCTTGGAGCTAGAGAGAATCTATGGCAGTAGTAAGTACTTTTCTTACATAAAGGCTGTTTAGAAAAAAATTAAAATAAAAATGTTTAATGAGAGAATAGGCTTACTAAAGCTAACCAAAGCTGCTTCTGCCATTATCCAAGTCATGTCATTGTTCCAGAAACAACTCTCTAGTAACTGGAGAAATGCCTCCTCATCAGAAAGGTAGAGGACGGAATTGGAGAGGCAGGCAGTGGTGGAGCGAGCTCTGTGCCGCAGGGTCTTGTCTGCACGTTGTGCAAGTCCCCCAGCATGGGAATATTGTCTAGCTTTGATTAAGGTGCTGTGTTACTTGTCATGCAGTGTGCTAGGTGTTACGTACGTGGTCTTCTTTTCTCATAACGAGTGCCTTGAACTCTACGTCACTAGATTAGCACATGGAATGAGGGAGGGGCATAATAGAGAGCTGATCTGAGCTCAGTCCTCTCTGAGATGGTTCTAGAAATTAGACTGTTGGCTGCAAGATGTCCATCCCTAATCTGCAGAGTCCTCAGGGATAGGCCTCAAAGTCCTTTCCCCAGTCTCCCAGCCATCACCACCTCCCCCTCCCACTTCCTGTCGATTAACTTTGCAAGGCAGGGCAACCAGTTGAGTGCAGTCCAACATTTTGTTGGGTACTCTGTGCTATGCATGCTGTCCTAAATTATCATGGTCTAGGAGAGAAAGATACTTAAGTAGACAATTACTCTTCAGTGTAACGAGTGCTGGGCCATAAATATGTCATCGTTATATCCCTGATCCCAGGCCCATTACACTTAGCATGTATTGAGTGATAACTAGGTGCCAGGCATTTTACTAGGTGCCAGCACATTATTCTCAGAGTAATCCTTGCAACAGTTTTATGGAGTAAGTACTAAAGTTGTGTAAAGATGTTGAAATTCAGGGTACAGAACAGTTAAATAACATGCCCCATTGGAAATCATGCAGTGGGGAAGGGGGAATAGGGAAGGAGCAAAAACCTACCTAACAGGTATGATGAGCACTGTTCGGGTGATGGGCACACATATAGCCCTGACTCAAGCATTACAAAAACTATCCATGTAACAAAAACATTTGTACCCCCTTAATATTTTGAAATAATAATAATTAAAAAAAAAACAGGCCGGGTGCAGTGGCTCACACCTGTAATCCTAGCACTCTAGGAGGCCAAGGCAGGAGGATCACTTGAGGTCAGGAGTTCAAGACCAGCCTGAACAAAAGCCAGACCCCATTTACACTAAAAATAGAAAATATTAGCTGGGCGTAGTAGCGCATGCCTATAGTCCTGGCGACTTGGGAGGCTGAGGCAGGAGGATCTTTTGAGCCCAGGAGTCGGAGGTTGCAGTGAGCTGTGATGACACCACTGCACTGTAGCCTGGGCAGTAGAGCAAGACTCTGCCTCAAAAAAAAAAAAAAAAAAAAAAAAAAGGCCCCAAATCACACAGCTAGTAAGGGATAGAACCAGGATAAAAATCCAAGCAGAGTGATTCCATTGCCTCTTGCATGAATGAATGAGAGGAAGGAAGGGAAGGAGGTAGGAAAGACGGAGAGAGAGTAGAAGTGAGCAAGCTAAAGGAAAAGTTTGCTCTAGGAGCTGGGGGTCTGCAGGCGGGATGGGCTGGTTCTACTTGGAAGGGGAAGCATGAAGGGAAGTCCCGAAAGGAAGTGGTGCTTAAACTGAACAGGTATTCCCTGGCCAGGGTGGGGTGAGGGAGCAGACCTAAGTTTCTGCTAGATCCTCCCCTCCCCGACCTTCTCAAGGACACTTCTCTCTATAGCTGTCCTGTCTCTACTGCATCCTGAGTTTTTCTTTTATCCTAACCAGCTTATAAACATGCTAAAATATTTCCTAACCTCACAAACACTGTCTTTACCTGCTTCCCCCCTCCAGCTATTACCCCATTTCTCTGTCTCCCTTTAGAGAAAACTCCTAAAAATAATCTACATTCCATGACTACAAGTCCTCTCCTCCAATCTTCTCTTAACCCGAGTCAAACTAGAGCCCCTCCACCTTCCAGTGAAACAGCTCTTGTCAAGGTCAGCAGCGACCTCCATGTTGCCAGATCCAGCAGCCGGTCCTGTGGCCACACCTTCCCGGGCCTACTGCAGTGTTCAACACTGTGGGCCCCACATCCTTCCTGAGACACTTCCTTCCCTTGGCAACTGGGGCATCACACTCTTTCAATTATTTGTCCATCTCACTGACTGACTGCTCCTCCCAAACTCCTGCAGTTCTACTCCTCATCTCCCAAATATTGATCCTTCGAATAAATGCACATGCCAGTCAGAGCAGCCTCCACTGGAAGTCATGTGGCAGCTCTTCCTGGTGGGCGAGTCCAGACTTGAGCCAAGTGCTCAAGTCCTCCACGTCCCGGCCGCCTGCCTCTGCCACCTCCCCTTACACGGAGCATGTGTACGGCGCTATCCTCTCCAAACGTGCTTTCTCACCACATCCTCACAAGATCCTGGGAATTACGTGGTTTCCACTGAGCATGCGGAAGCTGAGAATCAGATTTTCCATCATTTGCCCAAGGTCACACGGCTTGCAGTATCCTCTGTGAGAGTTTTTGATTCCAGAACTGATGTTCTTTCTGTTTACATTGCTCGGCCGGATTCCTTAAACGTGGCCCTGCTGAGTGAAGCAGGGAAGTGGAAGTCTGGTTCCTTCTTTTGGGTTCTTATCTGTCCATCTGATGTCCTCTTGAGAGTGCAGTGGTCACACTCTTCACCCCAGGGCCTGGTAGTCACGTTTGCAGGACAATGGGTGCTCTTACTGTTTGAAAGGCCAGCTGCAGAGCAGGAGAAGAACAAGGGCTGAATGATTTGATCAGACTTCTGTGGGGCCTCCTGGCATTTGGAGTGTGAGTGCCTTAGAGAGACTAACTAACTATTCTGGCCTCAGGGAGTTGGCGTCCGTTAATCTTGGTGGTTTTGACCGCCAGCTGCCCCAGAGGTCCCAGCCTGCTGCATGACTCAGAGTCCCCAACACTCCCCCTATTCTTCTTGCACTGGGATAGTCAGGAGGCCATTTCTAAGGCATTTTAATTTGGTAATAACTTGACATGGCCCACTGTAACTGGAGTTGTACGTTTTAGAAGTTATGTCACATTTTCTAAATGAGGGTTGATTTAGCGCCTATCATCCTTGATATCTGACTGCCTTGCACTGCCTTGGAGAGAGCAGTACCTCCTGCCATCCCTGCTGGGTTCTGGTCCCCTCTTCTCCATTACAGATGGCCTGAGCCCATGGACTCTGGACTGCTCCACAGCGCTTATTCTTTAAGCACTTCACCAAAAGTTGATGGAGTGAACTAGAGAGAGCAAGGGTGTGGCCAGGGGATTGTCTGTTGTTGTGCCTTTATTTCTGTAACATACTGTGTGAAGAAGGGCAACTGCTCTCCATCTGTCAACTTGTTTGTGAAACTGTCTGGAATTCAGAGAGACCACAGGAACTCATAGTACAAGGCGGGGAAGCAGGTTGGGGACAGGGGAGGAAGGGATTCAGAATGCTTCACCACTGTGTATATTCTTCCAAAGAGCTGCATGAGGCCTTCTTGAGCCTCTCCTCTACCCCGTCTCCGACTGCCTTGACCACTCCTGTGCTATTGCTGGACTCTGCACCTTCCTCTGTGATCCTGTTGGTGGCAGTGTCATGTTAGGAGCTCCTGCACTAGTGTTAGAGAGAAGTGAGTTCAAATCCGATGTCTGCCACTTGCCAGCTGTATGATCCTGGATAAGTCTCTTCATCTTTCTGAGCCTCATGTGTAAATTAATAATTCATTGCACCTGCTCACAGCGTTGTTGAAAACATCTAGAATGTTTTCATCACTGTGCCTAGTCCAAAAGCTTCTAGTAAGTTCAATAATTACGCTGAAGTTTATATTTCATTTCTGAAAAACAGTTGTTTACATAAGAAAATAGTTTTCTTTTGTTAAAACCTTTGGCTTTCTTTTGCCTACCAAATAAAATCCCAACTCCTTGGCTTGTCACTCAGCATCTGGATTTGCATTTTAGGCTTTGAATTTCATTGGTAGGGAAGGCTTAAAAATGTATATTCCTAAAAGAAATTGCACATGGATACAGATGAGTTTGTCTATATTCAATGAGCAGTTACTCTGTGTAAGGTCCTGGATTAGGCCCGCAGGGGTCCAGGGGTGAATCAGACATGGCATACATTAGGCAGTGGTATCATCGCTCTGGCAACACCACCCCATATCCACCCCACCCAGTCCCTGCAGAAGGCAGCCCCGAGGGCACACCTGCCACAGGGCCCCAGTAGAGCAGCTGGGCACCAGCGTGTTGGCAGCAGGCCCAAGGTGGGGGCGGAGGATGTTGGGACTTAGAACTGGCAGCCAGCCAGGGCTCACTCAGGTGCCCCGGCATGCAGGGCCTCTAGCCCCAGCAGTCACTGGGCCCATTCACTGAATATATCCTGTTCTCCTGCTGTGATTTTCTCTAGACTGCCTAGGGAAGAGCTTTTGGTGGCAGGGCAGTGACTTCAGCCCACATTGAACACTTAAGGACATTGAAACCCAAAGATGTGAGGTGGCATGATTATAGTCATACAGCAACAAAGTTTGGGTTAGAACACAAGTCTTCTGAAAAATATCTGGCAGTCTCTCCTCGTGGGTTCCTGAGATTACCTTGGCTGCAGTGAGACTGTCAAGGTCATTTCCTCCCTTCAGAAAGTCATAGGGATCTTCTGTGTGCCCATCTCTGTAAGGGTATGGGGAGGGGGGAAAGTGGGCAGGCTTAAGTCAGATTCTGACCTCAGGAATTTGCAGTAATGAGGGAGACACACTGCCAACAATTCATGCAGAATGGCGAGTGCTGATGGGGTAAACTGTGACATGGGTGGCAGGGGGAGGCACAGCACAGAGGAGTGTACAAGCACAGAGAGGCACTTAGCTCAATCTGGGGGTCAGGGAATCACTCCGAGTGAAGTTGACATCTAAGCTGAGTTGTGAAGGACCAGGAGGCATTGGCCAGGTGGAGAGGGACAGGAATAACATCCCGGGCAGAGAGAGTGGGGAACATCCTCACCTGAAATAGTCCCGGTAACACACTTATATTGTGTCTATATTCGGTCCCTGCGAGTGGCTCCCACTGGGTGGGTCATGGTTCGTGTGGCGAGAGTAAGAGCAGAGAAGGCCGGACGCGTGTGAGCGGACAGGGAAGGGGAAGGCTGCACCTCTGACTCTGTCAGGCCTGAGCAGCCCTACTGAGTGCCACTCCCGAGTCTCGGAGCCAGTGTCGGAGCCAGGATCGAGCTCCTGACTTCCATGGTGTCAGGCTTGCTGCGAAGAATCTGTGTGAAATCGAGGGGCCTGACTTACTTATCTACCTATTCTTTTAGGGTTTGGGTGTTTTGTTTTGTTTTTTTTTTAAACCTCTGAAGCCTTGGTGTGGAAAAAGGCCTGAAGTGCTGATTGTAGGGAATGAAGCTTTGTTCAAGGTTTAAACACCTACAGCTCTTCATGAATTATAACCCACTGACTGCTCAGTGCCTGGCAAGCTGTGACTTTCCCTCTCTTCCCCTAGGCCTGCTGAGTTAGCCACCAAGTACGCAAACTTTTCAGAGGGAGCCTGCAAGCCCGGCTATGCCTCAGCCCTGATGACGGCCATCTTCCCCCGGTAAGTGCTCCTCCTCCTCCCACTGCCTGGACTGCCTGGCGGGTGGCCTGGGAGTCAGGAACCTGCCCCTTGTGGCGAGTCATGTTCTCCTGGGGAAGCAAGATCCTGCTGTAACTTCCCTTCTGAGTCCTGGAATCTACGGGTGCCTGGAAAGGGCTTTGCTTCTAGTTGGCTCCTGCCCCAGTCCCTGTCGATGCCCTTGCTACGCCTCAGCCCCATCCTACCTCTTGGAGCTTGCGCCTGGAGGCACAACTTGTTTCTGCAGAGGGATAACCTACACATTTGCCCCAGGAAGCCAGGTATCCAGAGGTGGCCAGACAAGGCTGCAAGCACAGAAGCTCTTAGTCCTAGTATCAATGATCAAACAAGCTTTTTTGGAAGCTGGGACCAACTAGCTGGCTTCAGGGAGGCTTTAGCAGGGAACAAGGAGTTTCTGAGGCGGTCAGAGTTTTAGCACCATCCCTTTTTGTCCATTTTGCTCTCTGGAGGCCCTGACTTCCTTGGTATCAGACTTGCTGAAAGAATGTCTGCCTAACCCAGGAGTTCCTTTTACCACATGCTGCTAAGGGGCCTTTCTTACTTATCTACCTTCTCCTTTTGGGTTTTCTTTCCCGAAGCCTTGGTGGGGAAAAGGGGCTGAAGTGCTGAGATTGTCTTGTGTTGTCTTGGAGTGCAGTGAGCCCATCAGGGTCATGGTATTCCTTCAGGAAGTGAGAGGAGCTTCTGACGCAGAGGGGCTGGAGGAAAGGCTGCTCAGGAGCCTCTGAGGATCAGGGCATAGCACTGGGACCACCAGAGGAGGCCTAGGGGTGGCCTACGGGCTTGGGCTCTGCTATCTGGGGGAAGGACTTGCCTCCCATCCCTTAGAAGGCTGAGGTTCGGGCACACGATGTGCTTGCAAAGGAGTACTGAGAAACAGCTGGCCTCGAAGTAAATCCAGGATATTTGGTTTTATGCTCCTTTTCTCTTCTAACATGAGCAATCCCAGTTTAGCAGGGGCTATGCTGGCTTGGTATCTGGTGGTCAGATAGAGATCTCTTTGTCCTTCTGAATTGAGTCCAAATATTTTGCTTCCTCCAGCTATTTATTGAGTGCCTCTGTCTGTGTCTGGCTGTGTGTCCTGTGTTCTTAAGGCATGTTTTCTCAAGCCTACACGACTCAGTCTCTTGGCCCAGACACCTGTGAGTTTTCCTTGACCTGTATATAGGCTTCTTTTACTTTTTCTAATTGAAAGTAATACAAACATGTGGTTTAAAAAAAAAAAAAAAAAAAAAAAACCTCAAGTAGTATAAAAGTGTACATACTGCCACCCAAGACCCCTTCCCCAGAGACAGCCAGTATTACCATAAATGGGAACATACTATATTTATTGTTCTGTACTTTGCTTTTTACTGCTAATAATTTGTGTTAGAGATTATCCTATTATCAGCATATATGGATCCATCTCATTTTTCAAGTGATTGCATAATATACTATGGCTGTATCATTTTATTAAAAGTGAGGGTTAATGAAGTTTGATTTACAGATACTGAAGTTTACCTTTTGAGTAGTTTTATGAGTTTTGAGAAATGCATGCTTTGTGTAATCACCACAACAATCAATAGTACATTTCTATCATTCTATCAGCAGTCAGAAAGTTCCTTTATGCTCTTTTGTAGTTAACCCCTCCCCCAAACCCCAGCCCCTGGCAACCACGGACTGGTTTCTATCCTTGTGGTGTTTCCAGAATGTTGTGTAAGTGGAATCATATGGTAGGTAGCATTTTGAATCTGCTTCTTTCAATTTAGTACAATGCATTTGCGATTGATATACGTGTTATATGTATCAGTTGTTTGTTCCTTTTGATTGCTGAGTAGTATTCCATTGAATGGATATAACACAATCTGATTATCCACTCAAAAGTTATATAGGTTAATTCCAGTTTCAGACAATTATAAATAGAACCACTATGAATATAGGTTTATATGTGAACATATATGTTTATTCTTCTTGAGTAAATACCTAGGAGTGGAATGGTTGGGTCCTAGGGTAAATGTATGTTTAACTTTATAAGAAACCGGGGGTGGGGTGGGGGGTGCAGGGCGGCCGCAGCCTCTCCCATTCCCGCCCCGCCCCCCTCCCCTCGCTTCCTGCCCCCCCTCGCTTCCTGCCCCCCCTCGCTTCCTGCCCCCCCTCGCTTCCTGCCCCCCCTCGCTTCCTGCCCCCCCTCGCTTCCTGCCCCCCCTCGCTTCCTGCCCCCCCTCGCTTCCTGCCCCCCCTCGCTTCCTGCCCTCCCCCACTGCACATGCTCCGCCCGCCCCAGAGCCTCGCCCTGCGCCATGACGAGCAAGTGAGGGCTAGCGAGGGCATGCAACTTCAGTTCCCCTCAGGGGAGAAAGTGCTGTGCTTCGAGCCTGACCCCACCAAGGCGTGAGTGCTGTACGATGCCAAGATTGTCGATGTTATTGTTGGGAAAGACAAAAAAGGTAGAAAGATCCCAGGATATCCGATCCATTTTGATGGTTGGGACAGAAGCTGGGATAGATGGGCAGCCGAAGATCGTGTGCTTGGCGACACTGACGAAAATCGTAGATTACAGCGTAAATCGGCCAGAAAAGCTGTAGCTCGCCTGAGAAGCACAGGAAGAAAGAAGAAGCGCTGTAGGTTGCCTGGTGTTGACTCTGTCTTAAAAAGCCTCCCTGTTGAAGAAAATGATGAAAACTCAATAAGCAGTTCCTCTGGTAGTAATGAAGAAAAGGGTGAAGAAGTAAGTGAAGAAAGTGATCCTGAAGAAAAGATCGAAGTGAAAGAAGAACCGGAGCTGCAAACAAAAGAGAAATGGAGCAAAGAACAATAACTATAGAAATCCCTGAAGTTCTCAAGAAGCAGCTTGAGGATGATTGTTGCTATATTAACAGGAGGAAACGGTTAGTGAAACTTCCGTGCCAGACCAACATCATAACAATTTTGGAATCCTACCTGAAGTACTTTGCTATCGGTGCAGCCTTTTCAGCCAATGAGAGGCCTCGTCACCGCCACGTTGTGCCACATGCCAACATGAATGTGCATTATAACCCAGCAGAAAAGAACATTGACCTTTGTAAGGAGATGGTGGACGGACTAAGAATAACCTTTGATTACACTCTCTCATTGGTTTTGCTCTATCCATATGAACAAACTCAGTATAAAAAGGTGACTTCGTCTAAATTTTTTGTTCCAATTAAGGAAAGTGCCACAAACACTAATAGGAGCCAGGAGGAGCTTTCTCCTAGCCCACCTTTGTTGAATCCGTCCACTCCGCAGTCCACAGAGAGTCAGCAGACCACGGGTGAACCGGCCACCCCCAAAAGGCGCAAAGCTGAGCCGGAAGCATTGCAGTCTCTGAGGCGGTCCACGCGCCACACGGCCAACTGTGACAGGCTGTCTGAGAGCAGCGCCTTGCCTCAGCTGGAGCGCAGGCAGCAGGACACGTCCGCCAGCATGCCCAAGCTGTTCCTGCACCTGGAAAAGAAGACACCGTTGCTTAGTGGATCATTTTCACCTATTCCTCTGACTCCCAGCAAGGAAGGGAGTGCTGTGTTTGCTGGCTTCGAGGGGAGAAGAACTAATGAAATAAACGAGGCCCTCTCCTGGAAGCTCGTGCCTGACAATTACCCCCCAGGTGACCAGCCGCCCCCTCCGTCTTCCATTTATGGGGCACAGCATTTGCTGCGGTTGTTTGTAAAACTTCCAGAAATCCTTGGAAAGATGTCCTTCTCTGAGAAGAATCTGAAGGCTTTGCTGAAGCACTTGGATCTCTTTCTGAGGTTTTTAGCAGAATACCATGATGACTTCTTCCCAGAGTCAGCTTATGTCGCTGCCTGTGAGGCGCATTACAGCACCAAGAACCCTCAGGCAATTTATTAAAGTTTTGATGGTTCTGTAAGACTAGTTGCTCCATCTAGCTTTGTGCTCTGGGTTCCAGCTGAAAAACTAACAAACTGGTGAGTCTTCCTTACAGAGAGTGCAAATACAACGCCCATCCTGGGAGAGGTGGGCCCTGTTGTTTTAGTTGCCCACATACTGTAGTTATTCTGTTAATAATTACTTCTGAGGTGCCTATAAGGGCTCTGCTACACTATGCACAGGCCATCTGTGAGGGCAGGTAAAAAAAGAGCAACTATGTTCACAATGAATTGTTCATGAAAGTGTACATAGATTAGGCCATTTGGGCAGATGTTTCAGTTAGTAAGAATGACATTGTTTTGTTATTTGTTAGCATTAAATTAAATATTTTTTGCAAACTGTTTTCATTCTTGTGATGAGGCTGAGCAACTCTGTCCAACAAATTTTAGTTTGTACTTGGAAACTGCAAAGTAGTCTCAAAGTATTTTAGAGGGAATTGGTATTGATGACAAAAGAAAATTTGCAGCTATACATTTGCTTGTAACGGTTCCCTCTCTGTGAAACATTATTTTTGGTGATCTAAATAAAGCATTGCCTGTTTTGTTTGAAAAAAAAAAAAAAAAAAAAAACTTTATAAGAAACTGCCAAACTGTTTTCCAAAGTGATTGTGCTATTTTGCTTTCCCATCAGCAACGTATGAGAGCTCCAGTTGCTGTACATCCTTGCCTTCAGTCTTTTGATTTTAGCCATTCTAGTAGGTTTATAGTGATATCGCACTGTGGTTTTAATTTGTGTTAAAACACTAATGACTGACAATCTTAAGTATCTTTTCATGTGCTTATTTGCCATTCTTTTATCTTTACAGAACTGTCTGTTCCAATCTGTTGACATTTTTTAATTGACTGTCTTCTTACTGAATTAAAAGAGTTTTCAAAATTTCTGATAAAAGCTTTTTGTCAGATAAGTGATTTACAAATATTTTCTTGTCTTTCTCATCATTCTCTTAACAATGTCTTTCACAGATTAGACGTTTTTAATCATGATAAAGTCCAGTTTATCAGTTTGTTTTGTTTTATGGATGTGCTTTTGGTATTGTCTCTAAGAAATCTTTCCCCAATCCAAGGTCAAAAAGTTTCTTCTTGTTTTCCCCTGGAATTTTTATAGGTTTAGCTTTGACACATAGGTCTGTGACCCATTTTGAGCTAATTTTTGTATATAGTAAAAGGTGAGGGTTGAGGTTCACTTTTTGCATATGGGTATTCTGTTGTTCCAGAACCATTTGTTGAGGACTGTCCTCTCCCCATTGCATTACCTTAGCATGCATGTCTGCTGAAAATCAGTTGAACATGTATGTGTGGGTCTACTTCTAGACTCCCTGTTCCATTCTGTTGATCTAGGACTATCCTTGTATCAATATCATACATATATAGACAGTCATGACTTCTGTTACTAAAGAGTTTTATTTCTTCCTTTTTAACCTGGATGCCTCTAACTCCTTTTTATCGCCTTCCTGCACTGGCTACACTCTTCCATACGGTATTGGACAGATGAGATGAGAGTGAACAAACTTGCCTTGTTCCCAGTCTTAGGAGGAAAGCATTTAGTCTTTCACCATTATGGTGTTAGCTGTAGGTTTTTCATAGATACATTTTTCCCCAGAAAAAGGAAGTTCTCTTCTATTCCTAGTTCATTGAGAGTTTTTGTTATGTCTAGATGTTGAATTTTGTCAAATGCTTTTTCTGTATCTTTTGAGATTATCAGATGGCTTTTCTTTGTTAGTCTGTTAATATGGCAAACTACATTTATTAATTTTTGTTTTTGCCATTAATTTTTGAATGTTACACCAACCATTTACTTGTAGGATAAACTTCATTTGGTCTTGATGTATTATCGTTTTTATACATTGCTGGATTTAGTTTGCTAATATTAAGGATTTTTATGTCTCTGGTCATGAAAGATACTGGTCTGTAGTTTTCTTTTCTTGTGATGTCTTTAGTTTTGGTATTATGGTAATGCTGGCCTCATAGAATAAGTGGGAAAATATTCCTTCATCTTTCTATAAACTTTGTATAGAATTGGTAATATTTTTCCATAAGTGTTTGATAGAATTGCTCAGCAAAATCTAGGCCTGTCTGAAGAAAAACAAACTTTTTCTCTCTACTGACCCATACCACTGAACACACTTCTGACACCAGATGGTGGCAGTTTTTTCCACACACCAAGCAAGTTTTCAGCAGATATCAACTGGGTGTCCTATAATTCAGTTCAATTCTTATACTATCCACCTAGGGATAGCATTAGATCCCACAGGTTGAAGGCTCACTTCAACAAGACTGCCCCTACTTCAGATGCCAATCACAAGTAGTAGGTTGTCATCTGTACTTCTGACCAACCAGCTATAAATTGGGAGTTCCCAAGACCCCCTCCTTGGGTTTGATTAATTTGCTAGAGTGGCTTACAAAACTCAGGGAAATACTTTATTTATTTTACCCATTTATTATAAAGGATATCACAAAGGATACAGATGAACATCCACATGGAATAGATGCATAGGACATGGCCTGTGGGAGGGGATGCACCACTCTTCAGGCACCTCCATGCAGCCAGCAATTCGGGAACTCTCCGAATGCTGTCCTTTGGGGTTTTTATGGAGGCTTCTATAAATCCTATGGAGGATTATGTAGGCATGACTGATTACATTATTGACCGTTGGTGATCGACTTAACCTTCAGCCCCTCTCCCCATCGCCAGGGTCGGGGGCGGGGGTGGTACTGAAAATTCAAAGAGAACAGAAGACACTCTTGTCACCCAGGAAATTTAAAGGTATTTAGGAGCTCTGTGTCAGATGGTTCTATCACTCAGGAAATTACAAAGGTCTTAGGAGCTCTGGGTCAGGAACTGGGGTCAAAGACCAAATGTTAGAACAAAAGTTTCTCCTAATGCCCCTGTCTACAAGGATTTTATTAGCTCTATGTCAGGAACGAGGAGCAGATACCTATATATATATATATATATATTAATAAATACATATATTTCTTATTTCATAGCCTGCAATTATCTTTGTGGGAAGGTTTTTTCTATTAAGAATTAAATTTCTTTAATCTAGGGTTATTTAGTTTTCCTATTTCTTCTTTGTTAGTGTGTCTTTCAGTGAAGTTTTGCATTTCATCTAAGTTGTGAATTTATTGCATAAAGTTGTTCATAATATTCCCTTATTATTCTTTTAAGGCCTAGGATCTCTATAGAGGTCCTCTCTTTCATGCCTGTTATTGGTAATCTTTTCTATCTTTTCCCTAATCCATCTGGTTAGAGGTTTATCATTTTTATTGATCCTTTCAAAGAACTAGCTTTTGGATTCATTAGTTCTTGTAAATTAATATTTTTTTCCACTATGTCATTGACTTCTGTTATTAACTTCATTTTTTTCTCTTACTAGAAGTTTAATTTATTCTTTTTTTGTTTGTTTCTTAGGGTAGAAGTTTAGATCATTGATTTGATTCCTTTCTAATACAGAATTTATAGCATTATAATACTATATATGTCCCTCTATTTACTGCATTGGCTACATTCTACAAATTTTGATGTGTTGTGTTTTTATTTTCTACCTTTACTTGTGATCTCTACTTTGACTCATTGGTTCTTTTGAAGTATTTTGCTTAATTTCCAAATATTTGGAGGTATTCCAGATATCTTTGTGTTATAGATTTCTGGTTTATTTTTGTTGTGATCGAATATGCTTTGTATGTTTTTAATATTTTTAAATTGAGACCTGAGTTATGGGCCAGAATTTGATTTATTTAAGTGAATGTTCTGTGTGTGCTTGAAAAAAAAATACTTCTGTTGTTATTGGGTATTCTATAAATGGCAATGAGATTAGGTTGATTCATAGTGTTTGTCTGGTCTCCCGTATCCTTACTGGTTTTCTGTCCACTTATTCTAACAGTTACTGACAGAGGGTATTGGAGTCTTTGTTTATCAGTTTTTGCCTCATGTATTTTGAAGCTCTGTCCTTTCGTACATATACATTTAGGATTATCATATCCCATTTCTGATAGATTCTTTCATTATTTTAAAATAATCCCTTTTTCTCTAGTAATAATCCTTTTTCTGAAATCTTCCTTGTCTGATATTAATATAACCATTCTACTCTTTTTAAAACTAGGTTTATTGTTGTATATATTTTTCCATCCTTTTACTCTTTTTCGGTGGCCTTCAGTTATCTCAGGGCTGGTTGGGAAGCAGTCTGTCCTTTTACTTTTACCCTATCTGTGTCTTTATATTTAAAGTAGGTTTCTTGTAGACAACACATAGTTGAGTCTTGCTTTTGTATCCAATCTGATAATGTCTGCTTTTTATTTGAATGTTTATAACATTTATATATCGTTTATATTTAATATAATCATTAATATGGTTGGGTTTAAATCTACTAAGTTGCTATTAGTTTCCTGTTTGTTACTTTTTTTTCTTTCTTTTCCTGCCTCCTTTTGGATTAATTTGGTATGTTTTATGATTTAATTTTATCTCCATTATTGGCTTAGTAGCTATACCTCTTTGTTCTTTGGTTTTCATGGTTTTTCTAGAGTTTACAATATATATCTTTAATTAATAATCTATTTTCAAATAATATTATATACTTAGAGTATAATAACCTTACAGCAGTATACTTTTGTTTCCCTTTTTTAACCTTTGTGCTATTTCCTCATATATTTTACATCTACGTACATTATAAATCTACACAGCTTTGTTTTATTAATATTTAATCAATTATTTAAAATAATCAATTATTTAAAAGGAGAGGGCAAGTCAACCTACATAATGAGAAAAAATATTTGCAAATCATATATGTGATAAGGGATAAATATCCAGACTATATAGAGAATTCCCAAAATGCAACAACAAAAACAAACATTTTGAAAGGGGCAAAGGACTTAAACAGACACAAAGAAGATACACAAATGGCCAAAAATCACATGAAAAGATCCTCAACATCACTAATCATTAGGGAAATGCAGATCAAAACCACAGTGAGATACCACCTTATACCCATTAAGATGACTACTATTTGAAAAACAGAAAATAACTAGTGTTGGCAAGGATGTAGAGAAATTACAACTCTTGTACACTGTTGGTGGGAATGTAAAATGGTGCAGCCACAGTGGAAAACAATATGGCAGTTCCTAAAAAAATTGAAAATATCATACGATAATCTAGCAATTCCACTTCTTTGTATACACCCAAAATAATTGAAAGCAGAGTCTCAAAGAGATGTTTGTACAGCCAAGTTCATAGCAGCATTATTTATAATTGCCGAAAGGTAGAAGCAACCCAAGTGTTCATTGATAGATGAAGGGATAAACAAAATATGTATATACAGTGGAATATTAATTCAGCCTGAGAAAGGAAGGAAATTCTAACACATGTTACAACATGAACCTTGAGGACATTATGCTAAGGAAATAAGCCAGTCACAAAAAGGCAAACATTGTGTGATTCCATTTACATGAAGTGCTTAGAATAGTCAAATTCATAGAGACAGAAAGTAGAATGGTGATTGCCATGTGCTGGGGGAAGGGAGGAGTGGAGAGTTACTATTTAATGGATGTAGAATTTCAATTTTGCAGGATGAAAACCAGTTCTGGATATTGGTTGAACAGTGTGAATTGTACTTAATACTACTGAACTATACACTTAAAAATGGTTAAGATGCTAAATTTTATGTTATGTGTATTTTACCAAAATTAAAAATTTTTAAAAAGTATTTTTAATGAGAGGAAAATGTCTTTTATATTTACCGACAAATTTTCTTTACTGTTGGTCTTTCTTTCGTTGTATAAATACCTATTTCCACACGGTATCCTTTTTCTTTTGCCTGAAGAACTTCTTTTAACATTTCTTGTGGAGCAGTTCAGATAGCTATGAAGTCTTTCAGCTTTGGTTTGTCTGAACAAATCTTTATTTTACCTTCAGTTTTGGAAGTTTTTTTGGGGGGGGGAGGGCAAGATACACAATTCTAGATTGACTGTTTCCCTCCTACTCCTTTAAAGATGTAACTCCATTTTCTTTTGGCTTGCACAGTTTAGGACAAAAAGTCTTTTGTCATTCTTATCTTCATTCATATATAGTATTTCCATTTTCTTCTGGATCCTTTTTGAGATTTTCTTTTATGACTTGTTTCTGACAATTTATTTATAATGCACTTTGTTGCGGTTTTATTTATATTTATTTGGCTTCAGGTTTATTTAGCTCCTTGAATCTTTAGGTTCATAGTTATTGTTTTTTGGTTTTTGGTTTTTTTTTAATCAAGTTTGGGTCCTTTTCCCAGATTTTTTTTCTTTTTCTTTTCCTTCCTTCCTTCCTTCCTTTCTTTCTTTCTTTCTTTCTTTCTTTCTTTCTTTCTTTCTTTCTTTCTTTCTTTTTTGAGACAGAGTCTCACTCTGTTGCCTGGGCTAGAGTGCTGTGGCATCAGCCTAGTTCACAGCAACCTCAAACTCCTGGGCTCAAGCAATCCTCCTGCCTCAGCCTCCCGAGTAGGTGGGACTACAGGCATGCACCACCATGCCCAGCTAATTTTTTCTATATATTTTTAGTTTTCCAGCTAATTTCTTTCTATTTTTAGTAGAGACGGGGTCTCACTCTTGCTCAGGCTGGTCTCAAACTCCTGAGCTCAAACAATCCACCCTCCTCAGCCTCCCAGAGTGCTAGGATTACAGGCGTGGGCCACCGTGTGCAGCCCCAGATTTTTTGAAATATATTTTCTGCTCCACCTCCTTTCCCAGGATTCCATTTATGTGTATGTTGTATCATTTGTCCCACAGTTCACTGATGCTCTGGTTATTATTTTTTTTTAATCTTTTTCTCTCTCTGCCTCATTTTGAATAGCTGATAATTGCTATGTCTTCACATCCAGTGATTTTCCTTTGTAGTGTCTAATCATCTGTTAATCCCATTTGGTGTATTTTAATTTAACATATTGTGTTTTTAACCTCTAGAAGCGCCGTTTAGGTCTTTTAAATCTTCAATTTTATTTCTTATTATGTTTGAGTGTTCTTCTGCCTTCTTGAACATATGGAACATATTTATAATAGCTGTTTTAACATCCTTGTTTGCTAATTCCATCATCTCTGTCATTTCTAGGATGGTTTCTATTGATTGATTTTTCTCCTGGTAATGGCCTATGTTTTTCTGATTCTATGGATGCCTGGTGATTTTTCACTGGATTCCAAACAACATGAATTTTACATTGTTCTCTGTTAGATTTTGTTGGACAGGCATACCTTGGAGATAGCACGGGTTCAGTTCCAGACCACTGTGATACAGCAAATGTCTTATTAAAGCAAGTCACACAAATTTTTTGGTTTCCCAGTGCATATAAAAGTTATGTTTACACTATACTATAGTCTATTAAGTTGTAATAGCATTATGTCTTAAGAAAAAAAAACGTATTTACCTTAATTTTAAAATACTTTATCACTAAAAATGCTGCCACAAAGACACTAAATGAGCACATGCTGTTGGAAGAATGGCACCGAAAGACTTGCCAGGCACAAGGTTGCCACAAACCTTCAATCTGTAATCCACACACCACCCCCATGCAATATCCATAAAGTGAAGCGTGATAAAACCAGGTATGCCTGTATTCCTTTAAATAGTGCTAGATTTTGCTCAGGCATGCAGTTAAGTTACTTGGAATCAGTTGTATCCCTTTGAGGCTTGCTTTAAACATTGTTAGGGCAGGTCTTGAGTAGACTTTTATCCAGGGCTAATTTATCCCCATTACTAATGCAGTACCCTCTGAGAACTCTACCCAATACCTCTTATCTCATGAGGTATTCCCACTCTGGCCGATCCATTTCCACTCTGGTCTATGTGAATATAACAATTCCTAGCCCTATGTGAACACCAAGGATTTTTTGTTCTACTCCTTGCTGGTGGTTCTTTCCTCAGCTTCAGAGTTTCCTCTCACGCATGCACAGATCTTAGGGGAGCCCTTTGCACATCTCTGGAGTTTTCTGTATAGCCCTCTCCTCTGCAGTAGTCTTCTCCACAAATTCTATCCTCCTTGCCTCCCCAGACTTTGATCTGTTTCCTTAACTCAGAAAGACCACTGAGCTCTGTTTAGGTCCCCCATCACTGCACTGCAGGTTGGACACTGTCACCAGGCAGTAAGCTAGGCAATTGTGGGGCTCACTTCATTTACTTCCCTTTTCTCAGAGATCAGTCCTGTGCTACCTATTGTCCAAAGTCTGAAAATTGTTGTTTCATAAATTTTTACTAGTTTTCTAGTTTAAGGTAGGAGGGCAGACCCTGTCCCTGTTCTTCCATCATGGCTAGAAGAATTCCTCTCATTTTTTACATAGCATTCCACATCTAGAGGTACCAATGTTTAGTTAATAAGTTCTCTATTGATGGACATTTAGGCAATTTCCAAACTTTACTATTAAAAATATTACTTCGGTGAATAACCTTTTTTTGTACATCATTTCCCACACATTCTGAGGTTATCTAGAATAAAGTGAAATTTCTGGATCAAAAGTTATAGACATTTGTAATTTTGAGAGTTATCGGCAAATCTCCCTCATTGCAGTTTTTGGATTTACATACACAGTAGTTTATGATGGTGCCATCCTTTTGTTTTTTTTTCCTATTTTACAGTTTTATTATTTACATTTAAATTATTAATCCATTTGTTCTTTGTGTTTGTTTTTTGGTATTAGGAGTGAGGTAGGGATCTAGATTTCCTTACTTTTTTTTATGTGGGTAGCTATTACATCTTGATATTTTGACCATAAAACACTTAAGTAAATTCAAGATTTTGATTTCTGTAGCATCAGTATTTTGATGGAAAAGAACTTGATGCAACTCTTTTTTTTTTTTTTTTTCCTGAGACAGAGTCTCACACTGTTGCCCAGGCTAGAGTGCTGTGGCGTCAGCCTAGCTCACAGCAACCTCAAACTCCTGGGCTCAAGCGATCCTCTTGGATCAGCCTTCCGAATAGCTGGGACTACAGGCATGCACCACAATGCCTGGCTAATTTTTTCTATATATTTTTAGTTGTCCAGCTAATTTCTTTCTATTTTTAGTAGAGACGGGTCTCACTCTTGCTCAGGCTGGTCTCAAACTCCTGAGCTCAGAGGATCCACCCGCCTCGGCTTCCCAGAGTGCTAGGATTACAGGCGTGAGCCATCATGCCCGGCCAAGAGATGCAACTCTTTTGATGTGTTAATTTTGACATGATCTACAAACACAAACCATTAAATTTTTACCTTTTTTTTTTTTTTTTTTATTACTGAGCCCTGAGTGAAGCACACATTCTCTTTTTATCAGCTTCACTCCTCCCTGAGCCCACCCACTCAGTGACCCTCGTTCCTGGGCACAGGTTGGGGAGAGGCAGTGTAAAGGAAGGGTGCCACTATGCCACACCGTCCAGGCTACAGAGTCCTGCTTCCCTGGGAAGCCAGACTGTTCTGCCTCACACCTTTGTGCTGTCTGCTGGAAAATCCTCCTTTCCTCCCTGAGCCTTGCTGCCTAGGTACGTCTTCCTCTGGCGAGAGAGATGGGGAGAGGGCAACAGAGGTCCCGTGGGACTCAAGTTTATTGTACACCTGCTCTGCTCTAAACTTTGGAGCAGGGCTTTTCATCTGTTTGGTCTCATGGAATGCAAAGTCTTCCCTTATTTCCAAGTGCACCCAGTTACTGCGCTGCGTACCACCACAGCACCTCACATAAAGCTCTGTTGTTGCACTTGTAATTATTTATTGCTATTCTTCTCCCACAGGAGGCTGTGGACTTCTTAGCATAGAGACATGGTCTTGTTCATGGCTGCCAACATGTAGCAGGGCCATTAGCACATAGTGGACACCTAATATTTGTTTTGTGAGTGGGTATTAATTTCTGCCCTCTGGAGATTGAGAGTCTGATGACATGACAAATGTTGACAAGACACTCTCCTAGTGGGGAGAGTTACTGAAGAAAAATAATATTATGACATATTCTAATACATGGTAGATTAGAAAGAGATGAGATTGGGAAACTGGAAGTTCTCACAGCTTTCTCACTTAACAGGCTGTATGATCTTGGAAAAGTGTGAGCATTATTTAACTCATTAGTCAAGAGAATGAAATGAGATGATATATCTTGAGGCTATAAATGTTAGATCCTTCCAGCAAAATTTAACGTTAGGCCTCTATTAAGTGAATTCTGCTTTCTCAGTGATTTTCATTATAATTAGTTAAGTTTTTCAGGAAGAAATAAAGATCCCAGAGTAGGGCACAGTAAACATTTTAAATGTTGATTTAAAGGAAAAACTATAACTCCTAAAACCTTGATTGACACATAACTGACATACCTCATTTTCCTGGCAGTACTTTGCTTCTTACATTTGAGTGGCTTTTTATGCTT
Source organism: Eulemur rufifrons (assembly GCF_041146395.1). Classification (NCBI taxonomy): domain Eukaryota; kingdom Metazoa; phylum Chordata; class Mammalia; order Primates; family Lemuridae; genus Eulemur; species Eulemur rufifrons. The sequence continues at coordinate 31,697,561 of NC_090990.1, forward strand.
TGGTGAAAGATTATGATTAAGTATCATGCCTTTTAGTTGGGGCCACTCAGCACTGGTAGAAAGTGAGGCATCTGCAGGCAAAGCCTGTGGCCAGCAGCTTGAGCAGAACGCAGAGCCCTAATCCATGCCTGGGCCATGCTACAGAGCAGTAATAGCAGCAGGGACAATGACAGCTAGCATCTATTGAGTGTTTACTTTCTATCAAGTCCTGTGCTAAGACTTTTTCCTATTTTTTTTGTTTTAATTCTCCGAACAATCATATGAGATAGGTATTGTTTTTAGTCTAGTTTTAAACATGAGGAAATGGAGGCATAGAGAAGTCAAGCAGTTTGCCTGAGGTCACACAGATAGGCAGTGATGAAACTGAGTTGTGAACCCCCAGGCATTCGGACCACGGAACCCACATGCTTAACTACTGCACTCTACTTTCTCTCACAGCTGTTGTTTCATTTGGGCTGGCTAAGGGCCCAAATACGGAGGTCTACCAGATGTCTGGTGGTAGCTAATGAGGTACTGATGTAGAAATTGTCCCCTTGCCCGGATGTATAGAAGAAATTTCTCTTGAGACACACTTTGCTTTAGGAAGGTTGAGGGTGTGTGGTGTGTGTCTGTGACTGTATATGTCTGTGATTCTCATACTGCTAATGAACCATTGCCATGGTCCAAGCTGGCAGAGTTCCCCAGAGTGCAAGGATGGCTCTTGAAACCTTGCAGAGCTCTCTGAGGCAGGAAGTCTAGAGTGATAACACAGAGTCCCAGCTGCCTATTTTGGGACCTTTGCATGAGAAGATACCAGAGGCCTGTTGCACTGCCCTGGCGGCTTTGAAAGCTTGTGGGCTCCTGGCCAGGGTAGGTAGGTATCTGGTATCCCCACGTTCCATAGCCCTTCCCTCCTTGCCTTTCAGAGAAGGATCCTGGGATTTTTATCATTGCAACACCAGGAAGGGGTGGTAAGATTGAGAGGCATCCTTGCTAAGCTTTGTCCCATGCCATAAATTACAGAGGAGAATAGAGCACTGTCCACTTCTTCTCCACTTCTGTAGAATCTTTGTCCTTCCAGACTGGGAGTAAATTGGGTGCCCCCAACCCCACCCTGCCAGGAGGGTGCAAGATGTGCTGCAGTTGCTTTCTCCACTTCCTCATGTCCCTCTAACTCTTAATCTGTGTAATCTAGCTTTCATTTCCACCCCACCTCTCCTTGAAATGCTCTTGTTCTGATCACCAAAAAGCACTGACCAATCCAATGGATGGATAGAATTTATTTATGATGTCTTTGAAGCACTTGGCAGTATTGATCTCTTCCTCCATTTTGAAACTCTCTTCTCATTAATTCTTTGTCCAAACTCCCTTCCAGTTCTCCTCCTACCTCTCTGATTGTTCCTTGTCAGTCCCTATTGCAAGCAACCTCCTTTTCCTCTGTCCTTCCTTAAATGTTGATGTTTGCCAGGGTTCAGTCATGGCTCTCCTCTCTTCTCATTCCACTGCATCCCGTGACGCATATATTCTGATAACTGTCAGATCTGTTTGCATCCCCAGTCTCTGCTGATTTCTACACCCAAATACCTAACTTCCTGCTGGACAGCTCCACTTGGATGACCCAAAAGCGTCTCAAACTCATTGTATCCAACTCACCAAATTTCTAGTAAACCTAATCAGTCCAGTTTGCCTGTTTCAGTAAATGAAACCACTGTCTACTCTCACCCAAACCAGAAATCTGAGAGTTATTCTTTCTCCTTCCCCTCTCAACTAAATACCCAGTTATTCATTGAACACTTCCAAATGTTGAAATCCTGAAAGATCAAAATCCCAAAAATATAATTCTAGAAGCAATCAAAAATTGTTTAAAAGATATTTACATTTTTTAAAGGGGATTTATTTGAAAAACATATAAAAACACAATAGAACACTTCATAGCCTACTTTATACAATAAAATAGGCAATAATGACATACATATTAATATTTTTGCAAGCATAAATATTCAGGTAGGCTGAGCATGGTGGCTCACACCTATAATCTAGTACTTTGGGAGGCTGAGATGGGAGGATTGCTTGAGGCCAGGAGTTCAAGACTAGTCTGGGCAACAGCAATACCCTGTCTCTACAAAAAAAATTTTTTTAAATTGGATGGATGTGGTGGTGCAAGCCTGTGGTCCTAGCTTCTGGGGAGTCTGCAGGGGGAGTATTGCTCCAGCCTGGGAATTGGAGGTTGCAGTGAACTGTGATCATGCCACTGCACTTCAGCCTGGGCAACAGAGCAAGACCCTATCTCAAAAAAAAAAAAAAAAACCCTCAGGTATAATAACAACAGTCACACAGGTATAACAGTTACGAGCAGATGGACTATATTCATAAAGATATAGGTCAAAAAGGGAAATGTATATCACTATGGTTAGTATCTGAGTGTACCCAGCTTTATAACCATGGTCATCTGAAACACCATGATGAACAACCTAAGTCTTTTGATGAGATCAAAACTGTCTAGTCATCTGGGAAAGAGACTTTTCCAAAGAAAATACAACTCTGGCCATCTACTATAGCCCCAACTATGAGGGCTGAAATCAGAGCAAAAAGGAAAGAGACAGGGTATATAGATACAGGGGACTTGGGGGCTGAGTTCTTTGAATAATGGAGGAGGCAGAGAGAGTAAGCTAAGATGTGGAATTAATTTCAAAGCTGAACATGGATTGGTTCCCAGAGGAGATCAGAACACCTGATAGTAAGGAATATATGAAAAAAAAATTGATGGCAAAGAAACCAAGAGGACACAGATGGCAATTCCTCCAGCTTCGAGCTGGAGACCAGGTCAAGGACAAGCATGTAGTTTGTCTAGCCCATGTGGGCTACTCTTGCACACTCTGCAGAGAAGCTTTAGCTACTGAGCACTCTGCTCCTCCCGAAAAGGCCCAGCACCAAAGGATTTCACTGCAGGGGTTACCTACCAAAAATATTTAAAATATTCTCCAAACAAAAGGAATTTGCATTTCTTTGTAGGGCCAGGATTCAGGACACAGGGTAGGGTTGGTGGGTTTGATTCCTGGCTTTGTGCTACTGTGACCTTGGTCAACATACAGCTTTTTCTTCTATAAAATGGGCATAACAACACTTATTTCACAGGGTTGCTATAAAGGATTTTTGCAAGTCTGACTCCATGAAAGTGCATTATCCCAACACTGACTCTGTGTGTAAGCATTGTGCATATACGTAAAAACATTGAAACTTCCTCAATAAATGAAGAGATGTCCTTTTTGTACATGTGCCTTTGTGAAAGATAAAATTTCTCAACATCTCAGCTCTTTGGGCAACTGCATATGCAGTGGTGACCCCGCCCCCCACCCCACCCCACCCCCACACACGTGTACCCATTTTTCAGAAAAATTTATTTCTTTTAAAGACAGGATCTTGTTCTGTTGCCCAGGCTGGAGTGCAGTGGTGTCATCATAGCTCACTGCAACCTCAATCTCCTGGGCTCAGCCAATCCTCCTGCCTCAGCCTCCTGAGTATCTGGGACTACGGGTGCACACCACCATAACCAGCTGATTTTTCTATTTTTTGTAGAGACAGTGTCTCACTATGTTGCTCAGGCTGGTCTTGAACTCCTGACCTCAAGTGATCCTCCCACTTTGGCTTCCCAAAGTGCTAGGATTACAGGTGTGAGCCATTGTGCCTGGTCAGGGCTTATATTTTATTCTGTGTGTTTTATTTAATTTTTCTAGTGATTTATTTTTATTATATTTTATAAAACTATCATTCTGTGACAATTGAAATTTAAAAAGCAAAGCCTTATGTTTGTTAGCCATTTTTATATCTTCTTTTGAAAAATTTCTATTCATGTCCTTTGCCCACTTTTTGATAGGGTTGTTCGATTTTTTCTTACTGATTTTCCTGTGTTCTAAATAGATTCTTGTTATCAGTCCTTTATCTGATGTGTAGCATGCGAAAAATTTTTTCCCATTCTGTAGGTTGTCTGTTTACTCTCGTGACTGTTTCTTTGGCTGTGCAGAAGCTTTTTAATTTGATCAGGTCCCATTTATTTATTTTTGTTGTTGCTGTGATTGCCTTAGGGATCTTCTTCATAAATTCTTTGCCTAGGCCAATGTCTGTAAGAGTCTTTCCTACGTTTTCTTCTAGAATTCTAATAGTTTCCGACCTAAGGTTTAAGTCTGTTATCCACCGTGATTTGATATTTGTGAGAGGTGAAAGCTGTATGTCCTGTTTTAGTCTTCTACATGTGGCTATCCAGTTTTCCCAGCACCATTTATTAAATAAGGAATCTTTTCCCCAGAGTATGTTTTTGTCTGCTTTGTCAAAGATTAGATGGCTATATGAGGATGGTTTTATATTTGGATTTTCTGTTCTGTTCCACTGGTCTGTGTCCCTGCACTTGTGCCAATACCAAGCAGTTTTTATAATCACAGCCTTGTAGTATAGTTTGAAGTCTGGCAAATTAATACCTCCCATTTTGTTTTTGTTGCTTAAAATTGCTTTTGCTAAACGGGGTCTTCTCTGGTTCCATACAAAGCGTAAAATTATTTTTTCTATATCTGTGAAAAATGATGTTGGTAATTTAATAGGGATTGCATTGAATCTGTAGATAACTTTGGGCAGTATAGACATTTTAACAATGTTGATTCTACCGATCCATGAGCATGGTATGGTTTTCCACCTATTTACATGCTCTGCGATTTCCTTCCTCAGTGTTTCATAGTTCTCCCTATAGAGGTCCTTTACCTCCTTAGTTAAACATATTTCTAGGTATTTCATTTTCTTTGTTGCTATTTTGAAGGGTACTGAGTCTTTAATTTGGTTTTCCATTTGACTGTTATTGGCATATATGAATGCCTCTGATTTGTGTGTATTGATTTTGTATCCTGAGACTTTACTGAATTCATTGATCAATTCCAGGAGTCTCTTGGTTGAATCCTTGGGGTTTTCTAGATATAACATCATATCATCAGCAAAGAGTGAGAGTTTGATCTCTTCTGTCCCTGTTTGGACTCCCTTGATTCTGCTCTCTTGCCTGATAGGTCTCGCAAGGACTTCCAATACTATATTGAAAAGTAATGGGGACAGTGGGCAGCCTTGTCTGGGTCCAGTTCGAAGTCGGAATGCTTTCAGTTTTTCCCCATTCAGTATGATGTTGGCTGTGGGTTTGTCATATATGGCTTGTATCATTTTTAGATACGCCCTGTCTATGCCTATTTTGTTAAGTGTTCTTATCATAAAAGGGTGTTGAATTTTGTCAAATGCTTTTTCTGCATCTATTCAGAGGATCATATGATCTTTATTTTTTCTTCTATTTATGTGGTGAATTACATTTATAGATTTGCATATGTTAAACCGTCCCTGCATCTCTGTGATGAAGCCCACTTGGTCGTGATGGATTATTTTTTTGATAAGCACTTGGATTCGATTTGCTAGGATTTTACTGAGAATCTTTGCGTCTATATTCATAAGGGATATTGGTCTGTAGTTTTCTTTTTTTGTTGCATCCTTTCCTGGTTTTGGTATCAAGATTATGTTGGCTTGGTAAAATGTGTTGGGGAGAATCCCATCCTTCTCGGTACTGGAGAATAGTTTATGTAGGATGGGCACCAGTTCTTCTTTGTAGGCATGGTAAAATTCAGGTGTGAACCCATCTGGTCCAGGGCTTTTCTTTTTGGGAAGGTTTTTCATTGCTGTTTCGATTTCAGATCTAGATATTGGTCTATTCAGGAATTCTATTTCTTCCTGGTTGAGCCTGGGAAGGCTGTGTGTTTCTAAAAATTTGTCCATTTCCTCCACATTTTCTAATTTGTGTGCATAAAGATTTTTGTAGAATTCATAGATGATATCATGTATCTCTGTGGCATCAGTCATGATTTCTCCTTTCATGTTCCTGATGGAGGTTATAAGAGTTTTTTCTTTTCTGCTCTTGGTTAGTCTAGCCAGAGGCGTGTCAATTTTGTTTATTTTTTCAAAGAACCAACTTTTTGTTTTATTAATCTCCCTTATGGTTTGTTTGTTGTCCTTTTCATTTAGTTCTGATTTAATCTTAATAATTTCTCTCCTTCTGCTGGGTTTGGGGTCGGTCTGTTCTTCCTTCTCCAGCTCTTTGAGTCTATTCATTAGATTGTCTATTTGTAAGCTTTCTGTCTTTTTGGTATAGGCATTTATGGAAATAAATTTTCCTCTCAGGACTGCTTTAGCTGTGTCCCACAGATTTTGATAAGTTGTGTCTCCTTTGTCATTTAATTCAAAGAATCTTTTGATTTCCATCTTGATTTCTTCATTTATAAAATGATCGTTCAGGAGAAGGTTGTTTAGCTTCCATGACTTTGAGTAGAAATGAGAATTTCTGTTAGGGTTCATTGTTACTTTTATTCCACTGTGATCTGAGAAGATGCATGGTATAATTTCTATTTTTTTAAATTTTTTAAGACATGCTTTCTGTCTGCAAATCAAAACCACAATGAGATATCACTTAACTCCAGTGAGAATGGCCTTTATCAAAAAGTCCCAAAACAATACATGTTGGCGTGGATGCGGAGAGACAGGAACACTCATACACTGCTGGTGGGACTGTAAACTAGTGCAACCCCTGTGGAAAACAATATGGAGATACCTTAAACAGATTCAAGTAGACCTACTATTCCATACAGCAATCCCATTATTGGGCATCTACCCAGAAGAACAAAAGTCATTCTATAAAAAAGACACCTGCACCCGAATGTTTATAGCAGCACAATTCACAATTGCAAAGATGTGGAAACAACCCAAATGCCCATCAATTCATGAATGATTAGCAAAATGTGGTATGTGTATACCATGGAATATTACTCAGCTATTAGAAATAATGGCGATATGGCATCTCTTTGGTTCTCCTGGAGAGAGTTGGAACCCATTCTATTAAGTGAAGTATCCCAAGAATGGAAAAATAAGCACCACATGTACTCACCAGCAAACTGGTTTCCCTGATCATCACCTAAGTGCACATTTGGGAATAACACCAGTTGGGTATTGGACAGAGGTGGGGGCTGGGGGGAAGGGATGGGTGTATACCTACTTGATGAGTGCGATGCGCACTGCCTGGGGAATGGACACGCTTGAAGTTCTGACTGGCGGGGAGGGGGTGGGGGGAGGGGATGGGTGCATACCTACATGATGAGTGCGATGTGCACTGTCTAGGGAATGGACACGCTTGAAGCTCAGACTCGGGGGGATGGGGGACCATGGGCAATATATATAACCTGAACTTTTGTACCCCCATAATGAGCTGAAATTTAAAAAAATAAATAAATAAATAAAATAAAAAGCAAAGCCTTCTTCAGAGAGGATTTGAGAAGCGTTAGGCTGTAGTGGAAAGAGCACAGGCCTTGGAACTGAGTAGAACTGAGTTGGCTTAACCTCTCAGGGTTAAGGGAGATAGTACATGGAGACAAACACATATCCAGGTACATGTGCTCTCAAGAGGTGAGGACAGAGGGTTGTGAGAGCCCAGAGGAGGCCCTTAGGCTGGAGGAGGAGCGATGAGAGATTGACTGGGGAGACTTCCTGGTAAAGGTGATGCCTGAGCTACACTAGGAAGGGTGGGGCTTTGGTAGCAAGACCAGACACACTGGTGGGGGCAGCTTCTTCCTTGCAGACCCAGTTCCAGCCTCGCAGGAACCCTCGAGGTGCTTAGAAGTGCAGTCCCTGGTGAGGGCAGGCAGGCAAGCAGGCTGCATTCCTGTGGTATTAGAGGATTGATCTTGTCAGATTAGCAGCTTTGCTTTTCTTGGTTCAGGTACAAGATCCCCACGTGGGGAGCTCTGCTGCTTGTGAAGAGCAAAAGCTGGTGAAAGCACAGAACGTGATCCTGGCTCCTCGCCCAGGCTGCATGCGGCTCCAGGCCAGGACCAGCCCTGTGCTGCTCCTCAATGAGAGGGAGGGCCCACGTCTGCGCTCCACCCACACAGGTCCCAGCGGGTGGCAGAAGCTCGGCAGAGAGCAAGACGGCCACCTCCAGGGCTTTGTTCTGCTTTTTCTGCCCTGTCCACACCTGGGGAGGTAGGTCACTGTCTGACTGGCCTCCCCAGATAAACAGCCAGAGCTAGAGGGGAGAAGCGGAGCCAAAGCCTCTCCTCCCCAGGTGGAGGCGAGATACGCGCCCCTGCCCACCTCCTGTCATGAGAGCTCTCTGCGGAGTCCAGACCCAGGCAAATGAAGCAGCCAGAGGGAAGCCACAGCCTCGTCCCAGGAAGCCTGAGTTCAGTGCATCTCTCAGGAGAGAGGTCCGGGCTAGAGGAAAACAGCTGAGGTATTCCGTCCACAGCCCCAGAGCGTGCTGAGTGTCCAGGGGAGATGAGCAGAGTACTGGGCCACGTGACCTCTGCTCTTGGGAGCCCCTGGTCGGGGCAAAGCATGCCTGACTGGTGGGAGCATCATGAAAGTAGGCCTGTTGACAGCTGGCCCTGTGACATCTCTGTGGCTCTTGTATTGGGATAAACCCATTCTTCCTCCCTGGGTTCCAAGGGCTTAATGTGAGGAAGTTTCCTGCAGCAGGACAACCTAAGAACGTAGTATGAAAACAGATGATTGGAAAAAACAAGATGACACTTTTCACTCTGCTGCTCAGCCCCAGAAGCAATGACTTTTTTTTTTTTTTTTTTTTTTTTAACATAGCAGCTGCCTCTGATGTAGCCGGTTCTGCTTATAGCCTAGAATGAAGAAAAGTGCATGAGGCAGCAGGGCAGAGGGTAGCAAACCATGCCCAGCGCGCAAGGCTGTGGGAAGACTGCTCATCCACACCCAGCCCTGTCTCCAGTGGGCTCCTTCTGACAACGCCACTCACCCTCCTGGAGAGGCATTCCTTTGCTGCCACTCGGATTACTGGGAGGAAATGTAGCATTCAGGGCTGCAGTCTGGCCAAGGAGAGCTGTCAGTGTAGGCACAGCTGCAGACAAGGTGCAGATTTAGGAGGAAAGGGTGAGCCGGGCTCCATCCGTCTCTGTTCCGGTCCTCACTCAGGGACTCGCCCTTTTCTGCCATGCATCTGGATCCCAGGGCTAACCTCTGTGAGCAGCAGGTCTCTTCCTTGTCCAGCCCTGAGTCCCTCTCTGGGCGGGGCTTCAGAGCTGAGTACAGAAAGGTAGTGTGGGGACATGGGCCACGTGGTTACAGCCATTGTGTCCCCCAACTGGAGGTTGCTCATTTTTTTCCCAGGCCATAACTGGGCCTAATTACTGGCTACATTTCAACCCTTTTCTGAGGGTGGGCCTGGATTTCAGGAAGGAGCTTTATAGATGGGGCAGAAATGGCCTGACCATTTTCAGACTGTCATCTCTTGGCACTGTGAGGAAGCTGGAGGAGAGGGGGAAGGCATGTCTTTGACATCTGACCTCACCCTGGGTCTCTGATCCCTGTGGGATCACAGCGTCTCCTTCGTGCTATCTCAGCAAACACCAAGTGCCGCTGGGAGCTCCCCGGCCTCAGACTGGGCAAGTGAAAAGAGCTTAAGTCTTGGAGTCAGGCAAACCTGGATTTGAACCCCAGCTTTGCCACTTAGCTAGCTTTGTAACCCTGGACACGTTCCTTAGTCATGTTGCGCTTCAACCTCCTTACCTGCAAAATAGGAATGACAGTCTCTACCTCGCCAGCAGTTAGGGCAGTTACACGAGATGATGTCCACGGGGCATGTGGCCTGGTGCCTGGTCTGCGGCAAGCGCTCCCTCGGGGTGGTGAGTGTTGTTGCCGCTCTGTCTCTGCACCCTGACTGTCTCGACTCTCAGAGACCTTCCGGTAACATGTCCCGGCTGGGAGCTGTCAGGACTCGCACAGACTGTGCATACAAACCCAGGTGATTGGCATGTGTTGATACAGGAGTACCTCTACATATCGGGAAGTGTGCCTTTTGTCAGCTGCAGCCACACAGGATGATACTGATAACTTGTAATTCGGTAAAAAAAAAAAAAAAGCTTCTGACCACCTGACAGCTGTCAGAGCACCAGGGAACTGATGCCTTCTGGTGCCCTGACGCCCGGGTGGCACTGTCCTACCAAACCATTGTCTTCTGCAGCTTTGTGCTGTGCATGCTGTTACCCCAACCTGGAGCGCTCCCCATACTCTTGGCCTTAAGTGCCACTACTTTTACTTCAACGCGCAGCTTGAATGTCGCCTAGCACCAAGCACGGCAGTGTCTGCTCAGAGAACTGCTTGTGGCAAACTTCTTCCCTCAGAAAGGGCCTGGACAAGACAGGTGCTCAGCTGGGTGGGCTGTCCACACGCAGGTGCTGTCTGGACTGTCCCTCCTCACCCTCTGCCCCTTCAAAACTCCAACTCGGGGGGCCACCTCCCCTGTGAAGTTTGCCCACCTTGGGGCCCCCCCAGCCCTTTGTGCATCTTCATCCGCAATACTTCTGTGTACCCTGCATCGCAGTTCTCTCCTGAGTCCTCCACTGATCCTTATCTAATTTTCACCTTTAATTTAGCCTCTGTCACCACTTGGTGACTGAGTGAACTGGGGACAGCTCCCATTTCCCTTGCCTCTATCTGTCCTAGCAACACACTCTGCACGGCCAGCTTGGGCTCGGGGAGGGAAGTGAGCAGGGGACCTGTGGCCTGCTTGTGTGTTCTGCTGTGTCCAGGCTGTTGGGCCCAGCACCCTGGGCTTCCTTCCCAGCAGCAACACCACCGGCATCAACAGTGACTCTAAGGATATAGTAAATTCTAGGTATTTTTCCCTCAGAACATTGAGTTTGATAGCTTCCCTGAATTAGCTCAAATAACTGGGCATTGTGTATCTGTTCATTCATGTAATACATTTTTATTGAGGGCCAGGCACTGTGCTGGACCCTGGGGAAGTGGTTTTGAAACTGCAGGCACGATCCCAGCTTACCGTCTGGGGGAGGTGGATCGAAGGTGTACTCCAGGATTCCAGTGACATTCAGGTCAGGTTGAAGGGTGAGAGACTGGGCTGAGGGCATCCCAGCCCCTGGCCCTGGTCTGGCCACAGCACACACTGTTGCCAAGTACACAGGGATTTGGCGAGGCCGGAAGCCTGCCCGGGCTAGAGGCTGTCACGCAGAAGCTCTGGGCTGTGGCAGGAATGAGAGATGGCGGCTTTGGAGCCTCAGAAAAACTGGCTTGTGACTGACTTTGCATGGACCAGGGTTATAGACAAACAGAAATGACATCTGAAAACACTCCTCTGAGCAAATCTTCTGGCACATTCACCCAAGTCAAGCCCAAACAAAAGGCTGTTGATGACATTTCTTCCACACAAGTCACGAAAGCTTCAGACTGAGGGTGTGCAATTTTTTGTGTCTGCAATTCAGAGGCCATAAAGAATGAAGAATGGCTTGGGGAAAGCACAGCTCCATCATTACACCAGCATCCACGTCCTGGAATTGGGCATGTCTGCACAGCATGTAGGCTTAATCCTGGGAGCCCCCTGCAGAGACTCCGGGGAGGCAGACAATGCCCTCGGGTGTGGGAGAAAACCTCCTCCACTTCCTCCTCCTCTGTGGGCCTCCAGCCAGATCGGCAGCTCGCAGGTCCCTATCTGGACCCTGCCTTGTGGGGACTGCGTGCCCTACTCCTGCGCCCTAGGGACCCTAGGTAGGTTCTGCCCCTTCCCCAGCTCCTAAGCACCCACTGTCTGCCAAGCCTTGTGTGGAGGTCTAGGGGACAGTGACAAATAAGAAACAGCTGCTGCCTCCAAGAAGCTCAGTGAGTGGGCAGTGTGGTGAGTGCAGGAACAGAGCAAGCACAGGGAGCCGCGCGTTAGAACCCGGCCGGCAGAGCGCCTAGGAAAGGTTAGGGTTCACGCCGAGGCAAGGAGACACACTGGACAGTCATTTGGCCTGTTTGGAGTACAAGTCTGAGGGTGGCAAGAGGCATTGAACATCATGCTCAGAAGTGTGCACTTTATTATGATGCCAGCCAAGGCCAAAGCAGGGAGGAAAGAACAGCATCAGATTGGTGCTTTAGAAAGGTCATTGCCTGAGATAGGGCGATAGGCGGCGTACAGGAGATGAGACTGAGGAGGGAGCGGCTGGGGAGGCAGTGATAAGGGTGAGGATGGGTCTGTGAGATGTTAGGGGAGGAGAAATGAGAGCGTTAGGTGCCTGGCATAGGGATGAATGAAAACAGACCCCCAGTTTCTGTGTCGGGCAGCTGGCGAGATAGTGGCATCGTTCCCTAACATAGGAAACACAGGGAGAAGTGCCCGCTTGAGGGACAGCTGTTGAGTTCATTTGGGGGGACGCTGAGCTTGAAGCTCCTGTGGAGATGTGAGCACCCACGTCCTTTTAGGGGGTTTGCCCCCAATTTCTTTCTATCGTACACAGCATTGCTATGGACAACATTCCTACAAATAAGTCTTTATGCAGTTCCTTGACTGTTTCCTCATGTCTCTGACATAGTGAAAATAATTTTTTCTTAACATCGCACTAGTTTGTTCTGTCTGTCCCTTTTTATCACCAAACTTCTCAGCTTGAAACCTGTTTACCTAAACTTCCTTCCTTCTGCTTCCCCATTACACTGGGCACCACACTGGGTGCTAAGGATGGAAAGTGATACACGGTCCCTACCCTGGAACTTCACTCCTGAGGGGGCGTCAGACGTGAAAACAAAATCACGCAGTGTTGACAGGCACAGGATGCCACGGATACACAGGAAGCAGCCGCCTAATTAAAGCGAGGGGTCAGAAAAGGTGGGTTTCTGGGCTCACTCCCTTCTCCCACTGTTGTTCCTAGGACCTCTTGACCTTCCTTCTGATCATCTGCTTCTAGCATTAGAAGGCCAAAGAAGAACCTTTCGTTGGTTCATTGGTGATTGGTGGTTCACCATTATTCAGTTGAAAACGTTTCTCTTTTTGTTTTTGTTTTGCATTTGGCAGGGATGGGTGCTAAATGTATCAATGGGTCAGATACATCATGTCAGTATCTCCTCAGAACATGGTCTGTGGACCTGAAGTATTCACGGGCCCCTCAAGGCTTTGTGCAACCAGGGCCAAGGGACTGTGCCTTTTCCTGGTCTCCTGACCTCCTCTGGAGTCATCATTGTCTGCCCTACACACCCATATTTTCTGAACACTACCTGTTCTCAAAGACGTCCAGGTAAGGGCACCCTTCAAAAGCCTGGGGAAAGGGCCTTGGAAGTTTCTTTGCCCCCCAACCCCCACGCCCGCTATAATCCTGCAGCACTGGGAAGGTTTGTAACAGAGAAGACCTGGAAGAAACCAGCTTTCAGGGGGAAAGTGGTCAGAGAAGGATTTTTGAAGGAGGTGATATTGTATTCAAGTCTAAAAGCTTAAATAGGAATTAGGCAGTTGAAAAATGATAGGGTAGGTGTTCTAGACAGAAGAAATGCACAAACTAAGAACATGAGGCATCTGTGGTCATTCAGAGAACTGCAGGTGGTTTGGCATGTTTTGGACACAGTGTTATGTCCTAGAGGCTGGAAGACAAGGCTAGAAAAGTCGTCCAGAGCCAGATCATGGGAGACCTTAAAAGTCACTCCAGAAGGATTTTAGATTCTACCCTGAAAGATCTGGGGAATTATTGACATGTTTTAGGCAAGAGATGAGACCGGTTTGCTATTTCAAAAGGTTGCTCTAAACCATATGGAAGACAGACTGGAGAAGGGAGCTTGGAAACATGGAGACGGGCTAGGAGCCTGCTGCAGTCACTGGTGAAGGCAGGCCTGTGAGGATGGAGATAGAGACTATTTGAGAAATTCTGAGGAAATAGAATCAAAGCACCCCTTCTCTCCTCCCAGAACATCTCGCGAGACATTCTCCTATCACCACCACGCATCTTGATGACATTGTTATCTGTCTCCCCCTCAGAACACGGACTGCGTGTTATTCCTCTTTGTGGCCAGACCTAGCACCTAACAGTACCTGGCACTGATTAGGTGCTCAGTGAGTACTTATTATGTCTACAGAATTGATTTGATGATTGAGTATGGAAGGCCAGGGGGAGGGAAGAATCTGGAAAGACTCCCAGGTTTCTGGCTTCAAAGATAGGGAAATTGGGGTGCCATTCATTGAGATAGGGACCCCAAAAAGAAAGGCAGTGGTTTCTAATTTTATATTTCTGGCTTTTGGCAGAAGGAGAAAAGGGCAGAGATGATGAATTTGGTGGTGGGCATGATGAGTTTGAGATGCCTGTGGGACACTGAAGGAGAGGTGTAGATGGTCATTTGCATGTGCGGGTCTGGAGTTGAGGGGGAGAGGTCAGAGCTGGAAATGATGCAGTGGGAGTCACCAGCACATAGATGAAGTTTTGGCAGTGGATGCGGTTGGGCAGGGAAAGTGTTGTAGACTGGGCCCCGGACTGGCCGCTTACAGGCCGCGTATCCCTGCAGACGTGCTTTACGTGGCTGGCACCGCGCTTCCACATAGTGTGAATACTTTTAGGCAGTGTGGAACTCGAGCTTGCCATAACCCTGCTCCTTCTTAGCATCTTACATCTGGTCCAATTCACATGTTTACAGTACCTTCTTGGCTCTTGTAGGCATTTGAGTTTATAATTTTTGGAGGAAGAAGAAGAAAACAAAATAACATAGCTCTGGGGAATACCCAGCACATAAAGGATGAATAAGAGCAAGAAATAATGGAGGAGAATGGGAAAGAACGGCCAGAGAGATTAGAGGAAATCAGGACAGAACAGAATTTTATTCTTTCCAAAATTATGGGAGGTAATATAGGCAGTGTATAAGAAAGCATGAAATGTGGATTCCATTTGATCCAACAATCCCACTTCTAACTATTTTACATAAGGAAATAATCCTAACTATGCATGCATTATTGTAATATGCTTGTTGCAGCATGCTTACGATAATAGCAAAAAATCTGAAACACCCTAAATGTCTTTCAGCCAAGAATGATTAATACAGTATGTCCATGTGATGAAATAGCATGTAGTCAGGAAAAATGATATCAGACACTATTTACTGACATGACCCCATAATTTATTATTGAATTTTTTAAAAAGCAAATTATGGAACAATATATATAAGATAATTCCATTTATGTTAAGTGTCTATTTATGGAAGGAAAAATCTAGAAGCCTTCACACACAAATCACAAGAACCTCCTAATAGCCAAATCTAGTAGACCTTTCTCTGGCCTCTGTGCCTTTGACTTTTCTCTGGCCTCTGTGCCTTATTAATTTCTTGGCTTTCTGCTCCTTGTCTTTTTTTCTCTGACTTTAATCCCACAGGCTGGCATTCAGGGCTGAAAAATGGCAGACTCAATCCTGGGAGAACCCTTCAAAAGTAGCAGCTTGTTTACGTCCTGGGTACACCCAAAGCAGGGCACTTACTGGGCAGTTCTTCCTGGAAAGGAGCAGATAGGGACAGCATTTCCCTGGCCCTTAGTCCCTTTGAGCCTACACATCTCTTCTGGAATAAACCCTTCCCCAGGTCTCTGGGTACAAGTTTCCTCTCCTTGCCTACCTCTCTCACCCTCCAGCAAAGTTGCCTGGCTAGCCCCTCGCTCCCACGCCTTCTGTTCAATCAAGGGGTTATTTTTAACAGTGTTGTGTATACCATGCTTAAATCCTGGCAAAACACCAGAGCTTTGGAAAAGACACTCGAGATGGAAATAAATAGTCTCCCACAACCTCCCCCCTTTTCCAGAGCTTTTCCTTTTAAAGAAAGAAAACAACTTATCTAAACTGTAGACAGCCCGACCAAGGAAGTCCCTAGACACTAGCACTGAGTGGCTGAACTTGCAGCCTTGGCCGTGAGGTTAGACTGGAGGCTGGACCTGCCACCACTGTGGGCCTATCTTCAGCCAGGGTGAGCCCAGGGAGAGGATGGTTCTTGTCACTTTCCTGGGCTTGGTGGGTCTAGAACTGTGTCTCGGAATCATGGCCCATCCCCCATTCCCAGTAGCTAGAGGCCCTTCACCTACAGACACAGCCCATCCAATTCAAGATGCTCAGTGACTGGAGAGTTTTAACTAGGAACAGTCAAAACCTACCTTTCTGCAACTTCCCACTGTGGTCCTGGTTCTGCCTGCCAGAGCCACACGGAACAAATCCAGTCCTTCTTCTCCATCAGTTGTTCAGAGATTTGAAGCTGGCGATTGTGTGACCTCAAGTCTCTTGCCAGACATCTCTGCCTCAGTGAGATATCATAAGAGGCCCCTCCCCATCACGGTGGTTCTCTTCTCTGGGTCAGTTCCATTTTATGACTGTCCCCTTCAGGAAGCACACAGAGTAGAGCTCTGCTTGTTCCAGGGCTGGCCTGGCAGGCTAGAAGGAGAAGCATCTCCTCATTGTCGATGCTCCTCATAATGACTAACATCCAAGAGATGCTACTTTTTCACTGGTCATGTCACACTGACCATAAGCCAATTCTTGACACACCACTGCCAAGCCCCATCCCCTTCCTACTGAGCATGTGTGATGGAACGTGTGGGCCCAACGAAGCCTGGCTAGGAGGCTGCCACTCTGGAGCCTTTTGGATCCTCCGTGGGCCCCCAACATAAGCTATTTCTTTCCTTTCTCTTTGTCTTCCATTGATTTGATGATTAGGCCATTCTGTACTCGTCTGAGCAGTACACATGGAAACAGTGACCGAGGTACTCCTAACATAGAAGCCTGCCGGCGACCCTGCAGGCAGTGAGCAGGACTGTTCACCAGCTTCTGTCTCTCAAACCACGCTGCTGTCCATCTCACACCTGGCCAAGTCCGCCTGAAAGGGCATTTGCCACATGCTCTTCTGGCACCTTGTCACAGTCTATGTGTGGTATCTGAGAGCTCCATGCAAGGACTCATCCTTTAAAGAAGAACTGCAGAGTTCTAGAAGGAGCACCTACTCTGGAATCAGAAATCCCAAGTTTCAGACCTGGCTCAGCGCCTTCTCACTTGGGATAAAACACTCCAACTCCTTGAACCTCAGTTTCTTCATCTGTAAGTTGGGGGAAATGCCCACTCCATTTACTTCGAAAGGATTTTGTGAGGCTAAAATGATATAGTATAATGAAAAACAGTGGGTAAGAGTTAGGTGATAATTATTTTATAAACATGTATTTAAAACCTACCAGTTTAGCTCTGTGAGTGACACAAGGAGGAACCCCAAGCACCCTGTTGCATTTTGATCCAGCAGGAGGTTTGGTTATGCCACCAGGCCATCGCAGTCACTGGCCGTGCTGGGAGCAAGGGAGCCCAGGACAGGCCAGAGCAAGGGCTTCCAGGGTCTGAAACTGGTCTGGTTTGGTGTCAGGACGCGTGTTGAGAATAAGAGGCTTAAAGCTGGAGGGAGGCAAGGCAAGAATGAGACCTCAGGGCTGGAACTGGAGACAGAGACCCCCCGGGAGAGCTGTGTCTCAAGGGTGGCAGGGGTGGGCTGGTTGACATGGAGCTGAACGTGAGGTGAGGACCTGCGGCCCGTGCATGTGGACCGTTCCACGGAGAGCCTGTGGAGCGAGGAGGGGATGGGCTTGAAGCCAGGGAGGGCGTGTCTGTGGGGGTGGAGGGGGCACCCACAGAGTGGCAAAGTGAAAATACAGATGAGCATGATGGCACAATCGATACAATAAGGCCCTAAGGACAGTGAGGGTGGGAATTGTCCTGGTCTCAGGACTGATGAGACTTCTGTTCTGTAGCAGAGGAGAGTGACAACATATAGTAGGCTCATAAGTGCAGAATAGGAAGGGTCGAGGGATTCCCTTCTTGGGTAGCAGGATTAGAAGTCCGAGAAGAGTGGAGAATGTTTGTCAGGGCCACTGTGGAGAATGGAAGAGGTTGCTAACTAGGACAACCCAAAGACTGTGAAGCAGCAGGGCAGGCCAAGGGAGACCTTGGGTCTGTGGTGGCACCAGTCTGTGTGCTTGTGGGGTTCTCCCCAGCAGGCTTACTCGTCCAAGTATAGGGGCAAGGATTCTAAAAGAAGTAACGCCCAAGCTAAAAATCTTGGCCCAGACTGTGGTGGCGCTTTCTAGAGGATTCGTGGTAGGAAACAGCCTCTGTTCCTAAAGTGAGGAGAAAAGTGCTGGGGTTGGAGCAGGGGCAGGACTCAGGCCATTCCAGAAGGGTGCAGCCGTGGCCAGAGTGGGCTGTGCCAGGTGAGCCTGAGCAGCTGGCCGAGGACAGTTAGTTCCCCAGACCTTCCTGCGTGTGTGGCCGGCAGCATTCTCTGGTGGATGGAGCGCTCCAGCTTCCCCGGGGGGGCAAAAGTATCATACGTGGTGGGCTATATAGTGTAAGCTGGAGGGGCCAGAGCTGGTAGAAGACTCTGGAGAAGGGGCAGGGAACCCAGCCAGGCAATGTTGCCACAGAACCTTTGAGACTGAGACATTAGCCCGAGGGTGAGGGCTGTGGGGCTGTATTGATGGGGCGTGAGGCACCATAGTCCCGGGCTTTTGATACAAGGATCTGATGCAAGGGCAGGACTTCTGAAAGCCCCCTTCAGTCTATTCTGGAGCCTTCAGCTTCCTGAGTTAGAGCAAAGTGGCTCACATCTAACCCGGGACATCAGTGCCTAGGAGCAGGGCAGAGCCTGGCTCAGGGCTGACGGAGTGCTGCTGGGGCGCCGGTGAGGCAATGGCTGCCATCACCCCTGCCTCTGACAGCCACTCCCTGAGGGAGAAGGAGGGCCTGGCTGAGACCAAAGTTACTGAGCAACTGGTGTGCCAAGAACGTGGCATGCCTTATCTCATTTCATCTTCACAACAGTCCTTGAGGTGGTAGGTATTATTAGCTCCATTTTACATTCATTCATTCAACACGTATCTAGCGAGTGCCTGCAAAGTGCCAAGTCCTGTTCTTGGTGCTGGAGGCAGAGCAGTGAGCAAAACTGACAAACATCCCTGCCTCCATGGAGCGCATGGTCTAGTGGAGAAGCAGGCAAAGAAACAAGACACGTGAATGAACTGTACAGTACATCAGACAGTGGCAAATGCTAGAGAAAATAGAGTGGGAATGGGGAGTAGAAGGTAGGGCGGGGTACCACTTTAGGTAGGGTAATTGGGAAAGGCCTTCCTGGAGGTGACATTTACATAAAAACCTGAAGGAAGTTAAGGAGAGCTGTGCTGATATCTAGGGGAAGAGCAGGGTTTCCAGGCAGAGGAAACAGCCAGTGCAAAAGCTCTGAGGCAGGATCTAAAAACAGGAAAGAGGCCTATGTTGAAGGAGTGGGAAATGATGAGATGAAATCAGAAAGTGAAGAGACATCTGGATCATGGGGACGTTGTAGGTCCCACAAGAACAGAGGATTTTGAGTAGAGGAGTAGAGGTTTTAAAGGATCACTCCAGCTGCCTTTGATGAAAATACACTGTTTGTTGCAAGGCAGGGAGTCTAATCGGGAGGCTATTGTAGATGGTGGTGACTTGGACCATCGTGGAAGCATTGGAGGGGGTAAGAAATCGTCACGATCCAGACATGTTCTGGAGGTAGAGCTGACAGGTTTGCTGCCAGCACAGACATGGATGTGAGAGAAGGAAAGGCACCCGGGGTGACTTCAGTATTTGTCCTGAGCATCTGGAAGAATGAAGGTGCCACTTACCAAGATGCAGAAATGACTGCAAGAAGAGCAGGGTTAAGGGGGAGTATTAGGAGCTCTAGTTTAAACATACATAAAGTTTGAGGTCCCTCTTGGACATCCAAGTGGAGATATCCGGAAGGCAGGGGAACATGCAAGTGTGGAGTTCAGGGGAGAGGTCCAGGCTATGAAAATGGGTGAGATCACAGCAGTGACTGTAGATGGAGAAGGGAAACCAGCGCTGAGCCCCCAGGACATAGCGATGTTTAGTGGTGCAGGAAATGAGGGAGGAACTGCAAAAGAGAATGAGAAAGGGGACTGCCCAGTGTGACAGTAGGAAAACCAGGAAAATGTGATATTCTAGAAAGCAAAGAAAATATTTCAAGAGGAATAATTAACTGTGTAATATGTTGCTGGTAGGCAGGGTGATCATATAAGTTATTATACAAACTAGGACACTTTTGAGAGTGAAAATGGACAATATTAATCGTTCTAGAAGAATACACATAAAACGCAAGATTGTCTCAGGCAAATAAGAATGTAAGGTCACTCTATTGATAGGTGGCTAAGTAAGAATTGACCATTGGAGGTCTAGCAACGTGAAAGTAATGGGTGACTTTGAAGGATCATTAGAATGGGTTCAAGAGAAATGGGAGGAGAGAGATTGGCAATGGCAAGTGTAGATAACTCAGGGAGTATTTCTGTGAATAGAAAGAGATAAATGAATCTAGGTTCTTTTAACTTTTCTGTATATTTGAATTTTTTTTATAATATAAAGTTGGAAAAATACAAGTTTTAAAACCTTAAAAAAGACGAGAGGAAGAGCTTAATATGGGAGAAACAATGCATGTCTGCCTATGGTAATGAACCAGAAATGTGATGTAGGAGTGACAACTTCCTGGATCAGTGTCCTTTAGAAAGTGGAAAGAGGTAAGGTCTAGAGAGCACAGAAGTTGGCCTTAGTTATAAGTATGGATATTCAAACAGAAAAGAAATTAGAGAGCATATGCAAAAATGCAGCAAGTAGTGGTGTGGAGCTTGTAGACATTCTATTCTGATTGTTTTAAGTATTTCAGTGCAACGTTAAACAAGGCCATTTGTTGGCAATAAGAATGAGGGAGAAGGTGTTGGAAGTGTGACAAGAAAACAGAAAGTATGAGTAGTCATCTGGGAGCATGGGAGAAGGGGCTAGCAACATATAATACGATTGCCAGGCAGCATAAGAGCCTCACTTGAAGTTTGAGTGAGACCAAGCAGCGCGTGCTTTTCTCCAGCCAGCCATGTTCACCCATGCAGGTATGTGCCCAGAGTAGGTAGGAAGTTGAATTTAACCGAAATTGTGTTTTCGCCAAGCAAGAGAGGAGCAAGGAAGCTGAGGATGAATGCAAGGGAGTGATTATAATGATTGATTTGGAATTTAAGCTGGGTGAGAATTGCAGTAAGAACATCAGAAGGAGAAGGACGGTGAGAAGATGGCAGAACCAATGGCTTGATGACCCCCGTGTGTTGAGGGTTGTTGGAGTTTAGCTACAAGAGCAGTGAGCTATAGACACATAGATAGGTGGAGGCGGTCAGGGAGTCAGAGCTTGAGATTGAGATTGGGGAGGACTTCAGTTATGAGTAATGAGCTTTGCACACTGGCAGTATTGTAGCCAATGAAGTTTATCCATGGCGTGATTATTACTAATAGTTATTAGTAACGACCTGGTCCAGGATATAATTTAGGAGTAAATAGCTGAGATAGAGGAGAGAATAAGATCACTGGAGGAGGGGAGGTCAAGGCAGGCCTGTCTTGGAGTTCACCACTTTCTAGGTTTAGAAGGAAGTTCATCTCTCCTGTTTCCTGCTTTTTGAGGAGGGAATACACTATAAGTATTGAGACTGATGATAATTGCTTTAGAGTTTCTCTTCTTCACTTTATTTTTGACTGGGCCTACAGTTGAGGGGAGAGAGACCTGTCGGGGAAGGGGGTGCTGGACTTGCCAAACACAGGGATCGTGATTGGTTTGTAGCCATAGAAAGTCAAGGCTGGCAGAAAGGCAGCTGAGGTCATAGGGCAGAACCTTAGGGGAGAGAACCAGCGAAGCACCAGAATGGAGGGTCTTGGCTGTCAGATGTAAGAGACTGAGTCATAGGGGACGTCACAAGATACTACGACCGGAAAGACGGGAGATTTAAGCCTGAGTCGGTAATGTGGAACTCCTGGAGACGTCCCAAGGAGGAGACAAGATAGGCCGGGACTCGCTTATCTCCCTTTCCTCTACTATGCATCGGCAGTGCCATGTCTTGGAGGTGTCGTGTGACTCGAATGACCTACAGCAAGCCTCTGCCCTCCTTCCTGGTGGTTGGCTGCATGGCCATGGGTTACTGACTGTAGCAGGGTACTAGAGCTCCAGATGGATGGATGTGAAAGCAGAAATTAAATGCTGCAGCCCAGTAGTTTATGGCTGTGACAGACCCCTGTCCCATGTGCAGGGCCCATTGTTGTGGCTGGCCATTCATTTGTTCATTTGTTACCTATAATATGCTAAGTGCTATTTTAGGTAAGAGGCATACAGTGTTTGTTTGTTTGTTTTTTCTTTTTTTAAACAAAGAAACAAATAAGGCATATGGTGTTAAAGATAATATGCTGGAAAAAAAAAAAAAGAAAATGTTTGGGGAAAAAAAAAGGATATGGCACAGTGATAAGACTATCAGTCTCTCAGAGCCTCTTGGGTTTGCAGGGGCCAGGACCAGGACGTGTGCAGAGGTGAGAAATGGCACAAGTAGTGGGAGTGTTTTATGGGAGCTGAAATTCTTATTGTGCGACAGTTCTCCCTTTGCATCTTGGCAATAGGTCTGTGACAGGTGAGGTTTCCATCTATCACTAGCTTAACCCATCCTGTTTGGCAGTTGATCTGGTGTTTGGGGAGAGAGAATTCCGCCCCTGCAGCCCCACCCAAGACCTCCAAAGTCATGAACAATACTGGAACCCCTGGACTAAAGAAGGCAGCTAGAGTATTTTCCTACAGGAACAGAGTCCCCAGCTAGGGCCAAGGGGGACCTGCAGGGGAAATTCCAAGAGCAGTCAGCATTAATGCATTGCCCACCTGGGGCACTGACAAGGAGTGTGATGTAATTGAACCACATGAGTGTGGGGGCTTCAGACTTCCCTGGCCAGCACGGTTGGCCACCCATCCCACTTCCCTGCAGAGAGACACAAGCTAGGCCCCAGAGGCAGCAAGCAGCCAGAGGGGTTGCCCCTTAGTCTGTAACTTGGATGCTCTTCACTAAAAAAGAAGAGAGGAAAAATAGGCTTAGGAGAAGATAATGGGCTCCTTTTTCTGATATGTTGAGCCTAGGTCCAGTAGGATATCTTGGGCAAGATGCTCCAGATGCAGCTGGACATGTAGTCTTGAGCTCAGGATATAGATCTAAGTTTGAGATGGGAATTAGTAGCCACCAGCTGGGTATTGGCGTCTGAGCGTCCGGAACCTGAACCCTCCTGTAACAGTCACACTTTCTAGCCTTTTCTTTCCAAAACCTTCCTGGGGCTGTAAGCAGTGATGAGATGCAGAGCAGGTGGTGGTCGACAGTGACCCCTGTGCCCCTCCCCTGAAGGTAGAGGCTTCATCTGACAGGACAGTGTCTGCTCATTCACTGTTGTGTCGTCTCATTCCTGAGCAGAGAAAAAAAATGGCTGAAAACTTCTCTTCTAGGAATCCCATGTATCTGTGGGGTTCAGAAAGTGACATACCTGTGTAGATTTCCTGTGGCTGCTGTAACAGATTATTCTCTCACAGATTTGGAGGCCAGAAGTTCAAAATCAGTGTTCCTGGGTGGAAATCAAGGTGTCAGCAGTGCCATGCTGTCTCCAGATGCCCTAGGGCAGCGGTCCCCAACCTTTCTGGCACCAGGGACTGGTTTCATGGAAGACAATCTTTCCTCTGACGGGGGGCGAGGGGAGGAGCAGAGGCAGAGCTCAGGTGGTGATGCAGACAATGGGGAACATCCCACCCCCGCACCCCTAAGTCTCATGGAAGATGATTTTTCCACTGAAGGGGTGCGGGAAGTGGGGTCAGCAGAGCTCTGCCAGAGGAGCCTGGGGGTTGGGGACCACAGCTCTAGGGGATTATCCGCTGTGGTGGCTGCCAGCATTCCTTGTCTTGTGGCAGCATGTCACTCCAGTCCCACACTGCCTCTTCTTCTGTGTGTGGTAAAATCTCCATCTGCCTCTCTCTTCTGAGGACACTCGTGAATGCAGTTAGGGCTCACCCAGGTAACTCAGGGTAATCTCCTCATCTCAAAATCTTACTTCACTAGCCAGGTGTGTGGCACACACCTGTAATTCCAGCTACTTGGGAGGCCAAGGCAGGAGTACTGCTTGAGCCCAGGAATTCGAGGCCAGCCTGGGCAACCTAGAGAGACCTTGTCTTCACAAAAAATAAGAAAAATTAGCCAGGCATGGTGACATGCACCTGTAGTCCCAGCTACTCGGGAAGCTGAAGTAGGAGGATCACTTGAGCCCAGGAGTTTGAGGCTGCAGTGAGCTATGATTTCGCCACTGGATTCCAGCCTGGGCGACAGAGTGAGACCCAGTCTCTTAAAAAAAAGAAAAGAGAAATCTTACTTTATGAAGTTTCTATTCTACCAGAAAAACACAGGCAATAAACAGCAAATAAGTAAATTAGAACAAGATATTCCATGGGGAAAAAAGAAAAAGTATGACAAGGTGACAGGAGCAGTTTGTAGTATTAAATTAGGATGGTCAGGGTTGGCACCATGGGGAAGGTGACATTGAACAGAGACTGGAGGGAGGTGAGGAGGTGAGCCCAATGGCTATCTGGAGGGAGACCATTCTGGACAGAGGAAAGAGCTCGAGTAAAAGCCCTAAGGCACCAAAGAGTATGGCTGTGGGACCATGAGCAGGAGGGTAGTTGGAGATGAGATCAGAGAGGAAATTGGAGACCATGGACAGCCTTGTATGCCACTGTACGGGCTTCAGCCTTTTCTCTGAATGAGATGGGAAGACATGGCCCGTGTGGAAAGATACATCTTTGAGGAAGAATGAACGTTTGCTCAGTTTTATCAAGAAGGAAGGAGGAGGAAGTAGAACAGGTATGGTGGCTTTATAGATTTGGTGGGAGGCAGATCTCTGATCTCACCTAGCAAATATTTATTTAGCACCTATTATGCCAGGCACAATTCTGAGTGCTGGGGGCCACGCCGGGAACAGAATGGGGAGCTCCCTATTCACAGAGCTTGCATTCCTTCTCCATGTAATGCAAATGAGTGTACGTGGGAAGGGGAAGAAACGCACAGTGATAAATGCTTATGGAGAAAATAAAATGAGGTGATGTGATAGAGAGTGTAACTGGAGGAGAAACCCACTCTAGACAGAGGAGTCAGAGAAGGACTCTCTGAGGAGGTAACATTTGGACAGAGATCCAAATGAAAACAAAGAGTCAGCCTTGGGAAGATCCAGAGCCGTTCTGGAAAGGTCCAGACACAGAAAAAGGCTTGCTGCATTCAAGGACTAGACAGAAGGCCGCATTCTGTAGCAGGGTGAATACGGCGGAGGACCTGAGATGAGGTGAGAGCAGGAGAGGCCCCATGACGCACGGTTTGGCTTTATTCAGAGGCAGTGGGAAGGTTCCAGCCAGAGGAATGGCACGATACGATATGGCTGGTGATTGAGGAGTATCACGCCGGCCTCCCTGAGAGAAGGGCAAGAGTGGAAGCTGCTCACTGACCATCATAGTGGTCCAGAAGTGATTTGGACCTGGACGGTAGTGGTGGAGACAGGTAAGTGGGTGGACTTAGAATATGTTCAGAGATTATGTTAGCAGAACTTGCTGATGCATTGGATGAGAGGCAGCCGAGGAAAAGAGACAAGTCAAGAATGACTGTAGAAGGCCGGGCGCGGTGGCTCACGCCTGTAATCCTAGCACTCTGGGAGGCCGAGGCGGGTGGATCGCTCGAGGTCAGGAGTTCGAGACCAGCCTGAGCAAGAGTGAGACCCCGTCTCTACTAAAAATAGAAAGAAATTATATGGACAACTAAAATATATATATATATACAAAAAATTAGCCGGGCATGGTGGCGCATGCCTGTAGTCCCAGCTACTCGGGAGGCTGAGGCAGTAGGATCGCTTAAGTCCAGGAGTTTGAGGTTGCTGTGAGCTAGGCTGACGCTACGGCACTCACTCTAGCCTGGGCAACAAAGCGAGACTCTGTCTCAAAAAAAAAAAAAAAAAAAAAAAAAAAGAAAAAAAAAAGAAAAGAATGACTGTAGGGGACACCACCCAATTGGCAAGAGAGACATTTGTTTGTAAAACAGGTGTTTCTTCTTGTAGAATGTGAGGATCTGGGCAAATGGGACTAAAAGAGGAAAAAGAAGGACTCCTAGGTTTGGGCTTGATCAGCTGCATGAGCTTGGCCCTTGCCTTCCTCACCCTCAAAGCCAGAGCCCCATCCCGCCCGATGGCCTGGGTATCACTGGTATTCGCACCACCCCTTTGAATTCCATCCCTCTCCTGTCCTCCCATCAGACCTGCTACAGCAGTGTTGGATCCATCCAACCACATTCTCTGCTTCTGCTTCTGGGCTGCTTGACTCATTGCCTTGGTGACACACAAACACAGCCGTGGCACCACTGCGGCTTTAGGGTGTCCAGCCTCTGCAAACGGCTCAGCAATCCCTGTTCCTGGTTGACTGACCACAGTGACTCTTCCAGACTTATATCATTCATAAGTCACTGTGGTCCACACCCGCACACCCACAACCCCAAAATCCCATCCCCAGAGATTTTTCAGAGAAAAAAAGTCTATCTGGTGAACATTCTCTCAGGTTCTCCCCACCTCTAAACTCACCTGTCAGAGTAGCCATATTCACATCCTCCCCCACCCCCACCCCTTTCCAGGGCAAAGATATTCCGCCTTCTGTGTTCCTCCCTTGTACTCTGGATCCGTCCCCTCCCCTCCTCTGGGGCTTCCGTCTCCTTCCTGTCCAAATACAAACATGCCCAGTTCTTTCCCACCCCACTTCACTCTCCAGCTTCAACCCATTTCCATCCTTTCCTTTACCACTAGGTTTCTTTAGAAATTGTCTGATCTCTCTTGAACACTTTCTCACTCCTCTCCCTCCTCGACCCTGCAGCCTGGTTCTGTCCTCTCCCCATCCCCAGTAGTGTGTATCCCTAAGGGGCCAGTGAGTTTCATGAATTCCCAAAAGCAATGCAGTAAATAGGAATGTGGATATAAATAGAGCTGATCCATGAGGTCACTGTGAGGATTAAATAAGATAATGCACAGCGAGCACTTAGAACAGTGCCGGGAATGCAGTAAGAGCTCAGTAACCATTCTCTGCTGCTATTACTGTTGTTGCTGTTGTGGCATCGGCGTATATTTTACAGCTGCCTCTCTGCTTGCCTGAATCACCCATTATCCACAAGGGCGGGGACTCTGAGTTCTTTATTGTCATATTCCCAAGTACTAGCACAATGCCTGAGATAAGCTAGGGCTTAGCACACATCGGAAAGAGGGATGGTGGTCGCTGGGGACCGATGGGACTGTGCCTTAGGGCTCTGGGTTATGTGGCTTCTGCAGACAGTCTGGCCATTGTCCAGGCTCTCTCGGGGGAGGAGCGCCTGCCTCTCACTTTCTCTCCCCCACCTCCCCACACTCCCCTCCATCCTTCCTCCACTCGAGGCACAGGCTGTCAGCAGAGGCAGTGGGAGCCTGTCAGCAGGGGCCCAGGCACTGTCCCCTTGAGGGCCTCTGGCTCAGCCTCTCCTCTCCTCCTTCAGCACAGGCCTCCCTGCCTGTCATACGTGTCAGCCATGTGGCTCCAGTCTGTCTGGACACAGAAGTGGCCATAGTCCCTAAGCAGGCGGAGGGGCAGGAGCTGGCAGTGGTTCAGATGGGGGGTGGGGGGAAGTGGCTGTGAACGGTGGAGACATCACCCGAAGCCTGGCACTTAGGAGCAGGGAGATCAGAGTGTCCATGAGCAGCCACACAAAAGCAGCCCCCAGCCCTCCATAGGTGAGCAGGAATTTGGCCTGGATTGGCCCTAGAAGATCCACACAGTGGAAGCTGTCACCCCAAGCTGCTCCTCCCTCTTGCAGCCCACAGGCATTTATTGAGCACCTGCTGTGTGCTTGGCTGTGTGCTAGGGGTGCCATACAGTCTGGTGGGGAGCAAGGCAATGACATTAGCACATGGTAAGTGCTAAGAGGTCGGTATGCACAAACAACAGTGGTGACCCAGAGGAGGGCTTGCTCAGCCCTCTGTGACTCAGGGAAGACTTCAGAGATGTAGAGATGCTGGAGTCCAGTCTTGAAAAATGAGCAGAAGTCGAGCATGTGAATGAGAAGGGGAGGAGAATACTAGGCAAAGGGAACAGTGGCGTGCAGGTACAGAGGTGTTAAAGAGCCTGACAGATTCTAGAAATGATAAGTAATTGGATTGGGCTAGAACTTAGGGAAAGGGAGGAGAAGGAAGGGGTATCTAAGGCTGGAGAGGCAGACAGGTGCCTTGTAAACCAGACTAAAGAGTTTAAACTTGATCCTCTGGGTAGCAGTTGCAGTTGGTAGAAACCTGTATCAAGCAAAAAGGAAAGTTATTAGTTTACATAACTGTTAAGTTCAGGGCCTGAAATATTTTCAGGCTCACCTGAATCTAGGACTCAAACAGTGTCTTTCTCCTTGAATCTTGGCTCTACTAGCCTCTGGGCATGGCTCTTCTGGGACAGTTTTCTCCATGTATCCACAGAAGATGTTTCCAGCACTTCTAGGCCCAGGTTTGGCAAACGTTTGTCTTAAAGGGCCAGATAGGTATGTTCAGCTTTGTGGCCCATACAGCCTCTGTCACAGCTACTCAACTCTGCTTTGGTAGGACAAAAGCAGCCATGTATCATGTCAATGAATAGGTGCGGTTGTGGTCCAAAAAAGCTTTATTTCTAGAAACAGGCAGCTATTCTATAAGGTGTAGTGTGCCTCACCTTGTTCTAGACTTACATGGTTTTTATAGCTTACTGTCTTAGAGAAAAAGAGAGACCCCCATAGTTCCCAGCGTCCACATAGGAAATCTCAGAAAAAGCCTTGATGTATCCCACTTTAGGTCAGGTGCCCATTCCTGAGCCACTGACGGAGGGGAGAAGTCTCCTATCAGTCAGTTTGCAGCACTGGTGGAGGTCAGCTCAAGCAGGACCATGTGGCTTGGAAACCAGGATGCTCTTACAGAAGAAAGGGAAAGAGATGCAGGTATCCACTGCAGGCTGCCAACAAGAAAGAGCATGAACTGGTGCCCAAAGTTACCAGTGATGACCCAGCTTGAAATTGGCCCTGACACGGCCTCAGGCGCCAGGCCAGCCCTGCAGTGCTGATGCACGCCCTTCTCGGCCTTTCCCTTCTGTGCGGTGTTGCACCCCGGCTGCTCCACTTACCCCATCAGGGTGCGCTTGCCCACTCCTGCCGCACACACTGCTCCCCCGGCCTGGGTGGGACTCGAGGGCAGAGTCACTAGGGGAGGGTGCCCGGCTGAAGCTCCTCTGCCCACAGTGAGCGCTGCTTCCCTCTGTCAGCAGTATCTCTCCTTATCTCCCCTCCCTCTGTGCCTCTGGCTGGACTGCCCTTCCCAGCATTCTCCACCAGGCTCACATTTATCTGTCTTTCAAGGCTCAGCTCAGTTTTGTCATCATCTCCTTCAAGAAGTTTTTCCTGGACCCCCAAGTTGGTCTATGACCTTTGTACCCCTTGCTATTCCAAAATATAGGATGTGGAGACATGTTTTCTTATGATTTTTTACTTACGTGTCTCTACCATTAGCTTCTTGAGGAAAGTGCGGGGCTAATTTACCTTTAGGTTCCCAGCTCGTACTTGGCACAGGGCCTGGCACAGAGTAGGCAAGCAGTTGTTGGGCGGAGCTGCGTTTTCCAGCTCCATTAGGCCCACGTAGGATATGGAGGCAGGAGCTTCCTGCACCTGCTTGGAATAGTACTTGTTGGTCGGCATCTGCTGTTTGTCTCTTTACCTCTGGGCTGCCCCTCTCAGGACTGATGCCCACCTGCCCTATAAACTTACCATCCTTTCTCCTTTGACTCCCATGGGATCCATTAGGTGATCAGCAAGAGAAATACAGCAAGACGTAAGCTTGACAAGGCATTTAGAAAGTGTTCACCTTGCTTGGACATATACCAAGATCCTGCTGTGGAAGGCTCTTCATGGTGGGGCCACAGCAGCTAGATTCCACGCAAGAGCAAACAGATGCCAGAAATCCTATCTCCCTCTGTAATGTCCATCCCACCACCTCCCAGAGCAGGTTCTAGGAAGGTGGATCTGTGGGGTTTGGCTTTTACCCCACTGGATGACATTCTCAGTTTAGAGGGGCCAAGGCCTACGGCTGAATCTACCAGACTGATGTGCTGTGGTCCCTGCTCCGGGTCTGCCTTCTCTGTCTCCCGCACTGCTTGCACTCCTTACAGTTGCTGAGAGAAGCAGCTAGAAGGCTGGCCACGCAACCAAACGGGCACAGATGTAGAGCTGTCTGGTGCCCTAATCCAGCAAGCCCTCATCTGGAGGCACCTTTTTCAGCTGGATTGGTGAGAACTGGGAGGAAGCCCCTGCCCTGGATCTGCTGGGGCCCACACACAGCTACTCCTCTCTCCTTAGTAAGACCCGGTAGGCTTTCCTGCCAGTCTCTGGGTACAGGCTTGATGTTCTGGGCTGTAGAAAATGGTTTAGGTCAATGAGCCGGGATTGCAGACATTCACCCCTCTACACTGCACCTTGGCCACACTCTTGAGCATTAAATGAGCTGGAGGATCCCTGAGGAGGGCCCAGGGTTGCCCTCACTGGCTGGTCAGACTGACCCCTCTGCCCAGTCATGGCCCTCGCTTAGCCTGTAGGTCCTTGAGCAAGGTAGCCTCATGGCTCCTGGGGTTCCAGCCTTGCTGTCAGAGGCACAAGTGTCAGATCTCCCCTCATCACATGCTCTCCTAGGGCCCCAAGTCCCCAAACTACTAGGCTTTTTTGGGGAAAAAAGATGGGCAGGTCCCAGTGAAAGTTTCGTCTCCTCCTTCTCCTGTTCCTTCTCACGCACTCATACACACCCTGTTGAAACCTGATCCTGAGGCCACCTCTCTTGCTGGGGCTCTGGCAGGGCTGGCAGGCTGGGGCCTGTCTGCTGGAGCCTGCCCCACCCTGCCCTTCTACCCCCTAGGCCAGGGCAAGCAGGTCAGGCATCCCATACCCCCCCAGTCTGACTAGTCCTCCTCCCTGGCCGGGCCCCCAAACTGGCCCACTGGTCTGGACAGAAGCCCCTGGATTCTGTTCCAGGTGTGGTATGAAGCTCTGCCCAGGCCACCTGCAGAATTAACACAAACACACACCACCTCTACCATCACCCCACCCCCACATTTCCTGTTGTTTATGGCCCCCAGCTCAGCTTCCAAGGCCTCTGCAGGCACCAAGCCGAGCCGCTGCACAGGGGCGGAACACAGTGCAGGGGGAACACCGGAGGAAGAATGCAGGTCTGCCTGGGGCAGTCAGGGAGACTTTCCAGAGGAAATAGATTTAAACTGAAATGAATAAGAATGAATTTTTCCAGGCAAATAGGGAGGGAAGGGATTGGGAAATAGGGCAGGGGCGCCCATTTCAGGCAGAAAGACTGCATGTGTCAATGCGTGAAGAACAACATATTCAGGGAGCTACAGACAGTGTGTGACTGGGAGCATGTAACCGTAGTCTCAGGGAGTGAAATCCAGATTGCGTTAGACTGGGGTGTGAATAGGAGATGGGAAAGTGGAGCGAGAATATCCACTGCTCTTTCTAGAAGTTTTACCATAGATAGAAAGAGAGGCTGGTAGCTAACTGGGGTACATGGCCAAGAAGCTTTGTTAAGTTTGTTTGTTTGTTTTTTTCTTTTCATATGGGAGAGACCTGTGCCTGATTGTGTGCTTAGAGAGAAACAAACAGGAATGGGATCCAGGGTGTGATGGAAAGATCAGCTTTGGTGCCATAGGGATGGGGTAAGGAGGCCCAAGTGAAGGACAGGTAAAGGGGCTGAGAGATTCATGGGGAAGGAGGCAAGAAGCTGAGCGAGTTCCCATCTGATGGTCTTGGTTTTCTCTGTGAAGTGAGAGAAGTGGTATCTGCTTAGAGAGAGTTGGGAAAAGAGAGTTTATGGAGAGTAGAGATGTTTGGAATAGCTGCTGAGCAAAGTTGAGGGCCCAGCTTTTCATGAATTTGTGGTGGTATCAGTCCATGTTAGTGTGTATGTACGTGTGTTCTCTGTGTGTGTATGTGTGTGTTCACGCACGGCCTTGCAGCACCTCGAACATAAAAGGTACAAAAGTGTAGGATTAGATTAATCTCTGGTTGGGTTTTGCCTAATGAGTGGGACAAAAAGACAAGGGAACCAGGGTCCTGGCAAGAGAGAGATTGAAGAGTTGGATGAGATCCAGCTAGTCCTAGAGAGAGTAGACTAGAAGTGTAACTAGAAATCAAGGGGCTTAGGAGTGAAGAAAGCAAAGGAGAGAAAGAGAAAGTCAAACGTTAGGAAGTTGTATTTAGAGAGTATAGGAGATTAATGTTTTAAAAGTGATGAAAAGTTCCAGAAAGTGGCTATGGAACTGAGCAGCTGACACAGAATAGAGATGAAGCAAGTCATCTGAGAGGCCAGAGTTTAGGACGTGGAACTTTCTGGAACTAATGAGCAAGAATTGGGTTTGCATGGAATATAAGACAGATGCTGAAATCTTCAGTGAATGTGACAGTTGTGTTGAAAGCTTGGAGAAGGTCGACAGTAAAGGTGTGGTGCTGGGGGAGTGACAGACGAGGTGGTGACTGGGGAAGTTGCGGAGCCGGCTGTGAGGGTTACAACTTCCAGGATCCACCACGGCCCTTTCTGGGAGTTCTAGGGTAACAAGGGCATGTGGAGTGTACCAGGTCCTTGTTCCCATCCTGAAACCTGATCCCCATCACCATGAAAGCACGCATGTGGCCAAGGGGAGGAGGAGGAGAGTAGAGCTCAGCACAAGTTATAATGAGGGAACAATAGAGTTTCCTCGAATCCATGCAGCTACAAGCAGCGATCAAGGAGGGAAAAACAGGAAAAAATAAACGTGCAAATCTCTAAGAAAATTGAAGAAAAGCCACAGAATAGTCCTAAAACAGATAAAAGAGACTTTTTCATCATATGGAAACAGAAAAAATTGGAGCCAATCTTTATACTAACCAAAATGGATCAGAGATTTAAATGTAAAAAATGAAAACACACAAGTACTAGAAAAAAGTGTGGATGAATTTCTCTATAACCTGGGAATAAGGAGAAAACTATCCTAAAACTCAAAATCCAGAAGCAATAAGGAAAAAGATTGATAAATTTGACTACATTTAATAAACAAAAACTATTACAAAATGGAAAAAGGAAGAGAAGAAAATATCATAACTCAAGTAAATAAATAAACTGGGGGAAATATTTCTAATTGTATTTCAGAGGATTTATGTATTTAATATATAAAGAAATTTAAAACGAGAAGACCAATATCCTATAGAAAAATGGACAAGAGATATGAATAAAGTTTACAGAAAAAGAACTGCAAATGGCCCTTCCATATATGAAACAATGCTTAATTCTCATAATAAAAGAAATGTAAATTTAAATGACATAAGATATTATTTTTTTCCTATCGACTGGCAAAATTGAAATGTTTGACAACGTGCTCTCCTGGTAAGGCTGTCTGGGAAACGGCACTTTCATACACTGCTTGTGGGTGTTGCAAAATCATACAATCCCTTTGGAGGAGAATTTGGCAATATGGAACAAAACTGCAGACACACATTCTCGCTTTGGTCCAGCAAACCCACTTCTAGAAATCTATTCCAAAGATACATTGGCAAATAGAAAAGACACATAGCTGATGTTATTCACTGTAACCACTATTGGTGGAACCTCCTTTACAAAAGGCTGTAAACAACCCAGGAGACTGATTGAATAAAATACAGTATAATCATAATGGAGTATTATCAAGTATGTAACTATAATGGAGTGATCACCAGGATATGTTGTTTAGTGAAAAAAAATCAATAGACAAAAGAGTATGTATGTCCGTTACATTTTTAGTGAATAAAAGAGAGAAATAGGAATATATATGTACACACATATGTATTTGCTTATATAAAAAAAAAAAAGAAGGATAAAATAAAAACTAATAAAAATGAATGCTATGTGGGAATAGAAGTAATAGGAGGCAGACACAGAGATGAAAGCTAGACTTTTGTGAATATATTTTTGTTTTGTGAATCTAATTGTGTAACTCTGCAAAGCTTTATATCATCATAAAACAAAATTAAATTTAAATGAAGTAAAAGCACTCCCTAAAAAGCAAAAGCAAAATAAAACAAGTGAACCTAACTGTGTATTATTGATTAATTAAACTGAGCAGAATTATTTCAAGTGGCAAAAGCAAAATAATTTGTCTGTATTTCTAGGTGGGTATACACTAAGGCAAAGAGAACTGCAAAGAAACCTTAAATTGTTTTTAGTAATGACTGTGTTAGTAATAATACTGATACTGTTATTCTGAAACTGTTATATATATTTTCTAAATGTATATGTTAGTATAAAGCAAATATTAATAAGTAATTATGTTAATGTCACTAGAAATAAGATGTAAGCTTAAGAGAAAGAGATACAAATATAAAATCAAAGTAGGTAAGTAAACAGATGGATTTTCTGCTATGTGAATTCTATATCAATAAAGCTGTTTAAAAAAGAAAAAGATAATTTCAAATCTTGCAATCTTAAATTTGAATCGGGAATACCAGTATAAATGCATGGTATGTTTTTTCTTTAAAAAATTATTACCCGCCAGCCCAGTGGCTCACACCTGTAATCCTAACACTCTGGGAGGCTAAGGTGGGAGGATCGCTTGAATTCAAGAGTTTGAGACCAGCCTGAGCAAGAGCAAGACCCCATCTCTACTAAAAATAGAAAAATTAACCAGGTGTGGTGGTGCACACCTGTAGTCCCAGCTACTTGGAAGGCTGAGGCAAAAGGATTGCTTGCGGCCAGGGTTTGAGGTTGTTGTGAGCCATGATGATGCCACTGCACTCTCTACATGGAGCAACAGAGCAAGACTCTGTCTCAAAAAAAAACCAAAAAAAAAAAAACTACCTAGTATTGTCCACCTGAAAAGGCCTGGAAACGATGACTAACCCATAGCAACATGAGCATCCGTAGCTACCCAGATGGTGGTCTCTGAATACCATTTCCAATTAAAAGGAAGAAGGGCACCTTGGGGAAATAACCAGGTGGGACCAAGAAATGTACAAGAGAGAGCCATGTTTGGTGGCTGACACCTGTAGTCCCAGCTACTTGGGAGGCTGAGGCGGAAGAATCACTTGAGCCCAGGAATTCCAGGCTACAGTGAGCTATGATTGCACCACTCCACTCCATCCTAGTGAACAGAGTAAGACCTCGTCTCTTAAAAAAAAAAAGGTGGGTGGGGGAAGAAATGTGCAAGATAAGCCTGGAACATCTTTTCATACAAGAAAACCAAGACATTATCAAAGACTACTAGGGTTTGTCCAAAGGATTCAGGAGCCAGGTTGAAAAGGCTCCACTGGCCAAAGATGAGATAATCTGTGCATCAGAAAGAACAATGGTTACGATAGATTGACATGCATCAAATATGTTAAAAATGTATGAATTCCTAATGATTAAAAGGGAAGAAAAGCTTCATTAATCACCTTTGGAGGGCGGTAAGGAATCAGCTCATTATTCTGAAAATTACTGGTAAATACAGGCAGAAAATCAAGCATTTATCTCATCTTTTCTGTATAACCAGTGCTTGAGGATAATCAAAGAGTTGATGGCAGAAAGTTTATAGAAGTATTCTAGCATCTCCTAAAGAAGAATGGATCTAGGCGGTGATCCTTAACGGCTGCTGCCAGCATTCTGTGCAAAGCTGCTGGGAACTTTGTAAGTTCCGGCCCAGAGTGTTTGAACCTAGTGTTCAATCTTAACATCCTTACCTCCAAGGGCACCCTGGAAGACTGTTAATAAGTCTTGTTGCCCAAAGAGTAAACCAGATCTGACCACCAGTTTACAGAGTGCAGGAGACAGAGGAACACATTGAACAATATCTGAGTGCAATCAGGAAAAGATGGAATGTGGGGCACTCTACAGGACAAATAGCCCATTTTCTTTAGCAACAAATTATAAGGGGAAAAAAGAGAAAGGAGGAAACCTGTAGATTTAAAAGAGACATAGCAGTCAGCCAAATACACTGTGTGGACCATGCTTCCATTCTCACCCAAACAAACCAACTATTAGAATAAATAACAACAAGAATAACAAACATTAATGAGACAGTAGGAGAGATCTCAAAACTGATTGGATGTTTGTTGCTATTGAGAAATTATGGTTTATTTGTTTAGGCATGATAATGTTTTTAAGAGGACTTGTTTGGGTGTGGTTATGTTTTTAAGGTGTCCTTATCCTTTAAAAATTAATGCTGAAGTATGGATGAAATGGCATAATTTCTGGGATTTTTTAAAATATTAAATATAGAAAGTGGATGGGGTATAAAGGAAGCAAAATTGAGCATAACTGAAAATTGCTGAATCTTGGGTGATAATCTTTGAGGAGAGGGGTTCACTGTACTGTCTTTTTCTACTTTTATATAGGTGAAATTTCCTATAATAAAGAGTATAAAAATATATACACTTTATACATATATATAGAAAGGGCCCTTTGCAAAGAGGTACACTCAACTAGCAGAAAGAAATGTTAGAGAAAAGCTAGCTCGATCTTTCAGGGAATAAAAAGAGAAGTTACAGAAAGAGCATCCAAAACATGAAGGCCTCATAAAATAAAAAGATGAAGTGGGAAGTGTTTGAAAACAGATCATAAAAGCAAGAAATGAATAGGTTACACACCAGAGGCAAAGATTTTTAAGAAACTCTTATCAGGCCCATTTAATACTTTTTGCCATGATCTGTCCCAAGAAATTTTTTTGGCCATTAATAATATAGCAACTCCTGCTTTTTTGGTCATATTTTGATTTGTCCATCTTTTTACATTTCACTTTTTTGGCCAATTCATGTTGCATTATCATGTTGTTTGACCCAGTGTCTGCATAGTAGGAGAAAGGGAGTCTACACACTGCAGTCTACAAAATAATAAGGGAGAAGGAAAATCAGTTGGATATATACCATAAGGTTGTTTCTGTGTTGTTGGATTACGGATTTTTTTTTTTTTTTTTTTGACATGGTCACACCCTGCCACCTAGGCTGGAGTACAGTGG
Source organism: Eulemur rufifrons (assembly GCF_041146395.1). Taxonomy (NCBI): domain Eukaryota; kingdom Metazoa; phylum Chordata; class Mammalia; order Primates; family Lemuridae; genus Eulemur; species Eulemur rufifrons. The sequence goes on from NC_090990.1 coordinate 31,734,302, forward strand.
TGCAATCCTGGCTCACTGTAACCTTGAACTCCTGGGCTCAAGCGTGATTATGGATATTTTTATTTTGTGTGTGCTTATCTGTACTTTTTCTAAAATTAACACATATTACAGGCTACACACACACAAAAAAAAGGTGTTTTTAAAAGTAAAACTTAGTATAATGAACTGTCTAACCATCTGAAAAAAAAAGGGGGAAAGGAAAGGAAAAAATATGTTGAGATTATTTGGCTAGATCTTAGGAGATTTTTATTAGCATATGACATCTAGTACATATTGGGAAACAGATAAAATCCTGTCCGAGCTTGACTCTGAGAAACTTCACAAAAATTTTATAAGCTCAGTGGTGACACAGGAGAGGTTCTTGATGCAGGTTTAGCCAGGGACCTTGTCTCCTTTGATATAACACGTAGACCATGGCCAGGATCCTCAATGCCTCTAATAAAACATCAAATATATTAATTTACTTAGATTTTTATGTACTAGGCACACAAAATATGCATTACCCTTTTGTACAGAGAGTAAGCATGCTGCCTCAGTTGCTGGGACCCAGAAGTCCAAAGGGAGGCTGCTAGGCAGGAATGGCCTTTCAGGGCTCGCAAGTGTTGACATCTTCTTCCTAGTAAGAATGATGGGGGAGGGAGCAGGATTGAAAGTTTGCTGCTGCTTTCAAGTTCACATCAAAATCTCTAACACTGTTAGGCCTCCGAGTGATTACTGATGTTATTCCTCCTGGGAATGGTGGTAATAATGGTGTTGGTGGTGATGGGGATGAGAAATGGATACAGTTCCAGCTGCTGGGCTTAGAGGGCCTCTCCTGCCACCTCCAGTTGTTCCGAGGGCTGATTGGGGTTGAGTTAGAAATACAGAGACAGAGTCACTGAGGCCTAGGGCTCCACGCATTCATTCTTGGCCAGAGAAGTCCTAAGCAGGCGCCTGCAGAACTCTCAGCACACAGGAAGCACCAGCCATCTTTTGAGCTGCCGGGTGCCCTGAAAATGGTCCCCAAGCCAGCGTGCCAGGTTTCATGTGAAGTCGTGTTCTTCAAGCATCTCTGAAGAGCTTAAATCCCCCTGTCATTTTGCCTCTGTGCCTCACTTCCCTTTGCATCCCTTCGTCCCCAAGCGCTCCTCCTGCCCTGCCCCAAAAGAGTGAAACTCGCCTTTTTCCTTCACCCCAACTCAGCATCACTTCACCCTCCTTCTCGCCCCTTTTCCCTCCCATCTCTCCTCCAGGCCAAACTTAAACCTTCCCCTTCAACGTTGGATCCCTCTCCCACCCCCACAGGAACTTAGCTTTCCCTCTCTCCTTGTCTCCACCAACAAAGGCACTCACATCCCACTGCTCTGAAACCTCCCTTCTCAGCCCTGCCTCTTAGCACTCTGCTTTTTCTTTCTCTTCTCTACGAAACTTCTGTCTCCTGTAGTTGTAACCTGCCTTGCCCTCTCACTGTGAACTCTCCTTCCTCTCCCTGGGTGGTCCACCTCCCAGAATTCTTTCCAAAATTATCTCCCTGCACTGGCTGTATTTTTGGATATTTTTCTGCTCAACTGGACAGTGTCTCATCTCTGTGTTCCCAGATTGCAGGAACAGTGTGGGCAGCAGTAACTATTTGATGGATGCCTGGATAAACTTCCAGAGAGCTTCCAGCTCTGATGTTGATCCTTGCTGAGCAAATCTTCTCTCTCCACTCCTACAGCTGGCCACATAAAGACTGACCAGGCCTGCTCCCTCAGGCTCAGGCTCCACTGAACAAGATCTGTGAAACTCCTCAGCAGCTGCCCAGTGAACAGGCCGGGTCGGGTAGGGGGGGTATGCTGGAATGTCAGGGGTTCCAGCAGGTCCATGGCCAGGACCGACGTACAGAAGAGCCACCAGGACTCCAGCCTGTTGCGTTCTGTGATCCTCAACAGCGTTTGTATTCCAGGTTCTCCAAGCCAGCACCCATGTTCCTGGATGACTCCTTTCGCAAGTGGGCTAGGATCCGGGAGTTTGTGCCACCATTTGGGATCAAAGGTCAAGGTATGTTGGGAACCCTGACCTACATTAACATCACATCCCCCACACTGTGTCCCTGTCCTTCAGGACAGGGCTATATGCTCAGAAGTCCCCATGCTGGGGATCCACCCATCCTCCACTCTCAACAATTCCTTCTCTCCCTCTTTCCCTTCCTTCCTTTTTTCTTACTACTTCAATAGAATATTTACTCAGAGCACACCACTTGGTGTGCCAGGGGTAGGTATACGACAGTGAAGTAGATTTGGCTCCAGTCTAGTGGAGACACAGATACTCAGGGTGCGGGACAGTAGGACTCTGGTGAGGGTGGTACAAGAGCTGTGCGATCACAGAAGGGCTGCCAGAGTCACTAACACTAGAGCACTAGGCACGATGAGGCCATCCCCCAGGAATGCCCCCAGCTTCTCCCACAGCACCTCCTAGGGTTTCTCACCTGAACCTGGTCTCCCCCCAATCCTTTCTTATCCTTAGCCTTAGCCAAGGCTAACCTTTCCCCCACTTTCTCAGAAACTCTCCCATTCCAGTGCCTTAGGGACCCACCCACACAGCTCCCTTCTCACCGAAGACTTTCCCATCCCTAATAGTTTAAAAGTTGTGCCTCTTTGTCAAGTTTCTGCATTTCAGAGCACGACAGAAAAGAATTTGGGCTTTAGGGTCAGACATAGAGGGATCCGATTCCCATACTGCCTCTTTACTAGCTGTGACCTCATTTCACCTACCTGTGCTTTAGTTTCTTCATCAGTTAAATGGAGAGAGGCCAGGCGCCATGGGTCACACCTGTAATCCTAGCACTCTAGGAGTCCGAGGTGGGAGGATCGCTTGAGGTCAGGATTTGAGACCAGCCTGAGAAAGAGCAAGACCCCGTCTCTACTAAAAATACAAAAAAAAATAGCCAGCGTGGTAGTGCACGCCTGTAGTCCCAGCTACTCAGGAGACTGAGGCAGGAGGATCACTTGAGCCCAGGAGTTAGAGCTGCAGTGAGCTATGATGATGCCTCTGCACTCTACCCAGGGCAACAGAGCAAGACTCTGTCTCAAAGGAAAAAAAAAAAAGTGAGAATAATACTATTGTGTCAGGTTGTAGTCAGAATTAAATAAAATGACTGTTAAAGGGGCGATATTATTTGGCCAGGAGACTCAAGAATACCTGAACCCTCCGGTCAGTCTGCCCACCCCTCCCCATAAAGGAGGCAGAGGCCAGCAAAAACACTGTGAAATGGAGCTTTGACCTCAAACCTTCAAGGACAAATCTAATGGGTTGGGTTGAACCACATGAAGAACCCCTTTTCCCTGGGCGCAGGAAGCCAAGCAGCCCACTCCTTTCTCTGATCCCCTCTGGAGACTCTGATCATACAGCTACCAGGGCCAGGAAAGTCCAATGTGGAGCCCATCGACCAGCAGGAAGAAAGCACCTGGTAGCGTGTGCCCTTTCTGCTGAGGTTCTCCTCCTGGAAAACAAAGCCCCATTCGTATCCTTGACCTTGGCCAATTAGTAGCAATATGCTTTTCCTTGGAGGTGAAATTGGAGGTGGGAAAAGGAGGGAATCTGTGGCCTTCCCTGAAGCCCACCATAAGGTGTATCTGAAGGCACTTAAAGGTTTGTTTCCTTCCCCATTCTCAGCCAACCTCTGGAAAGGTTAGCTGTGCCTGCTGCCTTATCTTTCTCACCGTTTACTCCTATAGAACATCTCAACTCCCCAGCCCCAATCCAGTGACACTGGTCAGTGCCCCCGTGAAGTCCAAAGGATACTTTGCAGTCCTTAACATGACCTCTCGGCTGCATCTGACAGTGTCTCTGCCCCTCCTTTTAAAAATTGTGTTTGTTTTTAATTTTCAAGGGATCCTTTCTTTACATGAAATATTTCAGGCATACAAAACAGTATAAAGAATAACATAATTAGCACTCATGTACCTTTCACCCAGCATAAGAAATAAAACGGGAGATACAATTAAAGCCTCTGCGTAGCCCTTCCCACTCCATCCTCCTTCCCCAGGAGGCCCTTATCCTGGTTCTGCTGTCAGCATTCCTATGCCTTGTTTATATGTTTTTACTACATATTTATATATCCCTTAAGAATATGGTGTTGCCTTTGCATGTTCTTAAATTTTATAGATATTGTCATTGTATGTACATATGTGTGTGTGGCTGATTTTTTTTTTTTTTTGCTTATGATTTTGAGATTTATCTGTATTGCTACATTAGCTCTATCTAGATCACTGATTTTTTTAACTGCTGTGTAGTATTCTGTGTACCACATTTTATCTGTTTTCCTTTGGTAGACATTTAGGTTGCCTCCAACGTTTTGCCATTACAAACAATTCTTCAGTGAACATTCTTGTACAAGTCTCCTTGAACAACTGTGTGAGTGTTTCAATGCTATACCCCTAGGAGTATAGTTTGTAGGCTCTTAGTGTATGCACTTCTACATTATTATTTGATATTATTAAGATGTTCTCCATTGTGGTGGTACCAATTTACTTTATCATTAGGTCTTTATGTACATTATCCTTTATCTTCCTAACAACTCTGCAAAGTAGGAATTACCATCTTCCTTTTAGAGATGAGGAAACTAACGCTCAAAGACAGTGATTTATGTAAGGTCACAGGATTTGACTCCAAAGCCAATTCCCCTATTATGCATGATATAGTATAATATATTATAGTGCTCTCATTATGCCAGAGTTTGAAAGGAGGACAGTCATTATTGCCAAAGCAGAGAGAGGCCAAGAAGATGAGGTCTGAATAGGACACAAGATCTGAGAGCACAGAGGTCGTGGGGGTCCTTGCTGAGAGCAGCCTGGGTGCGGTGCAGGTGGGCAGACGCTGGCAAGAACAGCGTTAGAGATTAGTGATGTAAGAGGCGGAAGTGAGGGGAAGGCGGTAGCAGCAAATGAGACGGGTGATCTGCAGGGTGAGCTCTTCAGGCATTGGGTGTTTCCTCGTTTGTTTCCTGGTGTCTGCTTGGTGGGGACACAGGTAAGCACCACACGGCCTCTAGCTCCGATTAGGGACTCCTGTTTCAGGGGAGACATGCGCTTCAGCTTCCAGGCAAGGCCGTGGCCTGGGGCTGCATGGCCTGGGGCTGCATGGCCTGGGGCTGCATGGCCTGGGGCCTGACTGCAGCGCCTCAGAAAACCAGATGGGCCTCCCAGGGAAGGTGAAGCAGCCCCGGGAAAGAACCTGCATCCCAGCATGAGGGCCTGGCTCCTGGCAGAGATATGCCTGCCTGTTTTCCTGCCTTCATCTCCTTTCTCAGGGAGACAGTTAGGGCAGTGGCCCAGCCTGACCTTGTGTCCAGAGCTCCCTCTCCCCACTTCCACCTTCACTCTAGCCCCAAGAACTTGTGCCTTCAAGTAGGATTATCAGCAAACGTTTTTATGGAAACTTAAGTGACCCTCTAACAGGAACTCCCTCCTCTGTTCATAGACAATCTGATCAAAGCCATCTTGTCAGTCACCAAAGAGTACCGCCTGACCCCTGCCTTGGACAGGTGAGCCACTCACTGCCCACCCTCCTGCCCCCGGCTGCCTGACATTTGCTGAAGTGTCGAGGCCAACTGGCCATTCCCTGATACGGGCAGGTTCTCCAACATGTCACACATGCACATACGGTGCACATCTGGGGTGGGTGGAGTGGATAAGTGGGACCACTCCACTGGACTCGCATCCCTGTGGGCTGTCAGCGTTTGGCAGGACATCCCAGTCCTCAGACATCAGAGCTTTGAGGGTGAGAACTGAAGACACTGAGCCTGAGATCAGCCCAGCAATGGGACTGAGGTCTGGGTGGTGGGGGATGGTGATCGGGGCAGGGCTTATGTCCAGGACATCAGGCCAGGAGAGGCAAAGTGCGTAGGCTCCCTGGTGGCTGCTGAGAGCCTAGGGGCTTGTGAGTTGAGAATAAGCCGAGCTTTGAGTCCTGGAGCCTCCATTCCCATTCCCCTGTTCTTGCTTTCCTGGCTTAGCCTCAAACTCAGATCACTGCCTAAACCCCACTAAGCCTTGGGGAACCTTCACCCTAGAATGCTGTCTTACCAGAGCCCCCTCCTCACCACTCAGGGCTGGGACCCAAGCCCTTCCACGCCCCTGTTTTCCTGGGGAAATATCAGGGACTAGGGATGCCGGAGAGTCCCAGGGCCCAGCTACCCACAGTGTGGTTCTGGCCTCCCCTCAGAAATGCTGCCAGAAACCCATGGGTCTTCTTCCTGTCTCCCAGCCTGGTCCTGGCCAAGGGCATGGGGTCAGGGGCCAAAGGGGTAGGGGAAGAGACCGGCGGACAGCCCCCCACAGAATCTCCGTCTCTCTCCCCTCAGCCTCCGCTGCCGCCGCTGCATCATCGTGGGCAATGGAGGTGTCCTTGCCAACAAGTCTCTGGGGTCACGGATTGACGACTACGACATTGTGGTCAGGTGAGCTCCCCAAAGCAGCACCTTGGGCACCTGAGTGTCCTGGCCCAAACCTGATCCTGAGCCCATTGAGGACTGTCTGTCCATCTGGCCAGTTGGGCTGGAGGTCAAGAGAAGCCTCAAGAACCCTGGGTTGGAGGGCTTTGGGACAGACAACTAGGTGGCACCAGGTGACCTGGACTCCCCATCCTCTGCACCTGGGGTATTCTGGGGTCTCAGTTCCTCCCCAGACACAGGCCCCAGGCAGGCTCTGACTGGCCTGCTCTCTGCAGACTGAACTCAGCACCAGTGAAAGGCTTTGAGAAAGACGTGGGCAGCAAAACAACACTGCGCATCACCTACCCCGAGGGCGCCATGCAGCGGCCTGAGCAATATGAGCGAGACTCTCTCTTTGTCCTCGCTGGCTTCAAGTGGCAGGACTTCAAATGGTTGAAATACATCGTCTACAAGGAGAGAGTGGTGAGCTCCCCGGCACCAACTCCTTCCCTTCCTGCCCCGGTCTTCTCCAGCTCCCAGGCAGTCTCTCCCCATTAACCCAGCAAAGAACAAATAGGAACCTTCAAAAGAAGCATTAATGACCCAAAGCTGAAAGGCACCAAACACAACCAAGGGGCAGAGAGACCAGGAGATGCCAGGGTCACTGGCCAGTCTCCGGGAGCTAATATGCCTGACGTCTGCCACCTGCCTCCGGGCACCCAGGTGCAGGTCCTTTCTCAGCCTTCTTACCAGACCCAACAGCCCTTCCCTGGGCCAGGGGCCCTTCGCTGGCCTTAGATCCCCTGGGGAAGGAAAGCTGTCTCTAAGGCCAGGCTCAGTGTCACTCCTGATCTTCAAACTCTCCAGCCCCTACCTTGTAGCTGCCTCTCTGACCCCCTCTTATCCCCTGTGGGGTCTCTCTGACTCTGGTCTTAAGGGTCCTGGCCTCTTTCTCAGCTGGGGTAGGAAGGCCTAACTGGGGCCCTGGAACCAGCCATTCTGCAGGAGCAGCGGATTCCTCAACTTGAGAGTGCCAGCTCCCCAATTCGTAAGTCCTGGCCTCTCTCCACTTTGCACTTTTACCACTGACCTGTAGCTGGTCCCCAACCTGCCACTGAGTCTGGTTCTACTCTTTAGGAATGATCAGATTCTCTACTTACTGTTCTAGGCAGGCAAAGGTCTGGGTCCATTTCTTTCGGGAGCTTACGTGGCAGAGTAGGGTGAGACTGCTCTTTGGTAGACCACCCACTGAGTCCCCTCCTGAGACCTCTATTTCCAGCGCTGGGCCTACAGGGACACCCGCCAACTTGTCCAGGTCCATCCCCGCCTCTCTCCTCAACGAGCTGTCACCAGCAACCCCAGGGGAAGGGTACTGCCGAGCTCAGGCCATTCATCTTCCCATGCCCAAGCCTCTTACCAGAGGAGGAGGATGACAGACGGCCCTCCGCCTACAGTAAGGAGCCAGTTCTTTCTGGAGATTGAGGGAGGAGTTGGGGGCTGGAACAGGTTACTGTGGGGGTCTCAGTGCAATTTGGTTTAACTCCACAGCTCTTTACCAAGCAAGGCCAAGTGCAGGCAGTGTCAAGTAGGTAGCAACCAAGAGAGAAGACAGAAGTCAGGTCCAGAAATTCAGGTAGGTGGGCCAGTGGGGAAGGGGAGCCCGTCTCAGAACCAGGTGAATGAGGCAGCTGGGCTCTGCTGGGTCCAGTCCTGCTCTCCAAAGGGAAGGAAACGGCCAGGCAGCAAAGTGAGCATTTGGCCTCAGCCAGCCCCAGCGTCAAGCAGGCCCACTCCCCATGCAGACTAGGCAGAGAATGGGGCTGGGGGAGCACCCCACTGTTTTCAGAACCCTGGGATCTGAGACACTAGTATCCTCAGAGCCCCTCTCTTTGCCTTGAGGGCAATAGAATTAGGGTCACAGATAGGCACTTTTAAGGGAGAAATGGGAGGAAATTGGGTCTGCCTTGGTGAACCCCAGCAAGCTTGGGGGCTGCTTGGTGACTATGGCCTTCTGCCCATCTGCCCACCTCCTTCCCTCTGCCCATGGACACCTGTCAAAGCCTCCTTCAGAGCAGGAGCTCCCATGGGCAGGGCCTGATCCCATTGGTTTTTACTCTTGAGTGCCCAGTCCCCATAAACGATCTGGAATTGGCTCAAACACCAGCTCCTGCTTCCCACTGGGCAGACTGGGAAAAGCCAGGCAGTCCAAATAAGGCCAGGCGTGGGGTGGGTCAGAGCCAGCCAGGTGGGTGGTATCCCATGTTCCTTCCAAGAACACCAAGGTCAGTTAATTTAAGGCTCTTACTATTCATCCAAGGGAGTAAGGAAAGAAAGAAGAAAAGGAAGGAAGCCAACTAGAGTCAGAGGACTCACTATACTCAGGCCACTCAGGAAGCAGACAGAGGGCCTCGCTTTTCCCAGGACGACCGAGGTGCTCTCTGCCTGGCCCGGCCTTGGCGGCAGGCAGATCCGAGGTACCAGAGCAGCGGGATGAGGAAGTGTGGGGTGTGCACAGGCACACACTCAACCTTGCTGATGTTCGTGTGCATCCTGGCCCTGTGCAGGGACCCAGGGCCAGCCTTGTGTTGGTGAGGACTCCTTCCCAGCGTGGGTGGGGGCCAGGGGAGAGAGGAGACAGAGAGGAGTCCTCTCAAGTGCTGTAGGCCTTCCCTGGCTCCAAAGTCAAAGTCAGAAGCCTTTAGAGTGAGCTGCCAGACGGATGCCAGTGATGCCTTTGGCCTCACTTCCCCCAGCACCCAGAGGGGACCTGCCCAGGCCCTGTGGCTGCCTCGTGGCCTCTTCTTTAGTGCCCAAGGCTAATGCACTCGCAGCACCTCTCCCATGCTCTCCTTCGCTTGAGACCCAGGTAAGTGAGCGAGGCTGCTTCTCCAGGTCCTGCCGCAGGCTTGTCCTGCTCCTACAATGGTGTTTCTAAACGTGCAGCCTCTGGGCTGCTGGAGAGCTACCTCCACCTGTGTGGAGCGTCACCTGCAGACTTCTGGCAGGAGGCAATTCTGTGTTCTGGAGCCAAGCCCTGGCTAGGCAGGGCTGGAACGGGCATTAGGCCGAAGTCACGGCTGCTGCCTGCCACTTGCTATGTGAGCAGTCACAGCGTGTCACTTTGTGGTAGCCAAGAGTCCTGATGGGACATGGGAAGCAGGGATATGTGGGAAAGGAAAACCAAACAACCTGTGCCAGGGCTGGCCGTACTTTCTTCCTCCACCTGGGACCTGTCCTCTTCACCATTTATGGCCATTTGGTTTCCTGATTCACTGGACAGTAGCACCGATAACTCCAAACAAGTTACAAAAAGGCCCTTTATCTCCCAGATCCCAAGAGCCTTAACCAAGCCAGCAAGCAGAGGTAGGAGCACCCAGCAGGCTGTGTGCACTCAGAGCAGCTCGGAAGAGCGCCAGTGGATGGGCGGGAGGAGCACCGAGGCGGGGAGGGAGGGTGGAGCCAGGGCCGTGGGGTGCAGCTGTATGTAGACCCTGGTAGGAGGAGGCAGCCTCCGGCTTACACGCCAGTCCTCCGAGAGGGGCCTCTGCAGTGGTGCCTGCACTTGCTCGTGTGCCAGGCATTAGTGAGATTCCTCTGTGCAGGTGCTGTGCTGGCCCCTGGGAATACAAAGAGGAATGAAGCTCTGTTCTGGACCTGAAGTAGCTCACAGTCTAGCGAGAGAGACAGTCCCAAAACTTGAGTGCAGTGTGGTAGGTGCTATGGTGGGGAGAGGCCTAAAGTGGCCCTGGGGACAAGAGAAGGCCTACTGGAGGAATCACTCCTGAGCTGGAGTGAGTCAGGGGGACAGTGTTACAAGCGAAGGGAGAAGCATGTGCAGAGGCCGAGAGACCACGCTGCCTTCTGTGTGGACAGAGCGTGGCACGTGAAGGTGATGTATCAGGGCTTGCTGCCTGATGTCTCAGACGCTGCGGCCTGTGCATCCTCCTCCTGGTGTTGGATGAAGGATGGAGACACCCCGTCCTCCTGCCCCCTCCTCCTCACTTCCGAGCCTGGAAAGCTGGCCTCATTGCTGAGCAGCCTCCAACCAGACACAGATTGAGCAGGCGGGCCAGGGCCTGGCTGGGTTGGTTGGGTGTGGCCTCCGCCCAGCAGGGGAAGGGGAGAGCAGAAGGGTGGCAGAGGGAACGAGCGGTTGGCCTCTGGGCAATCTTGACCTTCTAGCTATAGTTCAGCCAGTCCCTGGGGAGGGACAGAGGAAGGGCAGAATCTAAGAGGCCGGCCAGGGCCCCACATTCATGCACAGGGGGACCGGGTCCCTGAATTGGGGAATGACAACACAGTTTAAGAGAGGAAAATGGCTTAGGCCTTGGAGTTACACAGACTTGAGTTTAAATTCAGACTCTATCATTATTGGCTGGGTTATCTCAGGCAAATTACCCAGCCCCCTTAGACTGAGTCTAAGTACAGTAGATGAGTAGTACTATGCATTTTTCAGCATTGTTCTAACAAGTAAGAAGAAATGTAGAAGCACCTAGCACAGAAAATTGAAGTTCTCAGTCTATGGCAATTATTAATGTTTTTTGTTGTTTTTTTATTGGTGGGGGTGCTGATTTCAGAGAAGCCCAGTTGCACTGGGGAGTGAAGCATTTTTCTGTCTAGGCTGTAGGGCTTGGCCTAGGAGGTGACCCAGAAGCAGATGTCAGAGGCCAGGCCTAGAGGAGGGAGAGACAAGGAAGCTCCCGGTGAAAGGCAGCAGGTGGGTTAATTGCTGGGAAGTCCACAGGGCAAACAGGGCCACCAGGTCCCCAAATAAGAGGCCACATTGGACCAGGCCCGAGATGAGGATTGAATGTCCATCTGCACCTAAACCTATACTCTGTCCAGGCCTGAGAGGGATGCAGAGCCTTTGGATGGACTCGGCCCAGAAGGAGCCCGGCCGGGCAGCAGCTCACCTCTGGGGAGACTCAGTGCAGGCCTCTTGCTGCTGAGCCAGCAGTCTCGGTCCCTACCGCGCAGTCTCCTCGCCATGCCCGAGACCAGCTCTCCTAGGGTCCCGTTTCCTTTGCAGCCATCGCCAGCAGACACAGCTCCTTCTCCCTGTGAGGGCCAGGAAGACCTCATGCTCACCCCGCATTAGTTACTGCATCCTAACCTAACCCTCATCGCTGTCCTTTGTGACCTCTTGGTTACTCTGCCTCATAATTACTTACCATCATTGTCATTCTCCTCTTCCAGTTCCTCTTCCTGCCTCCCTTCCTCCTCTTCCTGTTCCTTTTTCTTTTCCTTCTCTTGTTCCTTTGCTTTCCGTCATCACCATCAGCAGCAGCAGCATCGCAGGTGCCACTTATTAAGCTCTTCAGCTTACCAGCTTTCCTGGAAGTTCTTCATTCAGTTGTCATAATGACCCTGCTAAATAGGAACTATTGTTGTCCCCATTTTAGGGATTAAGAGAGGATGAGTTACCTGCTTAAGGTCACACAACTAGTTAAGTGATAGAGCTGAATTCAAACCCAGATCTGACTGCCCCAGGGATCTTCCTAAGAAATGAGTCTGACCACATACCTTCCTGCTTAGAATCCTCCCCTGACCAGCTCCTGCCCGCCGTGGCCTATGGAATGAGAAGAGCTGCTGTTTACTGAGCTCCTCTCCATGCCAGGCCCTGGGCTCCATGATTACTTGCATTATCTCCACCTGCCATCCCAGCAGCAGGAGTTTGGACGAAAGGTGTCTCACTTTAACCATCACACTAGGATACCTCTCATTCATTCATTCATTCATTCAGCAAATCCAAACCAATCACCAAAATCGCATGGAGTCATGTGCTGCAAACACTGTCTCACTCCCTTGACAGCTCCCTCTCCCAGTGCCTTTCTCCCTTTCTCTGCATCCAGCCAGTCCAGTACCAGGGGCTGCATGTACCCACAAGGAGAGAAATTATAGCTGAAGCTGTAACACCTGGTGATAGTACCTTACTAGCATGTTGGTGCTGCTTCCCATTCCCGTGTCCTGTCCCTGGTCATTGATCTCAGAACCCTACCCTCACCATCCTCAGTTCTGCTCTGCCTCCATCCCTGTTCCAAGCAGAAATCTCATGTCCAGCTACACAGGGAAGATAAAGGTCATCATCACTGAAGAGCTCAGCTTCCCAGCCACCAGTCACACATGTAGCTGCATCCGCACCTGTCCCTCCTGTGTCTCTCCTCTTCAGGGTCACTTCTCTCCTGTGCTCTGGATGCTGTCTCCTCTCACCTTCTCAGGAGCTGCCTTCGTTTGTTTGTCTCCCTTCTCACCTCTTCCCTGGATTCTTCTCTCACATCTATATATTTGTTTGGGTTTCTCTCACCTTAAAAATAAAAGCCCTTGGCTGGGGATAGTGGCTCACACCTGTAATCCCAATACTCTGGGAGGCTGAAGCAGGAGAATCGCTTGAGCTCAGGAGTTCCAAACCAGCCTGAGCAAGAGCGAGACCTCGTCTCTACCAAAAATAGAAAAAATTAGCCAGGTGTGGTGGTGCACACCTGTAGTCCCGGCTACTCGGGAGGCTACAGCAGGAGGATCTCTTGAGCCCAGGAGTTTGAGATTGCAGTGAGCTGTGATGATGCCACTGCACTCTAGCCTGGGTGACAGGGAGAGACTTTGTCTCAAACATGAATAAATAAAAGCTCTCTCTTTAGCTCGTGTTCACCCTCTCCTTCCCTTCTCTTTCAAGTTTCTGGGAAGAGTCACCACCTGTTCTAGCATCTCCATGTTTCCCCTTCTGTTTCTCAGCTTTTCCAGCCTGGCTTCCAAACCCATCCCTCTACAGGCAGTGACCTTCTATTTCTAAATTCAGTGGACTCAACCTCTGCCCTCCCTTTAAAGGAACAACTTGTCAGCAAATATCCAGTGAAATTTACTGTGTACCAGACCATGCGAGGTTCTAGGGATAGTCCCTGATTCTTACAAGTTCATAGCTAAAAGCCTGGGAAGCACCCTTGATTCCGCCATCTCCCTTGCATTCCCTATTCAACCATTCAGTCCCCAACTCCCTTCTAAAAATGTCTGCCTGCGCATTGTGGTGTGTGCCTATAGTCCCACCTACTCGGGAGGCTGAAGCAGGAGAATTGCTTGAGTCCAGGAGTTCAAGGCTGCAGTGAGCTATGATCATGCCTGTGAATAGCCACTGCACTCCAGCTGGGACAACTCTAAAAAAAAAATGTCTGGCATGAGTCATTTCAGCAGCTTCCTTCCTCCCTTCCTCCAGTCAGTCCTCCCTCCATCCATTCTCCACATCTGTATTCCAGGGAACCCTCCTGAAGTGTCTTCATTGTCCTGCTTCATGGGTTCCTCATTGCCTAGATCCAATAGTTGTCAAAATTCCTTCTCATACCAGCAGCGTCAATATCACCTGGCAGCTTGTCCAAAATGCATTTGGAAGGGGAGGGGGCCTTAGATGTATGTTAGGAATGACAGGCTGCGGGGGTGGTCCCAGCAGCCGTTTTAACAGACTCCCCAGGTGATTCAGACACAGACTCAAGTGTGAGAACCACCGGCCTGTAGGATAAAATTCAAACTCCGTAGCACAGCACTCCACGATCTGGCCCCTTCCATGCCCTCCCTTGTCCTTGCCACTCTTTCTTGCACCCAACATGGACTCTCCACTCTAGATGTACCAAAATAGGTGTCCTATTTCACACCTCCGTGTTCTGCCTACTCCCCTCCCCAAGGCTGTGGGAGATGCTCCTCCTCTTATAAGCCCCGGAGGGCAGGACCTGCCTTGTGTCTATCTGTTAAGTCCACCACCTCCTGCAACGTGTGAAACATAGTTGGCGTACATAAACGAATAAATAAACGTGGAAACTGAGGCCCAGAGTAGGTCAGTAACTTCTGGAAGAGTCCGGATGCCAGCCCCAAGCTTCTGACTCGCAGTCAGGGCTCTTTCCTCCCAACTAGGCCGCCTCTTTCTTTCATGGCCCTGGGAGGTCACCCTGTTAGATTCAGACCCTTGCATCCTTTTGCTCTCTTCCTGCCTCTCTGGGGCATGTCTTTCCTCAGAGTCATGTTTGATCTTCTTTCTGCGGTGGCAAGATCATTCTCCTCGATAAAGACCGAGAACTAAACGGTCCCTGTGCTCTGCCTCTCCGCTGTCTGTCGGTCTCACACGTCCGCCCCAGGCTGGCTCCGCTTTTGTTCATTGCTTTTTTGCCAAATATAGCTTTCAAAAAGGTCTTTGACCCTCTCCTCATAGAATACATCAAAATAAATTCCAAATGGACTAAAAAGTAAAACATAAAAATACAACCAAAGGGAATTTTGAAGAAAGAATAGAAATCAAATCCCCAGAGGGAAAGAACTTTCAAGGCACCAAAGTGCTAGAAGAAATCAAATTTGACAACATATGAGAATTTAAACTAAGTTAAACAAACGAAAATACTGTACCACAAAACTTTGAAAATTATATTTAGAAAACATGACAAGGTGTTATTATTACGCAAGTTAACAAGAAAACCCGTAGGATCCCAGCAGATAACGGGCAGGAGGCTGAATAGGTCACCCAGAAAGAAATATGACTAGTGAACAACACAAATATATTTAACCCTTCCGAGCAGTCAGAGAAACCCATGCGAAGGCAACAGGATGCCATTTATCACCTATCACGTTTTTAAAGAATGTGTTTAAGTGATAAATATGATGCTGGCAAGAGTGCAGTGGCAGGCGCTCTCAGAGGCTACTGGTCGGAGTGCAAATGGGGGACGAACTGGGAAGTAAATGACACTTGGTACTAAGAGCCACCCCTCAAAGAAAGGAAAAATCTGCACACAAAGATTTTTAAGACAGTGTTACTTATAACAGTCAAACCCAAACACGACCTGAGGGGTTTAGTATGTAAATTATGGTTCCATACTTGATGGAGTGCAGAGCAGCAGCGCAGACCTCCGAGGGTGCCGCACCTGGACCCGCCACAACAGCCGCTGTCCCCCGGTGCCTTCACTGTTTAAGGCCGGTGGACACAGCACGGGCCTCGGTGTTGGGAACCGAAACCAGTCTCTTCCTCTGCCACAGCCCATGTCTTTGAGTTTCATTTTCTTCTGTAGAGTGGGGATCATGAAAGCTTCCCCGCGTGGCTACCTGTTACCCTGTGGTAAGAACTGAATGGGACAGCGCACATGACAACACTGGACACTGCTCGCCTGCAGACAGTCAGTCTCACGGAAGTGAGATTGAGAACAAGCATGGCCTGCCTGCTGGGCAGGACGCCCAGCCACAGGACCAAGGAGAGCCACAGGGCCTGGGCAAGAGGATCAGCCACCCTGTCTCTTGGCCTTCAGGATACTTAGCTAAGCCAGCCTCTCCCTGTAGAAGCTGGCCAGATGACATGAGTGTTTCAGGCACAGAGAGTGGCAGAGTGTGGTATATTTAGTGAGTTAAAAATAATTCAGTATAACTGGGGTATGGCCTAGGTGTGGTACTGTCCTTTGACCCGGGAAGAAGGAGTGTCTGCCCTCCTCTGGCCACACCCCTTGCCGTGGAGTGAGGAGGAATATGCAAGGCCAAGGGGGATGTGCCCACCCCATATGCCTCTGCCTTGCCAGGCCATTACCAGGTACTGGAGACCTCAGAATTTCTCACCCTAATGGCGCCACGTCCACTTCCATCTTCTGAGGGCAGAGTATAACTCTCTGCGCGTACCCTAAGCCCAGGGAGGGCTGTTTGCAGAGGCTGTGAGCAGAGCTTAGATGTGTGGGGTGAGGAGTCTACACACGTGCGCAAGACTTCCTGTGGGGTGGGACTGGGGTGGGCAGTGGGCTGGGGCTGGTTCTCCCTGCACCGTCATGGTCCAGCACAGATCTCCAGGGTCAGAATTCCAGATTCAACCCTGGCCTTCCAGGTCATTGTTCATGGAAGGATAGAATATATTTTATTTAACAGCTTGATAGCTTGATTTAGAACTTTAATTATTTAGAGTCTGAATTTTAGGCATGTGGCATGTGGACATCCATTTGTAATTTTGTGCCTGGCCCCGCAGGTATTAGAGATGGGCCTTCGTGGATTGCAGGCAGTGGCTGGAGATGCGGCTGGGTGAGCAGGGGACAGATGGTGAAGGTCTTGTAAGGCAAAGTCACATCAAGGGGCTTGAACTTTATCCTGAGGACTAATAAGAGCAGAAGCTACCACGACTTTATGCCAAACATATATGCGTGACTTTTAATTGTCATAGCACAAAAATACAATAAAGTGGGAACTAGTGTTTTTGCCCTTATTTTATAGATAAGGATAATGAAACTTTGAAAGAATAAAGGACTCACCCAGGGGCACGGAGTTATAGTAGTTGGGGTGTCAGGGTTCAAAATCAGACCTACACTCCTAACAGTCTCCGTGGGCAGTGGAGAGCCCCTGGTGGTTTTAAGCCTGAGTATGTCGCGACTATATTTGTGTAGGGGAGTGAGTGAACTGGAGGAAGGCAAGGTGAGGGCAGAGACATGTGGTGGCTTTTAGAGTGACCCCACGAGAGTCGGTGGCCTGTGCTAAGGCAGTAGCAGTGGGAGCACAGGAGTGCACACGTCTGCCCTACTCCTGCTGCAGAAAGCCAGCCACGGTGAACCTCTCTACTCCCAGCCCGCCGAGCAGCCGAGTCCCACAAAGGTGCCAGGAAACATTATCGCAGGAGCCTGGCGGGGAAGGCGATTTCTTTCCAGATGTTTTCCCCATTGCTCCCGGCTGTTCTGACAGGAGCAGAACAGGTTGCATCAGCAGGAGACTGGCAGCTCCACGCAGAGGAGCTGGGTCCAGACTTGACTAAGGTGGGACGTTCCCGGAGGAGGAGGGATTTGACAAGCAATGTAGCCCACAGCTGGCCCGGAGGGGAGGTTTGACCGTGCTGGGCCAGCGGCATTGGCTGGCTTTATAGGCCTCTGTGTTGTGTCCTGTGAGTCGGGGAAATGAGGTGTGAGAGGCCTTGGGCCAGATTTGGACACATGCAGGCACAGGCCTGTGGGACAGGACTGTTGTGCTGGTGGCAGGCCTGGCAGTGTCACCCAGCAGTGGGTCTGCAGGGAACCGGAGGGAAAAGCTAGCTCCCCACTGGGGCCTGTGGCTGTGTGCAGGTGTGGCTGTGCACCCGCCTCGCCCTGGCTGCCCTTGCTGCCCACACCCCCTGCCCATGCCCGTGGCCCCTGTGGCACTCTTGACAGCTAAAATTCGTGGAGCTCTTGCTGTATACCAGGCACCGTGCATGGCATCTCATTTAACCTTTGCAGCTATCTGGGAAGCAGATCTGGTCATCCCTGTTTTATTCATGAGGAACTTGGAGCTTAAAGAGAGGACATGATGTGCCTTGGGTCATAGATGTGGCATCAGTTTTCTACACTCCAAAGCCTCTGCAATGGTATGCAAAACGTTATGTGTTTGTGCCTGTGTACGTTTTTATGAGAAGAGGAACCATAGCTTTTTTTTTTTTTTTTTTTTTTTTTTAGGAGATAGGCTGAGGTGTTGTTGGTACTTGATATTTTTATAGCTGGGAAAAACAGAAATGCCCAAATCATATTTTAGTCTTATTGTTTCTCCTTTCCCTGAAATTTCTGAGGAAACTCTACACCGAGACAATGACAGATGGGAAAGAATCGGGGCAGCACTGAATTGTTGACATGTCAGGCTCCCAGTTCCCTGACTCGGGGCTCCCTGGGATGTGAGGCCCAAGCGCAGGACTCCCTTCCCCAGGGTCCGGCATCGCTGCTGGCTGAGACACAACCTGAGGCAGTGAGAATTCCGGTGCACTAGGCACGCGGGGCAGGGGCAGGGAGATGACCTGCTCCCTCAGCCTCCCCGCTGCTGCATAGTGCCAAGGAGAGCTTCCTGCATGGGAAAGAGACTTCTCTCCTCCCACCAGTAGATGGGAGACACTCAGTATCCTCAAATCTAAGTAATCAAATTGGTCATTTCTCTTCCCAAGAAAAAATAAAGGTAAGAAGAGAGGAGTAGCTTTCCCCGCTTCACTGGGGCTTTCATCACAGTCTCAAAAGGGTTTGAAGTTAATAAGCCAGTTTCACATAGTGATTAAATACGGGGCTTTTAGCACATGGGACAGGCCAAGAAAGATTGTTTCAGAGAGGCCATCTCATGTCATAGAACTGGGCTCTGAAGTCAAATCTAGCTCAAGTCCTCGCCAGCTGTGTGTGCAGCCTGGCAAGTCCCCTCACCTCTCCAGGCATCAGTCCCCCTTATAAAATGGGATGTAGGGCACCAGAGTGGCCCCTAACTCACCTTAGAGCTCACAGAGGGCGGAGAGGAGGTCTCATTCAGCTCTGACCCCAAGCCCCAGACTTCCCAAGGTGGGAACTGCAGTGATGATATGAATGGTGTGGCAGAAAGAACATAGTCTTGGAGACGGGACACTCAGATTTCAGTCTTAGCACAGCCACTTGCAGACTGCGTGACCTTGAACATGTTGCTTCATCTTGGGATCCGTACCTGTGAAGTGGGTGAAAGTTGAAGAGATGTAAATAAAATAATGTCTGTGAAAGCCAGCCCGGAACCTCACACACAGCCCCCGCTGTGCCCGGTCCTGGCTCTCCCTGCCCCTCCTGCTCAGCCCCGCGCTTCTCCCTCTTGTAGGTGTGGAGGGGGCAGGCACGGGCAGGAACCCTGGGTGGGAAACTGTTGGCGCCTGCCAGGCCCTGGAGAAGGGACAGGGGCTCTGCTATGCTCAGCATAGGCTGGCACCTGCCATTCCTATCAGTCCACATCTGGCCCACCCAGGAGGAGCTTCTCCCCAGTTCTGCCCAAGGTCTCGGCCATTTCTCTGCCTTTCCCTTTCCTACTGTGTCCCACTATCCGTATCTTTACCTCCCTTATACACGCACAAGCTCTCCTGCAGACAGAGGAGCAAGAGTAACAGGTCTGCCCACTCAGGCTGATGGGGGCCAAGGCTGAGAAGTTTACCCCAAGACCTGTTTTTTGGGCTGACCCTTGGAAGACAGGCAGAATTTGCCAGAGAAAGAGATGTTGCCACAGAGGTGGAAGACAGGAGGAGGGAGTGGCTGGAGCAGAGACAGTCCACTGAAGGGGCAGCAGAAGAGGCTGAAGAGCTACTGACCAGTGGGGAGCCTGGGGTGGATGTCAGGTCTCCTTTAGTAGCCACTCTGATGCCCCCTTGCTGCCCGCTGGGCTGGGCCTGGGCCGCAGAAGTGAATCGTATGTGAGCCCCTGCCCTGTGGGACTAATGTGCGCCCACCCTGAACTACCTCATTTAGTTCTCACAGCAGCCGGTAAGATAAATACTAATAGTCTCCCTGGTTTTTCCATAAGGAAACGGCTTGTTCCTTGCCCAGGGTCTGCACACAGTGAGTGACCACAGCTGAAGTTGAGTTCCAGGACCAAGGCTCTTAACTGCATATTTTACCACCTCTCAAGGGTTAGAGGTCATTCTGCAGTGGGATGGAGGGGGTTGAGAAAGATGACAAAAAGCCAGGTGCTGAGTCTTAGAAAACAAGCCGGGCAGATCGTGTGGATGGAGGAGGGCAGAATGTTAGGGACAAGCAGCAGCACCAGCAAATGCGTGGGGGCCTGAATTAGCAAGGGGGGCTTCAGGTGGGCTGAAATTGAAACTGGCTAAGAAGCTCAGATCTTCTGTGGGCAATGGTGATGTAATCTGATTTGTATATGGAAAGAGCATTC
Organism: Eulemur rufifrons; assembly: GCF_041146395.1. NCBI lineage: Eukaryota > Metazoa > Chordata > Mammalia > Primates > Lemuridae > Eulemur > Eulemur rufifrons. Next base: position 31,754,307 of record NC_090990.1, read on the forward strand.
TAGCAGAATGAAAAGTGGTCTGGGAGGTAGAGGCGGCCCATTCTAGACACTCCTCACTTGCCTGTTGAATAAATGAATGGAATTCAGCAGTTATTTATTGTGTGGCATTTATGTGCCAGTCACTCGTCTGGGCTGTGGGTGCTTAGCAGGCAAGACAGACGCTGTCAATGGCAGTCATTGGGAAGGTCCAGACAAGAGATGATGAGACTCAGACTTGAGGGGTGGCACTGGGTTTGGGAGCAAGGGATGGACCTGTGGGATTCCAGGAAGACAGACTCGAAAGAACTGGATGACAGGTAAGACAGGATGGGTTGGAAAGTTGGAGGAGAATCCAAAATCGATTCCCAGGTTTCTGGTTTGGAATACTGAATGGTCAGCAGAGGACAGAGAACACAGGAGGAAGAACAGATCTGAGGAAACTAGAAACAATTCAGACGTCCAACAACAGAGGATCGGTTACAGAAATCATGATGCATCATGAGACAAAATTCTTTGAAAACAATTTTCGTGGCTATGATGTTCTGTTACATAGATGTATCATGTATCATTTAACCAAACCTCTGTTGCAAACTTCTAGATTGGTTTTCCTGGTTTTTCACTTTTATCAATAATACTGCAATAAACAGATTTTTATAAAGGTCCTCACCATTCTGATTACTTTTAGAAGGGAAATTTTGGGTCATAAGATATAAACAGCTTTGAAGCCTTTGCTACATATTGTCAGATTGCTTTTTAGAAAGGCTGTACTGAATTTCACTCCTGTAGCAGTGCAGACTTCCAGCTCAGCATGCTACCACAGCACTAAAATATATATACACATACCACATACAGACATACTTCAGTGGGTAAAAAATATCTTGTTATTTTAATGTGCATTTTGTCATTAGTGGATTGAATTTTTTTTCATTCTTAACGTTTTTTTTTAAATGTCCTTTTACCCATTTTTTATGGGGTCACATTGATTTTTCATGAGTTTTAAAATATGCATTTCTTATTATTTGTGATAAGATTTTCCCCACTCTTGTTTCCCTCTTAATTTTGATTATTATATTTTTGATGTACCAAAGCACTTCAAAATGTTTACAAAGTCAAAATCTGTTTGTCTTTTAACTTCTTCCGTTGCATTAATGCTTAGAAAGTTCAATGATAAAGGATACATCTAAAGTTTCTTTTACTTTCTTTGCATTTATTTATTTTGTGTATGGTGTGAGGAGAGAACGTAAATGGATCTTTTTCCCAAGTGGGAAATTTTCAAATATCACTTGTTCCTATTGATGGTGAAGTTTCCTTTATCATAACCTATACCTGTGTTGATCTACTTCTGGGCTATCCTGTTTCACTGATCTTTGTGTTGATTCTTATATATGAATCACTATTGTAATAGGTGCAAACCCATAATATACTCTATTTTTTTATTTTTTATTTTTATTTTTTGAGACAGAGTCTCACTTTGTTGCTCAGGCTAGAGTGAGTGCCGTGTCATCAGCCTAGCTCACAGCAACCTCAAACTCCTGGGCTCAAGCAATCCTCCTGCCTCAGCCTCCCGAGTAGCTGGGACTACAGGCATGCGCCACCATGCCCAGCCAATATTTTCTATATATTTTTGGTTCTCCAGCAAATTTCTTTCTATTTTTAATAGAGATGGGGTCTCGCTCTTGCTCAGGCTGGTCTCAAACTCTTGCCCTAGAGTGAACCTCCTGCCTCGGCCTCCCAGAGTGCTAGGATTACAGGCGTGAGCCACTGCTCCTGGCCCCACAATATACTCTAATACTTAATTTGAATTTGGAGGTGTTATTTTTACCTGTTAAATCTTTTGAATGGATATGTAGACACCTTTTGATAAATTTCAAAAATCCTACTGGGTTTTTTCTTAGAATTATGTTAAGCTTGTACATTAATCTGGGGGAGTCATTGTATCTGATAGGTAAGTTTTTATGCCTCACCCTCCTCCCACCATCTTGGTTTCCAATGTTCTTTACATCTGTGTGCCTGTGTGTACCCATCATTTAGCTCCCACTTGTTGGTGAAGACATGTGTTTGTTTTTCCATTCCTGAGGTACTTCACTTAGGATAATGGTCTCCAGTTCCATCCAGTGGCTACAAAAGATATTATTTCATTCCTGTTTATGGCTGAGTAGTACTCCGGTGTGTGTGTTGGGGGGGTGTATCACACACACATATACCACATTTTCTTTATCTACTCATGAATTGATGGGCACTTTGGTTGATTCCATATCTTTGCAATTGTGAATTGTGCTGCAATAAACATTTAAGTACAGTTGTCTTTTTTATAAAATGACTTCTTTTCCTTTGGGTAGATAATCAGTAGTGGGATTACTGGATCGAATAATAGGTCTACTTTTATTAATATTTCTTTGAGGAATTTCCATACTTGTTTCCATGGAGGTTGTACTGATTTGCAGTCCCACCAACATTGTATAAGCATTCCTTTTTCTCTGCATCCACACCAGCATCTGTTGTTTTTTGACTTTTTAATAGTGGCTGATTCTTTTAGGTTATCGAAAATAAAATAGCAAACTCAATGAAAATACCAGGTTGGAGCCCATGGTTAGGTAACGCCTCCAGTCTGCAGGGTTGGTTTGTAACTTCCTCCAGCAGTGTTCAGGAGCCTGCTTGTAAGGCTAGAAAGGGGGGTGAATGGATCGATCCCCAACATGGGGCTTCTCTAGGCTGGGGTAATAGAAGGACAGGGCAGAGTACTGGGGCAGTCACGGGCGTGTAGTTGACATGATATGCTTCTGGGTCTGGATGAGGAAGGGCTCATGTGCTGAACAGAAAGTCAGGGAGGAGGGCTGGAGGCCTCCATGTGATTGGACAGGGGGCAGGGGGAGAGTTGAGTTGGAAGCAGAGGAAGTTGCGGCCCAGGAATGGACACCAGGATGTCAGGTTTCAGAGGCGATACCTTTCCAGTACAGCACCGAGATCTCTGAGAAAAGAATGATCCTGTTTTATAGTTAAAGAAACAGGCCTGGAGAGCTTGTTACGCAAAGTTACACAAATCTAGTCAGTGGCAGAGCCGGGATTTGAGGGTTGCTCTCATAGTATGCCAGCTCACATCCTGTCTCTGTCCTCCAGGTCCACGTAGAACAGCTGACTGAGAGCCAGGGCGACAGCAGAGAGGGCAGGCTCACCCAGGCCCCTCATTGCTGCGACGGGGAGGTGGGACAGCTGGACCCTTGGGTCTTCCCATTGGCCCAAGAGCCCCCTCAGGCACACCCTGTGCCCTGCCCCACTACATGCTGTGGCCCCACCACATGCTCTTCCCCATCAGTTGCCCTTGTCCCTGTCACACAGCCATGTCCCCCCACCTCACTTCTCATTTACCTGTCCACACTTGGGGTCCCTGCCACTCCCGCAGTCCCATCCTCACTGTACCCAGCTCATGCTGTCTTTTGCTGTTGTCCACAGAGTGCATCGGATGGCTTCTGGAAATCTGTGGCCACTCGAGTGCCCAAGGAGCCCCCTGAGATTCGCATCCTCAACCCGTATTTCATCCAGGAGGCTGCCTTCACCCTCATCGGCCTGCCCTTCAACAACGGCCTCATGGGCCGGGGGGTGAGATACCTGGGTCAGAGGTGCCTTGGCACAGAAGGAGCGGGTGGCAGGGTGGTGGCAGTGCTCTTGCAAGACAGTTTTCTGGGGAAGAGTGCTCAGTCCCTGGGATTGGAGATTAGCTCTGGGAAGCTTGGCTGAGGTCTCAGCCGACTCAACCCTCCAGCTAAACCCTACATGCCTCCCCTCCTCCCCTCTTCCAGAACATCCCGACCCTTGGCAGTGTTGCAGTGACCATGGCGCTACACGGCTGTGATGAGGTGGCAGTCGCAGGCTTTGGCTACGACATGAGCACACCCAACGCACCCCTACACTACTATGAGACCGTGCGCATGGCAGCCATCAAAGAGGTTCGGGGCTGGGCGTGGGGTGAGGGCCGAGGGAGGAGGTGCTTCCAGCACGAAGGACAGGCTCTGACTGCATGTGCTCAAATGAACGGTAAAGGGGTGAGCCAGCAGCTGGTCTGGCCCCTCGGAGCTCCCCAGAAGGTCCTGCCCCACCCTCATCTAAGTGGAGTCACTGAAGGTCCGTCCCTGCATGCTGGTCTCTGACCACCAAGCATCCTACCTGCCCCTCTCCCTAGCCCCCCACGGAACCCAGCACCTTCTCCCTCAGTCCTCCCCCTGAGGAACGTGCCCCTGGGGACCCTCCCTGCCCTTGTCCTGCACCCTCCCTTCTCCTTGCTGTATTCTCCAGCCATTAGACACCAGCCTTGGCACCAGCTCAGAGTCGTCCTCTTTGCTGCAATTCCTGCCTTCCCCCAGAGGACCTCCTTGCCCCCCAGACAACCCACAAGTAAACATGGCTGCTGCCTCAGGACACCCTGTCCCCCCAACCTTCCCCATGACCACACACTGAAGCTTTTTATCACCTAGAATTGCTTCCCAGGTGACCCATGTGTACAGGTGTGTTACAGTTCTCCCACGCTGTCCGTTAGCCTCCCCTGGCATCTCTCCTTCACAGCCCAGATCCCGTGTGGGAAATCTGAAGCCCTCTTGCCACACATCAGCTCCATCCACTAGCCTTCCACTGAGCCCAGCCTGAAACCTGGAAATCTCAGGCCAGTGCTTGAACAGCTTCTCTGCTGCTACATCGGAGTGACTGGGGGTTGTTGGAGGGAATCTCCCATCCTCAAAGATTTGTATTTCTGTATTCCAGGGACTCTGGTCCCAGCTAGCCCTCATTCCTGCCATCAATCTCTTCACCTGTCCTTCTCCACTGTTTCACTCTCCACAGCTGCCCTTGCTCCCACCCCTCCCCCAGTGAGAAAATGGAAGCACGCCTGTCTGCTCCTCACTCCCACTTGGCCCTTCACCCCTCACAGCTGGCTCCCCCTGACCTGACCCGACTCTCACTAAGGTCACCAGTGACCTACCTCAAGGCTGCCAAATCCAGTGGACACGTATCATCTTTCCTGATCTCTCAGAAACGCTTGGTGTTGACCACTCCTTCCTCTTTGAAACTCTGTTCTGCTTAAACTTCTGAGCCAGCAATTTCTAGTGTTGCTCTTATTTCACTTGCCATTCTCTCCCATTCTCTTTCTCAGTGTCATCGATTCTGACCCGCCCCTTAAGAAACCAGCATTAGCTAAGGCTCCATACCAGACAGTCTTCTCACTCTACGTGTTTCTCAGGAGATACATCTCCCTCCAGGGCATCAGTTACCGCCTATATATTGTACTGGCTTTTTTGGTTGTGTCTTCATCCATTCGGGCTGCTGTAACAGGACACCACAGACTGGCTCTTAAACAATAGAAATTTATTTCTTGCAGTCCTAGAGACTGGGAAGTCCAAGATCAAGGCATAGGAAGATTCGGTTTCTGGCGAGGACCACTTCTTGGGTCCTAGATGGGCGCCTTCTTACGTGACGGAAGGGGTGAGGGATGCCCCTGAGTCTCCTTTATGTGGGCACTAATCCCATTCGTGAGAGCTCTGCCCCCATGACCTCATCACCTCCCCAAGTACCATCACATTGAGGATTGGGTTTCAATATGTGGATTTGGGGGGATGCAAGCATTCAGTCTATAGCAGGTTCATTCAGGCTACCTCAAGTAGTTGAAAGTTATTTCATGGATACAGAAGGGACTTGGGGATCTCACGGAAAACTAGAAACAGCCTTCCAGCTGGGCCCCCTGTCACCTGGAAGGGGTTTGGGAGTGAGAAGTTCATTCTGGGTCCAAGACAGTTCTGGGACTGTCCTGTCCCCCTCAGCGGTGGCGCCAGCCCTGCCTCATCATTCCCGTGGCCCTGTCCATCTTCCATCTCTGTCTCTCCTCACACATCTCCTTGCTGCTTTGTCCCTGGCTGGCACCACTCCAGGCTGCTCACACAGCTTTTACCTGCCTCCTGCCTTCTGTTGACTTGTATCTTTGGTCTCTCACATATTCCTTTTCCATAAACTTTACATAAGTTTAAGCAGAGGGTGAGAGCCTTAGACCTAGGCAGTAGCCAGATCACAGTGAGCTTTCTATGCCACGGTAAGGAGTTTGGATCTTATTTTGAAGGCAGTGGGGAGCCATGGGAGAGTTCTAGGCTGTAGATTAGCAAGTAGTCGGGTCACTGTGGCTGCAGTGTCAAGTAGAGGAGGCAAAGCAGGAACACCACAAGCTATGTGGGAGGCGTTGCCGCAGTCCGGGCAAGAGATGACGACTCCTGAACCTGGTCTTTGGCCGTGGCAATGAGGAGAGGACAGAGGCAAGAGACGGGATTTGAAATCAGTAGGGCCTGGGGATTGCCTCAGTGCAGGAGTGAGTTAGAAGGACTCACCTTCCCTGACACCCTCTCTCGTGGAAGGTTTTTTTCCACCTGCCATATGTCTGTTTTCAGCCCATTGCCCCTCCCTCACCGTGTAAAATCTCTCTGGCTCTGAGGCTCGTGGCATCTGCTGCACCACCTCCATGCAGAATGCTTAAGAGTGTCTGTTCCCCAGTCAAAGGAGCTGGGTTCAGGACCTAGGTTCAGAGCCTGCTCTAGACTTCAGTTCCTTATCTAGAGAAGGGATCATAATAGCACCTACCTCCTAGGGCTTGGAAGAGATCAGATATGGTAATGTGTGAAAAAGGCCTGCCACGTAGGAAGCATTCATACATGCTAGCCACTGTTACTAATATTTTACCCCTACTTATCACTGTTACTTACCAACTCCCTGGATGGGGATTCAGTGAAAATGCTGGTGCCTGGGTTTAAGACCCCTCTGTCACCTGGGGTGTCTTCAGTAGCCATGTGGACCATTCGGCACCCCGGCTTTACCTGCACTCAATCAGCTCATTTGCGAGGCCCGGCAGGAGTATGTGGGCTGTGAAGACACGTGAAGCAAGGACTGAATGCTGGGATGTGTAGGGATGCCAAAGGAATTTGTAAAGGAGATAGAGTAGAGAAGAATCAGGAAGGCGCAGCATCATGGAGACCAAAGGAGCAGCGTTTCCAGAAGAGCGTGTCTCCAGTGTCAGGTGGTGCAGAGAAGCCCAGCGGGACAAGCAGTGAGAAAGGGCCATTGGATGTGCCAGTTGGGGGCCACTGCTGCCTGTGGTGAGAACAGTTCCAAGGGTAGCGGAGTAGGAGCTAGATTGCAGTAGTGAACAGTGAGTAGGAAGGGCAACAGGGACCACAGGTGTTGCTCGTGGTAAGGGCCCTCTCAGGACACTTGGGTGACAGAGAAGGAGGGAGCCTGGGCAGTAGCTAAGGATGAAGTGGGGTGATACAAAGTCTGCCACACAGCAGAGAAATCAGGCCAGAAATGGAGATCTGTGAGTGGTGAGCACACCCGCTTGTCCAGATATAAGAAGGGCAGGATGACATTTCCCAGGGAGAGGACAAAGAGTAAGAAGTGCAGACTGTGAGGACAGACCCCTAGGAACACCAATATTTAATGGTTGGGTGAGGGAAGAAGAACCAAAGATAAGGACTGAAAAACAGCTATCACAGGGAGATCCTTCTGAGAGCGTGGGGTGGTGTGGGTGGGCGTCCACATCCAAATCAAGGGTCCTCGCAAGGCTGGGGGCCCAGGACAACCAGAATCCTGCACCAGCCATAGCCAGTGCAGAGCTCTGGAAAACGCACAAGTTGTCTGCGTGGAAGGAGGAATTAGGAAAAGAGCACCAGAGGGGTGGCATTGCCTGTCCAGGAGAGCTATACCCCAGGGCAGACTTGTTTGTTTATTTTTGTATGATGGAAGTTGTCCAACATATTCATACGTGTAGAGGATGATCTAATGAACTCCCACGTACCTGTCCCCACCTTCCCCGGTTATCAACGCATGGCCCATGTTGTTTCATCTGTTCTTCCTCTCATGCTCCCACCCCTCTGATTATTTGGCAACAAGGTTAGATACATCATTCTTGCCATAAATACTTCATTACATTTCTCTAAAAGATAAGACTTTTTTATCACACCTAAATAAGTTAATAATTTCTTAATATCAAATATCCAGTCCTTTGCTGACCTTTAACCCTCAGTGGCTCCTACAGGGTGCTCTTGACCTTGACCTATCAGACTGGTTACTTCTGCCCTGGGGAGTGGTAAGGGTGCCAGGGTATGGAATGAGGCTTCGAGTGTCTACACTGGCTTGCCTCCTGGCCCTGCATTCCTCCAAGCCTCTGTTTTCTTATTTATAAAATCTAATCTCATTGAACAAATATTTATTGAGCAGCTACTCTGTGTCTAACAGTCCCTGCCCTCAAAGAGAGCCCATGAGCCAGATGCATGAATCTTCAAAGAATGGGGGTGAGTCACCCAGGGGTCTGAAAGGAGGAGGGCAATTTGCCGATGGCAGAGTATAATGACAGGAGCCTGGGGGGTGGGGGTTTCTAGGGAGTTTGGAAGGACAGCTGGGTGTGAGGAAGACCCTGCCCACCTTCAGGTGCTGTGGAGTATGGGGGAAGAAACAGCCGCCACTGGAGAGGGGCCTAGGGGTGCTGTCCTTAGGGCATCTGGGCTTGTGGTTAGCATGAGAAGCTGAAGGCAGTGTTCAGAGAAGAGGACTATAGGGAATTCTGCTGCTGACTGCCTGAGTTTCAAGTGGAAAAGGTGTGGAAGGTTGGAGAGGGTTGACTGGATCAAAATAAGGGCTGGACAGAGCCCTAAGTTCCTAGCCCCATTGAGCAGGAGCTGTAAATGTAGTTATGGTGAGGTTCAATGCGGACAAAGGCAGCAGAGGTCAGCCGGGTACAAATTATTAATACGATGAGTTATTGGCATTCACACCTTCATTTATTCAATCAAGCCTTTTTCATCAAAGCTTCCTGGTAAGAGTACTGGGGCTAGGAAAGAACCTATTCTGAGTGCAGTCTTCCCCCAGGAAAGCCCTAGAAAGCAGCATCTTCCTTGTAATTTCCACATTAACAGTAAGATTATCCTCTTCTAGCAATTTTGAAAAATATAAGACATTATTTTTAATGATAGTCAAATGTTCTCACCACAAAAAATTGAGAAGTATGTGAGGTAACTGATATGTTAGCTTGATTTAAGTATTCCATAATGTGTACACATATCAAAACATCACATTGTACTCCATAAATATATGTAATTATTATTTGTCAATTAAAAATTTAAAAAATTTTGTTTTAAAAAGGTTAGCCTCTTCTCCTCAGGTCGCCTGGCTCCTCTGGGAGGCAGGATTTCATCAGCTGCCCCCAGGCCTGAGTGGATTGCGTCAGGCCAGAGAATGACTCAGCCACCCCTTGCTGTGGGACTTAGGTGACTCACGTTGCCTGCCCTCAGGGTGTCCAGAAGCTAGCGGCTGCCTGACAAGAAGTGGGGTGAAGTCTGTGGGAACAAGGCCCTTCCACCAGCAGTAAGGAGGGTGGTTGGGAAGATTATACCTCCCAAGACTGGGAAGAAGTCAAGAGGCGTAGTTCTTCCGGGGCACGGAAAGGGGCACGAAGGCTGTTTTTTCCAAGTCTTGGGAAGGGAGACGGGTGAGTGTTGCACGCCTAGAGCAGAGTCATCGTTATCTTGTAGGCACAGCTGGTTATAAGTGTCTGCCTTCAGATTTGCACAGTCACAGAGCATCGGAGGGTGGTGACTGGAAGAGGGCATTGAGCCTGGGAAGGGGCACTAAAGGCAGGGCTGTGTCCCAGCAGCCATCTGGGCTGCCCACCTGATCACTTCTCCACCTCTTTCCTTCCAGTCCTGGACACACAATATCCAGCGAGAGAAAGAGTTTCTGCGGAAGCTGGTGAAAGCACGTGTCATCACTGACCTAAGCAGTGGCATCTGAGTGGGCCTAGCACATGGCCATAGTGGCCCAGGCACCACCAGGAGCAAGCAACAGCCACCACCGCCTTCGCAGGAGTCTTCAGACCCAGAGATGGACAGTGCCAAGGGGCCCAGGGGCAGCGAGGCCTTGGCGGAGCAGCCAGAGCTGTGCCTGCCCAGAGGCCAGCCTCAGAGACCAGCGCTCAGCCTCACTCAGCCTGGGTCCGCCAAGCCAGAGGGCCAGCAGGCCAAGGCTGTGCCCAGCAGGCCCAGCATGCAGGAGGTGGGACATTAGGCAGCAAGGCTGCTGCCGGAATCATTTCTCCAATCAGTGTTTGGTGTATTATCATTTTGTGAATTTGGGTAGGGGGGAGGGTAGGGATAATTTATTTTTACATACGGTTGGAGATGTCAAATTTGGTCCACTTGCTGTGCAGAAAGGGGCCCACTAGAGGGCCCATCAGGCAGTGGTACCAGTGAGCTCCCTGCAGGGCGAGAGTGCCATGACCAGCCTGTACCCTGCTCCAGGGCTACAGTGGGGTGGGCAGGATCTCATGCCAGCCCCCCCAGCTCATGACACTGTTTGGCCTTTCTTGGGGAGAAGATGGGGTATTCCCACTCACCAGTCCCTAGCTGTTCCACAGGGAAACTCCAGAGCCATCCCTTCCAAGCCAAGAAGACAGCCCCTGGGCTAGAGCAGAGAGAACTTGAAAGCTCAAGAGGTGTGGCCCGGCTCAGCCTGATGGGAATGGCTCCCCTCCCCCCCAGCTGCAACTGATCCATACGATAGTGCCCAGGCATGGACTGACCACCTTGTCAGATGTTCTGGGTTTCAGCAATGAGACTGCCAGGGCTTTGGGTTCTGCCTTTAGCCTGGACCGGAAGGAAGTGAGGCCCAAGGACCTTACCCAGGCTGTGGCCGCCATCCCAGGCAGCCCTCATGGAAGCAATAAAGCTCTTCCCTGAGTCCGGCCTCCTTTTGCTTTCTGTGACTTTCCTGGAAAAAACAGGAACTTGGGCCTCAGCAACTGTGCGAAACCCAAGGGCCTTCTCCCCAGCCCACAGATTCCTAAGTCCCTTTCACTTCTCGTGTCAACTGTGGGCCCTGGGTAGCCACTTAAGGCTCTGGAGCATCTCCTGTCCACATAGTCCTGTATCCTCTTTGCCTTGAGGAGGCAGACCAATGGTTTCAGGGCCTGCTCCAGAGTCAGCCCTGGTGTCTCCTAGAGGAGCCAGGAGGCAGGGGATCGGAGCCCACAGCCCCAAGACAGTGCCTCTGGGTCGCCACAGCTCTAGCTCTGCAGTGACAGAGATTCCTGCGAGCACAGGAAAGATACTCCGCTGAACCCCTGGCATGCAGAGGCCCGCAGACCTTCCCTACTCCTGACACCCCGGCTGTGCTCTGGGAAGGACGCGGCCCACCAGCACGCTTAGCACAGAGGCACACCCTCTCCCCTCAGCCTGCCTCTTCCCACACAGACAGGAAGGCACACAGCCAGTCCTAGGCATCCTCTGTCACACTTTAGAAGAGACATCCCCCCCACCACCATACCCTCTTAGAGCCCTAGAATCTGATCCCTTCCTTCCCCAGCATTTCCAGGCCTGAGAATGGACAAACCAACACCACACTTGAGGCCTTGGAGTGTGCTTCCTGCCACACATTGCCACTGTGTGTAAGTGGGGCATCTGGCCCTGCACCTCTCTCCTGCCCAGCCCAGTCCAAGAGTCCAGGCAGCCCTGGGCCCTCCGGCTGGTTAGCCCTAAGGACACAGAGTCCTGGCCATCCCAAGGACCACCAGTGTCCCACATCCCCCCACCCCCTGCTTCCTGCAGTCTATCCTCAGGCAGAAGCCTCCTTGGCTGAGGGGAACAAGGCCCTTGCTGAGAGACAGGCAAACCCAGAAATGTCTTCTTTACTCTGCTGGAAGCAGGGCCTCTATGATGCACAACCCCAACGTCCGTACGCACTCCTGCCTGCACAGCACCCCTGGAGTTGTACAGGCGTAGGCCGCATGTCTGTAAGTGGTGGCCCTGGCTAAGAAAGCCCCAGGGAAGGTACCCCAATGAGCAGCCAGCTGTGGGAGGCGACAGACCAAGCTGCTCTCTGCTTGGCCTCCTGTTCCACAGGGGTCCTGTGGAGCCTGCAGACAGCCCCCTACCAGCAGCAGGTGACTGCAGCCTGACTGCTAGTCCCCAGCACTGCAGGAAACTACTCCAGCAAAAGCTGTGGTTCGGAGCCCTGGCCGTACACCACAATCACCTGTGCGAATTTGACAACTGCACATGCCTACCCTGAAATTCTGATTCAGGTCTGGGGTGGAGGCCTGGACGTGGGTAGTTTTTAAAGGTCCCCAGTGGTTCTGACGCATAGCCAGGGTACAGCCAGGGACCACACACATTCCCTGAGTAATCTCCTCCCCACCTGCAGCTGTCAGTTGTCATCTGGTCCACAGTCCCTAATTGCCAGCCCTGCTCTCTCCACTGGGCTCCAGGCTACAGATCCAGCTGCTTCAGAACATTCCACCAGGAACCTTTCCACCCGCAGGCCCTTCCAACTCAAAATGTCCAACACTGATCTCAGGAGGCCCTGTGCCTCCTCTGGGAAGCCCCAGGTCCCAGAAGGCACCCCCTCCACCTAGGCACCCGGGCCAAAGGCACACCTTTGCCAGGCCTACCTCCTCACCCTGTCCTATCAGGCACCACCTGAATTTCAAAAGGGCGTGTTCCGGATTGGGCCGGGCGACTGCGCTGCTCCCCCCACACCACGCATCAGACCTCACCAGCTCCCCAGCAGCTTCCTGACTGTCCCGCCACCTCTCATCTGTCTTCCCTGTCTCCAGCCAGTCATCCACTATCGATACATCTGGCCACACCTTTCTGCTCAAAACCCTTCAGGTGTCCCCAGTGTCCTAGGGATAAGGGCCAGACCCCTCAGAAGGACCTCTCCATCCATGTTACTCACTGACTGCCACCCCACCTGCCAAATTGCCATAGTTAGGCATCTCAAATGCTACCCCGCAGCTCCTACTTGAAGGCTCAGCTCAAATGTTCCTCGTCTGTGACCCTCCCCTTCTGCTGCTGCCCTCGCACCCCCTTCCACCAACACTGCGCTCACTGTGCCACAGTGACAGCCGTGTTTGCGAGTGTGTCCCCACTCCAAGCCCCAGGAGTGGCGACTGAACCAGAATCAGAGCTTGAACGCCCGCCCGGGGGGGGGGGGGGGGGGGGGAGGGGTTGCCTGCGGACCCACCGAGGTAGACGAACCCTCCGTGGAGAGAATAAACTAGCGGCGGAGCAGAGACCAGTCACTGCAGGGCAGCCAGCCGTGCACCCCGCCCCCCTCCGGGTCTGCACGCACCAGTGGGCGGCGGCCCAAGGCAGGGACTAGCCTGTCCCCCCACCCTCCCCGCCCTCGTTCTCTCTCTCCCGCCCTCGCCGGGTCTCCCCCTCCCTACTTCGCATGTCTACAAACTCCGAACTAGTTTCCGTGCCTCTCCGCTGCCCGAATTCTCCACTCTCTGCATCCAGGGGTCCCCTCCCAGCGTCTACCCCCGACCTCAGGGGTACCTAGTCGAGCCAGGGGGCAGCGGATCCCGCGAGTGGAGCGGCCAGGTGAGCCCTGAAAGGTGGGGCGGGGCAGGGGCGCTCCAGGCCCCACCCCAGGATCCGGTGACGCCGGGGCTGGAATTTGACACCGGACGGTGGCGGGCAGGAGGCTGCTGAGGGATGGAGTTGGGCCCGGCCCCCAGACACGGCCCACGGGCTCTGCCAGCAGCAGGTCCCTCGGGCCCCAGCCCTCGCTGTGACCCGAACCGGAGCCCCACACCCGAGGTAAACCAGCCCGCCTGCCCATCCCTGGTCCCAGCCCTGGATGGACGCTCCTGGGGCTAGAGGGAGCGGGCAGGACCACCCCCTCCACTCCTTTCTCGCATCCTCCCTCTCCTGGGCCCGCAGCGCAGCTCTCTGCCCCTCCCAGCCCCTTCAGTCCCTCTTGTCGCTTGTTGGACTGTGTTGGCCCAGCCCGCCTGCTGTAATGTGAGGCTCCCGCTGCCACTGCAGGGCTCAGACTGGCTGCCAAGGCCACACTTTTGGCTAAAAGAGGTGCTGCCAGGTGCACAGCCCTGGGCATGAGCCATCTGAGCTGCAGAGGAAAGCCCACCACTGGTCCCAGGAAAAGTGCCTAGAAGAATACGGTGCAGGACCCCCGTGGTGAGTAGTGGGGTCCTGGATGGGGAGAGGAGGGCTGGAGGACCAAGTGGCACCAGACTGCAGGGAGGGAGAGGTAGGGCCTGAGCAGCCATCAAGGGACCTGCTCCTGGGCTCCCCCTAGTGCAGAGGGTCCTTAAGGTTGCCTTGCCTGGCTTTCCCTCCATCAGTGAGAATAGTCACTGGCCTGGCCTGGAGGGCCCCGAATCCACTCAGCTGACAGGCGCATACCTGGCCTTGGAGGACCACCCCAGGAAGGTCTGGGGAGGGCTGTCCCACAGGTGTGCAGGCATTCTGTGTGCTAGGGGATGGGGGTGAGGGTGACAGCTGGGACCCAAGGAAAGGACAGATAATGAGGGCTCCTCAAGGCTTTGGGGCCCCACAGGGGTGTTTGGGTGTGCCAGCCAGTGGGAGCTCAGGAAGGCTGGCTGGGATCAGAAAGGATGGCTCACAGGACAAACTTCTAGGAACAAGGCTAGGCTGCTAGATCCACAGAAGGCTGGAAGGGGGGCAGACCTAGATAAGCTCCCAAGGTGGCTCAGCTCTAAGAGACCAGGCTCCCGTGGAAGCCTGGCCGGCCCTCGGGGGAGTGCCTCGGGCGACTCCCGCTGAGAATATAGGAAAGCCCACCTCTCCTTTGAGTCTGCAGGCTTGGCAGACTCTGCCCTCTGGTGGCCATAGCAAGCCATGGCCAGGCCCTATGTTTTCAGAGGGCCCAACAACCCTCACCATCTGCTGGCTCTGGAGGGACATCTGTGGTGCTAAGAGAGAACTCGGGCAGCTCTGGGTCCAGAACAGAGATCACACAGGAACAAGGCACAGCAGCTCTGGGTGGGTGGCAGAGGCTGAGACCTGGGCCTCACTGTCGTCAGATAATTCAGAGTGACCATCAAGGCCCCTAATTCTTCTCCAGGCCTCCACTTCCTCCCCCACAGCATGGGGTGAAGGCTTTCTGTAGGGCCAAGTGTGTCCAGCTCCTACCTTCTCCAGCCAATCCTGGCAGCTCCAGCCCTACAGCACAGACAGGAAGGTTCTGGGAAAAGAGGACCTTCCTTCCCTCTCCCCTGGCTATATGGGCGCAGCCTTATGACCTTAGACAATCGCTGAGTTTCTCTGAGCTTTGTTCATCTGGAAAACGGAGATCAAGCCATTTGCCTCCTGGAGTTTTGAAAGAGGGAATAGCTGCAAAGCACCTACCACATAGTAAGGTTCTCAACGCAGCTACTTCTCCTGGGTTGAGTCCAGCTGTTCAAGCCCCTGTTTCCTACCTGGAGAAACTGGGGCGGAAGGATGACCCTTCAAAAGATAACTCATCTCTTAATTTACAAGGTGTCTCAAGAGGAGGGTAGGGGAACAGGTTAACAAAGGCTGATGGGAGCTCCTGGTGTCGGCAGAGATGGAACTTGGACTTGGAGGCCTGTCTGCGCTGTCCCACTGTCCCTGGCCTAGACGGCAGGTAAGTGGTTCTCCCAGTGACTCCCACTTGGTGTTAAGGAAAGATACCTTGTTTGGGGAGGGAGCGCAGGATGTGGCTTGGGCAGGGGTCAGATGTGAGAGGGGAAATAGGGAGGCGTCAGGCATACGGGAGAAGGAGCAGGACTTCTCTGGATGGTCAGTGCCTTCAGGTGGTTCCTTCCCTGGGCTCCTAGAGGCAGCAAACTCATTATGCTTGAACCTAAGCCCTCTCCCTGAGCTCCCTCCATCCAGCTAGAGCCGGTCCCCTCTCTGATCTCAGCCTGGAAACAGCCCTTCCCTGAGTTCCTCCTCCCCGACCCACCAGGGTGTCCTTTTTCCCTGAGGTTCCACTTTGTGTCTCTGCGCAGCCTGCCCTGTGGCAGACCCTGGCTGCTCTGGCTCTGCTGAGTAGCGTCGCAGAGGCCTCCCTGGGCCCTGCGCCCCGCAGCCCCGCCACCCGCGAAGGCCCAGCGCCAGTCCTGGCGCCCCCCGCCGGCCACCTGCCGGGTAGGTGAGCGGGCGAAGGGGCGGGGCGGGGGCAGGGCTGGCCTGGGACACCACGCTTGACTTGGTCTCGTTCCAGGGGGACGCACGGCCAGTTTGTGCCGCGGAAGAGCCCGGCGGCCGCCGCCCCCGCAGCACCCGAGGCCAGCACCCGCGCCGCCCGCGCCCCCGTCTGCTCCTCCCCGCGGGGGCCGCGCGGCGCGTGCCGGGGGCCGGGGCAGCCGCGCGGGGGCGCGGGGCTGCCGCCTGCGCTCGCAGCTGGTGCCGGTGCGCGCGCTCGGCCTGGGCCACAGCTCTGATGAGCTGGTGCGTTTCCGCTTCTGCAGCGGCTCCTGCCGCCGTGAGCGCTCCCCGCACGACCTCAGCCTGGCCAGCCTGCTGGGCGCCGGGGCCCTGCGGTCGCCCCCGGGCTCCCGGCCCGTCAGCCAGCCCTGCTGCCGACCCACGCGCTATGAGGCAGTCTCCTTCATGGACGTCAACAGCACCTGGAGGACCGTGGACCGCCTCTCAGCCACCGCCTGCGACTGCCTGGGCTGAGGGCTCTTTCCAGGGGTGTGCATATGGGACCCTTAGCAGTGAATCTTCCTGCCTGGGACCCTCCCGCAGGGCCACACTGGCCTCAGTCCTCAGCCGCGTGAGTGAGGGACATCAGCCCTGGAGAGATGGAGGGTGACCGACCACCGGCCCCAGCACCCTCACCCTGCAGATCCCAGCCCTACAGACACCAGAGACCTCAGCTGTGGAGACCTCAGGACTCACTTCTCACAGACTCTGGCACTGACCAGGCCTCGGACCTAGGACCCCCCTGGAGAACCCAGCCCTGAATGACGCCTCCGCCCGGCCCAGGCCCCAGCCCCTGCCCGGGCCCTGGGGGGTGGGGGGGCAGAATTTGGAGGAGACACATTGCAGTTCCACGGCTGAAAGTGCCTGTGCTGGAGCTGGCCTTGTACTCACTCGTGGGAGCTGGACCCTTATTTATTATTTCTAAGTTATTTATTTATTTCTGTGCTTTGTCAGATCTTTTCCTGGGCAGTGGGGGGATGGGTAGAAGAGGCTGGATGGAGATCATGTCCTGGTCATCCCGCTCACACACTTCAGGCTGACTCAGCAATCACCCACCTGGCCTGGATCTCTTGTCCCGCCCAGCAGCTCTGGGATGGGAGGCATGGAACACAGGCAGGTGGGTGACAAAGGTGCATCCGCTAGTCCCAGCAAGCCTGCTCACAACCCTCTGCACAGTCCCAGCACTTGGGGCCTGAGATTACCTATGGGTCCATGAAGCAGCCCAGGGCATGGGAGCATCCAAGGAAAGACTGAGGGTGGGGAGGGCGTGTGGTGGGATGCTGGTTCAGGGGAATGAAGCACAGAGCTCCACTAGGAAAAGAAGGCAGGGAAGGACTGAGGGCCCCAGAGGGACCTGCATCTTGGGTGATGAACAAGGATATTCATTTATTCATTCAACAAATATTTTATTAAGCACCTATTATATGTCAGGTATTGGGTAGACACCAAGGATACAGAAGTGAAAGGGACATGATCCCTGCCCTTGAGAAGCTTAAACCAAGAGAGACAGGCAATAAATAAGCAATTACATTAATAATTATTTAAATTCAATTTGGCAAATGGTATGAAAAAGGACAGGCAGCTAAGAGGTACACACCTTCATCTGGAAGGACGGAGAGGTTAATGCTGAACCTGGCCTCTCACACTGTCCCCAAGTCATCTCCAGAAGGCCAATGCAATCCCCTGAGCTTTTCTGCGTGCCCTTTAAAACCTTATTTCCTAGTCCTCTGCATTTGTATTGGGGAGAACTGTATGATTTTCCTTCTTTGGAAATAAGATAAGGACATATATTTGGAAAGGATGCCAAGTCTGTGGAACTGTGGGACACCCAAAGGCGTTGTCAGGGTGCTGGGGGATGTGCTGATGTAGGGCTGTGAAGGGAGGTCGGGGCTGGGCAGACTTGAGAGCCGCCAGCTCGGAGGCTGCAGCTGCAGCCAGGGGTGGGTGAGAGCACTGTGAGTGTGAGACCGAGTTGAGGGAGGGACCCCTCAGGCATTTAACACTGTTGACAGAAATTCCTTCCAATCTGCTCACGTGCCTGCCTGCTGCGGCACAGGTGACCCCTTCAGCCAGGCTGGAGTGCGGAGCTGGGGGCTGTGCCCCTTCTTAGTCAAGAAGGAGAAACATGTCTATGCTCCACTCTTCTGTGTTCACCGCCCCAGTTCTAGGTGCTCTTAAGACTTTGGTGCTTTTGCTGCCTTCAAACACTCCTCGGCCCCTCTCTCTGCCTCCAAGCTGCTTCAGGATTGTCAGTTTCCACCCTCCGTCCCCCAAAGTAAATAGTGCCAGTGCCATACAGTTTACAGAGGGCTGGTTGCAGGTGGAGAGGGACATTTTATCAATTCTGAGGTCACGGGGGCCAGGTAGCCCCTTGCTGGTGGTTAGACTTTGAAGCCTAGCCTGGTCCCCAAACCCTCTAGGCCCTGCCACTTAATAGACATCACTGCTCTCAGAGTCACTTAAAGGATCCCAACTGAAGCCAACTCCGACTCTGCTCACAGTGAGAGGGCCTAAGCCAAAGGTGCTGGCTCCTGACACTCCCCAAATTGCCAGTTCTTGAGGGAGTAGGGTCCACCCACAACTGGAAGCTGCATTCTGGGTCCTGAAGAGCTTGTGCCCAGTATCTCACAAAGTCCCAGATGAAATAGCAACTGCTCCAAGTAGAACACATTCCCACAAGTGCTAGCCTCACTTTGCAACTCAGAACAATCCAAATCTGTCTTTGGAATAAATAAATAAATAAAGCTGTTTTCCCCAAAGGAAACAGGCTGCAGAGCTGCACCTCTTTACCAGATAGAGGCTGTAACCTGTCATGAAACCGCACTAGGCAGCACACTGTAGCTCCTGGAGCCTTGAGTGGCTCTGGTATCTCCATTTCTGACCGTGGTCTTTGCTTCATTTTGCAAAACTACATCTCCCATTGAGCAGTCTTCCCAGAACTAAGGCGTGGTCTCCTCCAAAGGGGTATCAAGTCACTGCCTCTTGTAAGACAGCTTTGAAATGACAGTTTTTCCAGCTCCAGGGAGCACCTCAAATTTCCCCTAGTTTCATTTCAGCCAGGAATTATGGTTCCAGGTTCCACATACTTCTGCTACCCGCAGCCTCCTGGTCCAGCAGATGCCCTTGCCAATGACTTTTCTCCCTTTTTGTCCAGGGATTGTCACCTTTTCCCTGACTAGAGATCCCTGTGTCCCTGTGTATGGACTGGCTGAGGTTTCACCTTGAAAAGGAAGGGCTGAGGAGAAAGCCAAAGATCAGAGAAAAGACTTAGGAGAGTTTGTGCCATGTGATCATGCTTTTCTTGTTCACAGGAGTGGTTCTCAACCTATTTTGGAGTTATAGAGTCCTTCGAGAATCTGATGAAAGCTATGGACCCTCTCCCCACAAAAACTGCTTAAAAATTCACTGATATGCAAATCTGGTAAACAATTTTAGCAGGGTCCACAAACTTTCTGAAGTTTATTATTAATGTCCTCTTGTAGCTAGATTAAATTCCTCCATCCGTACTCAGGATCTCATATCAGGGCTCTCTGTCTCAATTATTTATAACCCTTCCTACCTTCCCATTATTCAACCTTTTTCTACCCAATATCTTTTTTCCCCTCTATATTTATACTTGCTCAAATATATACCATCATAAAAAAATTAATACTGTGATTAGTGTGTGTATGTGTGTGTATACATATTAATTTATACACATTTATATGCATATCTGCTTTCACCTCTCCTTCACCAAAAGAGCTCTTGCTGAGGTCACCAGCGGCCTTGTCATTTCTAAATCCAGGCCGGGCGCGGTGGCTCACGCCTGTAATCCTAGCACTCTGGGAGGCCGAGGCGGGTGGATTGCTCAAGGTCAGGAGTTCGAGACCAGCCTGAGCGAGACCCCGTCTCTACTAAAAATAGAAAGACATTATATGGACAACTAAAAAAAAAATCTATATAGAAAAAATTAGCCGGGCATAGTGGCGCATGCCTGTAGTCCCAGCTACTCGGGAGGCTGAGGCAGTAGGATCGCTTAAGCCGAGGAGTCTGAGGTTGCTGTGAGCTAAGCTGACGCCACGGCACTCACTCTAGCCTGGGCAACAAAGTGAGACTCTGTCTCAACAAAAAAAATAAATAAATAAATAAATAAAAAATAAATCCAAAGGCCATTTTTCACCCTTTAGTCCTTTGAACTCTCGTAAACATTCAATTTCATCAATCCTCCTTGAAAAGCAGTTGTGATATTGTGAAATATATATTTAGGCTTCATCCCCATTACCTAGTATACAACTCCTAAAATCCTTGGGATCTCCAAAGTGATGTCTTTTTGCATGCTAATGATTGACTGTTAGCTTCAGGATAGGGGCTAGTCACCAGAAAGGCCAAGGCAGGATTAGAGGGTCTGGGACTTTCTGAAGCTGAAGGTCAAGTTGATCACCAGTGGCCAATGGTTTAATCACTAATGCCTATGTAATGAAGTCTCCATAAAAGGCCCAAAAGGACAGGGTTAGGAGAGCTTCTCCACAGCTGAACACATGGAAGTTACTGGAGGGTGGTGCACCCAGGGAGGGCATGGAAGCTCCATGCCCTCTTCCCCAGACTTCACCCTACACATCTCTTCATCTGCATACTTTGTAATATCCTTTCTAATAAACTGGTGAACGTGGTTCCCTGAGTTCTGTGAGCTGCTCCAGCAAATTAATCTAACCCAAAGGGGGTTGTGGGATCCCCAACTTGAAGCCGGCTGCTCAGAAGTTCTGGAGGCCCAGGCTTGCAACTGGTATCTGAAAAGGGGGACAGTTTTGGGGACTGAGCCCTTACCCTGTGGGATCTGACACTATCTACTGGAGAAAGCATCAGAATTGAATTGAATTAGAGGACACCCAGCTGATGTTTGCTGCTTGACGTTTGGGAAAGTCCCTCCCTTCTGTGACACTTGGTCACAGAAGTCTTCTGTGCTGATTGTTGTGTCGGTGTGAGAGCAGAGGAAAAACAGTTTGCATTTTTCCTGAACATCTGTCTTCCCTTGACTCTCTTGATCCCACACTCCCCTGGTTTCCCTCCCACTCCTCCAGCTGCTGTTCTCAGACTACTTTTGCGTTCCTCTTCCTCTTGCTGTCTCTCGCCTGTTCCTCAGGGCTCCGATATTGGCTCTCTCCTCTTCCCATTCTACTCTCTCCCTGAGCAACATTATATACTCCCATGGTTCTAGTGACCACGTCCATGCTGACTATGCTCATATTTTATCTCCTGAGCCCAAGTCTGTAATTGTAATACTTCCACCTGCATATCCATGCAGACTTCCAGCTTAACATACCTGTCCTGGGTGTCTTCAGTTCACTCCTTCTGATCGGCTGTCCACCCTTCTCCACCCTGCCCTACACCTTACATCAATGAGTTTCCCTGCTAGCCAGCTTCCAAACCACTTCAAGTGTTCCCTCCTCAGGGAATGCACCAGTCTCCACCCAGAAACTTGGGTGACATCCTAAACTCCCTGGGCTCTGTCATGGCCCTTACTGGTCACCAAATCCTCAGATCTTACAGATCCATCCTCTTTTCTCTATCCCCAATGCCATTCCGTTGAAGCCTTCATAATCTTTTGGACAGTTTATTGCTCATCTTCCTAACTGGTCTCTTTGTCTCCAGTCTCATCTCCCTCCAGTCACTCCCAACCCGCAGCCAGAGAAGGCACCACTCTCTTAACATTACATGAGCACCGAGTGTCACCCACTGGGCCAGCTGCAGAGCTTCCAGAGATCAGTGAGAGACACGTTTTGCCATCAACAAAACTATAGTTGGAGGTGGAAGTAGGGGGAGGGTTGCCAGATTTAGTAAATAAAAATACAGGACATCCCATTAAATTTGAATTTCAAATAAACAAAAATTACTTCTTTTTAAAGTATGTCACATGCAATAATTGGAACACACTTACACAAAAAAAGTATTGTTGTTTATCTGATGTTTAAATTTAAGTGGCTGTCCTAAATTTTTCTGGCAACCCTAGGTAGGGGTAAACAAGTAAACAAAAATGCAACCAACCACTGCAAGTCCCCCAGGAGAAGTATGCCTGGGTGTAGGTATGTGTGTCAAGAAGGGGGAGGATTCTACAGTCACAAAGGAAGAGGAATGAGTTCTACCTGGACAGAAAGGGAAGAAGGACCAGGAAAGTCTTTGTGGAGGTGACATTTGAACTGAGTCTTGGAAAATTAATATGTTTGAGCTATGTAAATACTTGTTAAAGGGGAAAAAGGAAAAATGAAAATATGTTTGCACAAGGTAGATGAGAGGCCTTGGACCTGTACTGGTTGTTGTTTATTGTCTCTTAGTTCTAAATTCACCATTTTCACCGTGGCCATGTCCTCTCCAGCATGGTATGGATCTCAGCCCCAGATGTGGTAGAGAGGTGAGAGCCTCTTCCTTGGGCTCTAGATAGATCTCAGCCCCAAAGACTGTGCTCCCCTTATATTCTTTACAGTTCTCTTTATTTCTTACTGGCCAGTCCCTTATTGTTTCAGTCCCCTGTTACAATTCAAAATTCTTATATTAAACATTCTCTGTGTGTTTACTGTATGGTCTCTCCCTCCTGATTGGACCCAGACTGAGACAGAGCCTCCTTGACAGAGGCAGTAGCATAAACGAAGTCAGGGAAGTGTGAAACAGCCAGGTGTGTTCCCAGGATTGCCAGCAATTTCATGTAGAGCTGGGGGAGGTTCCTCATCCAGACATGAGGCTGGAGAGATCATAAAGGGCTTGAATGTTATGCAGAGGAGCTTGACCTTTGCTTTGCAGGGAGCCACTGAAGGGTTCTAAGTGGTATTGGTTAGAGACGTGTTTCAGATGGATCACTGGCCACTGTGTCCAGTATGGATGGAAGGGGCAAGGCAGGAGCCAGCTAGAGCTGCAGCAGTTAGAGCCGTTCAGGCAATAAGCACAGGCACCTTGATTTAGGGCAGAAGCGGTGTGCAAGGACAGAAGAGATGTGAGGTACAATAAACAGGACTTGGTGACAAACTGGTTGGGAGGGCTTGATGAAAGAGATGATTTCCAGGTCTCTGTCTTGGGTGACTGGTAAGGAACACAGGGGATGCAGTAATTGTAGCCTGTGATAGGGGTATCATGTAGGGGAAATCATGAGTTCGGTTCAACTTAAGGTGCCTATGACACCTTCAGAGGTCCAGGAGGTTGGAGGCAGCTGAATACGTGGGTCTGGAAGCCAGGACAGTCTGGGCCAGAGAGATTGGGAGTCCCAGCTTGGAAGCCAAGGGAGTGGTGAGCCAAAGAGGAATAAGAGGAGAAGCAGAGGCTAAGGAGAACCAGCATTTAAGGAATGGGTCGAGGAAGAGGTAAGGGACAAGACAGTGAAGGAAACCAAAAGGAAGTGGTCAGAGTGGCAGGAAAAGAAACAAAACAAAACTATTATGGGGAGAGAGTGGTCAACAGGACCAACTGCAGCAGAAAAATCAAGTCACATAAGGACTAAAAACTGCCCGTTGGGTTTTCTTGAAACATGGTGGCCTAGGGACTTAGACTAAACTTCCTGCTGAAAACAATTTAAAATACTAAATCAAAAAATATATATTTAAAAAAATTATATGCATCCATAAGCTGGCAAAAACATAAGAAACATTGAGGCCAAAAAAAAAGTGAAAGAATGCTATAAAACTAAGCAAAGCCCTATAGCTGGCCTTTACCCTGAGGGCAGTTGCCGTACCCAGTGACCTGAGCATTGGTTTGTGAAGGGTCCCTGAACATATGAGAAAAAAGACAAAGCCCAGGGCCCACTCACCATGGGGAGTCTATTTAGAAATTTCTTCATAAGGCCAGGACCCCAAAGGGCTACGCCTACACTATGAAGGTGAATTAGAAATAGACATGCCCCTCTCCTACCTGACCTCTCTTCCTCACACCAGAGGACTATAAAGAAAATTGCCTGCATTCAACCTGGGTGCTAAGTGGAAGGGGGAAAAGATCTCCCCTTAGAATTCATAACTACAAGCAGGCCCTTGTCTGCTTCTGCAGACCAAATTCACACGACTTGGATAGGCTGAAAAACTTCAAACTGATCATTTATTTGACAGGGACATGAATTGGTAGTGGTTCCAGGTGACCAACAAAAGCTCCCTCTTCCCTTTCCTGGGCTTTGGGAAGTTTTCTCCTGAATCTACAGACCCCTCCAGGGTTGTCACAGGTTCTGGCCCCTATATGTCCTACTCTTACCTGTAATAAAAGAACCCTTCTGTAACTGGCTCCCAAAGATTCATCCCCTACTTGGCTCCAGGCTATCCTGGACTGCCGTCCACATCTCCTGGACATCCCCTTTAATCTGGCCTCTAGAAATGCCCCCAGACTTCCCCAGAGTCCATCTGTCCTAAGTAGCATGTTCAGGAGCCATTGCTGATGAGACTTGGCTTCTTTCTGCCAGTGGAACCCCTAGGGGTGAGGAGAAGGAGCCCTGGATTGGAAGTAGGAAGAAAACACATACTAACCAAGTTGTGGCCTCTGGGTTGAGCCCTATTCATGTATCATCTCAATTTGTCCTACACTGGAGGAATTACTGTTCTCTCTCTCTCTCTTTAAAGTTAGTTTCAGAAGCAGCCAAGGCATCATGGCTAGAAAGAGGCATAAACAGGTTTTAAACCCAAGCCTAAGTCTAGAACGTGCACTCTTAACACACCCTTCCCAAAGTTTCCACCAGTAAAACCTCTAATCAACCCTAGGCCCAGGGTACTTCACACCCTAAACACAGGTCTGAAATCACTTACTTTATTTTGGTTTCTTATTTCCTCCTTCCAAATGTCTCCTGCCTCTACTCTTTCCTCCAACCTTTCCTCCATATTGCAGATAGATTTTTCTAAAATGTAAATGCAATCATCATTGCCCACCTGAAACCCCATCATGGTTTTATATTGCACTTAGGATAACATCCAAACTCCTAAAAACTCCCAATTTGTTTTTTCCAACCTCATCTCTGTTATTCATACCCTCCCCCTTCCTCACCCCACATATACCCCCTTAAACTGAACACAAATTACTAGCTGTTCTTCAAACACTTTCTTGATAAAGATTTATTGAATGACTAGAGTCCCACTGGACTTTGCTTACCAGCTAAGTGAGCCCCTCTCCTCCAGGGCTGTCTCCATTCTTCAGGCTCAGATCAAGTTTCCCCTCCTCAGGGAAGCCTTCATCAACCTTCTCAGGCCTCAGCAGCTACTGCCAATGCCAGCTTCCTCCATTTGAACACAACTACAGAGCTCTTTCCACTTTCAATTTTGTTTTCTTCCCTGATAGGGTAGCTGGCAGAAGATAATAAAAAGACAACTGGAGGGATGAGAGGCAGGGACTACCGGGACATGTGGCAGACTAGATCTATGGCTAGGCTCTGCCACCCCAGCTGTGTATCGGGGGCAAGATAAGCTTAACTTTTCCCAACTTCTGTTTCCTCATTTCATCTGAAAATGCTGAATAAAAACACCCACCTCAGGTCATTAAGAGAATTGAACCTAAGGTATGCAAAGTACTGTTCCTAGTACTTAGGCGTGAGCTACTCTTATTCTAATTACACATAAAGAGAAGTTGCTTCCAAAACCTTATGAAATTGCCCGGGCACTGTCCACGGTATGTGGTTTCCTTGTTGCTTATTGGGTGGTCGCGAGAGCCTTCCTGTTTTAATTCCTGAGGCGTGCCAAGCCCAGCCCCCTCTCCTCTTCCCTGGGTGGTGCTGACGCCTTCTTCCCACACTGCCCCTTGGACCGAGGATGCCCCCGAAGCGGAGCACCAGAGTGACTGGGCTCCCCACGTTCCCTGATCCACTAGCTCGGGCTCCCTCCTCCATCCACAGGCCCCTTGAGTCACATCCTCCGAGGGAGTTGCGCCGCAGCGCCCCCCACCGGTCTGATCCGGAGTGCCTGTCAGCCACTATAGGCCTAGGACAGGCAGGGCCCGGCTGTTCCCAATCCACGTGCTCCCGGCCTCCTCCGCAAGGCGCCGCCTTCCGGCCTGGCGCAACGAGGACTACATTTCCCAGGGTGCACAGCGGCGGGGCCTAGCCTCGGCGGGGGCCTGGGGCAGTGCATTACTCCGTCGCCTACTCGGGGGCGCGCGGGCTGGCGTAAGGACAGGGGCAAGGACCCGGAATGAGTTTCCGCGCAGTTCCGCTGGGCCGTGCCGGGCCGTGCCGGGCCAGGACAGGCGGGGGTGGGGGCCTGAGTTGACAGTACCGCGGACAGGCGCTCGGGACAGCCCGCGCCTTGGTGAGGTCCCCGGCCCGTCCCGGCTGGGCTGGCTTGTCTGTCAGTCACTGGGGCGGAGGCAGCGGCCGGAGCCGGGCAGGAGCCGGGCGGAGAGCAGAGCGCGGGCCAGGCCGAGCGGAGGGGACCTGCCTCAGCCTCTCAACTCCACGGACTCTTCGCCCCTGACTCGCGAAGCTGCACCTCTGCGCTTCATTGGACGCCTCCATAACCCGCGAAGGGCTTTCTCCCCCGTGACCCCCCAGCCCCTTGACCTCCTCATAGCACCAGAGAGCTCCCCCAGACGAGGGTGTTGTGGGTACAGGCCATCTACCCTGTGACCCCTCACGGGCCAGGGGCTCGGTTTACCCCACAGGCCTCCCTCTCCTATGACTCCCTCCTCACAGATTCTGGGGACAGAGCCGTGACCTACCACTAGGACCTCCGCCTGCGAGCTCCTCACTGACAGCTCCCTCCTTGGAGTCCCCCTCAGTGGGTCTCCTAAGGGCACCCCTTTTGGTCTCTGGCAAGCCCCCCACCCCCAAACGAGGTGGGGAGGCCTCGGCAGCCATGCCCGCCCTGGGCCCCCCCTCACCCCGCCACTCCCTGGGCACCCAAGCCGGGGTCTAGCAGGGGGCCAGCAGCCAAGGGGCTGGAGCAGGACACAGATCAGAGTCCACCTCCCTGCTAGGCAGGGAGCAAAGATGGAGCGGCGGGAGGAGCAGCCGGGGGCTGCAGGGGCTGGAGCAGCACCAGCCTTGGACTTCACTGTGGAGAACGTGGAGAAGGTATGATGGTTCTGGGGTGGGCACTCCAGTGACAGAGCAGAAGTTCTAGGGACTGTCACTAGTGCCAGAGCTCAGGCCTGGGCTGGATGCCTGCTGGGATGGTGCCCCCAAAGCACCTGGCATTTGCTCTCTCTGGGCAGGGAGGACAGCAGTGTTGCAGTGCCCTAATAGGCTATTTTTGGCTTCTTTAGAGGTGGGTCGCTGTGGACAGTACTCTAGGTTCTTGGGATGGTCCCTTCAGGGTGCTGATGGCTTAGACTTCCAGCCAGACTGGCTATTCTCCAGCTCCATGGGAACTGCATGAGCAGTGCGGTAGGAAACCAGGAACCCAGGAAACCTGCAGCTCAGTCCCGGGGAACGATACTGATGCTGAACCATCCTGGACATGCCTTTATTGAGCCAAGGGCTCAGAAAATAATTTGGAACCAAAACAATCTGGGTTATGTTTTCACTCTGCTTTGGAGAAGGGTCCTTCCGTTATGGGATGAAAGCCAGACCAGTCTTGGGCAGGCAGGAATGGGGCTGGCTCCCTTTGTTTTGTGCTGTGTCCAAGGGTCCTGGCCCTGCTGGCAACCTTACAGGGCTCTTTCCGACTCATCTGCCCACATAGCTCCCCGCCATGGCCCTCCCAGGCACCTCCACTGCCCCGTCTATCTTCTCTGTACTGCTTCTCTGGTTCTTTACTGCATCTGCTCCCTGCAGCCTGGAATGCAGGAATGCATGGACCCTAGGATGAATGGGAAGATGGGGCTACCTTGCTGGAAAGCAAGGGATGGTTGCAGATGTTCACTTGTTATTCTTGACCCCTCTTTGCTTTAACAAATGGTGAGGATGCATCCCTTCTGCTTCGGTTTTCTGCCTGCTTTGGCATCCCCGAGGGGCCAAAAAGGGACAATGGTCATAACTGGCTGTCAGGGGTACAAATAGAGCTAAGCCTACTTGGATGGAGCCTGCTTAGGAGTCAGGGTCCTGGATTCACTCTCCCACCCCTTGGGGATGGGCAGTGTTGGCATGGTGGCGCACTGTTCCATGTGCTACCAGGGAGATAAATCAATGTTTTCTTACTTTGTGAAGTCCCACTGGAATTGGGACCCTGGGGGGATTCTGCTAGTTGAGAGCTCCCAGCTAGGCATTTGCCAGGGCTGCAGCTATGGCCAAGGCTTCTCTGGATCAGCTTGTTGGACCTTCACATATGCTCTCTGAGGGATGTTCTCCCCCTCCCCCTCCAGTATGTCTCTGCCCCAGGGCTGCCTGGCAAAATCTTAGTCCTGCTCAAATTTCACACTGGCTTTGGTGCCAGCATCTGGAGTGACCTAGGCATGATCCTGGGGGAGCTGAAAGGAGCCGTTGGAGTTGATGGGAACAGCTGCTCCTGGGAGGGTCAGGGCCCCTCAGGCTTTTCCATGCTCTTCGCAGGCTTAGCTTCATCCCTGTAAAGCCATTCCTTTTACCTGGGCCTTGCCCTCAAGTGCCTCCCCGTTGGGGAGCTCAGCCTCCTCTTTTTCTGCTTTCCTATGGAGATTCCCTGTCTGAACCTATAACGTTTTGCTATAAGAAGAAGAGGATATGGTAGAGCATGGGCAAGGTTCAGGCTCTCAAGATATCAGCAGGACCCCAGGCTCAGGAAACACTGCAGAGCCCTGAGCTCTCCTTGCTCAGCCCCCCAGTCAGGGAGAGAGAGCAGTCTTACAGGACCAAGTCATGCCTCTGTTCTGGGCTCTGGCAGGATCCAGAGTGGCCAGCACCTGTTCAGTCCTGTGCTGTCCTGCAGGCGCTGCACCAGCTCTACTATGACCCTAACATTGAGAACAAGAATCTGGCTCAGAAGTGGCTGATGCAGGCCCAGGTCTCCCCACAGGCCTGGCACTTCAGCTGGCAGCTACTGCAGCCTGACAAGGTACCTGAGATCCAGTACTTTGGGGCCAGTGCTCTGCATATCAAGATCTCTCGCTATTGGAGTGACATTCCCACTGACCAGTATGAAAGCCTAAAGGCACAGCTCTTCACCCAGATCACCCGCTTTGCCAGTGGCTCCAAGATTGTGCTGACTCGGCTGTGCGTGGCACTGGCCTCGCTGGCTCTCAGCATGATGCCTGACGCTTGGCCATGTGCTGTGGCAGATATGGTACGACTCTTCCAGGCTGAGGACTCACCAGTGGATGGCCAGGGCCGCTGCCTGGCCCTGCTAGAACTGTTGACAGTGCTGCCTGAGGAGTTCCAGACCAGCCGCCTTCCCCAGTATCGCAAAGGCCTGGTACGGGCCAGCCTGGCAGTGGAGTGTGGGGCTGTCTTCCCATTGCTGGAGCAGCTGCTACAGCAGCCCAGCTCACCCAGCTGTGTGCGTCAGAAGGTGCTCAAGTGTTTCTCCAGCTGGGTGCAGCTGGAGGTGCCACTGCAGGACTGTGAGGCACTCATTCAGGCTGCCTTCGCTGCTCTGCAGGACTCGGAGCTCTTCGACAGCAGTGTGGAGGCCATTGTCAACGCCATCTCACAGCCTGATTCCCAGAGGTAAGCTGGTCCCCCCCTGCCCAGAGAGAGAGAGCCTTTTGGTCAACTACCTATCCATCCCTCTGGTCAATAAACATTAGTTGAGTGCCTACTGCATGCCTGGTCCTATGCTAGAGATAGCAAGGAACCAAACAAGACATGGTCTCTATCCTCATGGTTCATAGAGGAAGACAGACGTTAAACAACTCATCATCCAGTGAATTATTCCATTAAAATATTTGGCTCTTTTCTTCCTCTCAACCAGCCACCAAGTCCTAGCTGTTCTCTCCTGACCATATTGCAAATCTATTTTTTTCCATTTCCATTACTACCACCCTAGTCCAAGCTGTCATCATCTCTCTCCCCAGATTATTGCAGAGCTTTCTCACCAGTTTCCTGGTTTTCACTCTTGTACCCCTCATTGTCCCAGCAGCCAGAGTGATCTTTTGAAAATGAGGATCTGATCTTTCCTTTCTGATCAGAACCCTTCAGTGGCTTCTCATTGCTCTTAGGATAAAGTTCAGAATCTCCAATATCACTCATAAAGGTGCTGCCCAATATGGTGTCATCAGCCTCATCTCATGCTACTCTCCTTGCTTTCTATGCTCTCACATGGTCTTTTCAGTTCTTTAGTGTCCTATGCTCCTTCTAGCCTCCGAACCACCACATGTACTTGACACATTACTTCTGCCTCATCTTAAATTTCACTTCCATAGGCAAGTCCTCAATGATTTTTAAGACTAAGTTTGGTATTCTCTGTTATCTCCGAGCTTCCAATATTTTTCCTTCTTAGCCTACAACATGATTTCATTATAAATTAATGTATGTCTCCCCATTAGTCTCTCAACTCAGTGAGGATAGGGACTTTGTCATTTTACTTTGTCACATTGTGCCTGGGACAATGATACATGGTAGCATTCAATATTTTTTGAATGATGAAGGTAGGAGTTGCCTGAGTGGGGAGGGGTGGGGGTGGAGGAGACTGGGGGAGAGGGGAGGAATGTTCAGTCCTCAGGAACCACAGCAAGTACAAAGACCTGTGGTAGGCAGTATCGTGGTACATTCAAAGGCTCAAAAGAAACCATAGTGAAGTGGTGAAAGTTCTTTGAGCACCTGCTATGTCAGGCCCTGTGCTGAGCACTGAAAGCACATCGATGAATGCTTTAACTTCTGTGTGTCAGGAGCTCACAATCTAGGGGACACACAAATGGGCAAAGTACAGTCAACGTGACAAATGCTGTCCTGGAGAAGCAGGGGGCTCTAAGAGCCCAGAGGAGGCTTTAACCCAGTCTAAGGCTTGTGAAAGCCTTCCCGGAGGAAGTGACAACTCAGCTGTGCCTGGAAGGCTGTGTAAGAGTTACCCAGATGGAGGTGATGGACGGAGAGGACATTGCAGACAGACGAAAGAGTTTGAGCAAGGGAAGGGTGTGAAAGAGCCTGGGGAGTCTGGTGATTTGTAAATCGTTGGGTGTGATTAGACAGCAGGGTTTAAGGGCCAGAGTTGTAAGAGATCTGGGCCTAGATCATGCAGGACCTTGTTGGCCAAGCTGAGGATTTCGGTCATCATCCTGAAGATGATGTAAAGATATTAAAGGATTTTAAGCAGAGAAAATGGCCTGCTGAGATGTTTGGTATAAGTTGGATTGGAAAGGGCAAGACTGGAGGCCTGACGTTGACATTTCAGAGATAGGGCTTTGGGAACACTTGGCAGAGTTGGAAGGGAAAACCACTGGAAGAAACTGCATGGAGGAGTGGTTAATGGCTCTAGCCTTGGCGTTAGTCACGTCTGAGTTTGAATCCCAGATAGTTCACTTACTAGATCTGAAACCGTGGGTAAGCCACTTCTAAGCCTCAATTTCCTCATCAGTAAAATGGGGTGATCTTATCAACCTGCCAGAGTTGTTGTAATAGTTTAAATAGGATAATATGCACAGGGTCTGCCCTTGGTATCAATAAAGAATATTTTGACTCCCTGAGTAATGGGAGTTTTTTTGTGGCCACTGGTGGGGTGGGGGAGTCAGTAGCACCCATTTGTACATGTAGGTCACTCATACGTCACATGTTTTAAATTGGGGACTGTGTGTGATTGTGTGTTCTACCTTTCTAACATATAAAGAAGTAGAAAGTGAATCATGTAACAGACCATGGGCCTAGTAGATTTGTGGTTAAAATTGAAAAAGGGTTGGTACCTTTTATATATATGTATGTATGCATATGCATATGTATATGCACAAGCATAGATAATGTGCTTCACCATTGCCTTTTAAAACTTTAAAACATTGGGGTTGATTAAAAAAATGAAAGAACATTTTGGTATGAGGATTAAATAAGAGAATGTCTGCAAAGGGTTTAGCATGGTTCCTGTGTACGCCATAAGTGGCATTTGCTAGTATTTGGTATCATTATTGTATTGGTGGTTATTATGATACCAGTCCCCTAGCTTCCCAGGTTTTCCAGCTTAAGGTGAATACCAAGTCCCAGGACAAGGCCTCTCTTGGCAGCCTGAAGCTCAAGTGCTGGATGGGCTCAGACAGTTGGTGACTAAGGGAACTGATCAGGGGAAGTGTGTGGGTGATGTGGGGTGTCCTTGGATACACCCGAGTTTACCCGCCAGCCGGTCTCAAGGGCTTTGGCAGGTAATTGATGCCCCTTCTCCTCTGAACGAATGAGAGAGCAAGGAGCCAGTGAGGTAACCCACAGCCTCCTGGGCGCCCATTGGCTGCAGCCCCTTAGTTGCTTAGCAACTCTCCCCATTTTCTCAGCTCTGCTCCTGGAGCTCTAATTGCAGGTCTGGGCTGAGCTCAGTGTGAGCAACAGCCGAGGAGTCCCAGCAGCTCTGCCAGGCTGCTCATGTTGACCAACTGGAGCCAGGCATCTTGAACCCAGCCTCAGCTATGATCCTAAAGACATCCTCCCTGTCTCCCTCATCTAAACCTAGAAACCTCTGGGGCCTCAGACTTGTTCTTCTGTACACTCACAGGTCTCAGACACAGGTGCTCAGGTGGTAGGAAATCTATCTCCATGGGTGAGCTTCACCCAGCCCACAGTCAGATCTTGGACCTTACTCTATCCAGACTAGTTTCCTAGCTTGGGCTTGGGTAAGTCACCTGCAGTGGCTTTGATTCCTGCGTCATCCAGGCACTGCCTTCTCCAGGTGTCCTGACATTTGCCCTCCCCTGGCTGAGCTTACACTCAAGTCACCCTTTTTGTGCTCCTCCATGGCTGCTGCTGCTTCTTGGCTCTCTCCTATGAAATATACTTTTTTCCCCCTGAAATATGTTTTTAATCCTAGAAAAGCTTTTCACTGGGGGTTGGGGGAGGAAAGAAAGTGAATTAGGCTGTTGGGGGTTCCCATCAGTTATGACTGGAGATACGGACTGAGATCTGCATAGATCCTCTGGGGAAATTCTGGTTGGGCCCTGAAAGAGAGCAGACCTCTAGCAGTTTAAGGGGCCATTTCAACCAGGAATCTGCCTCTAAGTTGCTGTATGACCTTGAGTAATACTCAGCCCTTCTAGGCTACATTGTCCTTGACTTGTCCTATTATGAGGCTTAGATAAGACAAATCAAGAACCTTCACTGAGTACCTGCTGTCTGTGTGAACTTTCGCAGCCTTGGAATACAGTGGGCATGCTATGGGGGTAGGGCACTACCTCCTGCCCCCATCTCAGCTGCTGGGGAGCTTGTGTGCCACAGACTTGGCCCTGCCCCTGCTTTTTGTGCCAGAGTCTGGCCTGAAAATGTCCATTGTCTGGTGGTGCAGCCCGTGTCAGGGTCATGAGACTGAAGCTATCCCAGCTGTCTCCAGGCGGCACCCTCTGGGGCTATCTCTGGGCTGGGGGTATGCTGGTATGGATGAGTTTTCCTACAAGAATGTGGAAATGGGAATGTGGAGAGGGAGGCCAGTGTCCCTGGGCTGGTTGCCTCTTTTTGTCCTCTTCATCCTCCCACTAAGGTTATGAGGCTACTGCCTAGGAACCTGCTTAGGGCAAGTCCAGATAGAACTCCTTCTAGATTCTCAGTCCCCTCTCCCTGTGTAGATTGCTGTGCTAATAGTATGACTGACAGCAGAGGGGCCCCAAGCATCTGATCCCCCCCTGAGAGTATGGCTTCCTCTGCTTAGTCTGATCTCCACAGAGCAGGCTGCTAGGGAGGGGTCCAGTGGGATGGAGCTAGCCATCTCTCTGTCTCCTTTGTATGCTGGGCTTCCTCTGCTCCTCCTTTAGGGATCATTGTGCTTTAGGGCTCTGACCTAGGCCTTCTTTTCTCTCATTCAACATTTTCTCCCTGGGCAAGTCTCATCTATTCCCATAGCTTCAACTACCAGCTGTTAGCTGATGATTCCCAGATCTATGTCTTTTGCTCTAACCTCTCTGCTGGGCTTCAGGGTTTTATATCTGGCTCTTTCTGGATCCTTCTACCTGCATATCCTACCAGGTGCCTCTGAGTCAACATGCCTTATATGGAACCTATCACCTTCCCACCTTCCATCAAAGGTGTTACTGTTTCCCTCTACTCACCCCTCCAGGTCTCAGTAAATAGCTTCACCATCTA
This sequence comes from Eulemur rufifrons, assembly GCF_041146395.1. Classification (NCBI taxonomy): domain Eukaryota; kingdom Metazoa; phylum Chordata; class Mammalia; order Primates; family Lemuridae; genus Eulemur; species Eulemur rufifrons. Next base: position 31,788,339 of record NC_090990.1, read on the forward strand.
CTTAGTTGTTTAGCCAGTAACCTGAGAATTGTCTTTGACTGTTACCCATCCTAATATCTAATCAATCATCGAGACTTGTCCATTTTGCCTCTTAGCTCTCTCTGAGTTCATCATCTACTTCTCTTCTTTCCTACCACCACCAGATGACACAGCAGTTGGGATTTGGTGGTAGAGAGTGGAGTGGCTGGTGGGGATTGATGCTCTCATGAGCTGTTGCTGCTTTTTCAAGTCTTCTTTAACAGGGCTCCTGAGTCTGTGTTAACTCTTCTGTCTCCCACCTTTGTTCATTTTCCCCTAACACTATATTAGTTTCCTAGGGTTGCTGTGACAAAATGCCACAAACTGGGTGGCTTTAAACAACAGAAATGTTTTGTCTCACAATTATGGAGGTTAGAAGTCTGAAACCAAGGTATTGCCAGGGCCATGTTCCCTCTGAGACCTGTAAGATAATCTTTCCTTGCTTCCTCCTAGCTTCTGGCTTCTTTAGCTGGCAATCTTTAGCGTTCCTTGGCTTCCAGCTGCATTACTGCAGTCTGTACCTTCGTCCTCACATGGCATTCTCCCTACGTCTCTGTTTTCACATGGATGTCTTCTTATAAGGACACCAGTCATTGGATTAGGGGCCCACCCTACTTCGGTATGACCTCATCTGCAGTGACTCTGTTTCCAAATAAGGTCACATTTTGAGGTACTGGGGGTTAGACTTATCAAATAACATATCTTGGGGGGGGGGACAATTCAACCCATAATAGTCTGCCCTCTGGACCCTCAAACTTCATGTCATTACCACATGCAAAATACATTCACTGCATCCCAACCTCCCTAAAAATCTTAACTCATTGTAGCATCAACTCTCAGTCCAATTAGAGGACACAGTTCAACCCATAACACTGACCTTCTCATATTTCCTTTCCAGGGTTCTCCTGGAGGTCCCTGACCTAAGGTTCTTCCCAAAATGGGCAGCATCAAAGCTGCCATGTAGGCTCTGGCCTTTTTTTGCTTAGGATTTGATATGGGAGGAGGGCTTTGATAAAAGACAGGAAGATTGTACCTTTCTCTCAAAACTGCTGGGGGGTAGGCAGACAGTTCTGATGGATTTTCTCACCTCATGCCTCCAGGTATGTGAACACACTCCTGAAACTCATCCCACTGGTGCTGGGACTGCAGGAACAACTGCGACAGGCAGTGCAGAATGGGGACATGGAGACCTCCCATGGCATCTGTCGCATTGCTGTTGCTCTGGGCGAGAACCACTCCCGGTGAGGAGTGGGTTAGCTGGGGGTGGGATAGCAGTGCCTCTCTAAGAGTGGGGTTATGGAACCCCCTTGAGAGAGATAGAATGACCTTACTATGTCTCTTCCTCCCCAGGGCCTTGCTGGACCAAGTAGAGCACTGGCAGAGCTTTCTGGCACTTGTCAACATGATTATGTTCTGCACGGGCATCCCTGGCCACTATCCTGTCAATGAGACTACCAGTTCCTTAACCCTCACCTTCTGGTACACACTGCAGGTGTGTCTATGTGACCTCCAGTAGAAGTGGGCGGTGATGAAAGAAGGTGGATTATGGGGGCTTCTGTGGCTGCTGGTGAGGTGGCTGATTCTCTTCCCTGGCTCTCTCAGGATGATATTCTGTCCTTTGAGGCAGAGAAGCAGGCTGTGTACCAGCAGGTATACCGGCCAGTCTACTTCCAGCTGGTGGATGTGCTTCTGCACAAGGCCCAGTTCCCTTCTGATGAGGAATATGGATTCTGGTCCTCAGATGAGAAGGAGCAGTTCCGAATTTACAGGTGATGGTAGCAGACCAACCCTAGCTCTAAAGGGAGTCCTGCAATAATGAAGGCAATGAGGGAAGGAGCCCAAGGCCAGGCTTCCTGAGGCTCCTTTCTCTATTCTCTAGGCATTTTTGCAGGGTTGTGAGGGTACTGGGATAGGCTCCTGGGCTTGTGGTCAGGATCCAGGCAGTATAAAAGGCCTTCATCTGCTTCTCAGGGTGGACATCTCAGACACACTCATGTATGTCTATGAGATGCTGGGGGCCGAGCTGCTCAGCAACCTCTATGACAAGCTGGGTCGTTTGCTCACCAGCTCAGAGGAGCCCTACTCCTGGCAGGTACCTCCCAAGCCTGATTCCCTCAGCCCTCCCAGACCTGTCACACCCTGCTCTTCGGCCAAGCCAGTGGCACCCTCTTTCCCCAGCACACAGAGGCCCTGCTCTACGGCTTCCAATCCATCGCAGAGACCATTGACGTCAACTATTCTGATGTCGTGCCTGGGCTCATTGGACTCATCCCACGGATCAGCATCAGCAACGTGCAGCTGGCAGATACTGTCATGTTCACTATTGGTGAGACCTGGCACATGCCCGTGACCACATTCCCAGAGCCACAGCACCCATCCCCAGTCACAGCCAGCATGCTGGGTCCTATCCAAAATGGGAGAGACACACGCCCACATGTGCAGTCAGTGTTGCAGCCAACTGACTGTCCTGGCAGGTCTAGGCGTCCTTCCTACAGCGCACTGAGCTGCAGTTCAGTGAGGCTAGTTCGCTGTCAATGGAACAGCAGTGCTGGGCCTCTGCTGAGTAACCTTTTCCTGCTTCTCAGCTGTAAGGCTCATGTTTGGGCATGCACATGCATATTTGTCCATTCAGTTATCTGAATGAGCAATGATCTGTGCTGGGACTGCAACTTGACCCTGCCAGGAGCTCTGTCTGCCTTGGGGACATGGTACAAAGCCAGCCCAGCCTGCCTCAGAGATCCTCCTTTCTTCCTCTTTCCTCCAGGAGCTCTGTCTGAATGGCTAGCTGACCACCCTGTCATGATCAACAGCGTTCTGCCCCTTGTACTGCATGCCCTGGGCAATCCTGAGCTCTCTGTCTCTTCTGTTTCCACCCTCAAGAAGATCTGCCGAGAGTGCAAGTATGACCTGCCACCCTATGCTGCCAACATCGTGGCTGTCTCCCAGGTATGCAGGGGCCCTGGGTGGTGCTGGGCCTCAGGGCACATTCTACACTGTGCTGATACTACCTTCCTTCTTTTTATCCCCAGGATGTGCTGATGAAACAAATCCACAAGGTGCGGCTCAAGAGTTTCTAGGGATCTCCTTGTGGGTCTTATGGGACTCCCTTATTCCAGAAATCCTATCTTTTGCCTTCCCCTACCCCCTTGTCCCTGATTCTTTGTTTTTGGAACCTTCTCCAAGAGCCTCATTCTCCTTCCCACCTACAACCAGATGTGGCCGGGACTGACCATCCATGTTCTGCCCCACAGACGAGCCAGTGCATGTGGCTGATGCAGGCACTGGGCTTCCTGCTGTCAGCTCTGCAGGTGGAGGAGATCCTTAAGAACCTGCACTCACTCATCTCACCCTATATCCAGCAGCTGGAGAAGCTGGCAGAAGAGATAGTGAGTGAGCTCTGGGGGCCAGGAAGCAGCACTGGGACTCTGGGGCTTCCCCTTGTGTGGGCTGTGGCTGATAAGGGGTGGGGCTGGAAGTGGCATTCAGAGCTGGAGCTGAGTGATCTGGGGACCAAGCTGGGGCTGGGAAATCTGGAGCTTGGTTTGCTTTTCTCCGTAGCCCAATCCCTCCAACAAGCTGGCCATTGTGCACATCTTGGGGCTTCTCTCCAACCTCTTCACCACACTGGATGTCAGTCATCATGAGGATGATCATGAAGGCCCTGAGCTTCGGAAGCTGCCAGTGCCACAGGGACCCAACCCCGTGGGTGACATTGTCTTTGCCATCCCCCCTCCTAAACCGTGGGAATGTCATGGCCACTCCCCAACTCTGTGGCTAATGTCATGACCCCTGGCCCCATTGGGGGTGATGTATTTGGTCTTGTGGCCCTGTGAATGTCCTTATCATCCACCCCACTCTGTAGCTAGTGATGGTATTGTCTCATTCAATCCTGTGGGTGATACTGCCATTGTCCCCAGCCCAATTCCTGAGTTCCATGAGGGACACTGACATTATATCTTTCAACCCTCAAGTAATGTTACTATGGACTGCTATTCAGCCTCCAACTCTGTGGAGCCTTCTACTTCAGCATTTAGTGTCTCTTGTGGGCACTGAGGTTGCTTATTACATCCTCTGCATGTAATAGTTCTTGCCTCCAAGTTGCATCCAATCTAGAGGAAGTGCATGTAAACAGATTGTCACAAAGCAGTGTGAAAGGTACTGTGATAAGCTTAGGCACAGGGGGCTTGGGTCCTCCAGGCTGTTTGATCTGGACAAGCCTCGGCTTCCCATTCAAAGCTATAAACATGGGAATGTCTGGTTTGCTCATCTCATAGAACTGTGATGGATAGCAGTTATGGTCTTGAGTAAAAGCAGTCTGCATATTGTAAAGTTCTCTACAAATATGAAGGACTGCTGTGGTCATTGTTCCAAGAACATCTTCCAGGGTTTCTCAAGAAAAGGAAGTGATAGGTATCCTCGTTTCTCTGCTCAACTCCCCACCCCAGTTTCAGTTACCCTTTTAGCTCCAGACCACGCCTCGGCCACCATGGTCCCATAGAGCCCCTTCTCCTTTGTGGTAGTCATCATCCTGCCTTCCCTCACCTATTCGGACCTCAGTCTGCTCTCACCTCCTCCATAAGGTGCCCGCATCAACACATCCCTTGGGGCTCCCTACACCAAGCCTATTTGGGTGAAACAGCATCTCCACTTCTTCAAGGGCAAGCCCATAGCCTTGGTTTTACTGAGTAGAGATGGATAGGGAGTGGTGTTTTTTGTTTGTTTGTTTTTAGAGACAGGGTCTCTGTCACCCAGTCTGGAGTGCAGTGGCATCATCATAGCTCACTGTAGCCTCAAACTCTTGAGCTCAAGCAATCCTTCTGTGTCAGCCTGCTAAGTTGGTTAGGACCACAGGCACATGCCACCATGCCCGGCCAATTAAAAACATTTTTTTTGTAGCGGCAAGATCTTGATATGTTGCCCAGGCTGGTCTCAAACTCCTGGCTTCAAGTTTTTTTTTTTTTAAGTTTACAAAGTTTTCATAATCTTATGAAGCACTTGTGATATATTTGCTTTGCAGTTTGAGGCTTCCTTTGAGATAATTCCTAGAATTCAGGATATCCTCCTCTTTCATTCATAGGGGAGTTCAGCAAACCACTTCTTTCCCCAGGGGTCCCATGCATTGAGTCCTCAATATGTAGTCTGGGGTAATAGTTTTAAACTCCTTCCCTACTCCCTTCTGCCAAGTGCTTCTCAGGTGGGTCATAGTGATGGCAGGGGCATCTCACTTCTCCCTATGTCTTCAGGTGGTGGTGGTGCTGCAGCAGGTCTTCCAGCTTATCCAGAAGGTGCTGAGCAAATGGTTGAATGATGCCCAGGTGGTGGAGGTGAGCCCTCACCCTTGTTCTGTGCTCCCATGGTGAGTTTGCTCAGTGATGGAGCAGGAGTAAGGTGTTGCTGTCCCCACTTCAGCTTGTGATGGTATGGAGAAAATAGGAGAGGCGAATCCTGCCCCATGGACACAGAGAATCTTTTGGGAAGACATTTAGAACTCCCCAGTGTCACAACAGGTGCTTGACGAGAGGACTATGATGTTAGGGTTGAGTGACAGTCAAGCATCTGCCTTAGCATCAGAGACCTGCCTTTAGTCCCTTTTCAATTCAGGTTGTTGTTGCTGTTGCTGTTCCCTGAGAGGAAATGGTAGAGATGTAAGCAGCAAGAGTTAAGTTACAAAGTTATATCCTGTGCCCCTCTGTGAAGGGCCTTATTGTCCTCTGCCTTTCAGGGTGAGGGTCAGACCTGCTTACCCTCCTTGCTTTGCAGGGCCAGGCAAGGCTTATAGGTAAGGGCCCTTTCTTAGGCCTCCTGTGCAGGGCTTTAGTTCCGTTCCAGCCAATTGTGATCTACTGAATGGGGCCCCTTTGCTTTTTTCCCAAGGCGGTATGTGCTATCTTTGAGAAGTCTGTTAAGACGCTGCTGGATGACTTTGCCCCCATGGTGCCACAGCTGTGTGAGATGCTGGGTCGGATGTACAGCACTATCCCCCAGGCCTCTGCTCTTGACCTCACTCGACAGGTGGGCCTTCTGGTTGGGGCAGCCAGTGTTCTGGAATTTCATCCTAGTCAAAGATCCTGACCCTGAGTGGGGGTGGGTCAGATGTCTGTCATGGCTGGGTCCCCACCTACATTCCAGGGGTGTTGACTTGTCCTCGTGAGACTGGGCCTCAACTGACCAGAATTCCTTGCTTTGTTGTAGCTGGTCCACATCTTTGCTCATGAGCCTGCCCACTTTCCTCCAATTGAGGCCCTCTTCCTGCTTGTCACCTCCGTCACACTCACTCTCTTCCAGCAAGGTAGGTCCTGACTGGGGTCTCTGCTGCTGCCGCCACTGCCACTGCCTCTGCTTCCCCAATTGGGGAGCCAAAGCTGCCCACTCTGTTCTCCTCTGTCCCCTGAGTTGCACATGGGACTTGATGGGAAACTTGTGGGATCAAGCACAGCACAATTGTCACCTTACACATAGTTGAAACCTTAGGTTGAAGTGGATAAGAGGGCGAATGATGTCTTCTACTGGCCTGATGTCTTCTACTGGGCCGAGGGCCAGTCTGGATATGGAGAAAGGTGGGGGCAGAGGCTCTGAGGGACTTGGGGCACTAGGCTGGCTCCTTTCCTTTGGGACATAATGAAAAGTGGAAAGAGCATGGGCTTTGAAGTCAGATAGACCTAGATTCTAAGCTCATCACCACCAACTAGTTGTGTGTCCTTGGGCAAGTCACTTACCTTTGCTGAGCCTTCATTTCCATATCTGTGAAATGGAGATACCTTATACCTGACGATTGTTTTAGGTACTAAAGTTGTACCTTCTGGGCCCCTGGCTTGGGGTTTTTGTACATGAAGTACTCAGAAAGTGTGATTCCTTTCCCTGCATCAAGCTTTAGTTCTTTCTAGGCCAGAAGTCAAGTACCTTTGGCTGTGCTCCCAGCCCCCAACTCACTGTGGCCCTCTGTCCGAGAGAGTTGGGAGCAGGAGCTCCAGGCTTCCTGTGCTGTCTAACCCATGCTTCCAGCTTGGAAAAGGAACAGCGCTGCTCTGGCGGCCTTGTGGGTCTTGCCTAGCTTTGTGGTCCCAGGTTTGAGGCTCACCAGGGGGGTCACAGCTGGAGCCCAGAATGCTCTCTGCTCATATCTTCAGTGTCTGGGCCTGTGATCCTGGCCTCTGTTTCTATGGCCCATGGGCTAGCTCCAAACTGGGAGAAACCTGAGCCAGAAACCCAGGTGTGGTTGTCCTCTCAATTCCACCTATTCCACTCCTTGTACCTTATCTGGGACAAGTGCTGGCTCCTGATTATCCCTCAGCTGGCCCCCTTGTACCCACAATCCATGGCTACTGCCTCAGTTTAGGGTCTCACTGGGATTACTTCAACAACCTGCTACCTGGTGTCCTTGACATCTACCCTTTTCTCCAGTCTATTCTGCAACTACAGATATAATGTTCTTTATAAAAACACCAATCTGAGCATTTTTCCTTCCTGGCTCAAAACCTTTTCATTGCTCCCATTGCCCTGAGATTATTATCCCCTCCCCACCCACGTGACAAAGCTCTGACATACCTCTAATGTTCTCTCCTGCCAATGTCCTCATGACTCCAACATTCCAGCCACACTCACCATGGGACTTACCATGTCTCATTTGATCCTGTGCTTGCTTCTCTGTCTGGAATGCCCTATGCCCTTTACTGGATGAACTCTCACTCTTTCATGCCTTAGAAAGGAGGAAGACCATATCAGTCCTCAGAGAAACTTCTCTGAGGCAGAATCGGGTGCTTTTAACTGTGTGCTGAAATGGCATCATGTACATGCTGCTGATATAGCACCAACCACACACAATAATCAGCCTTCATGTCTGTCTCTCTTCCTAGATTAAGCTCCTCAAGGGCAAGGTTGAGTCTCTTCTCTCCACATTCCTCGTGCTCAGAATGAGGCCAGAATAGAGCTGGTCTCAGATACTGTTAAATAAAGGAGGGTGAGGGATTCCTGCCCTGGGAACCTTTCACTGCCTGGCCTACCTCTAGCCGGGTGGCTGCTGAACATCGAACCTGCTGTTCTGTAGTGGGACCCAGGCGTGGGGCACATTGGGCTTCACTTGCCAGGATTTAAGTACCTCAGGGTTCAGATATGAAAGGGACAGGTTTTATTTATTAGTGGCTCCTCATAGCCCAGAGAAGGAAGCAAGGCAGAGATTATTTACTTTACAGATGGGAAAACTGAGCATTTGTGGCTTGCACAAGATCACACAGCTACTTAGTGGTGTCTTAGGCAGATGGTTTTGCACCACATCCTCCTGAGAGTGGAGCAGCCTGGGTAGGAGCTCCAGGTGCATGCTTTATTCTTGCCTCAGGAATCATGAGAACTGGAGGCAGAAGTGTCCAACATCATATTTGTTGAGCTTGTTGGTTGTCTTGCTATAGAGGATGGCCCCCATACCTGTTAGGCTGTCCCAGTCTTAGCCATTCCTTCCTCAGGCTCTGCCTTCCCAGTGGACCATGGGATGACACGTTGACTGGTTTCCCTCTTTCTTGACCTGTCCAGATGGTGGGAGCTGGTCCTAAGCCCTGAGCTTGGCTCTCTGCTGAGTCCATGACCATGTGGAGGAGCTTTGCTGGGGTGGGGCTATTGTTTTTGACCTTATGATGCTGTTTCCTCCCCTGGGCCCTACCAGTGCCTTGCCCAGCCATCCCCGTGGCACACCGCTGCCCTACCCAGGATGGGAGTCCTCTGGTTTAAGTGGACCCAATAGATTCCTTTCCTTAGCCAGACCAAGAGCCCTAAGGCCATCATAATGAGGGGACAGTTGCTCAGATCCTGATGCCCTGGCCTTTCCAGGGCCTGCAGCCAAGCCTCAAAGGAGATACCAAGGACTGACCCGCCACCAGCCCTGGTCTCCTCTTCGATGGCTGGTGGTGGGGAGGTATGTGCTAGGAAGCAGTGTAGGGCTACCCCAGCCTGCCAGAGGCTACAGCAAGAGTTTGGGGGCCGTTTCTTCAGCTCTATAGAGTCCAGAATTGCTTGAGCACCAAGGGATCACTGGGGGACTGACCTGAGGAGGAGTGGGGAGTAGGTAGAAGGCCCCTTGGGGGGAGCTGGGGCAGGCCCGTCCTTCACTTTGCCGTCTCTTTCTGTTGGGCTTCTCCCAGTTCATGGTTTTTGTATGTTTTGTTTCTTTATCTTGCTTCCTGCTGCTCATGTGCCCCCACGCTGTCTCCCTGCAGGCTCTCAGTCCCACATAACTATATGAGGTTGAGTTGCTGTTTGTATAATTTTTTCTTAAGTTCCATCTTTATTATATTTTAGGGCCCAGGGATCATCCTGATATTGTTGATTCATTTATGCAACTCCTGGCACAGGTGTGTTTTAGTTTTATTCATTCACGTTCTGTTCTCTCTCTTTCTCTTTCTCTTATGTTGAAATTCAATTTAAGCCTATTTTTAGCTTTCTGTTGACAAATTTTTTTTCTGTTCAGTTGAATAGAGTTTCTTCATCTGTTTCCGTGGAAGTTGACAACCCAACATCCTCCCTTAGTGCCCCTTTGCCTCAACTAGCTCAGTCTTCAATAAAGACCAGGGAGAGGCTGATCCCGAAGGGAGGCAGCTGGGCTGGTCCAGGGGTGGGGGAGTGGGGTGAGGAGGAAGTGGTGACTGTGCCCAGCAGCTCCTGTGTGGCTGGTTTGCCCAAGAAGTTCAGGGGTAGGGTTGGAGTTGAAGGGCCTGGGGTTCACTGTCCCCGTGCTCCTGCCGGGAACTGCCTGCCTCAGTGCCCCCAGCTTGCTCCTGAGAGGTAGGCTGGGAGCAGCTCCTAAGGGAGGGACTGAAGACGAATGTGCCCGGTGGAGCCAGAGTCGGGCTGTTGGAGAGGTTGTGCTGCTGCTGGGAGGTGGGGTGCAGGCTCCATTGTGAGAACGCATTAGGATGTGTTTGCGTTTCATATGTGTTTAAGTGTGTTGGACCTTATTTTGTATGTTTTGAGTTTGGTTTGGGAAGGGAACGGAAATCACCTGCTGCTGTAAGTAGTACGTGTATTGTGTTGGGTGCTGGGATAAATGTGTAGTTGAAGCACAGGCACGTGCACTGATGTGTGTTGTACATGGATGTTTTGTGTTGTTTGTTGGTGTGCTGGGCATTGATGGATTTTGAGCGTGGATCTGTGTCGGAGGTGTGCGTCTGTTGGGCTGTGGGAGTGTGTATTATGGAGGACAGGACTGTGTTGTGGGGTTGGTGTGTCTGTGTTGGAGTGTGGTTTGGAAGATATACGTGTTGGGCTGTGGGAGTGTGGAGTTAGTGTGATGGGGGTTCTGTGTGTTAGAGGGTTGGGGTAAATAAAGTGTTTCTTTGCTCAATCATTCCACAGATATTTACTGAACGTGTAATACCTGTGTGGTACTTTGCTAGGTGCTGAGGATGTAATGGTGGGCAAAAGCAGGCACAGTTCTTACTCTCCGGAACTTTAGTCCAGTTGATGGGGTAGGAGGGGGTGAGGCATGAGGGGGAGTGTTCTGGGCCTAGATAGATGTGTGTGTGGGTACCTGTGCAGGCATATCTGTGATGGCAAGGGCGTTTGAGTGTGTATTTATGGATGGGTGTGTTGGGAGAGTGTACAGGAAGACTGTGGGTAGGTTGGTGGTGTAGGTGTGTGGACATGGCTTAGGGATGTGGGGGTGTTTGGGTGCGTTGCAGGTGTGGGAGAGTGTGTGTGTGTAAAGGTGTGATAGAGGTGTATAAGCAGGGCATTTTAAGTCAGGGTGCATGTGGGGGTGTTTGCACATGAGTAAACATGGAGGGTAGAGGGTATGTGAGGGCTTAGAGGGTAGTGGTCTATGTGGTACATGCTGGGGGCATTCATTGCTGGGGAGCAGCAGTGTTTGAGGATGGCTGGAGCTGTGCAGAGCGTCTCCTGTGACCTGAGGATATGCCAGTCATGCCCTGGTACCACTTGGGTTGGGCCGTGTGCTCCCGTCACTCCATCTGTTCCCCCACTATGGCAGCACTGGCTTCTGGGGTGGGTATGGCTGAGAAGGGCCTGCACACAGGGTATCCTGAGTGAATGGTGGCGCCGAGGCTCCAAGGCTCCTGCCCTACTTTTCCTCTCCTTGAGCAGGAGCTGGAGGGTGCCTGAGGAATGCAGGTGGGACATGGGAGGTGGCTCTTGGGCTGAGGACTCCATGTCTGGCTGCCATCTCTCCTTCCTGGTGCCCTGTTCACAAACCCAGGGGGCCTCCTCTCCCTCTGTGAATCAGAATGAAGTCACTGTTGGCTACCTGGAGCCTGCAGGATATCTGGCCCTGATGGAGGAGAGAAGGGAAGGTGTTTGGAACCCAAACTTTCTACATCATGGTCCCCACCCGCAACCTTTCTCACATACTCCTGTGTGTTCACGCACACATACGTGTATACAGCATCCCTTGGGCTATCCTCGCCTGACCTATTGAACTCCAAGGAGGTGTGGGTCCCCCAGAGATGGCTGGGTGGCTGATTTCATCAGCCTCTACCTGTAATGTGTGAAGTTGGGGGCTGGGGTGGCAGGTGAGTGGGGGGATGGTCCTTGGAGCTGGGTGGGGCTGGGCTTACCAGCTCCACCTCCTGCAGGCTCTGAAGCGGAAACCAGATTTGTTCCTGTGTGAACGACTGGATGTCAAAGCTGTATTCCAGTGTGGTAAGTGGCGCCAAGTGGACAGGTGGGCCTCGGGCTCCCAGGGGATCCTTAGACCCCATCTGATCTGCCTCTGCCTCTCCCACAGCTGTGCTGGCCCTCAAGTTCCCTGAGGCACCTACTGTCAAGGCCTCCTGTGGCTTCTTTGTGAGTTCCACACTGACCCCTGACCCCTGCCACCCCAATGTCCTGCCCTGCCCAGGACTCTAGAGGGTAGGGTTGGGGTGTGTAGGTCTTGTCCTCAGGGAGAGAGGGGAAGGAGCTGGAGCTGATGGGCCTCTCCATCCTCTGCAGACAGAGCTGCTGCCTCGGTGTGGGGAAGTAGAATCTGTAGGAAAGGTGGTCCAGGAGGATGGTCGTATGCTGCTCATAGCAGTGCTGGAGGTGAGGTGGAGCAAGTGGGGATTTGATGGGGTGGAGGAAGCCTCACTGCTGAGGCAGTTGGCTTGCTGGGAGGCTTGAGCCTTTGGTTCCCTAAGCTCTCAGATTCTATTTCTCCCTCAGTTATATGGCTGCTGGGTGTGGTGGCATGTGCCTGTAGTCCCAGCTACTCGAGAGGCTAAGGCAGGAGGATCACTTGAGCCTATGACTTTGAGGCTGCAGTGAGCTATGATCACATCACTGCACCCCAGCCTGGGTAACAGAGCAAGAACTCCATACCTAAAAAGAATAAAATTTTTCTTAAATGGCTGAAAGTTGTTAGGGTTGCTGTGAGGATCAGCTGGCTCTCAAAAAGCGTCACTCACTGTGATGTGCAGTTTAGCTTAGAAACTGTCCCAGAGGGCCTGGGGCATGGTCAGGCATCCTTGCTGCAGAAGGGGCAAGACCCTGATGTGCTGAGAACTCCTCTCCCTCAGGCCATCGGGGGCCAGGCCTCCCGCAGCCTCATGGACTGCTTTGCTGACATCCTGTTCGCACTGAACAAACACTGCTTCAGTCTTCTGAGCATGTGGATCAAGGAGGCACTGCAGCCACCTGGTTTTCCCTCTGCCCGCCTCAGCCCTGAACAGAAGGACACCTTCAGCCAACAGATCCTTCGGTGAGCAGAGCTGGGATGGGCCTGTTGGGCAGGGACGAGGAGTCAGTGGTAGTGGATGGCGCTAACCTGCTCTCCTGTTTCTTCTTCAGTGAGCGAGTGAACAAGAGGCGGGTGAAGGAGATGGTGAAGGAGTTCACACTGCTGTGCCGGGGGCTACATGGCACAGATTACACAGCTGACTACTGAGGGGCACCCCTGTCCCACCCACCCCTTCACATCCCTCCCTGTCCCCAACGAGTAAACCTGGACCCTCATTGCTGCCTCTGCTTCCTTTCTGCTGCCACCACCGCCTAACTGAAAGTCTGGGTCCAGAGGCCTGGGGGAAGGATGGGAGGACGCTTGGGCCCAGGCCTTGGGAGAGAATGGTGGGAACACCCTCTAACTCCTAGGGTGGAAGAGGTACTGCTGTAGCCAAGCCACCTAGGCTGGAGCCATTCAGAAAACTGCCATTTCCTTTGGGGTGGGGTGGGGGCTGCAGTAGTGTCATCAACCCTCCATCCCCATTAAATTAGTCCCAACATGCATGCATGCATACATTTTTGTTATCAACAGTTCTGAGTACTAGGCCCCTAGCTCTGCCCTGCCTTGTTCTGCCCTGAACAAAGGTTGATCTAGTCATAGCTACCATAAGCTGGGAGAATGGTAAGGGAAGTCTGCTTTGAGGAAGTTTCTGATGGGAATAGGAGGCTTCCTGGGTACAGGACTTGGGGCCTTGGGCTGCAAGTGGGGTAGGGCTGGGTCCAGTTGGGGGAGAAGTGGAGTGGGGCTTTGAGCTCCAGGATGGGTTTCTGGTGTGGGGTTATAGCGCCCTAAACTTGCACATAGTTGAGGAGGGCTATAGAAAGGGGCCGAGGGGTGGGGGTGGGGGTGAGGGTGGGGGAGAGAAGGTATCACAGCCCCTAGAGGAGGAGCAAGGCGGGACCTAGTGTTGTCTGTACCCATAGCTCCCAGCTTCTATGGGACCTCCAGCACAGGATGGTCAGGGAGTGGTCAGGACCAGGGACAGTTCCTGGCCTGCTCTTGCTTTCTTTCCTTAGCGGGGTTGCCTTCCTTTCTGTCTCGTCAGCCATAGTTTCACCTGGGCTGCCTCTCAGGTATCCCAGCCTTCTCTTCAATAAGATCTGAAGAGTAGGACTGACTTCTCCCACTCTCATCCATGAGCTTTGAGTCTCCTTGGAGGTGATGGGGGAATTACTCCCACATTCATCCCACTTATACCCTGTTCTTTCCCCCACCTTTGCACAAGTTCTGTGTCCTCCATTCTTCCTCACTCAACGTCTTCCCACACCAGGCAGCAGCAGCCCCCCTCTGCCATCCGCTGTCCCCTGAAACCACTCTGTTCTTCCCTCCCCCTCCCCAGTCCCATTCTCACCTTACTCTTGAGCTCTTACTTCTCGGGGGTGTTTCATATACCTTTAGTCCTGTTTCCTACTACATGGTATCCAGATGTCTTCTTCCACCTTCCCCCATCCCCATGAGCAAACGTAGCATATATAAAGTAGGAGAATGGTCTAAGGCCCCACTGCAAAAATCAATAGACCTGGACTTGGTGCTGGTTGTGCCACTGACTTGCTGCATCTTACTACACAAGTAATTAGTCTCTCCAAACCTCAGTTTCCTCATCTGTAAAATGGGATAATTCTTACTCCAAAGACTGTAAACTAAGAATATGGTGCCTGATGAACAGTTAAGTGCTCAGTATTTGGCTGGTTGACAGACTGCTGTGAGGATAATAAGTAGCAAATGCTTTCACTGCATGTGATATGCCAAGCACTACTATGAAAGTTTTATATGTAAATTAATCTGACGGTCACAACAATTCTATTAAGAGGTATTCTGCAGATAAGGAAAGCAAGTGGCCAAGCACAATGTTCAAACCCAGGCAGTTTGAGTTAAAAATTATGCGATGCTACCTCCCAAAGGATAAATTGCACATGAAATGCTTAACAGTGACCGGCGGAGAGGAGCTGCTCAAATTGGGGTTGCCATTTTTAGGGAGTCTGTGTTGCCGAGCGCGGGCGGCGGGCGGACCGCAAGACTCCCCGCGCCCGAAGGGGAGGCGCCCGGGAACTACAACACCCGTGAGGCTCCGCGCCGCCCTCTGAGGCGCTTCCGGCAGGCCTCGGACTGGGACGGGTAGCTGGGTCTCTGCGGCCGGAGCCGGTTTAGGATTGGTAAGATTGCCGTCAGCCACGCCTCTGAAACCCGGAAGTAATCTCACGGCAGGCCCATGTGTGGTGGAGACACGGGAGTTTGGATGGCTGGAGGGGTTATCTACCGGCTGTAGCCAAACTGTGATTCTCCTTCCACTCACCGAGCGACCCTGACCCTTTGAAGGCTGTTCTTGAGGACGCGGGCCCGAAAGCTTACCCAGGGAAGTCCCTGCTGCATCCCGCCACCCAAGCGGTGTCTCATGGAGTCTACGTTCAGCAGCCCCGCGGAGGCGGCGTTGGAGCGGGAGGCGGGGGTCCCGGGACTGCCCACTCCTCTCGCGGACCTCGACCGAGTGTACGAGCTGGAGCGAATCGTTGGATTTGTCCGTGACCTGGGGTGTCAACGGGTGAGGGCAGGCTTAGGGAGGGATGGCTCGCTCTATGGGGATGGGTCGCCCAGAGGATGGGGATCTTGGGGGATTTCATGAGGATAAGGGGAGGAGGGAATCAGGGTCTGTCGCAGCGCGTTGACCATCCCTCCACCTACTCCGTGGGACGGAGTGCCCCTTTGGGACCAGGGACTTTGAAGGTTGAGTGGGTTTCACAGAAGGTTTCCTTTGAAGAGGCCCTCAGTGGGGGAGATGCTGTCCCTGACTCCATAGTTTATGCTTACAGGTGGCCTTGCAGTTCCCTGACCAGCTACTGGGAGATGCTGGGGCCGTAGCTGCACGACTGGAGGAGACCACGGGGTCAAAGATGTTCATTCTGGGGGACACAGCCTATGGCAGGTGTGAACTTGGCCGTAAGTGGGCTGGGCCTAGGGACGCGGGGCTCATGGAGTCCCATATTTATGATGGTGTCTGCCTTCAATGGCCGTGTTTTTTCTTGGTGATGATGGTGATGGCTCCCCTCCTGATGTTCCCTTCGATGACGCCTTCCTTTCATGAAATCATTTTCTTCACTGACTGCATTTTCCATAGTGACAGATTGAGAACCCCTCTCATTGATGGTATCTTCCCTGCAGCTGTTGTGTGGATGTGCTGGGTGCTGAGCAAGCTGGAGCTCAGGCTCTTGTACATTTTGGCCCTGCCTGCTTAAGCCCCCCGGCCCGCCCGTTGCCAGTCGCCTTCGTCCTTGGTCAACGTCCTGTGTCCTTGGAGCTCTGTGCTAAGGCCTTTGAGGCCCAGAACCCAGACCCCAAAGCACCTCTGGTTTTGCTGAGTGAGCCAGCCTGTGCCCACGCCCTGGGTGAGAGGTTATGCCTATATATGTAGGAAGGGTGGGCCGACTGGTTTATGCCATAATTTCCCCACTTCAGTACACTCCCATGGAGCTCCTGATATGGTTTTTGTCCCAGCCTTTTGGGTCACATTTAGTCTCTTGGAGATGAGGGAGCTCTTGCTTTGCCAGGCTCCTACCCTGACACCACCTCCTTCTCTTCCAGAGGCCTTGGCCACTCTCCTGCGCCCGCGGTACCTGGACCTGCTAGTCTCCAGCCCAGCTTTTCCTCTGCCAGTGGGGTCCCTCAGTCCAGAGCCTAAGCCCCTGGAGCGTTTTGGGCGCCGCTTCCCCCTGGCCCCAGGGAGGCGTCTAGAAGAGTATGGTGCCTTCTATGTGGGGGGCTCTGAGGCCAGCCCTGACCCTGACCTTGACCCAGACCTGAGCCGGCTGCTCTTGGGGTGGGCCCCAGGGCAGCCCTTCTCCTCCTGTTGCCCAGATACAGGGCATACGCAGGATGAGGGTGTCCGGGCTGAGAAGCTAAGGGCACGAAGACGATATCTGGTAGAGAGGGCCAGAGATGCCCGAGTGGTGGGGCTGCTGGCGGGCACATTGGGTGTGGCCCAACACCGTGAGGCACTGGCACATTTGCGGAATCTGACTCAGGCTGCTGGCAAGCGTAGCTATGTGTTGGCCCTGGGGCGGCCCACCCCTGCCAAGCTTGCCAACTTTCCTGAGGTGGATGTTTTTGTGCTGTTAGCCTGTCCTCTGGGCACCCTAGCCCCCCACCCTTCTAGTAGCTTCTTCCGGCCTGTATTGGCACCCTGTGAGCTGGAGGCTGCCTGCAACCCTGCCTGGCCACCTCCAGGCCTGGCTCCTCACCTCACACATTATGCGGACTTGTTGCCTGGTGAGTGGTGGGGTACTGCCTGAGCTGGAAACTTGGGGCATGGAGTTAGGGGGCCAGTATGGATTTTCTTTCTCCCTCCTTTCCAGGTTCTCCCTTCCATGTGCCCCTTCCACCACCTGAATCAGAGCTGTGGGACGCCCCAGATGTGTCGCTCATTACTGGGGATCTCCGACCACCACCTGCCTGGAAGTTGCCAGATGATCCTGGGTGCTCAGCCCTGACCCCACGGCCCCAGCTGGAGCTGGTTGAGAGCAGTCCTGCAGGTAAGTGTGCATGTCTCCACCCTTAGCTGAACTCCTTCTCCCGATTCAGCACACTCAGTCTGAGCCTCCTCCCTTTACAGCCTTATTCCTTAGTTCCCGGAGTTGGCAGGGGCTGGAGCCCCGCCTGGGTCAGACACCAGTGACAGAAGCTGTGAGTGGAAGACGAGGGATTGCCATCGCCTACGAGGATGAGGGAAGCAGCTGATACCATGTGGGGTCAGAGACGTTGGTGGCTCTATGAATCACTGCTAGGACCTTTAGTGCTACCTGCACCAATCTCCCATCCGCCTGCCAGGATCCTTGAAGGAGCCTGGATGAAGGGAGGGCAGGCAGCCCCTCACTGGGGATAGGATCCATCTCCAGCACAAGGCTCAGCACACACTGGCTTAATTAATGCCTGTTGTTCGGCTGACGGGGGAAGGGGCTGGGGCTTCCCTGAGGCCTTCTGGACCTATCTGTCCTCCTAGGAGCAGCCCAGGACCTTTGGGCAATCCCAGTTCATGGTCTGCAGTTGAGGGTCTGTCCTTGTCAAAGGGCTCGTGCTAGATGCTTTACACCAGGGTTTCTGAACTGTGGCACTATTGATGTTTGGGGCCAGATAATTGTTGTGGCGGCTGTCCTGTGTTTGGTAGGGTGCTTAGCATCCCCAGCCTGTGCCCATTAGACATCAGAAGCACCCCACCCCCACAACTGTGACAAGCAAAAATGTCTCCAAACATTGGCATATGTCCCCTGTGGGGGCAAAATTGCCCCCTCTTGAGAAGTACTGGTGTAGACCTGCACTGTCCAGTACAGTAGCCACTGGATATATGTGACTAAAATTAAGATTAAAAGCTGTTTCTCAGTCACACAAATCACATGAGGGGACAGTGCAACTACAGGATATGTCCATAATTGCAGAAAGTTCTGTTTGTTGGACAGTGCTAATCTATACTGACTCAGATTTGTTTCTCAGGAAGATCACAGAAACCTGAATAAACCAGATACTTTTTCTTTCTGTTTCTTTTTATTCATCAAACACTGCAGGTCCTACACAGGTCCTGTGGATGGAGATACGAATTATATTTAACCAGATTCCTGTCCCCACAGTGCAATGTAGTTGGGAAGAGAGACAGTTAAATATATAGTCACCATACAGTGAAACAGTACTATCCGTGAGGAGGGAAGCCCCTGAGGCAGCTGGATCCCACAGGAGGTACCTGACAAGGACTCAAAGGAGGCTTCACAGAGCGGGTGATGCCTAAGCTGGATCTTGTGGAGGAAAAAAATAATTGTCATGGCTGGGTGCAGTGGCTCACACCTATAATCCCAGCACTTTGGGAGGCCAAGGTGGGAAGATCACTTAAGGCCAGGAGTTTGTGACTAGCCTGGCCAACATAGCAAAACCCTGCCTCTACAAAAAAATAAAATGGAAAAAAAAAAAAAAATAGCCAGGCATGGTGGGGCGTGCCGGTAGTCCTAGCTACAGGGGCGGCGGAGGTGGGAGGATCATTTGAGCCTAGGAGTTCAAGGACACAGTGAGCTATGATTGCACCACTGCATGCCAGCCTGGGTGACAGAGAGAGACCCTGTCTCTTAAAAAAAATTGTCAGGAGAAAAGGACATTTGGGCTTAAACACAGGCATGAACCAACATGGTGGGTGCTTTAAGCAAAGTAGAGCTGCTGGACCCTACAGGTTGAGAGGCATGAAGTGCAAAGACTAACCTCTTCATTCCCCACATTTGCTGAGAATCTTGTCATAGTGGCATTGTCCAAAGTGTTGAAGATGGAGTGGAACAAAGAAGATGTGGTCCCTGCCCTCAGGGAATGCCCAGACTAGTGGTAAAGGCAGACTGTCAACTGACTATGCTAACCTGGACAGAGAGGGCACCAATCATGTATTCTACAAATAGGTACTGAAGACCCATTCTGTGGACCCAGGCACTGGAAATACAGCAGTGAGCATAACAAAAATCATGGTGCTTACACTCTTCTGGGGGGAGATGGACAAACAAAATAGTATGCCAAATGATGATAAGTATGTACCATGGAGAAATATTAATATAAAGCCGGGAAGGAGATAAGGAGTTTTGGGGGGTAGGAGATTGCAATATTAAACAGAATGGTCAGGGAAGGCCTTTTGAAGAAGGGGAGCAAAGACTGAAAGGAAGTTACAGAATGAGCCACATGCATAATTAGGAGAACCAGAGAGAACAAGTGCAAGGGCAGTGAGGTGGGATATGGCTGGCACATTCAAGGAATAGCAAGGAGGGCAATGCAGCCAGAGAAGAGAGTTAGTGGGGGAGTTAAAAAGATTAAGTCAGCCAACTAAAATGTATCCAGCCTGAGCAAGAGCGAGACCCCGTCTCTACTAAAAATAGAAATAAATTATATGGACAACTAAAATATATATATACAAAAAATTAGCTGGGCATGGTGGCGCATGCCTGTAGTCCCAGCTACTCGGGAGGCTGAGGCAGTAGGATCGCTTAAGCCCAGGAGTTTGAGGTTGCTGTGAGCTAGACTGACGCCACGGCACTCACTCTAGCCCGGGCAACAAAGTGAGACTCTGTCTCAAAAAAAAAAAAAAAAAAAAAAAAAAAAAAGATTAAGTCAGGTAAGGGGCATGGGGAGCTGCATAGATTGAGGCCTAGTAGGCCATTGTAAAGACTTTGGTTTTTATTCTGAATGGAATGGGAGCCAGTGGGGCATTCAAACGGGAGTGTCATGATCTTACTGAAGTTTTATAAGGATCACCAGGGCATCGTGAGAACCCAAAGCAGGCCCTGCCACTAGGCTAGGGAAGGCTTCCTGGAAGAATGCCTTCTGAGGATCAGTAGGTGTTAGCCAGGCAACGGATCTATCGAGCTCGAAGAGAGGGCAAAGGAAACAGCTAGAGCAGGGTGTGGAAGAGAGCACGCATAGCACCCGCCCAGAACTGGGTGAACATGAGGCCGGAGGCAGTAGCAGTGATTGGAGGCTAAAGCAGGGAGGCCCGCGAGCAAGCTCGGGAATAAAGCTGGGCTGGCGGGGCGAGGCGGGGTGGGATGGAGAGACTGGAGAAAGACTGGCCAAAAGTTGAGGTACTTAGTAAGGGGGGAGCCCGAGCCTCCGCCTGGATGCGCGACTACAACTACCACAATCCTCAGCGCCTGCAGTTCCGGCGTCGCCATGTTTAATCTACACGGACGGCTGCGCTGCGCAGGGCCCGGCGTGGGTCACGCGGTGCCGGCGCATCACGTGGGCGAGTCAGGTGACACTGCGGGGCGGGTCGACAGACTGCGGGGCGGACGGTGGATCCAGGGACGCTGTTTTAGTTTTGGCCCCGCCGCTCCGACCCCCGCTGTCTTTGCCGCCATGACGGGGCTAGCGCTGCTGTACTCCGGGGTCTTCGTGGCCTTCTGGGCTTGCATGGTCGTCGTGGGTGAGGCAGGGCCCTGGCTGGCGGGGGACAGCATGGGGCCCGGCTGGAGCCCAGCGGGGGAAGTGGAGTGCTGGGAATTCTGAGCCCCAGCACGGGCTCTGTACCCCGGGCTTCGAGACTTGCCTCACGCCTGCTGGGGCCTCTGACTCCGGACAGACGAGACCCAGGCCTCCAGCTGCTTGAGGAGGGTCGCGGGCGGCGGTGGTTGGGGGCCATAGGGGCAGCACCAGCCCCTTTCTGTCACTGCCGCCATCTCCTTTCCTCGCTGCTGTCGTCCCTTTCTTGCTGCTGACCGCCTTGCTTGGGTCACAAGCCGGCTTCTCCAGTTCCTCTTTTCCCGGTGGTTTTGCCCTCCCCCACCCACGGCATGTTGGGTAAACAGCGGCCCGAGCCGGGCCGGCGGGATCTGGTGGGGCCAGGGTAGGGCGTTTGCTCTTTCCCTTCCTTCACGCTATGGAGGCCTGCCGGTGGCGTGCCTGTGGGGGATCTTGGTCTGGGAGGTGGTATTACTGAGAGAGATACGTTACTGAGGGAGTGGCCGAAAATGGAGACCTGAGCAGAGGAATCTGTATGGACAGCTGTACTTTCACCTGGGGTCTAGCTACTCCCTTGCCTCGGATGTACGCAGACGTTTGGGGAGGTGGCCCTTCACCTGGGCTACTTCTTCTCCAGGTTGGGGAGCTTCTCTCTAGAGAGCAGCACCTAATCCCTTTTTTTTCTCACTGCTGCAGGAATCTGCTACACCATTTTTGACTTGGGCTTCCGCTTTGATGTGGCATGGTAAGGGATGGGAAGGAAGAATTCCCCCAGGAGCTGCTTCTCTGCAGCCTTCCCTCTTCTCTGATCCGAAGCCCTCCCCTACACCACTCTGAGTTACCTAGGACATGGACCTTTGGGAGATACAAAGTTTATTGTTGCAGCACCCAGGACTGGTGGGGTTAGAGGGTAGTTGGGAGGCTAAAAATTTTGTGCCCGTTTTCCCTACCCAGGCTGAGTTGCTTTCTTTCCTGTCTCCACATTAGGTTCCTAACTGAGACTTCACCCTTCATGTGGTCGAACTTGGGCATTGGCCTAGCTATCTCTCTGTCTGTGGTTGGGGCAGCCTGGTGAGTGTTGGTGTGGTGGGACTTGGGGGAGGGGCTGAGTCATGGCAGGTGGTGTCACTGGGTTCTTAGTCACCCTGGAGGCAGTGACAGCTTGGGCTCTGCTCATCATCAGTTTTTTACCCTTCCACCAGGGGCATCTATATTACTGGCTCCTCCATCATTGGGGGAGGGGTGAAGGCCCCCAGGATCAAGACCAAGAACCTGGTCAGGTAGGCGTAAGGGTCCTTGGAAGGTTGTTAGAACCAACTATGTTGGGAGCTGCTTGTGTGTTTGACATGACATACTGCTTCTGCCAAGCCTCGTGGTGGGGCGGGATGTTAGTGGTGGAAAGGTTGGTTTCTTTCTCATCTCTTTCTCCTCTCCACCCTCTACTCCCACCTCTACTACTACCAGCATCATCTTCTGTGAGGCTGTGGCCATCTACGGCATCATCATGGCAATTGTCATTAGCAACATGGCTGAGGTACGGAAGACTAGGGTTGGGGAGCCCATCCATTCTAGTGTGTTCTACAAATTGCTTTAGAGGTGCATAAGGGATCATTTCTGATTACTTTTCTGCCTCTCTCAGCCTTTCAGTGCCACTGACCCCCAGGCCATTGGCCATCGGAACTACCATGCAGGTAGGTGGATGAGTATGTGTGAAGGTGAAAAGCCCTCCTGTCTCCCAGCTTGAATTCTGCATTTTGATGTGCTTTCACATACTTTGGCCTGCTTTGTAGAGTTGGGGTGGACGTTAGCCCCATTAGCCCACATTGGGCCTTGTCTTCATCTGCCCCTGTGCCTAGCTGGGCCTCAAGGTACCCCCTCTCTGTCCTTCCAGGCTACTCCATGTTTGGGGCTGGCCTCACAGTGGGCCTGTCCAACCTCTTCTGTGGAGTCTGCGTGGGCATCGTGGGCAGCGGGGCCGCCCTGGCCGATGCTCAGAACCCCAGCCTCTTCGTAAAGATTCTCATCGTGGAGATCTTTGGCAGCGCCATTGGCCTTTTTGGGGTCATCGTCGCAATCCTTCAGGTGCCAAATCCGGCTCCGGGGCCTCTGTATCCTTGTCCCCAACCTAGCCTTACCCTCTTTCTGGAGAAGCTGAAGTGCTCCTCATCTCTACCTATAACTGTAGGACCCCCCAAACAGCTTCCACCTCCTCATTCCCATCTTCTCGTTTTCTCCTTTTGAGGCTTTCAATTTGTTTTTGTCTCTGAGCTAGTGTCACTGACAACAGTCCTGTTCTTTTCTCTAATGCCTTGTATCTGTGTAGTTCTCATTTAGTCTCTTCTGTCATTTTGTTTATCTGTCATCCTCTTCCTGTCTCCTGTCTTTGTATTTGTTTGTGGTCTAGACCGTGTTGCGATTTTGTGTGTGTCTGTTTCAGTCTGTCTCAGTGTGTTTAACCATTGTCTGTCAGAGCCTGTGTGTATCTCTATCTGTGATGGTCCTGCTAGTAGGAAAGCATATCTGAAATGTGTGTTTCGTGTCTGTCTTACAGCATGTGGGTTTGTGACTGAGGATCAGCCTGAAGCCTGAGCGTGACTCTTGGTGAATGGCTCTGTCCAGATGCCACTTCTCTCCATTTGTCCCACAGCCTAACTCTGTGGTTGTCTGACTGTCCCTGTTCATCTGTGTGTATCTATCACCGTGTGTCCATCCTAGTCAGTCATCCATCTGTTATGATCTGTCCATCCACCTATGGGTTTGCTAGGTCTGATCTCTTGTTATTTGTCACTATCTTGTCCATTCCTTTGTCCCTGCCTGATTTCTCCTGTTCTTTTTTTTTTTTTTTTGCAGACCTCCAGAGTGAAGATGGGTGACTAGATGGTCTGTGTGGGTGAGGCCGTGCCTCACTCTTATTTATTGCTGGTTTTCCTGAGACAGCTGGAGCTGTGCCACTTAGCCTTTCAGGGGCTTGGTGTTCGGGGCCCTTCCTGCGCTCACCACTCGCTGCCTGCTGACTTGGAGGCACTGCAGTCCAGGCTGAATCTTCAGTGTGGGGAGAGGGCCGCTGATGGCGACTATGTGTGCAACTGTGCACGTCTGTCCCCCACCTCTACCCCCAACCCATCTTCCCAGTGTTTGTGAAATAAACGTGGTATTTGTCCGGGTCAGCGCATCTTGTTGCCTGCTTGCGCCACCTTTCACAGAGGAAGGGTAATTGAGCCTGTGCTCCTCAACTTCATGCTAATCTCTTGCTAATTTTCTGACTCTGTACATACCTTCTCTGCTCTGGACAGAGCTGGCTCTTGGGTGGGGAGGTAAGGGTGCTGGGGAGGGCTCTGTAGCCCCTAAACCTCTTCGTTGAAGAGGGGACAAGGCAGTCCGAGGATATGGGCCCCTGGGTATGTTTGTGCCTGGGGTCCTCCTAGCCCCCGTCTTCAGCACTCTGCCCACTAGGCCCGAATTGTCAGACCACATCTACTTACCTGGCTCTACCCTCAGGCGTCATCACCCCGCATCTCTGTGAGGCTCAGCAGCCTATTTCCCGGCCTCTGCCTCTCTAGTGATAATACTGTCCCAGCACCCATCCCCTCCCCGCAACCTCTACTCTGATCCTTGTTCCCAGGGCCCTGTCCAGCTGCTCCTAGTCTTGTCCAATCTCTAATTTTTTCCTCTTACCCAACTTGTTGTTACCCTGGAAACCCCGGCCACCTCCGGTCCACGTATTTAAGGGTCCTGTCCAACCGGCAGCCCCCTCTCTGCTGGCCAGCCTTAATCACGCCCCCATTAGAGAGCTGACAAATTGCTAGACTCCTGCAATTTGTGGGCTCAACCTCCAGGTCCTCTTTCTAGGCTGAGTTCACGCTCCAACCCAGGGGCTCCAGTCCCCTCCCAACTCAGGGGCTTGACCAATCCAATACCCTCTCTCCGACGCGACCTCTATGCCAACCCGCTGGATGGGCCTGGCCAATTTCCTACGCCCCTGCCGGGTTCAGAGCCTCCTCTGTCTCCTGGCTCGGCCGCTGGCCAGGACCGACGTCGGAGCGGCGCGCGGCGGGTGCGGGCGCGCTGGAGGCGGGGGCCGCGGGGGCGCGCGCACGGGCGCGCCGGCCGGGCCTGCCCCTCCGAGGCGCCGTAGCGCGGGAGGGAGGCGGCGGTGCTGTGGTCCGTCGGTCCGCCGGTCCGTGGGTCTGCCCGGCCGCCCGGCCCCGCCCTGCCCCCCGGGGCGGCTCGGCTCCATGGCCCGCGGCGGCGGCGGCGGCGGCGGGAGGCGGCCCGGGGGCCGCGGGGGCCGCTGACCGGGCGGCGGGAGGCGGCGGGGCCGGGCCATGGGGGACGGAGCTGTCCGCAGCCGCCGGAGCCGGGAACCCTGCCCGAGCCGGAGCGGCGTCCCCTGCTGAGCCCGAGCGCCGGGTGAGAGGAGGGCGCGCGCGGCCCCCCACCCAGGGCCCCGAGATTCCAGACCCGGCCCCGCGAGGGGCACCCCGAGCGCGGCCCCGAGACCCCAACCCAGGACCGGGTGAGAGAGACACTGGCGGCCAGACCCCGGCCTGGCTTCCCCTACCCCACCCTCATCCCATCCCCAGCTCCCCTCCTGGGCTCCTCCGCCGCCCCCAGCCGGCCTCCCTCATTGTCCTCGCTC
Organism: Eulemur rufifrons; assembly: GCF_041146395.1. NCBI lineage: Eukaryota > Metazoa > Chordata > Mammalia > Primates > Lemuridae > Eulemur > Eulemur rufifrons. The sequence goes on from NC_090990.1 coordinate 31,813,655, forward strand.
GCCCCGGCCTCGTGGTGCGGGAGGCGCTCCATTCACGGTTCCCCTTCGCCTCGGCCCCCGCCCTACATCCACTCCCCGCAATCCACACCCCTCACCCCCAGGCTCCACACCCACCGGTTTCTGCTGCCTCCCCCGTCCTGGGGTGCCACGTGTTCAGCCTCCCAGCCCCGCCCAAACGCACCCCTCAGCCTGGCCGCCAGCCTGACCCAGAACCCCTGCCCCAGAGGGAGGGGTGGGAATGTTTGCACGTGGGTCTGGGTGTGAGCTGCCTGGGAGTCTGGATGGATGGCTGTATACGTCCAGGAGCAGCGGCTTTGTTTGTGAGTGTGTGACTCCTTGTGTTACTGTCACCCGGGTGTGTCTGTGACTCTATATGTAGTTGTCTGTGTGTCTGGATGTGGGTGACTATAGCTGGGACCAGGATGTCCATGTGGTTCTGTGTGTCTGTGAGTGAGACTTACCCTGCTCCCTGAAGCACTGCCAGAAGTGGTTGCTGCTCTGTTGGAACCATAGCTGGAGCCATGGCCCAGGCAAGACCCCTTCTTGCCATGCCCTGTGCTGTGCCCCTGTCTCCAGGGCCCAAGCATCCCTGTTTTGGGAATTAGAACCAGCTGTGCTAGGCAGGCCCCAGAGCCTTTGTCCCAGTCTCAAGGGGGCTGGCCTTGAAGTCTTAGGTGAGGGGTGTCCTCTGCCCCACCCTGTATTTTGGCCTTGTGCTCCGGTGGGTAGGGATCCATATTTGGGTCCTCTGGATGCTGAGGGCCCCTTCCCAGCCTGGTCCCAGTTGACCCAGCCTGCTTTCTGCTGGGACCTGAATGACCAAACCACTTCCCACCATGGCTCCTGGAAGGACTAAATGAAGTCATGAGTATAAAGTGCTTCTGCATGGTAGGTACTCAGTACTCATAAGTGGTCTCCCTTCCCCCTTCCCCAAGCCATGAGTCATGTTGAGGATGCTGCCCTGTGGGATATCTGTTTTCTGGGGCACAGGTATACATGTGGGTCTGTAGGTAAACATGTTTCCATGCTTAGGTATCAACCAGCATAAGAGTTCACATGTGTGTGTTCTTGGGAATATATGGGTATGTGTGTAGAGTTGAGCAATAAGGGTTAGTACCTGAGTGTGTGTGTCAGTGAAGTCGAGGAAGGTAAGTGTATGTGGCTTCGTGGGGTGTGCCTGAGGATGTGTGAGTACTGAGTTGCCAGGGACTGTGTCTGGGTGTCTGTTTGCAGGTAGAATGTGAGTCCGTGAGTGTCAAAGGGTGTGAGCAAGTAGGCGTGATGTGTGGGTCCGTGACTGTGAGCAGCTGGGCAGGAGGAGGGTGGGCAGGAGGAGGCCTTGCTCGCCCTACCCTGACCTGGTGGGTCTGTTTTCCCTCACGCCCCGCTCAGGCCGGCAGCCGGATGCCCGGGCCCACTGGACGGGCCGGTGGCCACCTGCGGGATGAGCAGACTGCTGGGGGGGACGCTGGAGCGCGTCTGCAAGGCTGTGCTCCTTCTCTGCCTGCTGCACTTTCTCGTGGCCGTCATCCTCTACTTTGACGTCTATGCCCAGCACCTGGCCTTCTTCACTCGCTTCAGTGCCCATGGCCCTGCCCGTGCCCTCCACCCGGCTGCCAGCAGCAACAGCAACTGCTCTCGGCCCAACACCACTGCCCCCAGCTCCGGGCTCCCTGAGGTCCCCAGTGCCCGGCCTGGCCCCACGGCTCCCGTGCTGCCACCCTGTCCTGACTCCCCGCCTGGTCTGGGTAAGCCTAGAGGGTAGGGTCTGCCTGGAGGTGGGGAAGAGGGTCTTAGAGTTTGATTGGGGAAATGGAGTCTGGACCCATAGGGGTGCCAAGGGTCCAGATCTGCTGTAAGAGGGCTATTCTTGGGGTTCCCTTGCCCAAGCCCAGGCTGGGGGTGGGAGGGGGCTGATGTCCCTGGATTCTGGCCAAGGCCCTGATTCCTGACACTGTCCTGCATGCAGTGGGTCGACTGCTGATCGAGTTCACCTCCCCCATGCCACTGGAGCGGGTACAGAGGGAGAACCCAGGCGTACTTCTGGGCGGCCGCTATACTCCGCCTGACTGCACCCCAGCCCAGACAGTGGCGGTCATCATCCCCTTTAGACACCGAGAGCACCACCTACGCTACTGGCTCCACTATCTGCACCCCATCTTGAGGCGGCAACGGCTGCGATATGGCGTCTATGTCATCAACCAGGTGCGCTATCTGTGGTCCCTGGCTGGACACTAGCTACCAAGGAACCCACGTGCACCTGTAGGTGTGCCTGCCCACAGGGGTGTGGAGCCCATGTGCATGTTGGTGCGTATGTGGGTTGGGGGCATTTGTGGTCCTCGTCTGCCTACGGTAGTGTGGATATTGGAATGTACATGGGCATGGATGTCTACGTGTTTGTCAGTGTACACAGGAAGATTTGGGTGTGTGTGAAGGCGTCTGTGTGCATGTGAATGTTGGCATGCACACTGGCGGGAGTGTGCATAGCCTCAGAAGCGGGAAAGCCCTGCTCCGTGGTGGTGGAGGACTAGGGTATGCTGATGAGGAGGAGGTGTCGCAGGCCCCAAGGAAAGGGAAAGTTAGACCCAGGGAACTCAGCTAAGTGCCGCAGCCCTTTGGTGGGCCTGGTAGGGCTGGCCACTTGGTCCCAGAGAGGATCTGCCACAGGCCCTCCCTGCCCACAGAGACCTACCAGACTTGGGTTCCCGCAGACTGCGGGTGGATGGTGTGTGAGTGGAGTTGGGCTATGGGAGCACAGAGGGGCCTGGTCCACCCTGGTGTTGGGAAGCAGTTGCTGAGACGGGTCCCCAGGGATGAACAGGTGTCAGGGACTGGAGGAGGCCAGCGTCCTAGGCAGAAGGACCTGGAGGACACAGGGCCCAACCAGAGAGCTGGTCTCATGTGTTTGGGAACTATGGGCCGAAGGGTGGAGTCCAACATGTAGGCTGAGTGGCAAAGATGAGGCTGGAGGGGTTAGTGGAGACCAAACCAAAAAGGGTCTTGGGAGGCATGTTAAGCGGTTGGATTCTAGCCTAAAGGTGGTGGGACACCATTGTGAGGTTGTAAGGAGGGAGTGACATGTATGTTTGCTTTTTAAAAAGATTGCTCTGGTTGCATGTGGCAAGTGGGTGGAAGGGGGAGACCAGAGGCAGGGTGACCACTTAGTAAGAGAGAACAGTGCCTGTGAGGAGGGCAGTAGTTGTGGGGATGAAAGGGAAGATGTTATGGAGAGTGAGGAGAGAGTGATGTCAAGATAGTGTGAGGGTTTCTGTCTTAGCTGTTTGCTGTGGGGGTGGCCATGCCTGTGAGTGAGATGGGGACACAGGAGCTGGGCCAGGTCTGGGGAAGTGTGACTCTGAATTCTTCTTGCATGTGACGAGTTTGAGTGCCTGTGGGAAGTATAGGAATGTGTAGCAGGCAGGTAGACAAATGAGTCTGGACCAAGGAGGGAGGTCTGCCATGGGGAGAGGGATCTGGGAGCACTGGTGCATGGATGGTCCCTAAACCAACAATGTCTGAGCTGCTCAGGGAGCAAGGGACATGCGAGGAGAAAGGCAGCACTTAAGGGATGGGTGGAGAAAGAGAGGCTGCTCCAGAGGCTCAGAGGATCGGCCGGCGGAGCCCAGGAGAGTGCGGTGTCCCGGAAGCCCGGCAGTCATTGTCAGGAAGGAAGCGTGGCAGCTGCGTGAGCGCTGTGGGGGAGTGAGGAGGGACGTGGACAAGAAGCGTCCAGTGGATTTAGCAACAAGGTGGGCCCAGCGAGAGCCATTTCAGGGGCATGGTGGGGGCGGAAGCAGATTGCAGTGGGCTGAAGAAGGAATTGGATTTGACGAAATGGAGATAACCAATTGGAGACAACTCTTTCTAAAAAATCTCTGCTGAGAAGGGAGGCAAAAGGTAGGGTGGTAGCTGGAGGGAGGTTTGTGTTTTTCTAGATGGGAGAGAATTGAGCATGTTTATGAGCTGAGTGGGGGAAACCTAGGGCTCCTGGCTGGTGAGGGAGGTCAGAGGGAGTGCTGATGGGCCGAGAGGACGAGGACAGCCCCTCCGGGGCTGGTGGAAGAGAAGGTGCAGGAGAGGGAAGGCAGGGAGCAGGGGGCTGGGCAGTCCAGGGGAGCAGCGCCCACCCCACCAGGCCCAGGCCAGACCTCCTCTCCAGGCCTGGAGGTCGTGGGTTGGGGCGGGGGCTCAGGGGTCAGTCCCTCCCATTGAATGCTCCCTGCTTTGCCCGGAATTTGGTGCTTAAGCCTCCATGGCCTGGATCCCTGCAGCCCCATTCTCAGTGGACCCCAGGCTCACTGGGCTGTGACTGCCTGTAGACCCTCTCCTTGTCATTTCGTTGGGGGGACAAGTGCATCTAGCTCGGTCCTATCCTGGTCTCAGAGGCTGCCCAGGGAGTTGGATGCAGATCCAAACGAGCCGGCAGGGTGCAGGTGCCTAAGGCTCGATGGCTCAGTCCCGGTGGACTGACACGGGGCGTCTGGGCATTCATTGTTCATCTCACTTCATGACTGTAAGCTCAGCAGGGATAGGGACCGGGGCCGCTCATCTCCAGAATCTCCCCTGGCACCAAGGCCGCAGGGTATCTTTGAGTGAGCGAATGGGATGAGAGCTCTACATAACCATAACTAGTTAAGCCGATGTTGGTATAAACGAAGCACAGAGGGAAGGAGGAAGCATACTGGGGAGGGAGGTTCGATCAGAGGAGACTTTCCAGACGTGAGTTTGAAAGTGAAGGAGAGCATTCCGGGTGGGGACACTGCTGACCCCAAGGCCTAGAGGGAGGCCAGGCTGGGAGTTCTGGGGCTGGCGAGGAGTGCGGTGTGGTGGGGCCTTAGGATCTGAGGGCAGTGGCCAGGGAAGAGACCGGAGCCAGATCTGGAATAGAAGCTGGACTTGATCCTGAGAGTCTGGAGGAGGCATGGCGGGGAGTAGGTCCCCAGCGACTGCTCTGGAGAGTGGTAAAGTGGCAGGTGCTGCTGGTCACAGGCTCAGAGCTGACCTGCCCTTCCCCCACCCCAGCATGGTGAGGACACCTTCAACCGGGCCAAGCTGCTCAACGTGGGCTTCCTAGAAGCGTTGAAGGAGGACGCCACCTATGACTGCTTCATCTTCAGCGACGTGGACCTGGTCCCCATGGATGACCGCAACCTGTACCGCTGCGGCGACCAGCCCCGCCACTTTGCCATTGCCATGGACAAGTTCGGCTTCCGGTGAGGGCTGTCTTCTCAGCTACACCCAGACCGCCCTGCCCCCGCACTCCCAGGCCCAGTGCCATGCTTGCTCCTGGCCCCTGGCCCTGGCCCAGACCCCTCTGGCTGGGCTGGATCCTCCCTGGCCCCAGCTGCACATTCCTGCCACTCCCTCTCTGTCCTTCATCTTGAATCCCCTTGGGACCCTTACTGACACCTGCCATCCCGTGCCGTAGGCTGCCCTATGCTGGCTACTTTGGAGGTGTGTCAGGCCTGAGTAAGGCCCAGTTTCTGAGAATCAATGGCTTCCCCAACGAGTACTGGGGCTGGGGCGGTGAGGATGACGACATCTTCAACCGGTGAGTAGGGATGGGATGGGGAGTAGACTGGCTGGGTGAGGGTGTGAGCTGCAGGCTGGGTGGGGCTCCTTGCCCTTCCCGGGGCCTGCTCCAGTCAGTCTGTCCCCATCCTCAGGATCTCCCTGACTGGGATGAAGATCTCACGCCCAGACATCCGGATAGGCCGTTACCGCATGATCAAGCATGACCGGGACAAGCATAACGAGCCCAACCCTCAAAGGTGACCCCCTCCAGCACCCCTGACCCCAAGTGCCCCCAATCCCTGACACCCTTGAGGTGGCCTCCAAGTATCCTTGATCCCTGAGAGGTACTCCCAGTGCCACTGATCCTCAGAGGTGATCCCAAGGTCCTAGACCCCTGACTCCTAGAGGTGACAGCTGGCACCCGATCCTTATCGCCCACCCCCAGCTCAGCTTCAGCCCCAGATATTGCCCACCCCTGGCCTGATGCCTAGAGGTGACTAGAAATGAAGGTCAGGGCTCATTGAGTAGATTGCGATCCTATTAGTGCCTTCACAGTCCTCACTTGTGTACCTTACATGACCTCTGCTTATACAGTCCCTGCCAGAACAGATAGGATGAAAGATAGCAGGCACTGGGCACAGCTCCTGGGGACCTGACAAAGGTGGCCCGAGCAGTGTGGGACACCCCTGATAGTGCCAACACCCCTGAAGTTGGAGGAGGCAGCTCCATTTCTTAGGAGGTGGCCGCATTTGGTGCCTGGGGCTGGCGGGGAGAAGGGCCTAAAGGGTGTGTGAACATAGACAAGGGCTTTCTGGGCTTCTTCATGCTACTCTGTGACTGTCTGGTACCAAACCTTATGGGGACAGGAGACCCAGAGCAGTCATCCCCAATCCCTGCGCTCCCTCACAAAGTTCATTCTAGGCAGGGAGACAGTTACAGCACAAGGAGATCAGGGCAAAGTGCTGTCCTGGCAGAAGGGGGAGTGATGTGGGAGACTTCCTGGAGGAGGTGACAGCAAATTGGAATTTGAAAAGAGTTATTCATTCAGCAGATGTTTGTCTCGTGCCTACCTTGGGCACAGTGCTATATTCACCAGGCTGATGGAGGAGCCCCGTGTGGATAAAGGGAATCATATTTGCAAGAGTTTGGAATGTGAACATGCACGATATATACTGAGAGTCTGAGACTGTTTGGCTGTAAGATCTCTGAAGGCTGGTAGTGACAGGAGGGAGGTCAGTGCTGGGTATTGGGGGTCTTGAATACCAACAGGTTGGGAATTTAACTTTTGTCGCAGAGGAATTGGGGAGTCAGGGAAGGGAGCAGAGAGAGGCAGGATCACATTTGTGTTTGGGTGGCATACTCTTTTGAGTTTGAGGAAGGTGAAGAGCTGGCCTGGCTGCTGGGTACAGCAGGAGAGGAAGTGGACTGGGCCACAAGAATCACTGGGGCCCGAAGGGGCATGCTGGGGTATGGACTGGGGTGGGGGGTGTGCTGTGCCCCCAGCTTGGACAGTAGGGTTTTCTGCTCTGAACCCAGGGTGTAGGAATGGGGGAGGTGGGTTGTAGCACTGACGCAGGGTTGATGTTTGGCAGAAGCCTGAGGCACTGGAGGGGTCGGGGAGCTGATGAAAAATTGGTTCAGATAAAAACCATGGGCCGCAGGGAAGAGAAGACAGCCTGGAAGAAGAGGGCCTTCAGGGCAGCTGAGGGAGCATGCTTAATACTGGGTGGCTCAGGAGAGGGATCTGAACTGAACTCAGGACTGGGAGGATCAAAACACTTGAGATGAAGGTGGGAGTGGAGCTCTACAAGTACATGCGAGGAGCCTTGGTTCTGTTTCGGGAATAGCTTGTCTGGGTGCTGTCATCAATTAGTGATGTCTGCCTTGGGTGTGGAAATGGAAAGACAGCCAGAAACTGCCGGCTTAAGGAACTCTGTAGATGGTGGTTCTGTCTACCTAGTTGCCTTTGCCTCAAATCCAGGAGTTCTCCTGGATTCTTTTTTGTCACTCTATGTATCCAAACCATCAGCAAGTCCTAACACCAGTGAGCCCACCCACCTTCCCACTTTACTACTTCTTTCTTTCCTTCCTTTTTTTCCCCCCAGGGTCTTGCTCTGTCGCCCAGTCCGAAGTGCAGTGGCATCCTCACAGCTCACTGCAACCTCCAACTCCTGGGCTCAAGCGATCCTCCTGCCTCAGCCTCCCTAGTAGCTGGCACTACAGACACGCGCCACCACGCCCGGCTAGTTTTTTAATTTTTATTGTAGAGGCAGGGTCTCGCCATTGCTCAGGCTGGTCTCAAACTCCTGGCCTCAAGCAATCCTCCCACCTCGGCCTCCCAGAGCATTAGGATTACAGGCGTGAGCCACCGCGCCCGGTCCCCCTTTACTACCTTAACCCTAGTCCAACCTCTGATCTCGCTTGGGCCACCACGATGGCTTCTAACTGGTTTCCCTGCTTCCCCGTTGTCCCTTTGTAGTTCATGGCCTGCCCCACAAACTGTGTTAAAACCCCTCAGTGCCCTCTCACTCACAGAATAAAATATGAACTGGTTACTCTGACTTACAGAGCCCTGCCCATGTGCAGTATACTCCAATCCAAGCTGGTATTATTCTGTTTTTCCAGGCCCATTAAGGTTTAGCCACTCAGCTGTGCAAAATCTTACTCCCAGTTTAGGGTCAGCATGTGCTCTGACCTCTGCCTGGCACGTTCTTCCCCCCACCCTCAGCTCAGTGTCACATACTCACCCCTTCCAAGGCAGCCCTCTTATCTCCCTTGGCACTCTGACCTCTTCGTTGACTGTTATCTGACTACCCTAGAGAAGCAGACATGCCTGAGGAAGGACCCGTCTGTCCTGGCTTTGACTGTAGCCCTGGTGCTAGAGCACAGCTTGGCACATGGGGCTGCTCAATAAGTAGCTGGTGAATGGGTGACTCAAGGATGAGGAACAGAAGATGGCACAGGCTTGGGAGTAAAAATGACACATCTGATGTAGAACACATTGCATTTGAGGTGCCTGTGAGATGCCTCATGTCTGGGTCTCGTGCTGAGAAGGAAGGTCTGAGCTGAGAGGTTTGTGAGGGTGTCACAATTCTGTTTTATGACCTAAGGGGGTGAGATCTGTTTTGAGGGCAGATGCAAGAGCAGAAGGGCTCCTGCCCAGTCAGCACTGGAAGGAGCCAGGATGTCGTAAGCCTTTGACCCAGAGATCCCTTGTTGGATTTGGTGTTTAGTCCTGATCAAGAGCATTTCGTCCTGTTTAGGTTTACCAAGATTCAAAACACGAAGCTGACCATGAAGCGAGATGGCATCGGGTCAGTGCGGTACCAGGTCTTGGAGGTGTCTCGGCAACCGCTCTTCACCAACATCACAGTGGACATTGGGCGGCCCCCATCATGGCCCCCTCGGGGCTGATGCTAATGGACACAGGCTCTCAGTGCTGAGGATTGCCTGCCAGAGGACTGACCTACAGCCTGGCTGGTGTGGCTGCCCTGGGGGGCACCCCCAGGACTGAGACTGGGCTCTGTTTTCTGAGGGTCTTCATTAGGCCTCCCCGCTCAGCTGCACCTGGAAGTTTCAGAACCCACTTTGGGGGGCTTCCTGCCTGGGCAGGCCCCTCAATTGTGGCCCTCTCCAGGGTCAACCCTCCTTCCTGCCCCACTCCCCCCAGCCCAGCCCAGGTCACTGTCAGGGTCGGGCCAGCCCCTGCACTGCCTCGCGGAGTGGCCTGGGCTAGGTCACTCCACCTCTCTGTGCCTCAGTTTCCCCCCCTTGAGTCCCCTAGGGCCTGGAAGGGTGGGAGTTGTGACTAGAGGGCAGTGTCTCTTCCAGGGGGAATTCTCAAATCTGAGGAACCCCTTACTCCAGGGGAGGGGAAACCTTTTTCATTCAACTGGTAGGGGGCAAGCTTTGGTGTGCCGCCTGCTGAGGAGCAGCCCCAGGAGGGGACCAGAGAGGGTGCTGTGTCACTGCGTGGGGTCTTGGGGTTGATTGGCCTTTGCATGGGTGGCGGGTGGGGCTTGGATCAGTCAGTCTGGTTCCCGCCTCCCTGTCTCAAGAAAGGAGGCAGTAGCCCCAGGGCCGGCTCGTGTTTGTACATTGCACAGAAACTTGTGTGGGTGCTTTAGTAAAAAACGTGAATGAAACAGACCCCTTGTCTGTTTGGGGATGGGGATCCGGGTCCCTGGACCTAGTTTCCCCGAATGTGTTGCGGTGGAAGGACACCTGGTCCGGGGCTGTCCTGATTCTCCTATGGCCCTAGGGGGAAAAGTTCACGCTGCCGCTGCCTCCGGGCCAGTCGAGACAACGAAGTAATAAACCCGAGTGAGCTCAGGTTTCTCAGTTCTTACACATTCCCTGAGGCCGGAAGTGCCCGAGGATGAGCCCGAAGTGCTTGGGGTCAGGGCTCTGGGTGGCTCTCACGCCCCAGCACCTCTCCCGCCAAGGTGGGACTCGCAGCCGGCTCGCCGCGCGCCCTGCCTGGCAGGGGAGGGGCCGGCGCCTCCGAGGGGCGGGGCCTGGGGGGGGTGGCCGCGCGGTTTCCCGGGTGACGGCCGCGCGGAAGAGGCGGGGTAGGACCCGGGTTCCCTCTTGTCGGCTCCGGGGCGCCGTGGCCTGGAACCGCGGCCCCCGAGAGTCTGCCAGAGAGGGGCAGAAGAGACAGCGCCAGGGACTGGCGGCTCTGGACGGGGTAATTCCTGCGGCGGGGGCCGGCGGCAGGACTTGGGTGGGGCTGGGGGGCGGGGCCTGGAGTCGGGCGGGCGTGGGTGGGCGGGGCCCGGGCGACCAGCGGGCTCGCGGTGAGTGCAGCGCTCTGAACTGCCCCGTAGGTGTGAGCAGGGCACTGTGGCGCTGGCGGGCCATGCCCCGGGACTCCCCGTCGCTGTGGGAGCTGGTGGAGGAGCACGTTCCGCTCCCGGAGCGGCCCGAAGTGAAGAGAATTCTGGGGGAGGCGGCGGTGGACCTGAGCCTGGAGCTGTGGGCGGAGGTGGGGAGTGGGAAGGGGGGCCACGCCCCTGGCCTGCCCCAACACTCAGCCAATTTCCCTCCTCCTCCGGTCCCTGGCTCTGCCTAGTAACTCCCCAGGTCTTGTCAGATCTTACTGTCCGCCCTACCCCTCACTCCCCCAGCCCCCCACCCCACTCCTGTCACCTCCCTCCCCAGTTGCAAGGCGTTCCAGCTCTCCTTGCAGGTGGCGATGTTACGGGCCCTGCTCCAAGAGGCTCGATCCTCGGAAGCCCCCAGCTCTCGCCCCATCTCTGACCCCTCCTCTCTTCTGGCACCGCCGCCCCACCTAAGGGACCTCATGCGCCAGGAACTCCGGCAGCTGCTCCAGGGTCTCCGCCACAAGGCCATCTGCGAGGGCAGGTGGGAGCCTCAGACCTGGGCCCCTTCCCTAGACGTCAGGTGGGCTGGCCCTGCTCCTGGCAAGGAGCCAGGGTCGCCTTTCCTGTGGTTTCCTGAATGAAGCCCCTCAGCTTCCTTCATGTGCACCTTCTGCAGGGACCAGGACCAGGCTTGGGTCCAGTATAGCCCCCGGGTCCTGCGCTTTGCCTTGGAGGAGCCCAGGTGTGATTTGCCAGAACGAAAGATATTCCAGATGAGAGCTGGTGAACCCAGGTAAAGTGCTGGTAGGAGAGGAGGGATCTGTCCCCACTTGGCCGTGGGCCCCAGCCAGCTGGTGGGTTCCACCTGGCTCCATGGAGGAGTTGGACACTTTTACGGCCACTTGTGGTAGAGATCAGCACATGAGGGCTATGGAAACCCAGAGGTTTCCTAACCTAACACCTAACCAGCCTGGGCATGGGCAAGGCTTCCTGGAGAAAACGACTGGTTTGATCTAGTTGTAGTATGAAAAGCGGTTTTCTAGCAGATGAAAGAGAGAAGAGCTTTGCAGGAAGAGGGAGGAAAGGAGGCCATGTCCAGTGGGCAGTTGTTCCTCAGGCCTAGAGAACAGCATCGAGGGCGGGGCTAGAGTGGTAGGGACAGCTGAGGGGGAGGGCGGCAAGTGGTATTTACAGCTGGGACTGAATGAGATATGTGCTCATAAGAAGTGAATGGTAACAGCTTCTTATTCTAATCCTCATACAGCCCTAGGAGGTGGGCGACATCCCCATTTTACACACGAGGAAACTAAAGTTCAGAAAGAATAAGTGATTTGCCTGAGGTTGCACACAGTGAAGGTTGGCAGTTGCAAACCCAGGCTCCCAAACTCTTACTCATTGCACTGTACCACATTGCCTTTGTGAGAAAACACACAGAATTGTCTAGGAGAAGTGGTATTTGTGTCCTGAAGTCCTGGGGGGCAATACGGGGAGAGTGATGTTGATTTCATCTGCCAGCAGCAGTCACAGGGACCTCAGCGTTTTCAAGGACCAACTGAACGTGTCCAACATTGATCAGGTTGCCAGACACCTGAGGTGAGGCCCAGGGGCACCTGAGTGTGTGTAGGTGGGGGTGGAGACAGGACAGGAGACAGGGACGGGTCCTGAGGTGCTGGGGCAGCTACCTGGTATCAGGCTGAGTAGAAGGACAGCCAGTTGCTGCAGAGCTAATGAGGTTGTTACCAGGAGGTAGCCAAGGACAGATGTCAGAGGGGCCAGGGCCCTAGGAATTTTATCCTGACATGGGGTAGCAGTGGAGGGTAGCCACGAAAGGCGAAAGGGTTTTAAGCAGGGGAAGGGCTGTGATGGAGGCAAGAAAAGTCACAAGCCAGGGCAATAGTGCAGAAGAGAGAGGATGGTGGCTGCCAGGGTGGAAACTGTGAGATGGGCAAGGAGGAAACACAGCCTCTCCAGAAGGAGACTGATGGGGGCTGGAAGTTTATGCTGGGGCAGCTGCCAGGCAGCAGAGAGCAACAGGGGTTGAGAAAGTAAGGACTGGAGGGGCTCTCCGTGAGGCTGAAGGTTGGGGCCATGTGGTGGGCTTGGCTGAGACTTGGTCCTGCGACATTGGATCTGGCTGCTATGCTCCTCATGTCCCAGGGACCTCCTGGAAGAGGAGTGTCGCACCTTGGAGAGGGAGATCCCCATCCTGCAGGTGAGCTGCAGCCCTGGGCCTTCCCCCAGAGCCTCACTGCTGAGGGTAAACACACGCTTCTCGCCTGGGTGTATTCGTGTGTCTTCGTACATATGTGCACATAAAGGTTGTATGACTCCTGTATCCATTTCTTGCGTGTGCACATTGTGTGTTTGTGTGAAATCCTAGAAGCCCAGGATTCTGGTTGAACCCTTAAGTCCAGCAGATTGAGACTAACCTGCTGCATTTGCCTCAGGTCTTCCGCCTCGTTCCTTCACCTAAGTCTGGGTACAGGCCCCACCACCATCTCACTAAACTTGGCTTTCTCCCAGGGCTGGAATTCCCTCGGGGGCTGCCCTCATGGCGGTTGGGCTAAGGGGGCTGCACAGGCACATTCCTGGGCCCTGCCCTAGGGGTGTTGGCCTCTGTGTCCTCCCTTGTCCCACCCCTCCCTTAAGGCTGGGCACTGACCCAGCTCTCCCTGCAGCGCTGCCTGGAAGAGGAGTCCTTGCAGGCTTGCCACCCCTCTGAGGCAACCCTGGAGCCCACCCTGGCAGGTGAGGACCCTGAGCAGGCCCAAAGCACTCAGCCTTTTGCTCTCTGCCCTGCACCTGCACACACCCTGGAAGAGCTGGGCACTGTGACTCAGCTGTATCTGTCCTCCAGAGCTAAAGGAACAGAGGAGTGCCATGGAACAGGAGCTGCAGGCATCTCTGGGGCCTTCTTGTGTCTCTCCCAACCACAGGTAAACCAAAGCAGGTAGATGGCCAGGCAGGGTGGGCTGAAGGGTCAGGCCACCACCTCCTTACAGTTCCTCCTTCCTGTCCAGGCAGTGGCCCTTGGGGTCCTCCACTCAGGGCCTCAGACCCCTTCCTTGCTTCCGTGGGGCTGCTGGAGTTTGGGCTGCGCCTCTCCAATGCCACCTGCCTGCACCTCCTTTGGAGCGCTGTCCCCGACCTGGAGGCCAGGCTGCCAGCTGCCGTTGGGGACGGCAGCTTCAGTGCAGACCCAGGGAAGGGCCAACTTCCACCCCACTGTCCAGTGCAGTGCCCCAGGCGCCAGCCTGAAGGGCTGGTCACAAAGTGGGTTTCTGTTCCTGCTGGAATGCACCCTATCTGCTGCTGCCTCTCAGCTATCATGGCCCAGCCAGCTTCAGCTGAAGTCTGGATGAGCTCTCGCCAGGACCCCAGGGCTGTCCATCTGTCTGGCCCTTGCCCCACCCCCTTGCCAGATCCCTGTATCTGGGGCTGTGCGGCTGGGCATCTGTCCCAGTGCTCAAAGCCTTTGGCCTTTCTCCTGCAGACAGAGGTCCCATCCCAGCCCTGACTCTCATTCCCTGGGGGACCCAGACAAAGCACAGCAGCAGCTCAGAGACAGGAATAGAAATTTCATTAAAATCTATGGACTTTAAAATCCTAGTGGTGCATGATGGGTGGGGGTGGGCGGCGCACCGTTATTGCTACAAAGGATTAGAGGTGGCTTGGCGGGGGCTGTCACTGCACAGAGGGTACAGAGGACGGACAAACAGACACTGCAGTGTTGGGAGAAGGAGCTCTGGCTCCAGAGAGGCGATGGGGGGACATGGGCTGGGGCCATTTGGCACGTGAACAAGGGCAGCATGTTTGGGAAGACGGGGCCTTTAGCCTGGTCTGGGGGAAGAGGGTGTCGTGCAGGGTCCCCTTCCCCAAGGTTCTGGACTTGAGCCTCCTGTTGAGCAGCCCCCACCCCGGTCCCCCAGAAACAAGTGCTTTGGGCAGGCTGCTGGGTCACGGCCTCTGCTGGCTGGGCCTGACAGCCAGGGCTGGGACGAGGTGCAGAGACCCCAGAGCAGCCGAGTGAGGTGCAAGCAGGCCTGGAAGACGGATTGGACCCGAGGCTGGGGGCGAGGGGTGGCAACCACAGATAATACAATTTTTACAAAAATAACTACACAGATAAACAGGGCTGGGAAGTACAGCCTGACAAGTAACACTGCACAGCCCCCAACCCCTCCCCGTGCCCTCAGGTAGGAAGATCCAATTTGCCTGGGCAGAGGTTGGAGTCTGCTCAGAGGGCAGGAACACTGGTCATGGGGCTGGAGGCCCAAGGAGGGGACAGGCGGGGACCTACCCAGAACCTCAGCTCAGGGCAGAGTGCGAGGGCATCAGAGGCCATGTAAAGCCAGGCAGGCCACGGAGGACCTGGCCCGAGACCTCTCCAAAGTGCTTTGGGCTCCCCGGCAACCCTCCCCTCGTGACCCCCACCCCCAGCTGCCATCTTGGCATCCAAAGGACGTGTAAACACGGGGACACGAGCACAAATGACCACACTAGCAGTGGTGGCCATGGTGACAGCAGCCATCCTGGCCAGGGTATGGCAGGGGGCAGGTGGTGACACCTGTCCACTGCCTCCCCAGTCTCTGTGGTGGGAGCACAGGGTGGTGGTGGGGCCACTCCCCTGGCAGCTGTGCTCATATCCGGGAGTCCTGGAGACGGCCGGAGCCATTACTGCCCACCATGGGGATCTGGGCCTTGTCCGGGTGCAGCGGCTGGACCTCGAACCCATCTTCAGGAGAGGGGGCTATGGTGGGGGCATAGCGCCCAGTCCGGTGTTCCAGGAGGGCAGGGCCCCAGTCTCTGCTTGGCTTTGTGGCATTTTTCAAACGCTGCGTGAGAGGTAGGCATGGGACACGGGTTAGGGGTGAGTCAGAGGGAGCCTTTAAGCCCCATCCATCCCCCCTCACCGGGCTGCCCAGCCCTCACCTGGAAGAGAGTGCCCCCATCTGTGCGGCAAAGCTGGAACAGGGCATAGAGTGGGATGCACAGGACGGAGGACAGAGCCATGAGGAAGCCGATGGCCACGGCCCAGCCCGGGTACTGGTAGTGGTTGTAGGTGATGGGCCGGTACTGGATCACCGTGAAGACGAGAATGAACTGCAAGGGGCGGGTGGGAGTGGGCGTGAGGCCCGTCCAGAGCCCCGCCCAGACCCCAGGCATCCCTCCTATCAGCACCCCTTCCTCTCCAGCTCCCCAAGCTAGAAAGAGGCATTTCGGGCAGGGCAGGGGTGACTGTCAACATCCGGGCAGGGGAAGAAGCAGGCAGAGCCAGGATCCGGGGCACGGTGGGCAGGAAGGCACCGTGGGAGGGGAGAGGTCTTTCTTCGCCATAGTCTTCAACTGGCCAGACAACAGTGAAGCTGCTGTTGCCTCTGGGAGCCAGTCAGTTCTGCTCAAAGACTCGCTGTGGCTCCCTATTGCCTAGAGAGGCAAGGAGGCCAAATCCCCGGCTTTAGGCTTTCACCTTGCAAAGCACCCTCCTCGGCTTCTCTTGCTCCCACATTGTTCCGGCGTTTCCCGTACACCCAGCACTTCCCACCTTCTCTTCGTTTACTGGGCAATCACCCTCTGCACCTGCCTCCGTCAAACCCTAAGCCAGTGCCACCTCCTTCAAGAAGCTTCCCCAGGTTCCTCCGTCTCCTTCTGAAGGGCCTCTCAGTGGCATTTGCCATCTGCGTCCCTTAGAGTTACTTTGTTTAATGTTTCCCGCAGACCTGAGAGCTCCTGGGATTGCATCAGCTCAGGGTCTCCAGTGCCCAGTACGGTGCCTGGCACAGTCTCATTTGTTGATGTGAACGGAGTTGTGCAGAAGGCAGAAGGGGATGGGGGAGAGGGCAGGGTGAAGCCCTGCCTGTCTATGGCTGTGGAGACTGTGACATTCAGCCCGGGGAGGCTCCAAAGCCTGAAAGTGGTGAGTGTTATGCTATGGATGCTCCAGGAGCCTCTCTGGAGAGAGATGAGTGTGATGGGAAATAAAACCTGTGGCCGCAGCAACAAAAAAGTGAAAGGAGGCAGAGGGACAGGGCTGTGGCTCACCAGCCACCCAGAGGGCCTCGGGGGTGCCTTGGTGTGCCAGGAGGGCTCAGTGTCCTCCTCCTGGGCCTTCAGACACATCCTGGAGCTCGGGCTCCTCTGGCCTTCCTTGTGACCAAATTCTAGAGTGCAAGACCCACATCCAAACGGGGGACCCCTCCTGGGACGCTGCATGCAACAAGTGTCCCTGAATGGAACTAGATTCTGATCCACGTGTGGACAAACCTCTTATTTGAGTTGACAGAAAGAGGGAGTTTGTCAAAAAGAGCTTTTCAGAAATATAAAGAAGCAAAGCCCCCAAAGGAACCACAACAGCACAGAAACAGATGTGCCCACGGAGCCCAGAGCCCCCTGTAAAGGTGACTCCAGCCTGGCTTCCTGGGCAGAAAGGGCACTGCCCACTTCGCTGCAACCTTGTGGAGACGCCAGACCCAGGCCGAGGCTGCACCTGCAGAGCCTTCTTGTGCCTGCCCCCTAGCTGCCTCCTGCCCCTAGCAGGTGCCCCAAGCTTGTCCCCAGGATGGCACTGTGTTCTGAGTGTGGGGAGCACCCTCGCCCGCCGAGCTGCCCTCAGGCCACAGCCCGCAGGGCACGGCACAGTGCTGCTCGGCGGTGCCTGCCCTCCCCAGCCTCCCCACTGGCAGGAGACTTCCGCTCCTCCTGTTTCAAGGCTGGGACAGTGGCCAGAGCCCGTGCCTGTGCCAGGCTTGGGAACATCCCACACTCAGCCCTCTGCGGGCCATTCATTCAGAAACATAAGCCACAGTGGAAGTGTGTTGCCGAGCCCCCTGTGGCACTGAGAAACATGACAAGAGCGTGACTCTGGACACTGCTCTTGCTGCCGGGCCAACGCTCTGACTGTCACTCAGAGGTAGCCCTGCCTCTTCTCTGTGGAGTGACCATCACCCCCTCTCCCCTGCCTCCCACCCAGAAAGGAGTCGAATCGTGTGGATTTAGGCCTGGGCTGTCCTCCCTCCCGTAGAGGTGCCTCTAGCGCAGCACTGGCCCGGCCCACGGCCTCTGAACTGGACAACCTGATCTGACTCACGGCTCTGCCTGTAATTGGCTGTGTAACCATGGGCCAATTACTCAACATCCCCGTGCCTCAGTTTCCTCATCTGTAAAATGGGGTTAACAATTATACTCTGGAGAGTGGTGTTAGGAGTTAATATATGAAGTGTGCAGAAAGTGCCGGGCTCCTTGCCGTGGTGTGTTCCTCCCACCAATTCAGCTCCCCTGTGGAGTTTCCCAGCTGTTGGATATTCACAGCAGCAGGAACTCCCCCTCCCGAACGAGCCCCTTCACTGCTGGGAGGCTCACGTAGTCGCCCCCAATGCAGAGCCGACATCAGCCTCCTACAACCTGCCGCTACAGGTCCGGGGGCTGCTTCTGGGACACTCACACGTCCACACCACACAGCCACGCTCCTCAGCACCTCCTCTGCGAGCGCTGGGAGGTGAGATCAGCGAGGCAGAGGCTGCACCATTAATAATGTGACTCCTGAGGCCCCTCTAGGGACTCCGGGCAGGAACGCCAGGGAGGCAGGGCTGACTCACTCGACTTGCTGCCAGCCGATTTCCCTCTCTAAGCCTGGGCAGTGTCCTCGGTCAAACACAGGGCTCAGCTTTCCCTTCCTAACCCGGCCAGGCCTGGGGGGCTCTGAGTCTCACACACCCATCCAGCCTCCCTCAGCCTCCCAGTGGCCACAGTTGTGGGTGCGGAGCACCTGCTCTCCCTTCGCTGGTTCCCAAGAGAAGGACACCTGGCCAAGAGGCAGCAGGGGAAGGGAGGGCCAGCCAGGGAACTCACAAAGATGATAGCCGGGGAGACGAAGCGCCAGCAGATCTGAAAGAAGAGGGGTGGTGGGAATCCCAGCATCATCTGGATGTCCTGGAAGTAGCTCCGGTGCCCTGGAGAGATGGGGAGTCAGCAGGCCGGCAGGACGGTGGGCGCACCAGGGCTGGGACACGGGAGTCGCCAGGAGCTTGGGCACTTACCGTAGATGTACATGATGGACACGCACATGATGCAGGAGATGATCACCAAGGAGAAGCTGGCCGCATAGTTGTCCATCAGCAACAGCCAGTAGATACCTGCCTGTGGGCCAGGCGGCAGCTGAGCTGGGGTGCCCGTGGCCTCGGTGCCCCCACCCGTTCCCCATATACCCTGGCAACTCGCGCCCAGCCTTCCTGTCACTGGGTCCTTACCTGGCTGGTGAGGGGGATGCCCAGCAGGAAGCCAGCCACAGCCACGCCCAGGGTCACGTAGGTCTTTTTCTGCAGGATCCACTCATTCCCCACCTCATCCACGATGGCCGTGACGAGTGTCTCCAAGAGGCAGAACTGCAGGACGCCACCATCAGAGCCTGCCCCGCCCCCGCCCTCCCCAAGCCAGCAGCCCCGCCCTGAGCTCATACCTGAGTGCCCAGCCCCAGCAGGATGAGCATGAAGAAGAAGAGCAGGGACCACAGCGGGGAGATAGGCAGCAGTGTGAGGGCCTCGGGGTAAGCCACAAAGGCCAGGCCCGGGCCGTGGTCTGCCACGCGGGACACATCCACGCCCAGATGATTGGCCATGAAGCCGAGGATGGAGAAGATGACAAAGCCAGCATAGACACTGGTGGCACAGTTGGTGATGCTGATGATAACACTGTCCCTGATGGGAGGAGAGCGGAGGCCGAGTTCAGCAGATCTGTTGGCTTCTCTCTCCCCGACTGGGGCCAAGAGGAGACATGGATACAGGGCAAGCTCCAGGAGCAAAGGTGCCCCAGCTCCTTTTCTGGTCTGCTCTGGGCCTTTTTTTGAGATAGGGTCTCACTCTGTCACCTGAGCTAGAGTGCAGTGGCATCATCATAGCTTACTGCAACCTCGAACTCCAGGGCTCAAGCGATCCTCCTGCCTTAGCCTCCCAAGTAGCTGGGACTACAGGCACACACCACATCCAGCTAATTTTTCTATTTTTTGTAGAGACGGGGTCTCGCTATTGCCAAGGCTGGTCTTGAACTCCAGGCCTCAAGCGATCCTCCTGCCTCGGCCTCCCAAAGTGTGCTCTGGGCCTTTTTAAGTGGGCCCGAGGCTTTTGAGTACTCATGGGCCCCTGGGACATCATTATCCCCATCCTTCTTCTCTCTCCGGCCAAAGTATCTCTCCCTATTCTCCAGTGACTCGGTCCAGACCCAGTGTTCCCAGGACATCAAGGCCATGAGTGGAAGAGGGTCCCAGCAGGCCAGGGGGCTGCACTAGAGCCGGGGTCAGGCTGCAGAGAACGGCGGGGAACGGGCAGCCTCCAGGTGGCAGGGGCAGCTCACCGGTAGCAGTTGTTGTGGAACTTGTTGTAGGAAGCCATGGTGATGAGCCCGCCCCACGCGCAGCCCAGCGAGTAGAAGATCTGGGAGGCGGCGTCCCCCCACACCTGCAGGGAGCCATGGCAGGTGAGGAGCTGTGGGCAGAGGCAGGCCCTCCCTGTCACCTTTCGGGCTCCCCTCCACAACCCACCTTGGCCTCCAGGATCTTGTCCCACTGTGGAGTTAGGTAGTACATGATGCCCGTGAAGGCTCCTTCCAGGGTCACTCCACGGACAAACAGGATGGTCAGCACCACATAGGGGAACGTGGCCGTGAAGTACACCACCTGGGTGCAAGACCGGCTCCGTGGGCTCCTCTGGGCTTTCCCCACCCCGGGCACCACGCCCTGGCCCCCGACCACCACCGGCCCTCTGGTCCCTCTCCCCGTCCGTGTCCCTTCCCAGCCTCCCCCCAACACGTGCACAACCCAGGTGGGGCAGGCAGGGTCTTCCGGGTGGGCACAGATCCTGCTGCGGAAGGATACTTGCTTTCCCTGAAGACTTGACCCCCCGGATGAGGCAGAGGAAGACGACCACCCAGGAGACACCGAGGCAGCCGAGGAGGGGCAGCCGCACCTCCCCAAAGTTCCCGATGTCATCTGACAGCTTCAGCACGTAGAGCCTGGGGAGAGGAGATTATCCTTGAGGGCCAGCCCCTGCTGCCAGCAACAGACTCCCAAGACCCAGGGCCCAGCCTTTCAGCTCCCTGCTTTGTCATAAGGTCCCAGTGGCCAGTTTGTGTGAGATGGGGGCCCCTGTGGGCGCAGCATCCTCTGCCTGCTGCAGCCCCTGGGGAGCAGGACACAAGTCCCACTTCCGTAGCCTCCCCCAGAACCCGCAAGGGCTCCTGGAGGCCACATCCCGGGCCTGGGCGGTCTCCTTGTCCCTGGTCAGGCCCATCCCAAGCCCTTGCTTGGGCCTTTCTCCCTTCAGGAACGCCCTCTCTTTGTCCTATTAGGTGTCAGCTCAGGAAGCCTTCTGTGAGCATGTCACCTACACCAATCTGTCCCATCTCCAGTGAACTGAGGGAGGCAGTGGAGTGCCGAGCAATGACTGGACCCAATTCCTCCCCTCTGGGTGGCTCCATCCAGCACCCTACGCCACACCAGCTGTGCCCCCGCAACCAGCCAGGCCCTGTGTTGGGTGCTGGGCATGCAGACCTGCAGGGCATCGTCCTGGCCCTCGGGGAAGAGGGTGCAAGAGACAAGCAGGACTGCTCTGGATGGGAAGGTCCGGGGCAGAGATAAGTACAGGGTGCTGCAGGCACACCAAGAATGGCATCTCAGTCCCCTGGGGAGAGGCATGGGGGGAGGCGTCCCAGAAGAGGCGAGGCTGGAGCTGTGGTTTGAGGAACGGGGAGGAGGTGGGTGAAGAGGGGTGGAAGAGTGTGCCAGGCTGAGGGAGCAGCAGCAGCAGGACAGGGGGTCACGAAATGGTATAGCTCAGCTCGGGGCACTCGGGGGCAGCTCAGTTAGGCTGGAACAGCGGGGAAGGGCAGAGAGAAGGTGAGGGGTAGGAAGGGAACCGAGTGTAAGAAGCCATGAGGGCGATGGGAAGCCTCTGAGGGTTTTGTAGGGGCACTCTGATAGTCCCTCCTCAGCGCCAAACCTTGCAGTGGCTCCTGTCTCTCACTGTGGAAAAGCCATAGCCCCTTACAGTGGCAACAAGGCCCTACTCGACCCATCGTCCCCTGCCCTGCCATCTCTTTGATCGCCTCTCCTACTCTTGCTCACCTCTCCAGCAGCACTGGCCTCCTTGTTCTTTAAGCATGCCAGGCATGCCCCTACCCCAGGACCTTTGCACATGCTGTCTCCTCAGTCTGGGGTGCTTTCTCCCCAAATATCCACATGCACACATGGGTGTGCGACCCATGCAGTCACATAGGGCCTGTGCTTGGGATAATGCCCTGCCATTGCCATCTCCAAATTCTTAACACCTGTGAATAAGGGTCCTGTACCTTCACTTCGTGCTGGGCCCCACACGCTATATAGCTGGGCTTGTCCGAATGGCTCCCTCCCTCCTCAACTCCTTCAAGTCTTTCTTCAGGTGTGCTCCTCTCCAAGGGGCCTTCTCCGGCTACACTGCTGGAAATTGCAGCCCGCGTTACAGCCCAGCACCCCTTCCCTCCTCTGCTGTATTTCCCTCCATAGCACTTGGTGCCTCTGTCAGACTGTTTGGCCTAGTTATTTTGTCACCTGTCCTCTATAAGAGCAGGAGTTTTTGTCTGTTCTTGAACTCCTGGGCTCAAGTGAGTCTTCTGCCTCAGGCTTTCAAGTAGCTGGGACTACAGGTGCCCACCACCAATGCCTAGTTCATTTAAAAATTTTTTTGTAGAGATAGGGGCTTGCTGTGTTGCCCAGGCTGGTCTCGAACTTCTGGCATCAAGCAATCCTCCTGCCTCAGCCTCCCAAAATGCTAGGATTACAGGCATGAGCCACCACACCTGGCCTATGTTATATTTTTTATTGCAAGAGTACAGCATTACAATACTAGGGATATAAGAGTTTAGAAGGCTAGCCTGGAAACCAAATAATGAATTCTAGCTTTATTTTTATGGCACCATATTTAGTCTTTTTGTTTCGTTTTGGTTTGAGACCATGTGCCTTTGAGATCAAACAATTAACCTAAGAACTTTTGGAACCTAACATATTTATAAGTCTTTTCATATGGAACATTTCTGGGATCATTCTGTGTTATTTTTCGTATTTCTCCACATACATGTACACATCTTATCTCCCCAGCAGACGGTAAACGCCTTGAGAACAGGACGCCCTGAGCTCTGTCTTTGCATCTCCAGCGGTGGCAGTGACTGTGAGCGCCTGTCACTGTTCTTAGTGAATCATGCAGCACTATGTCACTTCATCTTTATGACCAGGCAGGCACTGTAACAACCCCGATTTAACAGAGGAACAAGTGAGACTTGGAGAGGTTTGGTGACCTCCCAAGGCCACACAGCGAGTAAGTGGCAGAGCCAGGATTTGAGCGAGGGCCGTGTGACTCCAGAGCTGCCATGAAGACGCTGGGGGAGGGGAGCCGGGTGCCAGGAGCAGGGCAGCACCGGGCTGTGGAGGTGAGAAAGCCTGGTGACGAGTGTAGGGCCAGTCGCGGGAACCGGGCCAGTCGCAGGAACCGGACCAGCGCAGAGGACTGTAAAGCCAGATTGTGACACGGTGGTGAGGCAGGGGAGGATGGTGAGTGAGCAAGAGGCAGACATGGGCTCAGAAATCTGCCTTTTGTGCTTCTCCCACTCAAGAGGAGTCTCTTAATCTTTCTTTTGACTCGCTGCCCTCACTTGTAAAATGGTGGTTTTTAAAATAATGCCACTAACTAACAGAGTTGTTGTGGGCCCTCCCCACAGCTCTTCAAAGGGACATTGGAGAGTAAGGATGAAGGACACCCGCACAGAGAGCCCCATCGGCCTAATTCACACCAGGCACACCAAGCCACAGCAGAGCCAGAGCGGCAGAGCACACAGATCCTGCCGCAGCGAATGCTGCCCAGCTCCTGAGCCTCTAAACAGCAGCCTCTGGATCTGAAAACAGGGATAATAATATCTACTGAGATAATATGCCTGGCACATAGTAGGTGCTCAGGAAACGGGGGTGCTTGCTCTGCTCCCTTCCTTGAAGCCTGCCTGGGAAGCTGTCTTAAGGGGCATTTCCCAGGCTCCCCAGGAGGGGGCAGCAGGGAGCCACTCTGCGGGGAAAGAGTCCCACCCGGGACAGCAGCCAGTGAGGCAGGCCCGGCTCCAGCCCCCGCTGCGGAGTGGAGTTCAGCGAGCCCCCCAGCCAAACTTCCGACTTTACTGGATCAAATCTCCAGAGTGTTGCCCTGGGTGGCTCCGGGGCTGGGAATCTGGCAGACAGGCCCCGGGACCACTGGGGCATCTGGGAGGGGGAGCGGCTGAGGGGTGGGTGGGGTTTTGTTTCTGGGAGCTTCCAGGAAGTGTCATCATCCCCAGTCTAGATCCAGTTGCCCAGTCCACACCATGCCTCAGACGTAGTACAACACCTACTTGGGCGTGAGCTCCCTGGGGGCAGCGTCCGTGTGTGTCTTACTCCCGGCTCTGTCTGCTCTCTGGGAGCAGCTCCTGGAATCTAGGAGGTGCTCAAGAAATGATCTGTCCAGTGCCTGAGTGACAGTTGGCCTGTCCCTCACTGGGGCAGCAGCTCTGTTCTCCACACTGAGTCCCGAGGGCCGTGGCCACGGCTTACCTGTCTCTCAGAGTCTGGAGCCCAGCACAGAGGCTGGCACAGGGAAGCTGGGTCCTTTGGGGTTTGAGCACTCGGGACTGGGCTTAGAGGACCTGCTGTGACTTCAAGTATCCCCGGGGCCTCATCCATATCCCCTGTGGGTCTCTGTCACATGGCAGAGAAAGCCCCAACCCTTAGCCTGGCACAGGAAGCCTGTGCTGTATGGTGCCTGCTGGCCTCTTCTGTGTCATTGCCGCGTTCCCCCTGCCCCAGCTCCAGTTTGCCGCCTCCTGGCCTCTGCTCGCCTGCTCATGGCACTCCCAATGCCCGGCCTCCTGCTCTCCCTTTCCTGGGACGCCCTGGCCACTTCTGCTTGCCTTGTCCCCTTGGCACTACACACTACCCCTTTTGCCCAGTCCACACCATTCGCCGAGGCTCCTGCCCCTACAGTGACCAGCTATCTGTCTCCCCACTGGCTTGTGAGCTCCTCGGGGCTCCTTGTGAGGGCTCTGGGCTGCTCACGCCCGCCATGGGCACACAGGGCCTGGCAGTGCAGGCGCCACGAATGTTTGTGGGATGAATGAACGAGGCCTAGCCACCCCTAAAGCCCTCTGCCCATGGGTTCCCCAACAGGACATGGGGAATTTCCTCCGGGATGTCCTGCTGTCCCTCCACCCACCGGTAGGGACAAAGGGTTCCAGGACACTTCTAGCAGCAGCTTCCCTTCAGCTGGCCCTGGGACTCTGGTCTCTTTGTCACGTCTGAACAAAGTGTGCCAGGATGTCTTGATCACAGCACTCCTGGCTCAGGGAACTTGCGTGGCTCCTTGTGTTCTGCAGCGTGAAGCATAGGCCTAATTCTTGTGGCTCTCGGTGAAGGTGGTGCCGCCTCCTAGATCACTCCGTGGCCCATGAATTCCCCTACCTGTCCCTCTTCAGAGCAGGCTCTCCTCAGCCTTAGGACCAGCCTCTGCTCATCCTGGATCTGGGGCCTTTGCTCACGCTCTTCTCATCGGGACACCATCCCTTCCCCGCAGCCCCCGTTCTCCTCTGAAGACTTGCCAGGTTTCTGGAGGCCCCTCACTGCTGCCCTGTCAGGACTCCCCAATTCCACATCCCAGCTCCCGTTGCTCTCTGTAAGTCAGTCTCTTCTCCTAACCCTCTTCAGCCACCTTGACCCCTCCCAGCCCCGCAGAGGGCTGCGTGCAGCAGGCACGCCGCCTAGTCTGAGACGGCTGCGCGATGGCGAGAGGGAGGGCGGCGGGGGCCTCACCTCCAGTACTCCTCGCTGGGGCTGGTCCTCTGCAGGGTGTGGTTGAGCAGGTGGGAGAGGTTGCTGGGCCGGGCGGCGGGCCGGGAGCCATTGGTGAGGTTGGTGGCGTCCAGCACGCTGGCACAGTCGGGCGTGTTCCAGGGGTTATTGCAGTAGGCCCAGGGCAGCACGTGCGTCATGGATGAGAAGAAGTAGTAGAAGGCGATGCAGATGACCACGTTGTAGTAGATGCCGATGTACGTGGACACCACCATCATGCCATAGCCCACGCCTGGGGTAGGGGAGGGGCACGGTCAGTGCTGCTGGGGTGGGAGTGGGCGGGGAGGAGCCTTGCTCATCTAGGGGAAGGAGGCGAGGTTAACAGTTCCTATGGGCCCAAGGGGCAGGCTTTGATGGAGGCCACAGGAGGGACAGGTCAAGGCCTTGGTAGGGCAAGTGGGGGGCAAAGGAGTTCTGTGTATCCACGTGGTAGGAGGGGAGGGTGGAGGCCAAATAAACATGGATCCCAGCGTGTGCCTGTGGCTCTGGCCACTGATGTGGCCCCATGGGGGTCAGTGGTGTTTGTGCAGGTGGGCGAGTCGGCCCGGCCCCTGAGGCCTGTGCATGTGAGCAAGGGCCCTGCCCCGGCCTCACCTTTGAACAGGGGGCAGACTCTCCAGACCCCCAGGCAGCCCTGGCTTGCAAACTGGCCGAAGGAGAGCTCCATGAAGAAGAGTGGGATCCCGCAGAATATCAGCATGATGAAGTAGGGGAACATGAAGGCACCTGGCAGCGGGGAGAGGTCTGGCTCAGGGCGGGCTTGGGGGATCCCACCCTGGGCTTCCTGCTCAGAACCCAACAGCAAAACCTTTGCCATCGGGCGGGACCTGAGGAGGAGCGTGCCAGGCACTGAGCAGGAGCCTAGGTCTGAGGCACACGCCCCCCAGCCTGTCTTTGAACTTGACAGAGGCTCCCAGGAAGTCTGCTGTGGGCAGAATCCAGGCCCCAAAGCCACCATGTTTGGGTGGGATTTGATGGTTTAACCAAGTGATTTCACAAACGTAAGTTGCTGGGATCCTTAAATATCCCTGAACCATTGGCGGGGTGTTGAAACCCAGGAAATAGAACAGGGAGCCCAGGAGATTGGGATGATTTTCTCACCTCTCCTCACCTCAAGGGAGCAGGCTGGCAGGGCCAGGCCCGAACAACAGACTGCCAGGGTTCGGGGTGATCTGCCTTGGGCAAAGGGTGCCTATGCCAGGGGTGGGGTGAAGGAGACCAGGGCGGGAGGCCAGGCTTTATCTGCAGTGGGGTCTGTGCCAGGGAGAGGGTGGCCCAGGCCCTGATGGGTGGGCTCTACCCAAGTGGGTGGTCCCTGCCCTGTGCCCGCTGGGTACCTCCCCCGTTGCGATAGCAGAGGTATGGGAAGCGCCAGACATTGCCCAGGCCCACGGCATAGCCCACGCTCGTCAGTACAAACTCGATCTGGTTGCCCCAGTTGCCCCGTTTGAGGTTCTGGTCCCTCTTGGTGGCCTCGCTGGGCACAGCACCATTCTGTGGGGACAGGAGAGAAGCCACCATCAGCAAGGCATTTGTGCTCTGTGCCTGACCCTCTGGGCCTCCCCAAGCAGGGACACCATGGACGCCCCCCCCAAGCCCCTCCCCACCTGGGCTTCCCCTCTGCTGGCAGGAGCTGCAGTCAGGCCTGGCGGAGGAGGGGAGAAGAGGGGAGCAGCTGCCAGAGGGCATCGAGCAGAGCTTCCCTCACCAGCCCCCCAGCGCCCTGTGCCAGGTGCACCAGCCCACCTGAGGAGCTGCTGCCAACATCTGAGAGGTGGGACACTGAGAAGGGAGCTAGGACCTAGGGCCTCTGGCCCCTCCACAACCTCCCCCGCCCTCTGCGTAAGGATCTGGGAGCAGCTGAGCCTCACACCAAGCAGCCAAGTCAGGCTGGGCACAAAGGGGCCTGTGTCCAGACAGCCCCCCCAGCCGTCGCCTACCACATCGCCAGGCTGAGCACGCTGCCCCCGGGCAGGCGACTGCGGGGGTGGGGATGCTAGACCCTCTCCCCCAGCTGAAGGCTTCTTCCTGGGGGCACGAGGTGGGCAGGGCTGGGGGGGAGGTGGGGGAGCAGCTGAGCTGGGCCAGACCTGGGTAGGGTGCTGTGGGACTCAGGGTAGGGGGGCCCAGGGGAGCCGTCTATATTGCCCACGGCTGGGGAGGGGCCCTGGGGAAGCTGACCTGGGCCATGGCTGGGGAGTGCTGGGCCGTGAGTTGGGGGAGGAGACCAGAGTTGTAGGCATCATGCCAGACTTTGAGGACAGACTCTGCTAGGGAAACAGAGGGAGCGGTTCCAGAAAAGGGAGGCAGGGAAAAGGGTCTCTCAGAAACAAGAGAGGGTCGTCTGCAGGGGAGGGGGCGAAGTCAGGAGGGGCTGATGAGGGCATTTGCCCCAGGGGGGAAGGCAGGCTGCCAGGGGGAGCTTGGGAGCTGGGCCGGGGCCCGGGGCCCCACCGAGGACCCGCTAGTAAGTGCACTACGCCCCTTCCATCCTCGCCACGCAGAGCAGGAAATCAAGCCGCCCTGAACCAGAGCCTGAGGGGCCTGGGGGTGTCACTAAGGAGATATAGGGACCCTGAGAGTCACCAACAGAGAAACATGGAGAGTCCCTGAGTGCCAGAGACAGCCTCCCAGAGATGAGCTACTGCCCTGAAAGAAACAGACAGGAGTCTCAGGACGCCAGGATCAGAGACGGAGCACCATGGCCTTGGAGAGATGATGGTGACGTGACACGGACCCCCAGCTTCAAAGAGACATATTCAAGGACAACAATCGCGCTGGCCAACAAGCAAGGCAGCCTGGTGTGTGGAAATGCTGACAGACAAACACGGAGGGGACGAGTGGCCTCACTGGGCCCCAGGCACCCTCGTGCAGCCCGACGGGGAAAGCGGGCACAGCAGGCACCGAGGCCTGGAGCACCCTGCAAGCCCGCATCAACGCCACAGGGTGCTGACCCGCACACCCTCTGCAGAGGTTGGGGACACAGCGCCAGGGACCGTGGGTCCCCTTCAAGGAGCACCCAGAGCAAATCGGCGGCCGAACAAGCCTGCATTCACTCACTCACTCACTCATTCCTGCACTGACAGATTTATCGACACCTGCTGTGTGCCAGGCCCCGTGCCAGGCGGTGGGACTTCAGCAGTGCACACAGCAGAGAGCTCCCACCCACTCAGAGCCGGGAGTCTAGCAGGGGAGCGGCCCATGGACAAATTAAACACCCATCATCTTTAGGTGCGACTTCAGCGTGACCGCAGAGGAGAATTTCTCAAAGCCACGAGAGCATGGAAGGAGGACAAGGAGGGACGGCAAGCTGACGCCAAGACAGGCCTCGCTGATGAAAGGGCACACTGGGCCCTGAGAGGGGGTGACCGCCAGCCTGAGTGTGCCCTCTGTGACATGCCCCTGCAGAATCCTGCCTGAGCATGTCACCTCCTCCTAGAGCCTTCTTTGGGGCAGATGTAGCAATTCCACAGGGTCAGGGGGCCATTTTTTGGAGGGTGTGAGTCCTGCCTGGGGAGGTTTATCCGTTCCTGAACAAACACCAGCCAAATAGGGCTCCTATATGTTGACCCTACAATAATGGTTTTGTTCTGTCCCAGGCTTGTTTACTTAGGGGCACAATGCTGGATTGTGGCAGCTACAGAGTACGTGGGTGGGATCACAGAGCTGCAGTTACAGCTGTAAGAGGGACAACTGAGGGTCCAGGATGGCCCATGAGCAGGGCAAAAGCAAGGCCCCTTGCAAAGATCAAGGTCCCCAAGGCTTGAAGTTCGAGGCCTCCCTCCTGGCCCCAGCAGCATGACGGACAGACACCCCATCCTCCCAACCAAGTGCAGCGGGACCACACTTGGATCTCAGAGGTCTGCTCCTTCCCTGGCATATGGGGGGGACAGGGAGGGTGCCCCCAGCCACGTGCCACAGCAGCTGCCTTCCTGAGCCTCAAGAGCCAGGTGCTGCTCTGTTAATGAGCCATGCGAGCTCCAGTCCAGCCGTGCGGGGTGCAGCCCAGGGAGGCCGCAGTCCCCAGGACAGGACTGGAGCTTGGGGTTGGCGATCAGGCTGTGGCAGGAAGTCCCTGACAACACTAGAGGTCTGCCATGGGCAGAGGCTCCTCGCAGAAGCAGCGGCCGTCTCCTCTGGCCCGGGTCTACGTCTCAGCACCGTGGTGCCCTGACCGCGGGAACCTCACCCAGGGCTGGGCCTCTGACTTCCATTCTAGTGCGAGCTGCACTCAGGTAGCTTGGCTGGGGAGGGCCGAGCTCTCAGTGGAGGACAGAGCAAGCCTACCTTTCTCCAAGCGGGCGGAGGAGAGGCTCTCCAACATGCTCCCTTTCTGCAGGCGCTTTCCTGGTGCTCTAGTCGCCTTCCTTGCCCAGCTCTCCTCTGGGGACAGCCCTCTCCCCCAACTTCCCTCCCAAGCAGCTAAGCTTTTTTCAATGCCGCATAACTTTTTTTCCTCCTTGCATAATCTTGCCTGTTCTAAGCCTCTTGTTTTTCTTGATCTGCCAGGTAGATGGCTGTGTCACTGATATTAACTGTCCCTGCAGTGGTCATTGGCTGTGAGGTGCCCGTGAGAAAACCCTTTGTGCTCACGGTTTGACCCAGACTGGCTGCCCGTCTGCCTCAGCCAGCTCAGCCCCGCTAATGGGCTGTGCTCCAAGCCTCTCCTGCCCCCGCTGTCACCCACCTCTGTCCCTCTGCTCTCCCTCACCCATGTCTCACATCTCAGCGTGGAATTAAACCATAGTGCATGATTTCCTCTGGGCTGGCCCCCTCCTCCAAAGGCTGCCTGGACAGCCCCTACCCTCACCTCTGAGTCCCCTGTCTGTGCCCTGCCACCCCTCCCAGCAGCTCTGAAAGGCCACTGCCATGGGCCTGGTGGGTGGCTTCCGGGACAAGCCTGCCCTGCCCTGTCCCAGGTTGGGCAGAATGGAGGCTTTGGAGCTTTCCTTCCACAGCTGGGTAGGGTGAGCTGGCCGGCACACCCCCCCACACACACACGCCCCTCAGATGTTCCCTTACCCTTAGAACCAGTCATTGCAGCCCCAGCGTCCCCCCACTGCACAAAGACCTGTGATCTTTCTTGGGTTAGCAACCCCCAGCCCCGTCCCTGACTAGCCGAGTGAACCCACTGAGCAAAGTCTCTTACGTAAGTGCTTTACATAGCCCTCCGCCTGGCTTATTTACTGCCCTGGATGAGCTCCTGGAATTAAAGCTGTTCAGCTCCGAGGACGGAACCTGGATCTCCCACTCTGCCCTGGGCTTGGCAGAGGCAGGATACCACGTGGGGGTGAGAACCCTGGTGTTCCAGAGCCTGCTCCTCCAGTAACCCTGGGCAGGTCACTTCCTCTCCTGGTGTCTCAGCACCCCTACCTGTGAAACCAGGAGATGCGCCAGACAACCTCAGTGGGGCTACTAGAGTCGCAGACTGGACAGCCGCAGCAGGTCTGCTGGTATTCTGTAGCTCTGCCTCACCGGGCAGAGGTATTCTGCTATTTCTGACGTTCCCCAGTATTTTCCATTAGTTCCCACTAGCTTTCTAGATTACTTTCAAAAAACGTTTTGTGCTGCTTTTCTGATTATAAAAGTATAGTCAGCTTATTGCAAAAAGAAATTTTTTTTTTTTTTAAATACAGAAAAGCACAAAGACGAAACAAAGCTGCGGCGAAGCTCACTCCCAGAGTAACCACGACCAACGCGAGGAGGTACTCCCTCCGTTCTTCCGTGCAGACTCCGAGAGCCCCGATTTCTGCCCTGGACTGCGGCTCTGCTCTGGCTGTGACTCCCGCCCTCCCAGACCAGCGTCCCGTGGATGTTTCTGTGAATTGCAGCCCCCCACCCCCTGCTCTTGGTGGCACCGAGGAACCCCGGAGCTGCCCTGGCTGGACGTGCCCCGCTGGGACCCAGCAGGCTTCTCGTTTAGGACTGTCCAGCCCCAGTTGTTTGCTCGTGGGATGAAGTCCCATCCAAGACAAACTTTATAGAGAACAGGCAAGACCTCACATCCCAGACTGACTTGGAGCCAAATCAGATCACTGGCAGCTTTCTCCGAGCCCCTGTGGGGATACGGGCGGAACAGCCATTACAGTAAATGTGGCTGCCTCAGAAGACCCCATGACCACCCCTTGGTCCCCCTGCTCTTGCTCCCCAAGTTCTTCCCCTCAGTCAGGGGCTGGGCAGGCCCACAGCCAGTGTTGGCTCTGCAACGACAGAATCTTCTGTCCTTCCTCCGCCTGGGCACTGACTGGACCCAGCCATGGCTCCAACCTCTGGCCTCAGCTACCTGGACATGGGAAAGAGGCTGGGGCTGGGGGTGGAGGAATAGAACCACGGGAAATCTGCCCCAAGCCCGAGCAGTCCCCAGGGGCTACTAGTGCCTCCTGCCTCAAGGAGAACCTCAGAGCAGCTCTGGACCCTTCTCAGGACTCCAGGTGCCCGCACAGTCCAGGCCTTCATAGAGCAGGTGGGAGAGGCAAGGCTGCTGTTTCGTCACGGAGCTGATTGGCAGAAAGGGACCTGCCAATATCCTGGCACCCCCAGGCATGCTGGGCTCCACTCCAGGCCCCAGGGAGAGTGATGGAGGACACCGGTGGGCCCTGCCCATCCCTTCGCCTCCCACCCCAGAGAAGCCCAGCAGCCCCAGAGACCAGCGGCAATAGTCTGCCTGTGCTGCAGCAGCTGTGGGCAGCCTCTACCCTCGAGGTTGGCAGCAGGCTGGCACTCTGGGAAGTGGCTTTGGTTCTTGACCCCAGCAGACCTGAGGTTTGAGGGCAGCCCTGAGTAATGCTTCTCCCAAACCCACCCCGTGGCCTTGGAGGACACTCCCTCTCTAGCCTTCTGAAGGTCAAGTCAGGATGTCCTACAGGAGAGAAGGTAGCTTTCCCGTCTCCTCGCCCTCGCTGCCATCTGCCGCATGTGCCTGGTACCCCTGCCCATCCCCAGCTTCCAGGGATGAGGACACACTGGCTCCCACCCCACACGGGCACTTGCCCTAGACACTGGGGAACATTCCGTGGGGTCTCTCTCCTCCCAGCTGAGACTCTTGCCCCGTCCCCTACCCCCACCCCCACCACTGAGCCCATGTACACGTTCCCCTGCCCCCTCACTCACTCTCCCCATAGGAGTAACTGCCGTGGCACAGACAATGAGGCTGTATTGATTAGTACAATTCCTGGGCACCTCCGGCCCGTCTCCCCGGGAGCGAGGACAATGCAGCTTTGATACACAGAGCAGATTCTCAGCAGGTCCTTGGGCTGGGGGAGCCCTCACACCCCCACTCTCCTCCCCCTTGCCCCCCCCAACAGCTAGCTCTTCCTGCACTCCTTTGCACAGTTGCAACTTTCTGGGTCACTTTTGCTGGTGTCTGTCTCGCTCACTGACTGTGCCTGCCCCTCCCTGGCACAGACCACTCAGCCCCTCTCCCCACTCCCAGCCCAGTCTCCAAGCCTGCCTGGCACCAGGGAGGGGGCTCGACCTTCTGGAAGGTGACTGACCTGTTCTGGGGAAGAGGGGGCCACAGGTCCATGAGCCGCGGCCATCCCGGGGCGAGCACTCAGAGCCCGCGTGTTGGCCGCTCATTCACACCTCTGCCAGCTCCAGTGCGACACTGACGCATCCCCTGCCTCTCCCACTGCCGGGCTGGGCAGCGTCAATTACTTTCACCTCATCTCCTCCCGAAGCTCTGCCTCCCCCTCCCTGCCCTCCCCCTCCGGCCAGTCCCCATGCAGCCCAGCGCGGGTGATCCAGAGCTGGGAGTGAGGCGTGGGGTTTGTTGTGTTTTTCCCTTGTTCCCAGCAAGTTACTGGAACAAAACACACATACACACTTGCAACCACAGAGTGGGGCAGAGCGAGCGAGGGAGAGAGTGAGAGGATGGCTCACTCCCCTCCCGGAGCCGGCCTCAGGGCCCAGATGCCGCCTGAGCCCACAGGCCTGGCTCTGGGTGGGCTCCTGGTAGGCCAGGTGAGTGATGGGCTCTGCCCCATTGGGCACCAGAGGGGACAGGCAGGAAGACGGAAGGTGTGTCCATGGGGCCCCACCAGAGCACCTCAGACTTCTTAGAGGGGCATAGGCTGGAAGCATCTGCCCTGTGGAGTTGGGGACCCCCAGCCAGCCAAGATGATGAGGGGTGTCCTCATAGGAGAATGTGACTGACGGTGCAGGAAAGCTCTGGCCTAGTGAACTGCACCTTCACCTGTCCAGAGAAAGATGGCATCAGCCAACAGGGTGGCTGACAGAGTCTGACAAAGTGGGGGTCTCAGAATAAGCACCGGCGAGGGTTTGTACTGCGTTGCCTGGAACCTGAGGTGTGTTCTATAGTGTGTGCTGCACGGGCTGCGTAAGTCCAGCGCTGCCACCACGACTGTGGTGGGATGTCACTCACACCTATCCAGGCCCTCTTCTCTGAGGCCGCACTCACCAGCCAAACTCCAGCTGACGCCAAGATACCACAAACCAGTGGCTAGGAAGGTGGCAGCAAGTGTTCCTGTGCTGGGAAGGTGAAAGTCCCTCTGGAAATTTCTATGGCGGCAGAAGGCCTGACAGACGGTAGACCAAGGGAGGCATGCGTGAGTTCTGGTGTAAGGACTGCTTTCCTGCGAGTTTGCTAAGTGGTGACCCCAAAGGGAATAGAGGAATATTGTCTAGGGCAGGATGACATTAAAAAAAACAAAGGCACAGGCTTTAGATTCATACAGACCTGGCTCAAACCCCAGCTCTGTCACTGTCTCACCACATATAACCTTAGGCAAGTGACTTAGCGTATCTGGCCTCAGTTTCTTCATCTGTAAAATGGGGATAATATCCACTAATCACTGAACCTAGTGAGCGTTAGTAATAGTAGTAATAGATCAGACGTATTAAGTGCTTTCTATGAGCCAGGCGCTGTCCTAAACACTTTGCATATGTTATCTCATTTAGTCCTCCCAACCATCCCATGAGAGAGCGACATTATTTATCTCCATTTTGGGGGGAAGATGGGGACGGGCCTTGGCTCCAGCAAGTCTCCTAAGGATGGCCTCAGACCCCACTGACTCAGCTGCTTGCTGAGCCAGCCTCATGCAGCCGGGTCCCCAGACACACTCCGCTGACTTCCTGCAGGCACAGACTGAGGGCCAAGGCGCTGGCGGGGCCACTGGCTCCAGGAAGGCCCAGTCACCCATGATGCCCAAATGCTCACTTCCACCCAGGGTGGGCTCTGGGCTCTGGCTGCCCTGGCCTGGGCCGGGTGCCCGGAACAGGCAGCCCTGACTGGATGGCTTTCCCTGGCTCTGGCCATGGGGACAGGAGGCGGCGGCAGCCCCGCTGGGCCCTGGCCGTAATGAGGCCTCATTAGCGGGATCCAGCTGCTCCAGCCCCACTTAGGGAGGCCGACTCCCGGCCCCCGCCTCTGACTTTTCTTAATAAGAGTGGGCACGCCTCCAGAGGGGCAAGGCATCTAGGGGCTTTGCTGCCCCCTGTGACTCTGGAGGGACAGTCCTGCTGAGCTAGAACTGAGCTATGCTGGGGGAGGGGGAGGGCTGTAGAGAAGCTGTGTGAGTGGGGCCGGGCCAGGGCTGAGGAGGTGGGCTAGAGGGAAGGTGGGGAGGGGAAGAGGGTGGGGGCCAGGGCCCTGGGACAGAGAGGAAGCCTGAGGAAGGCTGGGCCTTTGCCTCTGGATCTAGGTACTATCCATTTCCCTGAGGAGGGGTAGTTGCACATCTAGGACCAGCGCAAGGTCATTGCTCAGGCTGTCCTGGCTGGTAGAGCACCTCTGCTGTGCTGGGCCTTACATAAGGAGGTGCCCACTGTGTGCCAGTCCCTGAGCTAGGAGAGCACCTACTGTGTGTCAAACCTTATGCTAGGAAAGCAGCTACTGTGTGCCAGGACCTGCATGAGCAGAGTGCCCACTGTGTGCCAAGTCTAATGCTGGAAGAACTCACACTGTGTGCCAAGTCCAATGCTGAGGGAGCACTCATCGTCCCTGTGGTGTGCTAGGTATTGCACTAGGTGAGAACCCTGGGCATGCCAAATTCTGTGCCAGGTGAGGACCCAGTGTGTGCCCAGCCCTGAGCTGGGTGAGCACCCACTGTGTGCCCGGCACTGGTGGCAGGCTCTCTACTAAGGGAGTGTCCAATGTGTGCCAAGTCTGTACTAGTTGAGCAATTTGGCACATGCCGAGGCTTAGGCAAGGTGAGTGCCCCAGGGAATGACAGGCCCTCTACGAAGGGAGTGCCCAACGTGTGCCAAGCCCTGTGTCTGGGCACTTCCCAGTATGTGCCAAGCCTGTACTAGTTGAGCACTTGCTACATGTCAAGACTCGGGCTGGGTAAGCACCCACTGTGTGCCAGGCCCTGTGATGGATGCTGCAGACAAGAGGTGTCCAAACCCTCATGTCAAAGCATAAGAGAATAGGTCAGGGCGGGGCAGCCCCAGGCGGCTGGTGGTGCTTGCAAAGCCTTCTGGGATGTAGATGCTCTGGTGCCCAAAGCTCTAGTCTGAGTGACTCTGCTCTTATTCATCACCAGGCTTCCTGGCGGCAGAAGCAAGCAGCATGCTCAAAGACATGGGAAGAGGTCAACAAGGCTCACCAAGGCCTCAACTTCCCAAGACTCTGCACGAGTGGGGAGCAGCACAGGGGAGGGGACAGAGGTGGCCAGCCCGGGAACTGTTGTGACATGGTGGGGTTAAAGCTGAGCCAGTGGGGGCTCTCCTGCCTCCTGTCCTGGGCTCTTCTCCTCCAGCCCCTTGTCCTTGGAGCCCTGCCCTGCACGTGTAGAGGCCCTAGGTCTCCATGGAAAGACCATCCCACCCACCCCCTAGTGCCCCCAAGCATCCCAGCTGCTCCCAGGCTCGGAGGCACCCTGGCCAGCTGGGTTCTTGCACGACCCTGTCCTAGGAGCTGCTGAGGCGTGAGGGAGGCAGCTGAGCTGGCCTGGCAGAGACCATCTGGGCTGGGAGTGGGGGGAGGGACACGTGCAGCAGGCATGTGGGCCTGGGCACGTGCCGGGAAGTAGCTCGCTCCTCCGTGGGGCACCTGCTCCAGAGCCCTGCACAGGCTCCAAGGATGACACAGGGCATCTGTGGACACTGAAGAGGGCTGGAGGGTCAATGTCCTCACACCAAACCTGGGGTAAGAAGGGATGGAAGTGAGGACTCCATGGCAGGGGCCAGCTTCCCAGCCCCTACATGCTAGGGCACAAACAGGGCAACTTGGGAAGGTCCAGGTGCCATCGGCTTATATGCACACCCCTCAGCATCCTCTCTTCTGACCTACCACGGCATCCAAAGAAGCGGCGTTGGAAAGGAACTTCCTTGGCCACTTGCCCTTAGGAAGACACAACACCTGGCCAAGAGCTGACTTAGCTGCCTGTGCTAGGAGAGATAGGGCTCGCAGGGGCCCCCTGCCAGGGCACCTCTGAGGCTGTATCCTAGAGACAAGCACTGAATGGAGGTAACTTCAGTTCCAAACTGGGACCCAAGAATAGCGTAGCCCAAGGTCATCAGCAGAACTGAAAGAGGCAGGAATAGAATCTCCGAGCAACCACTGGGGGTGCCCATGGGACAGACGCTGTGAGTCTCAAAGGCAGCAACAGCGGGCAGAAGCCAAAGGGCAGAGAGCAGGGAGGGAAGCGAGCCCCAGCTATCTTTAGGCACATCCTGGTGCTGGGAACGGGAGTCCCAAGGCAGCATTCCCCTCCACAGACTGGCTGGCCGGGCTGGCCGCAGGGTCTGGGAAGCCCAGCTCAGGCAGGGACTCTGGGACAATGGGTCTCACATCGCTCCTGCCTGCCTGCCCCAGTCCTTCCAGGTCATTCCAGAGAAAGAAGAGCAGCCAGGGAGGACTCAGAGGGTTTCTTAGATTTCCTGGGACTCAGATTCTCCACAGTGGGAAGGGACACAGCCACACCCCCACTTCCTAACAAGGGGCCTATGGAAATTCCAAGACTTCTCTGGGAAAGGTGGGGCCATGTTTGGGTTCCAACCCAGGATCCACCCCTACCAAGTGTTCAGGTCCTAAGATCTCCATCTGTGCCCATTTCTGAGCACCCATGGTGCGTTCAGACTTGTTCCCACTGGGAGGGGCCAGACCAGAGCAGGCCTGAGGAACTGGGGGAGGGGAGGGGCGCTGAGGCTCAGAACAGTGTGAGCTGGAAGATCCTGAATCTCTGAGCAGAACCACCCGCTTCCTCCCCCAAACCACTCCTTTGGGCCAGGTGCTTTTTTTTTTTTTTTTTTTGAGACAGAGTCTCACTCTGTTGCCCAGGCTAGAGTGAGTGCCGTGGCGTCAGCCTAGCTCACAGCAACCTCAAACTCCTGAGCTCAAGTGATCCTCCTGTCTCAGCCTCCCGAGTAGCTGGGACTACAGGCATGCACCACCATGCCCGGCTAATTTTTTTTCTATATATATTTTTAGCTGTCCATATAATTTCTTTCTATTTTTAGTAGAGATGGGGTCTCGCTCTTGCTCAGGCTGGTCTCGAACTCCTGAGCTCAAACGATCCGCCCACCTCGGCCTCCCAGAGAGCTAGGATTACAGGCGTGAGCCACCGCGCCCGGCCTGGGCCAGGTGCTTTGAATCCAGAAATCTTTGGAGAGAGATAGGATTCTTTGGGGGAGGGCTCAGCAGGACCCCAGGCCAATCTTTCACTGAATGAGAAAAGCCATGGAAGGAAATGATGGGAAGGGAGCTGCTGAAGGAGGGGCTTTGCTCAGTCACTGGCTTTGTCGCCTGACGGCTGACCAGTCTAGCCTGTCCCTAAAGCAAGATCCAGAGACACAACCACTGCCCTCGGGATAGGATCTGGCATCTTTTCCCGGTTCCTGCCTCGGGTGCCGCCGCTCCGTCCACCAACTAGTCTTGCTCCTTCAGGGAGCTGCCCCAGCCCCAGGTTTCCCACGGGGCCTCCCCACCACCTCTGCTGTGCTCCAAGGCTGAGGGCAAAGGAAGGGCCATGACTTGGGGAAGGGGAAGAGGGAAATTTTCTGAGAGCCCTCGGGAGAGGATTCAAAATGAAATGTTACATTTCAGAATGAGAAGAACCAAAGAAGAAGAGAAAACCCAGGCAGGGCCTGAGCACCCCTTGGTCAGCACAGACTGAACTTGTGACGGGTGTCCTACTGTTCTCTCAGCAGATGAACTGTGTCCTTTCCTCCCCAGCACCTCTTGTGACAAAGATGGGGAGAGCGCCTCCTGCCTTCCGGTGGGCCTTCACGTGAGGGTCTGTGGCAGAATCTGCCTAGCTATGAGCCCGGAGCTTGGTGCTGTCTAACCTGCTGGGCAAGGGGCTGCCTGCCTGGGCCTGCGACAGCTTGGCACTCAGGAGCCCCGGCAATGCCAAACCTGGGCCCATGCACGGAGCCCCCAGGCCCTTCTGTCGTGGCAAGCTGCTGGAGGGAGGTCCTGGGGGGGCAGTGTTGTGATTCCCCTCCTCCCTGTAGTCTGGCCCCTGTACTCACCAGCATCCCTTTGGCACCTTTTCCTACCAGGGTGGCCATGGGTGGGGGTAGGGGGCTCTGCAGACCCAGACTGGTTCTGCTTCCAGCACCTGTCAGGACACGGACCTCAAGAGCTGTGGAGAGAGCATAGGGGAAGGTGAGGACCTGGCCCGGGAAGGCAGGGCAGGCCAGACAGGTGGCGCAGAGCTGTGCACCACCGCCAGCTCGCAGCCCCTACTGTCCCCCACCCAGCCCAGCCCCTCTGCCAGGCCTCTTCCGCATCCTGCTCCTTTCTGGACGGCCCTCGGATCCAACTGCTTCCCAGTTCTCCCAACCTTTCCCCTGGATCTCTCGATCTCCAGGCTTCCTGTCCCCATGGGCAAAGGCCTATTTTTGAGTCTCCAGATGCCCAGTCCTATAAAAGATGAAAAACGAACACAAAGCTGGGATGGAGTCCAATCCCTCATCGTCTGTGTGAATGGCTTCAGCCTGTCCCCAGGAGGGGAGTCAGCTTGGATGAGCACATGCTCCGCTCCCCAACCTCACCCCGGCCAGGCAGCCAGGACGGTCCTGCCCTATCCTGGTGCCACTCAGCATAGGCTCTAGGGCAGCTGGCTTGTTGCTATGTCACTCGTTTGGACCGTAAGCTCTGGGCAGGCCAAACGCCCCTGTGTAGTTCGTCACACCTCTTTGCCTGTGCACAGGCTGTCCCCTCTCCTACAACCCTTCCCTCCCGCTCACCAGGTGAAAGTCTACAAATCCTTTAGGACCAGGCTTCAATGTCACCTCTTCTCTGTGGCCTTTCCTGACACTGTCACCCACCAGAATCAACAAATTGCTTCCTCCTTTCTGTTTTACACAGAATTCTAGCATCCTTATCTCATATTATACTTATTTGCTTATAAGTTTGTCAACCATGAGTCAGTGAGTTCCCCGAGGGCTTGGGACTGTGCTTCCTTTAACCTCTGTGCCCAGCGCCTAACCCTGCTCGGCTGGCAAGAGCGTTGATTGAATTGAACTGAAGGGGCATGAGTGAGGCAGAGGCCAGGAACGAGGGCTCAAGGTCAACTGGGACCCAGCAGGCAGCACCTGAGAGGCAAGGTGGGGCTGGTGCCCGGAGGGAGCGCCAGACAATGGAAGGTGGAGACTGGTTCAATGCAGACAGCACGGAAGAGTGGGTAGCTTTTGACAGTCCTCGAAAGAGGAATCAGTCTTCAGAGAGCCTTAAAGAGCTCTCTCGATGGGAGACGGGAGGAAAACTCCGTGTCAGATGGAGGAGGGCATTCAACCTCCATAGGGCCCGGGCCCAGGAAGGATTTGGCTTTGCCTCTGGAACCTTCCCTACCTTTTCCGGGAAAGAGGCTCTACTCCAAAGGTTGTTCTGGGCCATGGTGCCCCACCCACAGCCACCTGTCAAGGGCCACCTCTCACCCACAAGCCCAGGAAGTCAGGAAGGCCACAGGAGACAGGAGGAAGCTCTTTGCCTATGCAAATGGACCCCTGGCTTCTTTAGGCCCTTTGCCTGGGGCTTGGGCTCCTGCACAGCCTTCTCCTCAGGGCACGGGTGGGGAGGGAGGTGACTGTAACCCTGTAACCCAGGCCTGCCTGCCTCTCACCATGTCCTTCTAAAGAGGTCCTGACTCATGGCTTTGGTCTTCTGGGGGCAAGTAGGGGGATAAGGGGGTGTTCCCTCAGAAGGAGGTCACGCCCTGTCCCCCTTTCTCACCTCCCCCCACAAGTAAACTCTAGATTTGACTTCCTTAAAGCTGTCTGTCTTCAACCAGGGAATGATAATGACCGTGGTGATAGTAATAACAACAGATGGCATTTTTGAGAGCCACCTCATGGGCTGGACATTATTTATTGTACCTCTGGTCTGGTGAGTGAACTGAGGACACTGTCCTGGAACCCAGGCTGCAGAGTGTTCTTGGCCAGGTCATCCCAGGGTTGCTCTTGCAGTGTGCAGTGTGCACCTCTGGACTGGGAGAGGCCAGATGCCTGTGTAAGTGCCCGAGTGTGGACTCGAACCCATCCACACCCAGGTGGTCACTAAAGCCTGTTCCAGGCCAGGTCCTGAGCACCCTCAGGTAGCGTACAGGTCAGTGGGGAAAGACTGCTGAGTGGCTGCTCCTGGGAGAATGAGGTGGGCATAAAGCTTTGCTGCTCCCCCTGCCCCTGCCATTTCTGTCAAACAGCCCCATCCATCCACTCAGAAAATCCCAATTCAACACCCACGGTGCGCCAGCCCTCTCCTCGGTGCTGGAGATCCACAACACCCAGGCCCCAGACCTGCCCCTACCTAACGCATTCTACGGGCTACCACTGTCACGCGGCAGCGGGTCAGTCAGTTTAGCATGTGGTGGAGAGCTCGGGTGCTCGGGGCTGGTAGGCCTGGGCAGCATTTCTGGCTCTGCCATTCACTAGGAATGTAACTTTGAGCAAGTCACTTAACCTCTCTGAGTCTCAGTTTTCTCAATCTGGAACATGGGGCCAATAATAATTCCCTTGTAAGTTCTAAAGTTTCTTCCTCATTTTTGTCTCTACCTCAAGTCCTCCACATTTTCCTTCCCTCCAGTCCGTTAATCTTCCCAAAGCCCTAAAGCCCTGATTCCTGCCAATCATTCCGCACAGCCAACAGGGCATGGCCTAAATTGCTCAGCAGGCCCTGAAGTAAGGCTGTCCACAATTAGACCCATTTATTCCACGAATGTTGACTGTAGATCTGCTCTGGGCCAGACCTGTGCTAGGCACCAAGATCTGAAAGGTCTCTGCCCTCCTGCATCTTACAGGTTAGTGAGCAAGAGTGAAACTGATGACTCAAATTTAAATAATTACAGATTGAGATAAGGGATATGAAAGGAAAAGATCCTGTTATGAGACTCTACAGCAGGGGGGCCTGGCCCAGTCTGAGTCAGAGAGGGTGTCCCTGAGGAAGTGATGTTTAAGGGTTTAAAGGGATTAATTAGGCAAAGTGGCAATCGTGAGGAAAAGGGAAGAGAGAGTCCGGCAAATGAAACAACACATGGAAAAGCTCTGAGGCTGGAACTTAGCCAGCCAGGGAGAAAGTGGCCGGAGATGAAGAAGGGCAGAGAAGCCTTTGGGTCTGGGCTTTGGTCATCCTCCCGAGGGCACTGGTGGCTGCTAATAGCTTTTAAGCAGAGGATCAACTTGGAGGAGCAGCTAGTGGAATGTGCATTTTGAAAACATCATTCTAGATGTAGTGTGGAGAAAGGACGGGAGGCAGGTGAGAGTGGAAGAGTGGAAATCTACTAGGGATGGGCCCAGCAGAAATGAGGAGGGGGCTTGGATTGAGCAGGTGATGAGGGGATGAGAAGCGCACAGATTTGAGAGAAATACAGAAGGTAGCACAGTGGGACTCAGGGATGAAATGGACGGGGAGCAGTGGCTACTGAAGGGTAAGGAGGGGTCTCTGGTTTCTGCGGGTGCCAGTCTCAGAGACAAGAAGGCTGGTGATGCTGCAGCTTTGCAGGGGGAGTTGATGAGTGAGGTGGGACAAGCCAGTCTGAGCTGCTTGTGAGCTGAGACCAAGG
Organism: Eulemur rufifrons; assembly: GCF_041146395.1. Lineage (NCBI taxonomy): Eukaryota > Metazoa > Chordata > Mammalia > Primates > Lemuridae > Eulemur > Eulemur rufifrons. The sequence goes on from NC_090990.1 coordinate 31,855,846, forward strand.
GCAGATGCTGAGAGGGCAGTCACAGGACTTGGTGTCTTTCCTCTCCCCCAAACAGGATCGTCAGGTCAACAGATGTTAAGGACCAAGCCCTGGAGTCCTCACTGGGGATGGAAAGGTGACAGGCTCTTTCCCTTAGTAGGAAGATAGAGGAGGAAGCACAATTTCCTCTTGCTGTGACAGAGGGAGTGAAGGGGCTGTGGGAGAAGGGGAGGATCCTTAGGTCTACCTGGGAGCCCAGGTCAGCTACCTGCGGCCATCTGCCCCCATGCGGCACTACCCAGCATTCCTAGAGGGCTTCTGCCTCCATGCCTTTGCTCAGGGAGGAGCTCCCTCTTCTTCGAGCACCGTTGTCCCCATTTCCACCTGTATATATCCTCTCCATCCTCAAAACCTATCCCAGTGCCCTTATCTTCATGGAGCCTTCCTCAGTCCTCCAGGTTGCCGTCAACGTTCCTACTGTACCCCCAAAGCACGCCGTGTGCGTCTGATTAGCACGCTCGTCACACGGAGCATTGCAGCACGCTCACTTGTGTCCAAGTCTGGCTCCCCCACTAGCTGGAGAGCTCTTCCAGGGCAGAGGTGTGATTCTTCCATGCCCCCAAACCCAGGAACTGAGCGGGCACCACCACAGTCGCTGCATAGGCCGAATAAGGGGGCGTTTTCTCTATGGTCCTTGGAAACACATGGGCATGCTCAATGTTGCCCATTAGTCCCTAGAACCAGTCCCCTCATCCACTACTCTCCAACCTCCTGAAGCCCCCTCACTTTGGGATCTTTAATCTCTCAGGTTCTTCTCTCCTCCTCTACTCCTTGTCCCCAGCCTTTATCTCCCAGGGGCCGCAGCCTCAGGCTGGTTTCAGCAAAGAAATAGACCCAGCTTTGTGCGGGAGCTGTCAGCGGGCCGGGGACGCGGCTCCTTTAAGAGCGATCAGCGAGGGGCGTGGCCTGTGGCGAGCAGGCCCAAAAGGGGGTGCGGCTCTTTTAAGTAGCGGCCAGCCCCCGCCGAGGAGGCCCCGGGCCGGCGGGCAGGGGCGCGGTCGCTCTCGGAGCTGCGGCAGCGCCCGGGTTCCTCGAAGAGGGGCGTGAGCGCTTTAATCGGGGTGCTAGGGTGGGGGTGGGCGTTACATCAGCCACCACGTGTGGGCCGCTCAGCTGGCGTGGAGGCGGCGGCCCCGCCCCCGGCCCTGCCGTGGAAAAGTACCGGGGCGCCGAGGGCCCCGCCCCCTTGCCCCGCCCCCGGGCGGCTTGGCCCCTCCCGGCCCTGCGGGCAAGCCCCCTCCAGTCCCGCCCGGGCCGCCGCCGTCTCCCGCCGGGCGGTGGCTGCTGAGTGCCGGGCGCTGGCGGGAGGTGGGCGCCCCGGGGCTGCTAGGCCCCTGCCCTCACCTGCGGCTGCCCGGCCTGCCCTAGGCGCGCCCGTCCTGCGGGGCGCGGTAGGGAAGGCGCGGATTCTTCCCGGGTGGCAGCCCCCAAAGAGCTCCCCGCTCGCAGTCCCTTCCCAAAGCCCCAGCCCCGGGAGCTGTGGACAAAGGGAACCCGGGAGCGCCAGGAGTCTCCCGCGCGGCTTCCCGGGACACGCGGGCACGCGGGCACCGGCGCCCGGCGGGCGGGTGGGCGGGCAGATAGGGAGGCAGGCCGGCTGGGGCTGCCAGATAGGCAGCCGGGCTGGCCAGCGGTGGGAGAAGATGGAGCGGGAGCCCGCACGCGGGCGCAGACGCCGCCGGTCGAGTCTCGGCTCCTGCAGGCCCCTGGCGCGCAGAACCGCTGGCGCCCCAGACGGACCGTGACACGCTCTGGTTCCGCCACTGCCCGCACAGCCCGCGCCGCCGCCGCCGCCCCCGACCAAGCCGGCATCGGCACGCAGCACCCCGCTCGGGGAGCGCCCCCCCCCCGTGCCCGCCCGCTTCAGCTCCTTGGTGACAGCGATGACACCAAGACGCGCGCACCTACCCCGACCTTTGCGGCGAGACAGACATCCCGGTGCGTGCACCCACACTCTTACCCACAGATGCCCGCATGCATGCGCGATCACTCACTCTCTCACACACACGCGCGCGCGCGCGCGCGCACACTCTGGTCCCGGGGCTCAGCCCCGCCGAGCCTCCAAACATACCGACGGCAGGACAGACGGGGCGCGGGCCGCAGTACCCCCTTCCCCCAGCCCCCTTACCATGCTGCAGCCCCCGGCCCGGGCATGCTGGGTCCGCCGCGGTGCGCCCAGGTGGCTTTCTTAAAGGGAAAGTTGCATCAGCCTCCCGAGGCACTGTGCCGCCGCGAGTCCGCCCGCCCCGCCGCGCCGCTCGCAGCTCTTCCAGAGCTTGTTGTGTTTTGGTTTCGGCGAGGCGGGGGCTAAGAGTTTGGTGAAAGTTTGAAGAGTGGAGAAGGCTTGGGAGACCTAGCCAAGTCCCTCCCCTCCCTGAGCAGCTCCCCTGGCCGTCCTCCCCCCATCTTATCCCCTCCCTCCCGGTGCCGACTTCTCAGGCTCCTCCTCCCAGGGAATAAAATTACAAGTCGCTCCAGCTTTCAGATGATTGATCCCCACGAACCCCAGGGAGTGGGCTCCACAAAGGAGCCCCCTTCTGCGCCCCTGCCTCGCTGCCCTGCAGCTGGGGCCCTTGGAGGAAGCAGATGTCGTCCCCTTCGGGCTAGGTTGGAATGAAGCCATAAGGCCTGGAGCACTTCGGGGGGCTGGGGCTGGAGTTAGCCCGCCAGGCCCCTGTCCTTCTGCGCCTGCGTTACCCCTAGAGAGAAGTCAGAGCAAATTCCATTCCCTTTGGAGCTGAGCCGCTAGAGGCTGTGGGCACAGCTGGGTAAGGCCTGGGTCCTGCTCCTTGGAACCGGCCGGCTGGGGGGAGTTCTTTCTCCATAAACCCTCCCTGGACCACTGGCTTGGTCAGCCGTACTCTCGTGGTCGAATAACAGAGGCTGCAGACACCAACCTGGGCTCCCTCTTCCCTCTGTGGGGAGACAGACCTGGGTTCAAATCCTAGCTAAAGGGACTCTTTGCCAAAAGGAGCTTTGCTGAGGCTCAGTTTCCTCCCCTGTGAATTGGAGAGTAAGGGCTACGGAAATGCACATATGTGTATATAAAACACATTGCTCCAGGCCGCCTCTGGCAGCGGTGCCTGGCATTTGGAAGGGGACTCCCACATTTGCTTACCTTGCAAGAGCCACCAGCTTCCAGGGAAAGGGGACAATTAGTACTAACCGTCAGAGGAACCATTTTTTGCCCCCACCCTGAGTGGGGCATCTGCTCAGGGAAAAGGTCCAGCCTGGAGACAGTCTCCACTCTGCACCCCGACTCTTCACCATTTTCTGGCTGGGAAACCGGTTTTATTTTTTTCCTGGAGACAGTCAGCCTCCAAGAAGCTGATGCACACGTGTCAAACTCGCATAAGACCGATTGATGAGCGAGATTCCACTTTATTATTTTGTAATCGGAGGCACTGAACAAGATAACAGGTACCAAGCAGACTCTTCCTGCAATGTGAGCTCTCTCAGGCCACACACAGTCCATCACACAAACCTTCCCCAGGGCCAAGTACATACAAAAACAGCTCTCCACCGTCTCAGAACTTACAAACTATTCACACTGGAGACTCAGTCAGATCCGGGAAGACACCTTAGCGAGATTATTTACTTTGTCCCCAAACCTAGCAGATATAGCATGTTTGGGATTTTCTCCTATGAACCAATCACAGGTGTTTTCTTGTGTGTGTGTGTGTGTGTGTGTGCATGCACCTCTACCTGAGCAGCCTGTTGTGACTGTGCCCGATGCTGTGTGTTTGTGCAGGTACATCTGTGAAAGAGATGTGTGCAGACTGTGCACTGCAGCAGGTCTGTGTAGTTGTGTGCGTGCCCAGCTCCTGGGCCTGGGTAGATTGGATTCGTGCACTCCTTGTCTCTCCTGCCAGGACCCAACTCCCTTGTAAATTGTTTCTAGGATCCTCTTCCCTGCCTCCTCTCTGGGGCTTGTCAAAAGGGCTGCCACCCAGGAAAGGCTGAATGGAGGCTGTTGAAGAGGCCCCCAAGCAGTAGAGGAGGGACAGGAAGAGTGTGAGGGGGAAAAGGCCTCCCTCCTCCCTCCCCCTTGAAGCAGCAGGCTGGGGTGGGGGTAGGCCTGGGAGAGGGCCCTGAGAGCTTTCTGACAACACTCAACTAAAGTTCTGAGAGTTCCCATGGCCCAGGGAAAGTGGGGGTTCCCATCTACATCAGGGAATCTATATGAAGGGAGGCAGCTGCGGGATGCTGAAGCCCAGATGCCCTTGGCCCAGGGGCTGGGGGCTAGGGGTTGGAAGAAGAGAGGGGTCAGGGTGCTCAGGGTTCAGTCCTCTGAGGCTCTGTGGGGAAGAAAAAGAGCTGGGGATTGACCTGTGGACAGGGAGGCAGCCTAGCACTTTAGCCCAGGGAGTAGGGGAAAGAGATTTTCCTTAGGGTGTTTGGAGAAATTGGAGATGTTGACTTCGAGGGTTTCGCTAGACTAACACTGACATAACACAAAGCCTATGGATGTGCGTATTTTACCCATCTGGATCCAGAGAGAGCTTCGGGGAGCCACGTAGTAAGTTGAGTCCTTAGGACAGGGGTCCCCAACCTATGGTGAGGTGTATAATTATTTCATTATATATTACAGTGTAATAGTAATAAATATAATAAAGTACACAATAAATGTTAATGTGCTTGAATCATCCTGAAACCATGCCCCACCCCCATCAGTGGAAAAATTGTCTTCCATGAAAACGATCCCTAGTGGCTGGGTGTGGTGGCTCACACCTGCAAACCTAGCACTCTGGGAGGCCAAGGCGGGAAGATCACTTGAGCTCAGGAGTTCGAGACCAGCCTGAGCAAGGGTGAGACCCCTTCTCTACTAAAAATATAGAAAAAATTAGCCAGGTGTAGTGGCACACATCTGTAGTCCCAGCTACTCGGGAGGCAGAGGCAGGAGAATCACTTGAGCCCAGGAGTTTGACATTGCTATGAGCTAGGCTGATGCCATGGCACTCTAGCCCGGGCAACAGAGCGAGACTCTGTCTCAGGAAAAAAAAAAAAAAAAAGTCCCTGGTGCCAAAAACGTTGGGGACCGCTGCCTTAGGAGACACTTGTAAGAAAGATTCTGGTATGAAAAGCCATCTCCACGAAACAGGGACCAGAGTGGGCAACAGAACGAGACTCTGTCTCACTAAACAAAACAAAACAAAAACAACAATAACAACAAAAAATGGTCGCTGGTGCCAAAAAGGTCAGGGACTGCTGCCTTAGGAGACAGATTCTGGTATGAAAAGCTGTCTCCATGAGACAGGGACCAAAGTGGCCGTTTTTTTCAGATCAGAGTGAGGCCCCAAAGAAGGCAAGTTTGGGCCTAGCCCGGGTCAGAGCTGGATGGCCTTCCTCCCTGGCTGTGAGCCCCTGGCTCTGGGCGGCAGCTGGCCCACAGGGTGGGAAGGGCATAGCCAGCCTGGGCCACTGAGGGAGAGAGAGGAATCAGGCCTGAGGACCAACAGGAGGACCGATGGGGTGAGACATCCTGACTGGCCTGCTTCTTCCTGGGGCAGGGCAGCAAGAGGCTGGCAGCACCGGGCCCCACCCACCAAGGTGTGTCTCAGGAGCCTCCAGTTACACTGCTAGTTCCTGGGATGGCTGCACCCAGCTCAGATTCCCCGGTGCTGGCTGGGTTCCTCATTTGGCGTCATCAACCAGCAGGATCAAGGCCTCTGTGTTGGGATGCAGTCAGCTTAGGTGTGTGTCTGGGTGGGGGAAGAGAGATAATGCCAGACTTGGGCCCCTCCTGGAAGTTGCTGTAGGAGCTGGCAACACTAGCCCCTTGATGGAGGGGTGCTCAACGTCCTGCTGAGAAGTTGGGGAGGGTGGATATTGCCTGGCGGTGGAGCCTCAGCAGTGGGGAAGCATTATTGGGAGGGGCCTGCCTGGGCTCTGCTCTCAAGATTCTTCCTCTCTTGAACTTGGAGCCCCGTGGTCAGTGCCTGGCACCTTCCCTGCCCTGTCTCAATGCAGGGGGGCAGGTTAGACAGATTCAAAAGCTGTCTCTGGGGCTCCATGTGCCCCTCAGACCATGCTTTTGTGCTTTCTCTGCACCCCGCACCAGGTGAGCATAAGCCAATCCTGGGGCTGAGCAAGGTGCCCCGCTGGACCACAGGCACCAGGTAAGATCAGGCATACCAACAGGAAGTGTTGCCTTTGGCCCTGCCCAAGGGACAGCCCAGTATCCAGAGCATTCAATGCCCAGATTCCTAAATAACTTGGAATTCCCAAGGCCAGGAGTGCCAGAGTGCCCAACACTGCAGAGGACCCAAACCCCAGAATTCCCAGTGCCGAACCCCCAGGGGGCCTAATGCCAGTGGTGCCCAACAGCTAGAACACCCAATGTTCATAACATCCAACCTTCAGAGTGCCAGTGCGCCAGTGCCCTAGTCACTGGAAAAGAACCTGAAAGGAAGGAGCGGTGGCCCTCTATGACCAAGGTCCCTCCCTCTGCCTTCACTCTGGGGAGCGAACATTATGAAGTTGGGGCTAGGGTGGTGCTGGCAGAAGCGGCAGTTGCTTCCTTGATGTTACCACCCTGGGTCTGGAGCGGCCAAGAGGGGCTGCAGGAGGGGTGGTATTTCTTCCCACCCCACCCCACCCTGGTCACAGGACCTGTGAAATTGAATGTCCATTTGCTCACTCACCAGATATTAGGGCACATCTGCTATGTGCTGGGAATTGAGCTACCCTCTAGGAGTACAGCCATGAGAGAGAAGGGGTTTCTGCTCTCCCAGAGAGGACGGGTGACAACGTGTCTGTCCTGGTGTGTTGGTGTGGTTCAGCCTGTTGCCATCAGTGGCCCAGTTGAGCCTGCAGGCACAGCTGTGAGAATGGCTGTTGGTGTGATGGTGCTGGCTGAGGCTGAGTGCAGACTGTGGCGACAAGTTGGTGTGTGTGACTATCAGAGCAGGTCTGGCTATGTCCATCTCTCTGACCATCCTAATAATCCCTCCCTGCCTCACTGCTATTCCAAGGATAGGATGTAAAGTCCTCCTTCCCCTTAGATCCCCAGGTACTGAGGATCTCTCCTGTGGGGAGGAGACGGCCAACCCCAGAGCCACCCTGCAGTGGGGCTGGAGATTTCTCCCACTGCTCCCGCCTGGACTGGACCCAGAGCCTCTTTGGATTGGAATGACAGGAAGAGGGGTAGCTATAAGTGGAGCAGCTGATGCCAAAAATAGCCATCTGCCTTGGGGAGGATCCTGTGATGCCACCCCCTCTTCCAGTCCAACCCAACCCAGCCCCGTTGACCTGGAGCCTGGGTGGGGTTCCTGTGTGACTCTGCCTCCCCTTGGACTTGAAGGGGAAAGAGAGCAATAACATCACTACAGATTATGACATCATAGGAAGCTATGACGTCACAAGGAGCGACACCAGACAGGGAGTGGGGGTGGGTGGCCTGCTGCCTGGGTGGGTGGGGCTCCATCTGCTGGCAGCTCCCCACAAGTCCCAGTAGCTGGGGATGGCATGGCTGGATAAGCCCTGCTGGGGACCCTGCCTTATCTGCCGCCACACATGTCTGATAAGCCTCTTACCATGGGCTGGCCCAGGCGCCAGGTAGGAAGCGGCTGGAAGAGGGGAAGGGCCAGCTGGGGCTGGTTAAGCTCCAGAGAAGACCGCAGGGGTCAGGGAGTCCCAGCAGAAGCCCAGGAGGGCAAGGTGAGTGGTCACAGTGAGGGAAGTGTAGAGCAGCAGTTTCGGCCATGGATTCTGAAGCCAGGGTGTCTGCATTCGTGGCCCAAGTCTTCTACTTAATAGCTATGTAAACTTGGAACTCAGTCTCCTCAATACTCCTTGCCAGGAATTCTATTAGTAGTGACTACCAATCACAGCATCGTCATGAGGATTAAAGCATTTAGTATGTGTGAAAGAGGCACAGAAGAGGGCTTGGTATACAGCAAGTACTCATCTTCCTAGACCAGGACCTTCCCCAGGAGGGGCCCACCACCTCCAGCAGTACACCTGGGGCCCAGCTGCCTGGCTTCAGGCACAGCCCCAACACCTGCTTAGCCTGTCCTCACCCGACACTCCTCAGGAATCTTGGCCTTCCTGGCAATCCCCCCAGACACCTTGTAGCCCTTGTGCCCTCTGGTGACAAAGGCCATACATGGCAGCTGGATCCCCAGGACACACTGGGCCAGGGAAGATGCTGTCCCTTGTTTGCTTATTTTGTGTCATCCTCATATCAAGTTGACAAGGTAGGAATTATCTCCATTTTCTAGAACTAGGGCTCAGGCAGATTAAATAATTTGCTAAAGGTTACAGAACTAGTAAGTGGCTGAACTTGAACTTGAATTCGGGTTGGCCTGTCTGCAAAACCTATGGTCTGACCCCCTGCACAGTATGTACAGGCTACCTAGGAGGGTGTGCACACAGGGTCACGCGATCCAGTAGATGTTTTAAACATGAGCCATGCTGGTAGTTTGAGTGCAACTAGGATTGGGTATATGGTCATTGAGAGTCTCTAGCTGTGACCATAAAATAGTGTCAATTGGTTTTGAGCACAATAAGGTTGGGTGTTGGCTGTTGGGACTTTTTGTGTGGCTTTGGTGTGGGCGTATGATTGTATTGTGTGAGTGTAACCATGGTTAGGCTTGTTGCTTGTGTGAGATCAGCCATGGCCGTGTGAGGCTAGTCTGACTCTGTGTGTGTGTGTGTGTGTGTGTGTGTGTCACAGAGAGAGTCAGAGATGGTAAGGCTGTGTTGCAGAGGGGTGTGTGGCTAGTGGGATTGTGTGGGGAAAGGTGACGGAGGGCCCTGAGTTCCCAGCGCCACTTGCCTTTTCGGTCCCAGGCCTGCGTCTGCTCACCATGACACACATGATGGATGATTTCACATGCCTGATACACTCCCATGGGCCTGCCCGGGATTTCATTTCCTCCTTTTAGTTTTTGAGGAAGTAAAGCAAACAGTACCACAGATGAAGTTAGTCTTCCTTTTTTCCGTGGGATATTTGTAAAAGCATTTTCCATGCCTTTGCGTGATATCTAAAAACAACTGTCATTTTAAAAAGAAAAGTCAATGTGGCTATTCTAATTCTTTAAACATTAGTTCTTAAGGTGTTGATCGCAGATCCCTGGGAATCTCTAAGATCCTTACAGGGGATCCACAGGGCAAAAGCTGTTTTCCTAACAATACTGAGTTGTTATTTGCCATGTTCACGTCATTGATATTTGCACATGATGCAAGAGCAGCAGTGGCTAAAACTACTGGCGCCTAAGCAGCCATCCAGGCTCGGCACCCAACTGTGCTGGCAGCATTCTTCTCCACTACGGTGCATGAACAGTAAAACAAGAGGAAAAAATCAGTTTCACTTAAAAAGTCCTTGATGAAGCAGTAAAATTATTATTTTTTTGAGGTCTTATGTATCAGTAGTTACTTTGTTTTCATTATGGAGCCGTATTTCATTGTACAGATATTATGCAATTTGTGTAAACATTTACATGTCGATGGACATTTGGGCTGTTTTCCACTTTTATTATTATAAATAAAGTTGCTATGCACATTCACATACATATCTTTGTGTATATTGTCATTTCTCTTGAGTAAATACTTTGGAATGGGATTGCTGGATCATATCGTACATAACTGTTTCACTTTATAAAAGATTTTCAGTTTCCCAAAGTGGCAATATTATTTGGCATTCTTATCAGCAATTATGAGAGTTACAGGTGCTCTGAATCCTCACCAGCATTTGGCATTGTTTACCTTTTAAATTTTAGCCATTTTAGTAATAGGTGTGCGGTGGTATCTTACTGTGTTTTAATATGCAATTCCCTGATGATTAATAATATTGAGCATCTTTTCATGGGCTTTTTGCCGTTTGTGTATCTTCTCTAGTGAAGTGTTCATTCAAATCTTTTTTTTTTTTTTTTTTTTTTTTTGAGGCAGAGTCTCACTCTGTTGCCCAGGCTAGAGTGTCATGGCGTCAGCCTACGTCACAGCAACCTCAAACTCCTGGGCTCAAGCCATCCTCCTGCCCTGGGCTCCCAAAGTGCTAGGATTGTAGCTGTGACCCACCACACCTGGACTTTTTTTGTTTTGATTACAAATTTCCAATTGGTTCCAGCATTATTTGTTGAAAATATAACTGTCCTTTCTCCATTGAATTACCTTGGGATCTTTGTCAAAAATCAATGGACCATATATATATATAGCAATCTATTTTGGACTTTCTACATTGTTCCATTCATCTTTATGTTTGTCTTTATGCCAATACCACACTGTAGTGATTGCTATTCTTATATTGTTTAGAAGAAGCAGTAAAATTATTAACTTTATTAATTGTTAATCCTTAAATACATGCCTTTTTTATATTTTTTTGTGACAAAATGGGAAGTATGTTTCATCTCAAGGAAAAGCACTTACACAAATGAATCATGAGCTGAATTCACCAAACACCAATTTTACATAAAAGAATAAATGACAAAGCATAGTTGTTCAGACTTGGGTATTTGGCATACATTTTCTCGAAAGTCAATCAAGTGAGCCTGTCAGCTCAAGGAAAAAAACTATTAGCATTTGTTGCCAATAACAAAATTAGAGCTTTCAAGAGAAAATTCGAATTTGGAAAACTTATATCTACTCCTGTGATTTTGAAGGCTTCCAATTGTAATGAGATCGGTGGTGACATTAATGAGAGTGCGTGTGTGGTGGCTTTTTGATATTGTGTAATGTAATGTGTCAACATTTAGAAGATCTGCATAACTCGGTGAAACAGTATTTTCCAAATGACCAATACCCGATGTTGCAAAATCATGCATGAGTAAAAGATCTATTCAAAGTGCAAGGCAGACCAGTGGATTTTAATGTAACAGGGTATGCAAAGTCAACACTGTAACTAACCTTTAAGAAACTACCACCTCGAGTTTTGGTGTAGCATAAACAATAGCCACAATTAACTGAAAAGGATATTAAAATACTTGTCCCTTTCCCAATGGCATACATTATGAAGCTGAGTTTCCATCACATATTTTAACCAAAACAACATATTGCAACAGATTGAATGCAGAAGCAGCTATGAGAATTCAGCTGTCTTCTATCAAGCCAGACATTAAAGAGATTTGCAAAGGTGTAAATAATGCCACTATTCTCATTAAAATTTTTGTTTTGGAAAATATATAGCTATTTTCATAGATACATATATTTTTTGGTTAACATATCATGATATTAGTATTGTTATTTTGAATTAATACATATTTTAACTTTCAGTTTTAATTTTGAATACTTTCAGTATCAAGAGATAACACTCACTTAAAACTCTCTGGGCCCTCAATTATTTTTAAAATTGTGAGGGAGTTCTGAGTCCAAAAAGTCTGAGAACGACTAAATTAGAGTTTTACTTAAAGAAAAAGTCTTGATTTCTTTGGCCCTAGACTTTTGTTAATATTAATGTACTATTAAAGAATAAATTAATTTTAGTGCTTGCATTACAGTGCACAGGAGGTATAGACTTTTAGCGTGTCCCCAGTGTGGTTGACAGCATTCTCTCCCCTGCAGGGAAGGTGCACGTTTTCACTTTCTCCCTTAATGAGGAAGCAAAATCGATCCCTCCATGGCTACTCCCTCCAGGACAGATAGCAGCAGCTGGCTGGCCATAGGCCCTGCTCGAATCCTGGTGATCTAGCTTAATTCCCTCTCTTCGGTTTCTAAGCACACTTTTAAAAAAGCTGTTGAGCACTTCCTGTGTTAAGAGCTTTATGTTCATTTTCTCATTTAATCCTCATAATAACTTCATGAGCTGGATACTGTTATTATTCCCATTTTAAAGATAAGAAAACTAAACCTTAGAGAGATTAGGGGAAACTTGTAGGAATGTAACTAAGCTTAAATCCTCTCTAATTTATAAATAAATATTAAAGGTAACCTTAAATCCCTCTAAATCTGTACATTAAAGAACACATTCATCTGAAGTTTAGTTCTTTAACAACTGCTCTTAGTAACAAGTTACCACTAAAGGGAGACACCAGTACAGACCCCAAATCCTCACCCGAGCCCCACCAGAGCCTTTATAACTGAGCCCTCACACTTGGGTCCTTACTCCGGAGTACCCCTGAAGCCCCGTGTCATGTTTAGGGCATGTCTGCCTCAAACCTGAATGCTTATGCCGATGTTCTGCCTGATTTTTTTCCAGGACCTTCCTACCGAGCCTTCACACCCATCCTCCTCACTGGAACCTCCCTGAGCTCTTACTTGAGGCAGCATGTGAAGCTCCTCACCTGAGCCTGCATACCTGAACCCGACTATCAGCCCTCACACCAGGACCCCGCACTTCAGCTGCTGGCCTGGGGGGGGTGGGAGGGGGGCTCAGGCTCTGAGACTACCCCTCCCGAGGGAGCAGCAGAGGGAGCAGGGGCTGGAGGGAGAGGGAGTGCTGGAGTCGGGGTGTGAGCTGCGAGACAGAAGCAGGAGTGGGGAAGAACAGGAGGCTCCCGGCCCCCAGCCATGGTCAGGAATGTTCCCAGACAGCACTGACCTCTCACCCCAACCCGCCTCAGCGTAAGGATCAACTGCCTCCGCCACCCCCACTTCAAGGACCAGCAGCCGCCTCCGGAGCAACTGGGGCATCCCCATGGCAACCATGCCATGCCAGCTTGGGAGCGGGGTGGGGCACCTTTAAAATCTTTTATTACCCCCACACATAGGCTGATTCACCCACCTTGGTAACCTTCAGGGGCCCTGTAGAGTGGAGTGTCCAGAAGAGAAGGACACGCTCCCTGCCATGTCCCTACTATGTCTCTCAACACAGGGAAAAATGTTTCTCTGGTCTCAGCCATATCCTGTGTCAAACTGGTGGGACCCCCAGCTGCTACCGACACCCTAGACGCGGGTGGGTGTCTCTGGCCTCCTCCTGGCTCAGGTAGAAGAGCTCGAGGGGAGTCTTTCCTCTGCCCACCCAGGCTGTGGGCTTGGTGACAGGATCCTATCAACTGAGTGCCTGATGGGAGGAGTGACTGGGGGCAGGGAGTGGAGGCTGCTCGGGGCTTTGTGACCTAGAGGGAGGCCTTGTGTGGGTGATTAGCTGTCACGCTGGGTCTAAGCTCCTTACCCTCAGAATCTAGCTTCCCTACCCCCAGGTCTAATCCAGAGGTGGGGGGAGAGGCCTGAAGGCACCAGGCAGGGCTTAGGGGCCTCGGTGGGTCCCAGCAAGCCATTTAGCAGAACCAGCTGTGGCCCTGGGGGAGTTGAGCCTTTCAGTTTCTTTGTCTCCGTGTCTCGCCCTTGTGGGTTTCTCTGCCTCTCCTCGAGTATGTGCATCTGTGTTTCCTTCTGTCTCCCTGTGCACTCCATGCCTTCTGTCCCTGCGGACAGCTCTGTGACCTTGACTCTGGGAAGCTGTTGTTGGTGACAGAAGGCATGGACACCATTGGGTGATGGGTCACACGAGTCTCAAGGAGAAGATTGTGGTTGACAGAAAGTCTTGGGGACACAGACTTGTAGGTGATGTGGAGTTTTAGACAAAACAGGGTCTAGGTGGCAATGAGTTGTGGGTGACCCCTAGGGTTCGAGGGACATTGGGTTATTTGTATTTGACACACAGATTAGGTGACCCTAAGTTGTGGCTAATATAGGAGCATCTGGGCGACTCAAATGACAGCAATTCGGAAGGAACTGGGAGGCAGCACAGTGGCAAAGGTTGTTCTCCACTGGGGCAATTCGGGCCCCCGCCCCATGCTGGGACATTTGGCTTTGTCTGGAGACATTTCTGGTTGTAACGCCTGAAGGGAGGGGCTGCTACTAGCATTTAGTGGGTGGAGGCCAGGAGTGCCGCTCAACATCCTACAGTACACAGGACAGCCCCCACCACAAAGAACTGTCGGGCCTGAATGTAGACCTGACGCCAACTCCTGCATCTGTAGCCGCGGGCGCATTTGTGCATCTCTCACCGGAGCTGCCCACGTAGTACCCGTCTGAGGAGACTGGGATTACTGAGCCAATACTTGCAAGGTGTTTACAGTAGTGCCTGGTGTAGAATCAGTGCTGTTCATTGACTCGTACCTGGAAAGAACAAGAGTGGACGTGGATGCGGGGGCTCAAACATTCTCTCCTCTTCTCCTTCCGCCTTCTACTTCAGACAGGCTTTTTCCATTGCCAAAGGCAGCTCCAGTCTTATATCATATCGGTTTAGTGATATCAGAGGAAAGGAGAGAAGCTTCTTCTCTGCTTTGGTACAGTACCGTGTTTATAAATCCCAGAGGACAGGCTTGGCTGGGCTGGGGTCATGTGATCATCCAGAGCTTCTCAAGGTTCAGGATAGAGATCAGAGCCACCTGGCTGGGGGGGGGGGGGGGGCGCTGTTGCCAGAAGGACAAAGGCAGCTGCGCGGCAAGGATGATGGATGTCCCTACGCAGGGGTTGTGGGTGGCCCTGGGTTGGCACAGCATCTGATCCGTAAGGGTTACAGGTGACACCGTGTTGCAGGAGGCTCTGTGAGCTAATCTGTCAACCTCCCAGAAATATTCATCTCTCTGGACCACTCCCTTCTCCTCATGACACTCTCTTCTCTAGTTTTTTGGCAACACAGTCTCCCAATTTTCCTCCTTCTCCTCTGGCAGCAACTTCTGCCTCCTTCACTGACTTCTCCTCTTCTACCAAGCCTGGAAATGCTGGGGTGCTCAAAGCTCAACCCCAAACTCTCTTCTTTTCCTCCGAACCTTCCCAAGTGGCTCATCGTGACATACCATGGTGGTAGCTCAAAATCACCACGATGGGAGTATTTACATCACAGGATTTGCAAATACTACGAATCAGAGTTTCTTTTTTAATTTTTTTCTCAAAGAGACAATAAACAGTTACCAGCACATCACAGCCCAACATCATTGTCACAAAAAACTTGGTTTTATCCAGACCTTGTCTTACCCACAACCCTATTTCACTCAAATTCTTTCTCAACTCACTTTCACACACAACCCAGTGTTATGCCAAACTATTTAACCCCAGAGTAACCCTGAGCCCATTTTCTTCTAGACTGTGTGTCTCCCCCTGTCACTTCCAACCCCATGCTCTCTAAGCACTGTCATCACTAGCTAAAGTGGCACAGATTTGTGCCATCCAGACACTCCTCAGATAATGCATTGTCACCCAGTCTTGGTGCATGTAGAATATTTCTTAATATTCTATTTAGGATGAGGTTACCTTGGCATATAAGGAAAATAAAACAGGTGTCAGCCTGTGTATGAGGAATTTTCCACAAGGTTTGGCAAAAGATGATAATGGATAATGCTAATAATAATAGGCAACATTTATTGGGTGCTTACTAGGACCAAGTCAGTTCTAAGCACTTTCTATATTAACTCATCTAATCTTCACAAGAACTCTATGAAGTAGATACTATTACTTTCCTCATTTTAACAGCTAAGGAAACTGATGTGCAGAGGTTAAGTAACTTGCCCAAGTCCACGCAACTAGCAAATAGCAAACCTAGAATTTAATCTGAGGCAGCCTGACTTAAAGACATGCGTTCCCAAACACTAGGCTATAGCCACCTCCTTGAAAATATTGATGTTTAGATATGCCAGTTTTGATTTAAAAATATACAGCAAGAAATAATGTTGTATTAGTTTGCATGCCTTGGTCATAGAAATGTTTTCATTACAAAGTGTTGCTCATTTTTGTTTTTCTAAGATAAAACTGTTGTGGTATTAGCATTAAACCATGCATCCCTCTGAGTGGGCTAAGAAGAGATTAGTTGTGACTTTTGATCTAACAACCTTGGGGAGAAAGAACAATAAGAGCTGGTCCTGGGGTGAAGGGTGGTGGGGGAGGGGAGGGAGGAGGAGGACAGGTGGTGGTAAACAGGAGAAGAACTAGGTCTAGATAAGCCCCAGCCTGGACATGGGATGGGGTGGCCGTGGTTGACAAATCCTCAAGGTTTGGATGATGACCCAAGACCCAACTCAACCCTTGGCTTTGCCTGGAGCACTGCCGGGGATCCAGCACAGTCAATCAACTTCACTAATAACGTCTGCCATTGGTCACAACCACCTTGAGGGGAAAAAATGCCTGGATCATGAAGTTACCCTGCCCTGGGACCAGGGGGATGGAAAGGGGTGCTACTTCCTTATTTATGTCACCTGTTTCCTTAGCTGGCAAGTATAAGGAATAATCAGATGGAAACATGTGGGTAGATTAGATAGGAAGATTCCCTGGGGAATTCACAGAGGCCACGCTGCAACAGTTTGCTGTTAGAAGTGGGATTATAGTATCCTCTAGTGGACACTTTGTGAATTTACATGACAGTTTTTGGATGTGGCAGATGGATTATTTACCAGGGGACCGACATCCAGGGTGTTTGGAATGCAGGCCCACAAGAGAGCACAGTGTACGTGTGTATGTTGGCGGCCGTGTGGCTTCTCCTAACTTCACCACACAGGAGTCAGCGAAGTGGTCATACAAGCAGAACGTGGGAGTAGCCGATGGCAATGGCCCGGAGATGTTAAAAAATTAGAAAACCGAAGGCTGTGGAGACAGAAACTTTCTTCCTCTCTTCAAGTAGTCTCAGTAAGGTGACTTAAAGGAGAAACGCAGACCTAGCCAGTGACTTTCCAGGCTGCGCTGGATGAGTGCCTGAGCGACCCTGGGTGCCAGCTCAGCTGAGAAACGCTCTGACTCCACTGATGCCCTCGGTTCACCCGGAACAGACAGGGGACCCACAGACATTGTACCCACAGTGAGATAAAAGGACGCTTTTGTCAGAGTGGGGAAATAAAAGGATTTTAAGGGAAGGAAGATAAGAACAGATGACTCAGAGCTTTCTTCTTAATGGTGAATGTTTTTGTCTCAAAGTGTGGGTTTAACTTTTTCTTCTTCTCAAAAGGTACCACACCCTTTGTGTTTTAAGCCTGAGCCTTTTGTTGATATGATTGGATTTAGAGCTAGTTGGTTAAAAATTGGTATGTGGGGATTTAGAGAGTATTCTTTTTGCTTGGGTGATTTCTTCTAAGCACATAAATGAATTGCTTGCTTTACTGTTAATCCAGATTTCTCTCGGTGAAATTGTCAGTGTGTTTGGCCAAGGTATAATCTGTTTAATTTATGAGCACAGTAGGATTTATCTTCAAATTAGAGATGTTGAAAAGTTTATTTATTCTGATAATAATAAGTGTTTTTTTTTGGTGTGCACATAATACATGAATACATTAGTTTAATAAACTTTTTATTGAAGTAAATCATTCAAGCAGAAAAGTGCATTCATCATAAGTATATAGCTTATCACAACTTGAACACATCTGTGTAAACATAACTATCTTAGTCTGCTGGGGCTGTCATAGTAAAATGCCATCGACTGGGTGGCTTAACCAACAGACATTTATTTCTCACAGTTCCAGAGGCTGGAAAGTCCAAAATCAAGGTGGTGGCAGGGTTGGGTTCTGGTGAGGGCTCTCTTTCTAGCTTACAGACAGCCACTTTCTCACTGTGTCTTTAAATGGCAAAGAGAGTGAGCGAGCAAGTTCTCTGGTCTCTTCTTACAAGGGCACTAATCTCATCATGAGGGCCCCACCCTCATGACCACATCTAAACCTAATTACTTCCCAATAACCTCACCTCCCAATACCATCACATTGGAGGCTAGGGCCTCAACATATGAGTTTGGGAGGGGGCATGACATTCAGTCCATAACAATAATCACTGAGTAAAGACACCCCCCCTTGTGCTACCTCCTAATCACCTACCCGCTCTGTCCTCTCCAAGGTAACCACTAGCCTGACTTCTAACTGCACAGAAGAATTTTGCCTGTTTTTGAACTTCATATAGTTAGAATTACACAGTATGTATTCTTTTGTATATATCAGTTTTATCTATGTTGTTATGTGTAGTAGCAACTTGTTCATTTCCATTGTGGTATAGTATTCCATTGCATGAATAGACAACAATTTATCCATTTTAGTTTTTCAATGTTTGACTATTATAAATAACATGTATCTTTTGGTGCAAATAGCTAGGAATAGAATTATCTCCTAGCTTATGCATGTATGTTCAACAGTAGTAGATATCATCAAATGGTTTCATAAAGTGATTGTATCAATTTATGCTCCCACCAGCAATGTATGAGAGTTCAGCCATGGTAAAAGTATTTACACCACAGAAATTGACAACTTCTACAAATCAGGGTTTCTTTCTTTCTTAGCCAGTTGTTAAATAGTTATCAGCAGGGCTGGGCGCGGGCCTTATTCCTATAATCCTAGTACTCTTGGAGGCCAAGGTGGGAGGACAGCTTGAGCTCAGGAGTTTGATACCAGCCTGAGCAAGGGCAAGACACTCATCTCTACTAAAAATACAATAAAAAATTAGCCAAGAGCAGTGGCACAAGCCTATAGTCCCAGCTACTTGGGAGGCTGAGGCAGGAGGATCACTTAAGCCCAGGAGTTAGAGGTTGCAGTGAGCTATGATGATGCCACTGCACATTAGCTGGGGCGACAGAACAAGACTTGTCTCAAAAAAGTAAAATAAAATAAAAAATTAAAAAAAATAAAAAATAGTTATCAGCACATCACTGCCAATACTCATTGTCATCAAAAGCTCCACATACTTTCCCACACTTGGTGTTGTCAGTCATTTTTCCCCCAAGAGAAATGATTGAAATTTTAATTGAATGAATTTTTAACTCTAATGTAAGACAGAATATAGAGAAATTGTTTTTTTATTAAGATCAAATTATAAGTAGTCAATCTCTTATTTTATATTATGCCCATATTAATATCTACATCTATAGATCCACATACCCCCCAGATTTAGAAATGAGAACATTATTTTTAAAGTCTTTTAAAAATCATATATCTCAACATGAAGGATGAGGAAAACTCAGGACCCTCTTCCATTGCTAGTGAGAATTCATAAACTGGTACAGCTATGTTGGAAAACTGTGGTACTTACTAAAGCTAAACATTCTATGTCCAGATTCTATTGCTGAAAATATCTTCAACAGAAATGGGTGCTTCTATCTACCAGAAGGGAGGTACGAGAATGTTCATAGTAGCTTTCTTCACGATAGCTTACACTGAAAACAACCCAAGTGTCCATCAACACGAGAATGGGTAGATACAATGTGCTGTATTCATAAAATGGAACATTATTAATATATGGCAATAATAAAGAACAAAGTACTGATAATAAAAC